>NC_086451.1:331245930-331845930 GCF_028390025.1 Pseudophryne corroboree
TTCATGCTTCTGTATTTTATGAAAATGTACTTCATTATTTTCTGTACTATATTATGCTATGTATCTGGTAAGCGCCTTGAGTCCTATTGGAGAAAGAGCGCTATATAAATAAAATTATTATTATTATTATTATTATTATTATTATACACATTGCGCCAGGAAGAGCACATTATACACAATGCATCAGGTAGAGCACGTTATACACTTTGCGCCATATAGCGCACGTTATACACATTGCACCAGGTAGAGCAGGGGAGGGTTAGGGGGCTTAATGGGGGCTGTTGGGATTCTGATGGACGGGATGTCGCTGTCGGTATACTAACCGCCGGCATCCCGCCCATCGACAAATAATACTGAACCCGTTCAAAGAACCAGGTACTATTAATGTTGCATGAGTTTACTAATAAACAATAATGACGTCTTGTTTACCATCATGTTATTTAAATGCAGACACAGGGATTAACACAATATATTACAATAATTTATTCATCCTGCGTCTCAATTTAAATAAGAGGATGGCAAACAAAAATACATTGTGTATTGGTCACCTCCTGCTACATTAATTGTAGCCAGTGGCGGATTTGCCGCTAGGCAACCTAAGTGGTTGCCTAGGGCACGCCGGGTCAGGGGGCTCGAAGTTGGCCCCCCGCTTGTGTCACTGAGACACGCTGCCGCTCAGTCCGGCGGCAGCGTGTCTCAGCTGTCAGCAGAGAGGAGCGCCCGCCAGCGCGGCTGTGTCTGGCGCGGCGGCGTATAGCGGACTTCAAACCAGCCGCCGGTTCGTGAGCCAATCAGAGCTCGCGTACCGGCAGCCAATCAGAAGCCGCTCTGATTGGCTCACGAACCGGCGGCTGGTTTGAACGAAGTCCGCTATACGCCGCCACGCCAGACACAGCCGCGCTGGCGGGCGCTCTCCTCTCCTGACTCACCCGTCCCTCACAGCCGGAGCCCGGAGGAGCAGCAGTGCAGCAGCGGTAAGCAGCTGCAGCACTGGCTGCTGTGGGGGCAATTGTATACCTGGCACTGTGGGGGCAATTGGCTGGCACTGTGGGGCATTTGTATACCTGGCACTGTGTGGGCATTTGTATACCTGTCAGGTATACAATTGCCCCCACAGTGTCAGGTATTACCTGATACTGTGGGGGCAATTGTGGATCTGACACTGTGGGGGAAATTGTGGATCTGGCACTGTGGGGGCATTTGTATACCTGGCACTGTGGGGGCATTTGTGGATCTGGCACTGTGGGGGCATTTGTATACCTGGCACTGTGGGGGCATTTGTGGATCTGGCACTGTGGGGGCATTTGTGGATCTGGCACTGTGGGGGCATTTGTATACCTGGCACTGTGGGGGCATTTGTGGATCTGGCACTGTGGGGGCATTTGTATACCTGGCACTGTGGGGGCATTTGTATACCTGGCACTGTGGGGTCAATTGTGGATCTGGCACTGTGGGGGCAATTGTGGATCTGGCACTGCACTATTGGGGGCATATGTCTGTGTTTCACGTCCCATTTTAATTGTCCACACCCATTTTTTGGCGCGCGCGCCGTGGGGCACAGTAACTCTATGGGGCACTCTCTGTCTGATAGGTTGCCGCTTAGCCCCGCCGGGAGTGCACACAGACGCTCTCATTCCAGTGAATGGGGCGCGTGCGTGTCACGGACATGTGCGCGCCCCAGATGCGGTGATAGGCCCAGGCACAGACGGAACTCCATCTGTAATGTAAGGGGGCATAAGTCAGAACAAAAATATAGTGCTATGGATTGTTTGAGGTAGGGGGGCCCCAAATCGGTATTTCCCCATGAGGTCTAAATCCGCCTCTGATTGTAGCCCTTGGTATTATATGGATAATTTTACTTTTTACTCTTCCCCTCCAGCACTCACCCAGGAGTTTCTTACTACCCAGCCCCCACACACATCCGCGGCTGCTGTCTCTTACCACCCCACCCACACACACTCACACACACTCAGACAGCCGCTGTCCCACTTCCCAAGTGCTCACCAGAAGCTGCTGTCCCACCACTGTAAGCTCACGAGCCGGCTCCTAACTCGATGCCCGGCGCTCAGCCGCAGCACAGACGAGTGAGGAGAGTGACAGCAGTGGAGGCGGAACTAAAATGACTGGAGGACTTGAACGCTGTGTGCGGGCAGCCGCACACAGGAAATTACCGCGGCTCTGACTTTAAGTTGCGGCAGCCATGCGTGGGGGGAGAGCAGCCAATTAGGGGAGCAGGGGACCCGGCTGGCCGGGATCTGATCCGGGGTCCCGGCATCCCAAACTGCCCCAGCCCACTGCCAGCATTTCACATTCCATGTTATAAGCGGAAACATCGGGCACACATTGGTCTGTGCAACCCCATGCTGTCTCAGAATGAGCGGCTCTCATAAGATGCTGAGGCCTCTCTAGATGTGAACGAATTGGCAGAGGCTGACTAGGAAAGGCCCAGAAAGTGGTCCCAACATGTCTGTGTCTTTCTAGCTTCCTCCCTGTTACCTCCCCCAAAACTGACTACTTGTCACTCACTTTGCAAATAATTCCTCTGTGCATGCGCTATAGCTAATCATGTGCTGTGTGTGCACAGTGCTGCTTTAACACATGTGCAGCAGCAAAAAAATCGCTCCACTGCGTCTCACATTGACATTGCGTCCACCGCTGAATCAGGCTTAATGTCTCTAGCTATGTGCACTTCATTGGTTGGATTTGTCCAGTCTTGTGATCTGCAGTGCTTCCTCACAGTGATCTTCTGCCCATCCATCTAGATTAAAGACAATTGACATGTAAAAATCATACACCAGCCATTTTCAAGTCTGCAAACTAGGTGATTGGGTTTCACAGGAAGTGGCTGTGTTTAGTTATAAGCTCTTGGCTACAGAGAGCACACTAAGCCATGGGAGAGGCAAACATTTGTCACCCTTCACAGCCTTTTCTCTGCCTTATCTCTGGCTTTTAAACACACTAATCTCTACTCAATCAGAATCTTGCTACCTTTCTAGATAAGACTACTTCTCTCCAGCTACAAGGCATTCAGTTGTGGAGGTGTCTCAAACTCCTTCACTTTTCCAAATATGAACTTAGACTGTAAGCCCTTACAGGTCAGGTCTTCTTCCCTACTGCCTTCTCAATGGAATTATTTCATTGGCAGGTTTGAATTATACCATTATGCTAGTCAGTCAGTTTGTAATCTAGTTCTGCATCTAATGTCTAAAGTACTTTAAGGTTTTGGTGGTCATTCCGAGTTGATCGCTAGCTGCATTCGGTCGCTGTGCTGCAATGAGGCAAAAAAACGGCACTTCTACGCATGCAACGGCCGATGTAGTTTCACACAGGGTCTATCGAAGTTTTTCATTCGCACTGCTGGCCGCAGAGTGATTGTCAGGAAGAGGGCATTTCTGGGTGGCAACTGACCATTTTCAGGGAGTGTTCGAAAAAAACGCCGGCGTGCCAGGAAAAATGCAGGCGTGGCTGGGCGAACGCAGGGCGTGTTCGTGACGTCAAAACAGGAACTGAATAGTCTGAAGTGATCGCAAGCGCTGAGTAGGTATTGAGCTACTCTAAAACTGCGCAAAAAAACTTTGCCGCCGCTCTGCCATCCTTTCATTCGCACTTCTGCTAAGCTAAAATACACTCCCAGTGGGAGGCGGCATAGCGTTTGCACGGCTGCTAAAAACAGCTAGCGAGTGAACAACTCGGAATGACCACCTTTGTTATATGCTATCCCTCCAGTACCCTTGTAACGCTATACACATAAAAGAAAAGAAAAATAATATAGAGAAAGTCCACAAAATAAATAAGGCTGGATTCTGATTCAGGTGCAAGTCCAAATGCGAAGGGATCCCCTGCTTATCTGCAAACAGCGTATAGCGACACTGCAAGCGATTGTAGGCGGCACATGTGCCCTACCATGCATACATACACAGATGGAGACTGAAAGTGCAATGGATTGATCCATCTGTTGATGTGTCACTTTCCTTGAAATGGGTATTGGCCCTCATTCTGAGTTGATCGCTCGGTAGCTGCTTTTAGCAGCAGTGCAAACGCTAAGCCGCCGCCCTCTGGGAGTGTATCTTAGCTTAGCAGAAGTGCGAACGAAAGGTTAGCAGAATAGTGCTGACATTTTTTCAAGCAGTTTCAGAGTAGCTGCAGACCTACTCCTTCCTTACGATCACTTCAGTCTGTTTAGTTCCTGTTTTGACTTCACAGACACGCCCTGCGTTCGGCCAGCCACTCCCCCATTTGCCCAGGCACGCCTGCGTTTTTACCTGACACGCCTGCGTTTTTTAGCACACTCCCAGAAAACGGCCAGTTACCACCCAGAAACACCCTCTTCCTGTCAATCATTCAACGATCAACAGTGCGACTGAAAAGCGTCGCTAGACCTTGTGTGAAACTGCATAGTTTTTGTG
Organism: Pseudophryne corroboree; assembly: GCF_028390025.1. Classification (NCBI taxonomy): domain Eukaryota; kingdom Metazoa; phylum Chordata; class Amphibia; order Anura; family Myobatrachidae; genus Pseudophryne; species Pseudophryne corroboree. The sequence goes on from NC_086451.1 coordinate 331,250,337, forward strand.
AAAGTACGTCGCGCGTGTGCACTGCACCCCATGCGCATGCGCAGAAATGCAGATTTCTAGCCTGATCGCTGCGCTGCGAACAACGGCAGCTAGCGATCAACTCAGAATGACCCCCCGTGAGAGGAATGTTTCAGACAGATCTTCCGTACTATGGGCTTATTTCAGATGTGGACTGAGCAGCAGCGCATGCCTCAAAGTACCAATGTTCGGTACTTTGCGCATTTGCCATACCCGTACTGCACATAGCACGCAGATCAGCAGCGGACTGTCAGTGATTTAGGTGGTTGGCAACGACAATGCTGTAAACAAACTTAGAAATCCAGATGAGACCATGTTCAAAAGAGCCGTTGAATTTACAGTGTGGTCGGGGGGGAAAATGTGCTTTAGAATGATCATATTATTTCATATATCTTTGTGTATTAAGAGGTGTAATCCACAATCGAGAAAAAATAGGAAGTGGGGGGGGGGGGTCCAAAAAGTATAAAGAATTAAAAACATTGTCAAAAGTTAATTTGCTCCTCCCTTCCTTGGTGGGCATACTATGCCAGGGACCCGAACAGTTTTGTAGTACTCACACCTGCCACTAAATCCTCCACGTGTTCCATTGAGTAGGAAATGTAAAAGTACATAGCAGTGCACTATGCTTTTTTCTAACGCAAGCTCTGAGTGGTCACCGAACTTTTGTGTGCCATCTTTCTCTGCTGTCAGCAAGGGGAGAGAATCAAATGCAGTGCTGGCAACTCCTGAGTTGCAGCAGTTTCCTGCATAGGACCCCTCTGCTCTCCTGGTTTGAAAGAGGAGAAGTTGGGAACTGGAAATATACATTTTTGGTGGAATTATCCTTTAATTCTAAAGAAATCTAAACTCACTTGAGCTAAATAAATACGTAGATGCACATCTCTAATGGTGCCCATACACTTGTGAGATAATCGGTGCTAACCTTCGATTTCGACCTCATCTGTGAGACAAATCGAAGGATTGTATGCACATTTTAGGTACCTTTCGACGCGATGCACGGGCACGCCGGTCGAGTCTCACGTCTCAAGATAATACGTGCTGCACTTAATATTTATCGAATCGCAGTGCGATCGCATGTGTTTTTAAAAACACATGCTATATATTGCACTGCGATATGCGATAGGCACCCGCCGGGAGCGTATGGAGGCCGCTCCCACTCGGCGGTAATGTGCCTATCATGTGATTACCATGAGATCTATCGCATGATCGCATGGTAATCACTTTGGCAGTTCAGGTGCGATGCCCCGCGATGTCGCGTCGTGGGGAATCGTACAAGTGTGTGGGCACCATTAAACAATTCAACCTTAAGTTAAAAAAAATACGCCTTCTACAGGTAAAAAAATGAAATCAATGTGAAATCAGAATAGATTAAATAGATGCACATGATAGGTACATTGTACTTTTGGAGTTTATGTGCTTCGTTCGTACAGTTGTCCATGCTACTGAGGGCTCTTTTTATCATTTTTAATGTTGCACTTTTAAAAGAGAACTGAGGAGAAAGGGTTCTGAGATTGCTGCAAGACTGGGATCACATATAAATCATGAATCAGAATAAAGGGGGTCATTCCGAGTTGATCACTCGTTATTTTTTTTCGCTACGGAGCGATTACTCGCAAACTGCGCATGCGCAATGTTCGCAGTGCGCCTGCGCCAAGTAAATTAGCATAAAAGTTTGGTATTTTACTCACGGCGTAACAAAGTTTTTTCATCGTTCTGCTGATCGGAATGTGATTGACAGGAAGTGGGTGTTTCTGGGCGGAAACTGGCCGTTTTCTGGGAGTGTGCGGAAAAACGCAGGCGTTTCAGGGAAAAACGCGGGAGTGTCTGGAGAAACGGGGGTGTGGCTAGGCGAATGCTGGGTGTGTTTGTGACGTCACACCAGGAACGAAAAGGTCTGAACTGATCGCACTGGCAGAGTAAGTCCCGAGCTACTCAGAAACTGCAAGGTAATCGTTACGAGAAAATTAGCGAATCTTTCGTTCGCTATTCTGCTAAGCTAATATACACTCCCAGAGGGCGGCGGCTTAGCGTGTGCAATGCTGCTAAAAGCAGCTAGCGAGCGAACAACTCGGAATCACCCCCAAAGTACCATAAAAGGGCATGTGCACAAGTGAATAATTAGGATATATATTTCTTAATTAAAAAAAAAAGTAGCTGGAAAAAAAAAACATCTGGTTTTTGTATATTATCAATATAGTTAAGTGTACTGTCGTTATTTTTGTATTTTTGTAACCTTTGTCGTGACCTTCTTTGAGTGACTTTAATTAATGTTTTTGGTCTGGACACCAATCCTTAAATCAAATAAGATAAGGAATCTATACCTTGTGATGGGTGAAGGTATCCATTTTGTTGTGTTATCCCTTGGCAATCTCTCCTTCATACCTTAGGGCAGGTCTTGAGAGTCAGACTGTTTAGAGTAGTCCTCTAAAGCCCATTTTTGTTTTATCCCGTATCAGGTGACCAGCGATGCATCTGAAAGCTTGCCACCAGTTCCTCTCTGAAGTGACTTAGGCCCAGGAGGAGGAAGTTAGCTGACCTCATTAGCGAAGGATAACACAGGAACATATTCAGGTGTGCTGCTGACTCTCTCACCTTACACAACACTTAGCTCTACCTGTTGCCGGTTGTTTCCAAAATGTGACACATAAAAGAGGTCTCTTCTGCAAATACATCTGCCTCTGTGTGAACAAATCCAATGACAACATGGAAACAGCAACTACAAGGACATATAAATAGCTCATGTGCCTTGCTATTGTCTCCTGTCATTGTAATATAGAATTGAATTTAGAAAAATCTGTTTATTCACTGAAACTTCTGATGTAAGCAAACATGACGGAAAGTCACTAGAAGAATTCTGAATGTCCATTCAATTTCAAAGCTGTGGGTACAGTTTAGCAGGAGTTCATTTTGTCCATGACAGAAGACTGGACCCTTTTCTATAATGTAAACAGCCATGGAAAAGTAAGCACGACAGCATTGTATTATGAATGGTAAACCAATCATCTTACTGCAATAGTAAATATTGCTTTGGAATAGATAATTGTCTGGGCAATAATATTTGTTCTAACATTTTTAAAATGGATTTGTAGAATAAAATGTCCTTTCAAACAAGGAGCACATATTTTAAATAATAGAGTCAACAGACGACATTCAGTGGTGGAAAGTAAGTTAAATATTTATACTGGGTGTCCCATAAAGACGGGACACATTTTAAAGTATCAAGGACCGAAACAAGCACGTATATTAAGAACTGTGGGGTCTATTCATGAAGAAGTGAAAAGAGTGGAGAAGTGAGCCAGTAGGGAAGTTGCCCATGGCAACCAATCAGCTGCTCTATAATTTTATAGAATGCACTTGATAAATGTTACTTCAATGCTGATTGGTTGCCATTGGCCACTTCTCCATTGACACACTTTTCCTCTCTTATTACTACTTTATGAATAGACCCCTATGTGTAATGGGTTGGGATCATTAGACCGGCGGTCAGCACCCCGACGCCAGGATCCTGAATGCTAGAATGCCGGCAGTGGGGCGGGGGCACAACAAACCCATGCTGCAGGCTCGGCGGCTCGCTGCGCTCACCACAGGTTCTTTTCCCACTCTATGGGTGTCGTGTACACCGACGAGTGTGAATAGTCCCTGTATGTCAGCATTTCAAGCGGTCGGAATCCCGGTGTCGGTATCCCGACAGCCGGTAACATGGCTACCTCCCATGTGTAATATATAACCACATTACAGGAGTTCATAGCACTGAACAAGGTTTGAATATCACATCCATTAGACGGACACCACCATGAAGAGAACATTCTCGTGCTATCCTCTGTCATCCCCACCATAGCATGGTGCAGCACAATAGCTGGGATGGCCGTTATCTCCCTCCGGTGTGTGTCTGTCCATCATTAGACTAGACAGACAGTGAATGAGAGCTTCTCTGCTCGGTTGAAGCATGCACAATCACTCTTACGGGAGCATATATCTACGGCCTGACTAGTCAGCATGTGGGTGGGAGCTTCTCTGCTCGGCCGTAACATTAAGGATCAATGTCCTGGAAAGGAGAACAACATTAACTCCCAAAGACTTTGAAATACAATACATTTTAAAAATAGGCGAGAGCCAATGCCTTTGTAAATTAAAAATACAATGTGTCCAGTCTTTATGGGACACCATGGGGTATATTTACTAAGGTCCCGATTTTGACCGAGATGCCGTTTTTTCTTCAAAGTGTCATCTCGGTAATTTACTAAGCAAAAATCACGGCAGTGATGAGGGCATTCGTAATATTTTGGAAGTCCTAGGAAAAAAATCACGAATCAATACACCATCGGTCAAATACGCCTGCAATTTGGTAGAAATCGGGAATTTGCTAAAAAGTGCAAAACACAAACACTGCCGACAATAGCCAAACACTGCCGTGATGAAATACAAATCGTGAAAAAGTGCTAAAAAAAACAGACCTGCTTTTTTATCCCGTGTTTGTATAGGCATGCACGGATCCATGAGTACCTTGCATGTTTTTCAGTGGGAAGGGGTGGGAAATGTTTTAATTTTTCATTAAAAAAAATGCGTGGGGTCCCCCCTCCTAAACCAAACCAGCCTCGGGCTCTTTGAGCCGGCCCTGGTTGCAAAAATATGGGGAAAAAATTGACAGGGGTTCCCCCATATTTAAACAACCAGCACCGGGCTCTGCGCCTGGTCCTGGTTCCAAAAATACGGGGGACAAAAAGCGTATGGGTCCCCCGTATTTTTGAAACCAGCACCGGGCTCCACTAGCTGGACAGATCATGCCACAGCCGGGGGTCACTTTTATACAGTGCCTTGCGGCCGTGGCATCAAATATCCAACTAGTCACCCCTGGCCGGGGTACCCTGGGGGAGTGGGGACCCCTTCAATCAAGGGGTACCCTGGGGGAGTGGGGACCCCTTCAATCAAGGGGTCCCCCCCCAGCCACCCAAGGGCCAGGGGTGAAGCCCGAGGCTGTCCCCCCCATCCAATGGGCTGCGGATGGGGGCTGATAGCCTTTGTTGAAAGTTATGAATATTGTTTTTAGTAGCAGTACTACAAGTCCCAGCAAGCCTCCCCCGCAAGCTGGTACTTGGAGAACCACAAGTACCAGCATGCGGCGGAAAACAGGGCCCGCTGGTACCTGTTGTACTACTACTAAAAAAATACCCCAATAAAGACATTACACACACACCTTGAAACTGGTATAACTTTAATGCATACATACACACCACCATATACACATACTTACCTTATGTTCACACGAGGGTCGGTCCTCTTCTCCATGTAGAATCCAAGGTGTACCTGTTGAAAAAATCCTACTCGCCAAATCCAGTGTAGAGGGCTCCTCGGGTAATCCATTTGTAATCCACGTACTTGTAAAAATAAAAACACGGGACACCCGACCACGAACTGAAAGGGGCCCCATGTTTTCACATGGGACCCCTTTCCCCGAATGCCAGAAACCCCCTCTGACTGATGTCTAAGTGGGTTTCTTCAGCCAATCAGGGAGCGCCACGTTGTGGCACCCTCCTGATCGGCTGTGTGCTCCTGTACTGTCTGACAGGCGGCACACGGCAGTGTTACAATGTAGCGCCTATGCGCTCCATTGTAACCAATGGTGGGAACTTTGTGGTCAGCGGTTGACCGAAAGTGACCTCACCGCTGACCACAAAGTTCCCACCATTGGTTACAATGGAGCGCATAGGCGCTACATTGTAACACTGCCGTGTGCCGCCTGTCAGACAGTACAGGAGCACACAGCCGATCAGGATGGTGCCACAACGTGGCGCTCCCTGATTGGCTGAAGAAACCCACTTAGACATCAGTCAGAGGGGGTTTCTGGCATTCGGGGAAAGGGGTCCCATGTGAAAACATGGGGCCCCTTTCAGTTCGTGGTCGGGTGTCCCGTTTTTTTATTTTTACAAGTACGTGGATTACAAATGGATTACCCGAGGAGCCCTCTACACTGGATTTTGTGAGTAGGATTTTTTCAACAGGTACACCTTGGATTCTACATGGAGAAGAGGACCGACCCTCGTGTGAACATAAGGTAAGTATGTGTATATGGTGGTGTGTATGTATGCATTAAAGTTATACCAGTTTCAAGGTGTGTGTGTAATGTCTTTATTGGGGTATTTTTTTAGTAGTAGTACTACAGGTACCAGCGGGCCCGGTTTTCCGCCGCATGCTGGTACTTGTGGTTCTCCAAGTACCAGCTTGCGGGGGAGGCTTGCTGGGACTTGTAGTACTGCTACTAAAAACAATATTCATAACTTTCAACAAAGGCTATCAGCCCCCCATCCGCAGCCCATTGGATGGGGGGGACAGCCTCGGGCTTCACCCCTGGCCCTTGGGTGGCTGGGGGGGGGACCCCTTGATTGAAGGGGTCCCCACTCCCCCAGGGTACCCCGGCCAGGGGTGACTAGTTGGATATTTGATGCCACGGCCGCAAGGCACTGTATAAAAGTGACCCCGGCTGTGGCATGATCTGTCCAGCTAGTGGAGCCCGGTGCTGGTTTCAAAAATACGGGGGACCCCTACGCTTTTTGTCCCCCGTATTTTTGGAACCAGGACCAGGCGCAGAGCCCGGTGCTGGTTGTTTAAATATGGGGGAACCCCTGTCAATTTTCTTCCCATATTTTTGCAACCAGGACCGGCTCAAAGAGCCAGAGGCTGGTTTGGCTTAGGAGGGGGGACCCCACGCAATTTTTTTTTACAGTTTAAACATTTTTTTTTTTTTTTTTACAAGGTGCACAATGAAGCCCAGCACGGATCTCTCAGATCCGGCCGAGATTCATTGTATTAAAGTCGGCAGTGTTTTACAAGTCACTCACGTAAAACACTGCCTAAAAAAACGAATGACATCGACATCGGAAAAACCGAAAATGCAGAATACGGCAGCTTAGTAAATTAGTCGTAATCAATTCAAAAAGTTGCATATTTACACTTTCGATGTCATTCGTGATTGAACTTTGACCTCAAACGGGAAAATACGATTCTTAGTAAATTTACCCCCATGTATATCTAAATATTGGCAATTATTTAAAAATAAATCTTTGTCACAGACATATATCACGATGTGCATATTGGCCCTCATTCCGAGTTGATCGCTAGCTGCATTAGTTCGCAGCGATTAGGTAAAAAACAGCACTTCTGTGCATGCGTATGGGGCACAGTGCGCACGCGCGACGTACTTTCACATAAGCCGATGCAGTTTCACACAAGGTCTAACGACGCTTTTCAGTCGCACTGCTGACCGCTGAGTGATTGACAGGAAAGGGGCGTTTCTGGGAGGTAACTGGCCGTTTTCAGGGAGTGTGCTGAAAAACGCAGGCGTGTCAGATACAAACGCAGGCATGCCTGAGGAAACGGGGGAGTGGCTGGCCGAACGCAGGGCGTGTTCGTGACGTCAAAACAGGAAATAAATAGTCTGAAGTGATCGCAAGCTAGGAGTAGGTCTGGAGCTACTCAGAAACTGCTCGAAAATATTTTGGAGCAGTTCTGCGATCCTTTCGGTCACACTTCTGCTAAGCTAAGATACACTCCCAGAGGGCGGTGGCTTAGCGTTTGCACTACTGCTAAAAGCAGCTAGCGAGCAATCAACTGGGAATGAGGGCCATTGTGTCCCGGTAAAGGTTTATCAGCCAACTAATCATCATGAATAAAAAAATCAAATACAAATTGATGCTTAGTTTTTTATTTTGCCCTATTTTAATATATTTAAAACAGATATATTACAATATGTGCAGTTTCTCACAAACAGAATCACCCAGTGTATGCTTTGCTGGTCAAACACATGCCGATTTCACTAGTAATATTGGCACATTGGCCCAATACCATGAAGGGTGATGCACCACAAAAACAAGATGCCAAAGGATGACCTGACCAAATCAGTTGTATCCATAGGCGGTCAATTCAGAATTGTAGCCAACTCAATCACATCTCCACTAGTCACTTAAGGGTCCGGAAAACGTTTTGCAAAAATTGGTATTTATCGAAAATTATTAGTTCAGCTTAAATGAAACACTGGTGTTGTATGATATGTCAACACTCATACTGACAACATCCATCATGTAGACATGGGAATGACGACATATTGACATGTGAATGACGGCATGGTCAGAATGTCGACATATCATCCCTGATGACCCTGCGGTGATTTATGGCCCCCAACAGCTATAGCGCTACTTCTGGGTCCTGCCGATCATGTGACCCTCACTTCAGGGACAGACCTCCGTTGCTCCATGTTCTGGTGAGTATTTCTCCTTATCCCTTCCCGTAATCCCAACCCTTAACCATTCCTCTATTGTCTAACACTAATCTTTACCCCGCAGAGTAAAATTTACCCTCGCAGAATAAAACTAGCTTTCCCCTAGTGCCTAACCCTAACCCTCCCACCCGGTGGCGTAACTAGAAATGTTTCTCCCCAAGCCAAAACATTCTCTGGCGCCCCACCCATAATTGCCACTAGTAAAGTGATGAATCTGCATGTGCCTACTGCTCGCTTCGCAAAGAAGGGGGCATGGCTTTGCTGAAATGGCTGTGGCTTTGCTTAAAGGGGCATGGCATTGCAGGAAAAGACAACCTTATACCCAACTTTTGCAACCTGCATGCCCAGACGTTGGCCCCACAGGAAAGAAAAATAATCCTGATTCATGCCCCTTACATTATTTGTCAATTTTCCTCCTTATAGTAATGCCCAGTATACATTATGCCACATACTGCAATGGCCCTTAGACATTATGCCACACACAATAATGCCAATTACACAATATGCCACACACCTTAATGCCCATTACACAATATGCCACACGCCTTAATGCCTCTGACACATTATGCCACACACTGTAATGCCTGTGACACATTATGCCATGCATCGCAATGCCCGTTATATGTTATAGCACATACAATGCCCATGATACTGTACACCACACACAATCATGCCTGTGACACATTATGACACCCCCCCGCAATGCCCGTTATACATTATGCCACACACTGCAATGCCCCTGAGACATTATACCACATATCACAATACCTGTGATATAGTATACCACACACCGTAATGCCTGTGACACATTCTGACACACACCGCAATGTCTGTAACACATTATAACACACACCGCAATGTCCGTGATACATTATGTCACACACCGCAATGTCCGTGATACATTAAGCCACACACCGCAATGCCCATTACACATTAAGCCCTACAGTAAGGCTTGTAATTACTTTTAAATTACCTGCTCATTGCCAGGGGTTTCATGCTCTTGGTTCCATGCATAGTGCCAGGGGTTTTCATGCTCAGGATGTCATGCTCATTGCCAGGGGTTTCATGCACTAGGTGTTATGCTTGTTGCCAAGAATGTCATGTGCTGGGTGTCAAGCTCGTTGCCAGGGGGTAACATTTGTTGCCAGGGGTTTCATGCACTGGATGTCATGCTCATTGCTAAGGGGTAATGCTTGTTGCCATGGATTTCATGAACTGGGTGTCGTGATTGTTACCAGGGGGTAATACTTGTTGCTAGGGATGTGCCCCCAGTGCCAGAAATTCCCCCACAGTGCCTGATAAAAAAAATTCCCCCATAGTGCCAGAAACACATATGCCCCCAGTGCCAAATATGCCCCCCCAGTGCCAGCTACACATATGACCCCAGTGTTTAAATATGCCCCCCCCAGTGCCAGGTACACACCCACTCCCCCGCTGCTGTGCTGTCCGGGAAGGAGGGTACAGTCTGTGAGTCCAGGAAGGAGCCGGTGGGCACAGCGCACGCCTCTTCTGTGTACGTCCTGTGTCTCCGGCGGCGTGTCTGTCAAATGTAGTCCCGGTTCGTGATTGGCTGCCGGTCCGCGAGCTGTGATTGGGTCATGAACGCCACTTCATTTGACAGACACGCTGCCGGAGACCCAGGAGGGACACAGGAGAGGCGCGCGCTGCTCACACACAGCAGCAATCAGTGGCGGGGCCCCAGCAGCCCTGTGCCTCCAAGCCTCCGCAGTGGCTGCGGGGGTGGGAGTTACGCGACTGCTCCCACTTGCAGCCTAACCCTAATATCAACATTCTCTGAATATTGACAAATGTCTGTTATGAATTTTGACAGTGTCATTGCCGACCGTTTAACTATATCCCGTAAATCACAAATAGTTTTCTCTAATAAATGATCCCAGCGGGGAAACCACAGCAGCAGTCTGTGTGACCAGCATGAGTGCGGGTGCGGGGGGATCATTGTGGGCGCCACTGTACTTTCTGTTTATGGGGGGAGTGTAACAGGATTAAGTTGGTGGCAGTTATTTCTGTTTATGGGGGGTGCAGGGGGAATGATGGTGGTTGTGCTTTCTGTTAATGGGAGTGGGAGTGCTAGGGAGGATGATGGTGGCTGTTATTTCTGGTTATGAGGGGAAGTGCAGGATGGGAATGATGACGGCTGTGTTCTCTATTTATGGGGGTGGGAAGTGCAGGGGGGTGATGGTGGCTGTACTCATAGGCGTGCGCAGAATATTTTATTAGGGGGTGCACTGTCGCAGGGGTGTGTTTGGCACCACCTACTGGGCGTGTCTAGCACCGCCTATTGGGCCTATTTGGCACCGCCTATTGGCACTCAAAGCAATATAAATATATGCCCCCAGCGGTGCACCTTACTCAATACCCCCAGCGGTGCCAGATACACACTTGGCCCCAGCGGTGCCAGATACACATTTGCCCACAGCGGTGCCAGATACACACTTGCCCCCAGCGGTGCCAGATACACACTTGCCCCCAGCAGTGCCAGATACACAAATGCCCCCAGTGGTGCCAGATACGTATGCCCCCAGTGGTGCCAGATACGTATGCCCCCAGTGGTGCCAGATACATATGCCCCCAGCGGTGCCAGATACATATGCCCCCAGTGGTGCCAGTTACATAAATGCCCCCAGTGGTGCCAGATGCATAAATGCCCCCAGTGGTGCCAGATACATATGACCCCAGGGGTGCCAGATACATAAATGCCCCCAGTGGTGCCAGATACATAAATGCCCCCCAGTGGTGCCAGATACATATGCCCCCAGTGGTGCCAGATACATAAATGCCCCCAGTGGTGCCAGATACATATGCCGCCAGCAGTGCCAGATACATATGCCCCCAGTGGTGCCAGATACATAAATGCCCCCAGTGGTGCCAGATACATAAATGCCCCCAGTGGTGCCAGAAACATATGCCCCCAGTGGTGCCAGACACATAAATGCTCCCAGTGGTGCCAGATACATATGCCCCCATTTGTGCTCACCCTCCTCTGTTGCCAGTGCTGCCGATTTCCATCTCTGTCGCTGAGGGGAGGAGAGCGCAGCGCGCGTCTCTCCTGTGCCTCACTTCACTGAGTCCCTGGCTGTCTCCGGCGGCCATTTGAAATATGGAGCCGGCTTGTGAGCCAATCAAAGCTCACGGGCCAGCAGCCAATCAAGAGCCGGTCTGCGAGCTCTGATTGTCTGACAGCCGAGAAACATTGTAAATGACTCCCGGAGACGGGGACGCACAGTGAGGGGCAGGAGAGACTTGTGCAGCGCTCTCCTCCCTTCAAGTTCAGCATCAGACTCAGATGGGAATCGGCGGCAGCAGCAACAGGCGTGCGCGTGTATGCCGGACATTAGCCCACCAGGCACCCCCCGTGCGCACGCCTATGGCTGTACTGTTTGTTTATGGGGTGGGAGTGCAGGGGAAGGGATGAAGGTGGCTGTGCTTTCTGTTTATGGGGGGTTGTGTGGAGGGGGGAATGATGGTGGCTGTGCCTTCTGTTTATGGGGGGCTGTGTGGAGGGGGGAATGATGGTGGCTGTGCTTTCTGTTTATGGGGGGGTTGTGTGGAGGGGGAATGATGGTGGCTGTGCTTTCTGTTTATGGGGGGTTGTGTGGAGGGGGAATGATGGTGGCTGTGCTTTCTGTTTATGGGGGGTTGTGTGGAGGGGGAATGATGGTGGCTGTGCTTTCTGTTTATGGTGGGTTGTGTGGAGGGGGAATGATGGTGGCTGTGCCTTCTGTTTATGGGGGGTTGTGTGGAGGGGGAATGATGGTGGCTGTGCCTTCTGTTTATGGGGGGCTGTGTGGAGGGGGGAATGATGGTGGCTGTGCTTTCTGTTTATGGGGGGGTTGTGTGGAGGGGGAATGATGGTGGCTGTGCTTTCTGTTTATGGGGGGGTTGTGTGGAGGGGGAATGACGGTGGCTGTGCTTTCTGTTTATGGGGGGTTGTGTGGAGGGGGAATGACGGTGGCTGTGCTTTCTGTTTATGGGGGGTTGTGTGGAGGGGGAATGACGGTGGCTGTGCTTTCTGTTTATGGGGGGTTGTGTGGAGGGGGAATGATGGTGGCTGTGCTTTCTGTTTATGGGGGGGTTGTGTGGAGGGGGAATGATGGTGGCTGTGCTTTCTGTTTATCAGGGGGGTTGTGTGGAGGGGGAATGATGGTGGCTGTGCTTTCTGTTTATGGGGGGTTGTGTGGAGGGGGAATGATGGTGGCTGTGCTTTCTGTTTATGGGGGGTTGTGTGGAGGGGGAATGATGGTGGCTGTGCTTTCTGTTTATGGGGGGTTGTGTGGAGGGGGAATGATGGTGGCTGTGCCTTCTGTTTATGGGGGGTTGTGTGGAGGGGGAATGATGGTGGCTGTGCCTTCTGTTTATGGGGGGCTGTGTGGAGGGGGGAATGATGGTGGCTGTGCTTTCTGTTTATGGGGGGGTTGTGTGGAGGGGGAATGATGGTGGCTGTGCTTTCTGTTTATGGGGGGGTTGTGTGGAGGGGGAATGACGGTGGCTGTGCTTTCTGTTTATGGGGGGTTGTGTGGAGGGGGAATGACGGTGGCTGTGCTTTCTGTTTATGGGGGGTTGTGTGGAGGGGGAATGACGGTGGCTGTGCTTTCTGTTTATGGGGGGTTGTGTGGAGGGGGAATGATGGTGGCTGTGCTTTCTGTTTATGGGGGGGTTGTGTGGAGGGGGAATGATGGTGGCTGTGCTTTCTGTTTATGGGGGGTTGTGTGGAGGGGGAATGATGGTGGCTGTGCTTTCTGTTTATGGGGGGTTGTGTGGAGGGGGAATGATGGTGGCTGTGCTTTCTGTTTATGGGGGGTTGTGTGGAGGGGGAATGATGGTGGCTGTGCCTTCTGTTTATGGGGGGTTGTGTGGAGGGGGAATGATGGTGGCTGTGCCTTCTGTTTATGGGGGGCTGTGTGGAGGGGGGAATGATGGTGGCTGTGCTTTCTGTTTATGGGGGGGTTGTGTGGAGGGGGAATGATGGTGGCTGTGCTTTCTGTTTATGGGGGGGTTGTGTGGAGGGGGAATGACGGTGGCTGTGCTTTCTGTTTATGGGGGGTTGTGTGGAGGGGGAATGACGGTGGCTGTGCTTTCTGTTTATGGGGGGTTGTGTGGAGGGGGAATGACGGTGGCTGTGCTTTCTGTTTATGGGGGGTTGTGTGGAGGGGGAATGATGGTGGCTGTGCTTTCTGTTTATGGGGGGTTGTGTGGAGGGGGAATGATGGTGGCTGTGCTTTCTGTTTATCAGGGGGGTTGTGTGGAGGGGGAATGATGGTGGCTGTGCTTTCTGTTTATCAGGGGGGGTGCAGGGGGAAATAATGGTGGCTGTGCCTTCTGTTTATAGTTATACCAATACCTCTCTGAAAGTAAGCGAGATTAGTTATTGCTGGGAGTGTAGTGAGTCTGTGACAGTGGTGGAGATTATACAAAAGAGGATGGTGGCAAATAGCTAGAGTGAACACTTTAGGGGTAGGGGTGAGGGGGAATTTGAGGAGACAAATGCAGGGGAATTTCCATTTGCCTGAAAATCACTCTTCCCCACAGCCTGGACTCTATGAAGTTTAAAGGGCGTATGTGAGCTGCTACACATACCAAGTCTGCTGTGTGTGTGTCTGTGGATGTGAGTGCTCAATCGTCACTCCAGAGTGAGAATTTGGTAAGTGGCTTACAATTATCATTATGATGCATATGTCTGATGGGGAGGCAGTTACGTGAGTCACCGCCAGTCACAATACAGATGCTGAAATCTAGCCCCCATACAGTCCCAACGGTCGCCATGCTGACTAACAGGCACTATTTCCACTCGTGGGTGTCCACAGCTCCAATAGAGTGGGAATCGCACTCACCACTGAGACTGCAAGGGGCTTCGTTCTGCTTGACCTCCCCCCCCCCTCGCCGGGCATCTGCAATCCGGGATTTCGTCGTCGATATGGGTATGGTGACCAGCGGATGCATACCCAACCCGTCTGAAGTACTGTATTCCATAAACTGCACTTTGTTTGGGGCAGTCTACAGCTTGTTATATGCTAATTAGGCATCCATCATGGGCTGGTGACAATCCCTCTAAAATTAGACATTTAGAAACCCCCCTCCTGAAATCCTTTGTTTGCCCCTGCAGGGACAGGCTGTGGCTGGCTCTCACATGGTTGATCCAGAGCCGACCCTAGACATAGGCAAACTAGGTCAATACCTAGGGCATTTGGAATGCATAGGGGCACAAGCAGCTTCTGCTGATTAAAATTATATGCGGCATGCCTATATTCTGTGTGTGACTGCGGCTGTATCTGGATACGGAATGCTATGTTACAGTGTATTCCTGGAAGTGTCACAATCCTGACTGTAGGTTTATATTTGGTGACTTACCCCTGCCATCTGTCCTGGATCCTGTGTCTTTTCACTCACGGCGTTAAACAGCTTGTCAGCACTATGAGTTTTCCTGAGTTCTCTGCCTGAGAGGTAATCAGCTCCACCTGTGGTGATCTCCTGTGTGAGGCTGAATTCAGTAATCTAAAAGCAAGCATCCTGTGTTTTGCAGAAGTCCAGGCTTCAGTGTTCTCTTGGCCTGCTAGGCCTCATTCTACATCACAGCCTTGGCTAGAGTAGTCACATGACAGTGACATCACCTAATCCTGCCCACCAATCATCAAGGACCAGGAAGTATAAATCAGGAGGCTGAGTTGGAATCTGGGCCAGTTCCTTGTGTCACATACAGCCTTGTGTGTGTCTTAAGCTGAGCTCCCTAAAGGTAACCTTTGTACCTAAGTTCCTGTGGAAACTCTGTTCCCTTGTTACCGTTTGGTTTATTTGTGTGTTGCCATTTGATTTCACCATTTCCCTGAGTCTCAATGTAAAGGTACAGCTGCAATGTTTCGTCTTAAAGGCACAGTACTGAATTCCGTGTTCTCCACTGAAAACCACAGCTGTCGAGTTTCAGTTTTACTACTGTTGTAGTTGGGACCTCCGTGCATCAGTACCTCCGTACCTCCGTGCCTCAGTACCTCCGTGCCTCAGTACCTCCGTGCCTCAGTACCTCCGTGCTTCCAGCACCTCAGTATCTCCGTGACTCAGCATCTCCGTGCCTCAGCACCTCCGTGCTTCCAGCACCTCAGTATCTCCGTGACTCAGCATCTCCGTGCTTCCAGCACCTCAGTATCTCCGTGACTCAGCATCTCCGTGCCTCAGCACCTCCGTGCTTCCAGCACCTCAGTATCTCCGTGACTCAGCATCTCCGTGCCTCAGCACCTCAGTGCCTCAGCATCTCCGTGCCTCAGTGCCTCAGCACCTCCGTGCCTCAGCACCTCTGTGCACCAGTACCTCCGTGCCTCAGTACCTCCGTGCTTCCAGCACTTCAGTATCTCCGTGACTCAGCATCTCCGTGCCTCAGCACCTCAGTGCCTCAGCATCTCCGTGCCTCAGTGCCTCAGTACCTCCGTGCTTCCAGCACCTCCGTGCCTCAGTACCTCCGTGCCTCAGCATCTCCGTGCTTCCAGCACCTCCGTGCCTCAGCACCCCTACGCACCCCAGTGTCTCTACGCACCCCAGTGCCTCCACGCACCCCAGTGCCTCCACGCACCCCAGTGCCTCCACGCACCCCAGTGCCTCCACGTACCTCAGTGCCTCCACGTACCTCAGTGTCTCCAAGCACCTCAGTGCCTCCACGTACCTCAGTGCCTCCACGTACCTCAGTGTCTCCAAGCACCTCAGTGTCTCCAAGCACCTCAGTGTCTCCAAGCACCTCAGTGTCCGCAAGCACCTCAGTGTCCGCAAGCACCTCAGTGTCCCCAAGCACCCCGTGCCCTTTAGCACAATTATACCTGGTATTCTTCACTGATTCATCAGTGCCTTTCCAGTTCTGTCTTTCAGGAGACCTTCAGCATGCCTCCTGTCTGCCGACCTAATCCTGCATGAGGAGAACCTAGATTCGGCCATCTCTGCTGCGGTTCCTCTTCCCAGTCACCGGAAGAAACCCAGAGTCCACAACATTTCCAAACCAGGTCAGTGGTAGTATTCACATAATCCTCCAGTCGCCCGCACAGACTTTACTACACCGGGTTCACAAAAACCTCAGTCATGACAGTAGGAACTGGCCACATGGACCCGGCCGAAAGTGTTAGTCTGACGCATGACCTCCTAAGCAATATTGCAGGACGCCTGGAAGGTCTGGAGTCGACTCAGCATCGATTGGCACAGTGTCTGCAGCGGAATTCGTCCTCCAGAGATTCTATGACCTTCTGCTCTAAGACTCCTGACCAACTGCAGATTTTCTACCAGATGTTACTACAGTTACAAGAACTTTTGCCTAGTATTCTCTCTGTGATGCCTGATCTCCTCAGGAATACTACCAACGTTGTTGATCCTGTTTTGTCCCATCCAGTTAATAGAGTCTCTTCCTCTGCGCAAGGGAAAGTTTTTCATCAGAGCTATCCACGGCCCAAGCTCTCTGAAGCTGAACGTCAGCGGCGTAAGGAGCTACATCTCTGTCTTTACTGTGGAAATTCTGGTCATTTTGTTAAAGACTGCATTCTTCGCAAGCCAGGTAATAGTGACAAATCTCAGTATCATAGTGCTCATGTCTACAAGTCATCCACAGTATCCGATCCTTCTGCTGCTGACGGGGGTATCAAGAAGGCTACTCTTCTGAGAGAGACTCAAATTTATGACTGGGGTCCGGTGGTTAAAAGACCTTATCCCAAGTTGGGTGACCAGAGAAGAATGTTCAAGCCATTTACAGTCACAGAGGAGTCCGTGTCCACAGCCCCAGGAGGGGCGTCTTCAGAGCGTCCAGCCCCAGGAGGGGCGTCTTCAGAGCGTCCAGCCCCAGGAGGGGCGTCTTCAGAGCGTCCAGCCCCAGGAGGGGCGTCTTCAGAGCGTCCAGCCCCAGGAGGGGCGTCTTCAGAGCGTCCAGCCCCAGAGAGTCTTCAGAGTGCTGCCCAGCCAGTGAGTCTTCAGAGTGCTGCCCAGCCAGTGAGTCTTCAGAGTGCTGCCCAGCCAGTGAGTCTTCAGAGTGCTGCCCAGCCAGAGAGTCTTCAGAGTGCTGCCCAGCCAGAGAGTCTACAGAGTGCTGCCCAGCCAGAGAGTCTACAGAGTGCTGCCCAGCAAGAGAGTCTACAGAGTGCTGCCCAGCCAGAGAGTCTACAGAGTGCTGCCCAGCCAGAGAGTCTACAGAGTGCTGCCCAGCCAGAGAGTCTACAGAGTGCTGCCCAGCCAGAGAGTCTACAGAGTGCTGCCCAGCCAGAGAGTCTACAGAGTGCTGCCCAGCCAGAGAGTCTACAGAGTGCTGCCCAGCCAGAGAGTCTACAGAGTGCTGCCCAGCCAGAGAGTCTACAGAGTGCTGCCCAGCCAGAGAGTCTACAGAGTGCTGCCCAGCCAGAGAGTCTACAGAGTGCTGCCCAGCCAGAGAGTCTACAGAGTGCTGCCCAGCCAGAGAGTCTACAGAGTGCTGCCCAGCCAGAGAGTCTACAGAGTGCTGCCCAGCCAGAGAGTCTACAGAGTGCTGCCCAGCCAGAGATTCTACAGAGTGCTGCCCAGCCAGAGATTCTACAGAGTGCAGCCCAGCCCCGTGAAGTGGGGGCTCTTGCCTCAGCCCAGCCCTGTGAAGAAAGGGCTCAGCCCGTCCCGGTTCCAGCCGGTCCAGCAATACTCCAGGCCCTGCCTGGTCAGTCCGTCCCGGTTCCAGCCGGTCCAGCAATACTCCAGGCCCTGCCTGGTCAGTCCGTCCCGGTTCCAGCCGGTCCAGCAATACTCCAGGCCCAGCCTGGTCAGTCCGTCCCGGTCCCAGCCGGTCCAGCAATACTCCAGGCTCCGCCTGGTTAGTCCGTCTCGGTTCCAGCCGGTCCAGCAATACTCCAGGCTCCGCCTGGTCAGTCCGTCCCGGTTACAGCCGGTCCAGCAATACTCCAGGACCAGCCTGGTCCGTCTCCTTTGGCTCCAGCCAATTCAAGTATCCTCGGATCCAATCCAGTCCTACTCGTCCAGCCAAAGCTTTCTTCAGTTTCATCCTCTAAGCCTGCCAAAGATAGTCCAAGTATCTCCTTCCGTAGGAATCCGACCATTCAGGTTGGTCATGTAGGAGTCTCTCCTAGCTCAATACTAAGTTCTCCGCCAAAGAATTTAAAGTTACAGTGCACTTCTAGGTCATTTTCAAACTGTGTATCTAAAGGAGATTCGTATTTTCCGTTAGACTTGGACTCAGACTCTGAATTTGATCCAGTTTATGATGCTACTCCTTTCCTGGGAGGTGCTGTTCCTTCCTGTTATGCTTCCATGCATGAAGAGGTTCCAGAATCACCAAAAAGCTCTACAGGTCTCTGTATGAAAAGTCCTCGTTATAGAACAAGATTTAATTTAAGCCTCAGTGGAGTGCTAGCTTCGAAAGCACAATCTTCTCGCACTACAAAACGAGGAGAGGAACCTTCTACAGTTTATTCCTCAGTCCTTTCGGATGAAGGAAATTCCAGTCTTGTCTATGATGGATGGTCTACCTGTTCTGAAGATGAAGATCAGGAAGACTTCTAAAGAATCCAGCTTAAGTTTTGTTCTGGACCCTCTGGTTTCCACTTTTTAGAAGCTTTGTGTACAAGTTATTCATCAAGTTCCTCTAAGATTCAAGATGGGTGTCCGGAGTCCACCCTTGAAGAGGGGGATACTGTCACAATCCTGACTGTAGGTTTATATTTGGTGACTTACCCCTGCCATCTGTCCTGGATCCTGTGTCTTTTCACTCACGGAGTTAAACAGCTTGTCAGCACTATGAGTTTTCCTGAGTTCTCTGCCTGAGAGGTAATCAGCTCCACCTGTGGTGATCTCCTGTGTGAGGCTGAATTCAGTAATCTAAAAGCAAGCATCCTGTGTTTTGCAGAAGTCCAGGCTTCAGTGTTCTCTTGGCCTGCTAGGCCTCATTCTACATCACAGCCTTGGCTAGAGTAGTCACATGACAGTGACATCACCTAATCCTGCCCACCAATCATCAAGGACCAGGAAGTATAAATCAGGAGGCTGAGTTGGAATCTGGGCCAGTTCCTTGTGTCACATACAGCCTTGTGTGGGTCTTAAGCTGAGCTCCCTAAAGGTAACCTTTGTACCTAAGTTCCTGTGGAAACTCTGTTCCCTTGTTACCGTTTGGTTTATTTGTGTGTTGCCATTTGATTTCACCATTTCCCTGAGTCTCAATGTAAAGGTACAGCTGCAATGTTTCGTCTTAAAGGCACAGTACTGAATTCCGTGTTCTCCACTGAAAACCACAGCTGTCGTGTTTCAGTTTTACTACTGTTGTAGTTGGGACCTCCGTGCATCAGTACCTCCGTGCCTCAGTACCTCCGTGCCTCAGTACCTCCGTGCCTCAGTACCTCCGTGCTTCCAGCACCTCAGTATCTCCGTGACTCAGCATCTCCGTGCCTCAGCACCTCCGTGCTTCCAGCACCTCAGTATCTCCGTGACTCAGCATCTCCGTGCTTCCAGCACCTCAGTATCTCCGTGACTCAGCATCTCCGTGCCTCAGCACCTCCGTGCTTCCAGCACCTCAGTATCTCCGTGACTCAGCATCTCCGTGCCTCAGCACCTCAGTGCCTCAGCATCTCCGTGCCTCAGTGCCTCAGCACCTCCGTGCCTCAGCACCTCCGTGCACCAGTACCTCCGTGCCTCAGTACCTCCGTGCCTCAGTACCTCCGTGCCTCAGTACCTCCGTGCTTCCAGCACTTCAGTATCTCCGTGACTCAGCATCTCCGTGCCTCAGCACCTCAGTGCCTCAGCATCTCCGTGCCTCAGTACCTCCGTGCTTCCAGCACCTCCGTGCCACAGCACCTCCGTGCCTCAGTACCTCCGTGCCTCAGCATCTCCGTGCTTCCAGCACCTCCGTGCCTCAGCACCCCTACGCACCCCAGTGTCTCTACGCACCCCAGTGCCTCCACGCACCCCAGTGCCTCCACGCACCCCAGTGCCTCCACGCACCCCAGTGCCTCCACGTACCTCAGTGCCTCCACGTACCTCAGTGTCTCCAAGCACCTCAGTGCCTCCACGTACCTCAGTGTCTCCAAGCACCTCAGTGTCTCCAAGCACCTCAGTGTCTCCAAGCACCTCAGTGTCTCCAAGCACCTCAGTGTCCCCAAGCACCTCAGTGTCCCCAAGCACCTCAGTGTCCACAAGCACCTCAGTGTCCGCAAGCACCTCAGTGTCCGCAAGCACCTCAGTGTCCCCAAGCACCCCGTGCCCTTTAGCACAATTATACCTGGTATTCTTCACTGATTCATCAGTGCCTTTCCAGTTCTGTCTTTCAGGAGACCTTCAGCATGCCTCCTGTCTGCCGACCTAATCCTGCATGAGGAGTACCTAGATTCGGCCATCTCTGCTGCGGTTCCTCTTCCCAGTCACCGGAAGAAACCCAGAGTCCACAACATTTCCAAACCAGGTCAGTGGTAGTATTCACATAATCCTCCAGTCGCCCGCACAGACTTTACTACACCGGGTTCACAAAAACCTCAGTCATGACAGTAGGAACTGGCCACATGGACCCGGCCGAAAGTGTTAGTCTGACGCATGACCTCCTAAGCAATATTGCAGGACGCCTGGAAGGTCTGGAGTCGACTCAGCATCGATTGGCACAGTGTCTGCAGCGGAATTCGTCCTCCAGAGATTCTATGACCTTCTGCTCTAAGACTCCTGACCAACTGCAGATTTTCTACCAGATGTTACTACAGTTACAAGAACTTTTGCCTAGTATTCTCTCTGTGATGCCTGATCTCCTCAGGAATACTACCAACGTTGTTGATCCTGTTTTGTCCCATCCAGTTAATAGAGTCTCTTCCTCTGCGCAAGGGAAAGTTTTTCATCAGAGCTATCCACGGCCCAAGCTCTCTGAAGCTGAACGTCAGCGGCGTAAGGAGATGTACTCTGTCTTTACTGTGGAAATTCTGGTCATTTTGTTAAAGACTGCATTCTTCGCAAGCCAGGTAATAGTGACAAATCTCAGTATCATAGTGCTCATGTCTACAAGTCATCCACAGTATCCGATCCTTCTGCTGCTGACGGGGGTATCAAGAAGGCTACTCTTCTGAGAGAGACTCAAATTTATGACTGGGGTCCGGTGGTTAAAAGACCTTATCCCAAGTTGGGTGACCAGAGAAGAATGTTCAAGCCATTTACAGTCACAGAGGAGTCCGTGTCCACAGCCCCAGGAGGGGCGTCTTCAGAGCGTCCAGCCCCAGGAGGGGCGTCTTCAGAGCGTCCAGCCCCAGGAGGGGCGTCTTCAGAGCGTCCAGCCCCAGGAGGGGCGTCTTCAGAGCGTCCAGCCCCAGGAGGGGCGTCTTCAGAGCGTCCAGCCCCAGAGAGTCTTCAGAGTGCTGCCCAGCCAGTGAGTCTTCAGAGTGCTGCCCAGCCAGTGAGTCTTCAGAGTGCTGCCCAGCCAGTGAGTCTTCAGAGTGCTGCCCAGCCAGTGAGTCTACAGAGTGCTGCCCAGCCAGAGAGTCTACAGAGTGCTGCCCAGCCAGAGAGTCTACAGAGTGCTGCCCAGCCAGAGAGTCTACAGAGTGCTGCCCAGCCAGAGAGTCTACAGAGTGCTGCCCAGCCAGAGAGTCTACAGAGTGCTGCCCAGCCAGAGAGTCTACAGAGTGCTGCCCAGCCAGAGAGTCTACAGAGTGCTGCCCAGCCAGAGATTCTACAGAGTGCTGCCCAGCCAGAGATTCTACAGAGTGCTGCCCAGCCAGAGAGTCTACAGAGTGCTGCCCAGCCAGAGATTCTACAGAGTGCTGCCCAGCCAGAGATTCTACAGAGTGCTGCCCAGCCAGAGATTCTACAGAGTGCTGCCCAGCCAGAGATTCTACAGAGTGCTGCCCAGCCAGAGATTCTACAGAGTGCTGCCCAGCCAGAGATTCTACAGAGTGCAGCCCAGCCCCGTGAAGTGGGGGCTCTTGCCTCAGCCCAGCCCTGTGAAGAAAGGGCTCAGCCCGTCCCGGTTCCAGCCGGTCCAGCAATACTCCAGGCCCTGCCTGGTCAGTCTGTCCCGGTTCCAGCCGGTCCAGCAATACTCCAGGCCCAGCCTGGTCAGTCCGTCCCGGTTCCAGCCGGTCCAGCAATACTCCAGGCCCTGCCTGGTCAGTCCGTCCCGGTCCCAGCCGGTCCAGCAATACTCCAGGCTCCGCCTGGTCAGTCCGTCTCGGTTCTAGCCGGTCCAGCAATACTCCAGGCTCCGCCTGGTCAGTCCGTCCCGGTTACAGCCGGTCCAGCAATACTCCAGGACCAGCCTGGTCCGTCTCCTTTGGCTCCAGCCAATTCAAGTATCCTCGGATCCAATCCAGTCCTACTCGTCCAGCCAAAGCTTTCTTCAGTTTCATCCTCTAAGCCTGCCAAAGATAGTCCATGTATCTCCTTCCGTAGGAATCCGACCATTCAGGTTGGTCATGTAGGAGTCTCTCCTAGCTCAATACTAAGTTCTCCGCCAAAGAATTTAAAGTTACAGTGCACTTCTAGGTCATTTTCAAACTGTGTATCTAAAGGAGATTCGTATTTTCCGTTAGACTTGGACTCAGACTCTGAATTTGATCCAGTTTATGATGCTACTCCTTTCCTGGGAGGTGCTGTTCCTTCCTGTTATGCTTCCATGCATGAAGAGGTTCCAGAATCACCAAAAAGCTCTACAGGTCTCTGTATGAAAAGTCCTCGTTATAGAACAAGATTTAATTTAAGCCTCAGTGGAGTGCTAGCTTCGAAAGCACAATCTTCTCGCACTACAAAACGAGGAGAGGAACCTTCTACAGTTTATTCCTCAGTCCTTTCGGATGAAGGAAATTCCAGTCTTGTCTATGATGGATGGTCTACCTGTTCTGAAGATGAAGATCAGGAAGACTTCTAAAGAATCCAGCTTAAGTTTTGTTCTGGACCCTCTGGTTTCCACTTTTTAGAAGCTTTGTGTACAAGTTATTCATCAAGTTCCTCTAAGATTCAAGATGGGTGTCCGGAGTCCACCCTTGAAGAGGGGGATACTGTCACAATCCTGACTGTAGGTTTATATTTGGTGACTTACCCCTGCCATCTGTCCTGGATCCTGTGTCTTTTCACTCACGGAGTTAAACAGCTTGTCAGCACTATGAGTTTTCCTGAGTTCTCTGCCTGAGAGGTAATCAGCTCCACCTGTGGTGATCTCCTGTGTGAGGCTGAATTCAGTAATCTAAAAGCAAGCATCCTGTGTTTTGCAGAAGTCCAGGCTTCAGTGTTCTCTTGGCCTGCTAGGCCTCATTCTACATCACAGCCTTGGCTAGAGTAGTCACATGACAGTGACATCACCTAATCCTGCCCACCAATCATCAAGGACCAGGAAGTATAAATCAGGAGGCTGAGTTGGAATCTGGGCCAGTTCCTTGTGTCACATACAGCCTTGTGTGGGTCTTAAGCTGAGCTCCCTAAAGGTAACCTTTGTACCTAAGTTCCTGTGGAAACTCTGTTCCCTTGTTACCGTTTGGTTTATTTGTGTGTTGCCATTTGATTTCACCATTTCCCTGAGTCTCAATGTAAAGGTACAGCTGCAATGTTTCGTCTTAAAGGCACAGTACTGAATTCCGTGTTCTCCACTGAAAACCACAGCTGTCGTGTTTCAGTTTTACTACTGTTGTAGTTCGGACCTCCGTGCATCAGTACCTCCGTACCTCCGTGCCTCAGTACCTCCGTGCCTCAGTACCTCCGTGCTTCCAGCACCTCAGTATCTCCGTGACTCAGCATCTCCGTGACTCAGCATCTCCGTGCCTCAGCACCTCCGTGCTTCCAGCACCTCAGTATCTCCGTGACTCAGCATCTCCGTGCTTCCAGCACCTCAGTATCTCCGTGACTCAGCATCTCCGTGTCTCAGCACCTCCGTGCTTCCAGCACCTCAGTATCTCCGTGACTCAGCATCTCCGTGCCTCAGCACCTCAGTGCCTCAGCATCTCCGTGCCTCAGCATCTCCGTGCCTCAGCACCTCCGTGCCTCAGTATCTCCGTGCCTCAGTACCTCCGTGCCTCAGTACCTCCGTGCTTCCAGCACTTCAGTATCTCCGTGACTCAGCATCTCCGTGCCTCAGCACCTCAGTGCCTCAGCATCTCCGTGCCTCAGTGCCTCAGTACCTCCGTGCTTCCAGCACCTCCGTGCCACAGCACCTCCGTGCCACAGCACCTCCGTGCCTCAGCATCTCCGTGCTTCCAGCACCTCCGTGCCTCAGCACCCCTACGCACCCCAGTGTCTCTACGCACCCCAGTGCCTCCACGCACCTCAGTGCCTCCACGCACCTCAGTGCCTCCACGTACCTCAGTGCCTCCACGTACCTCAGTGTCTCCAAGCACCTCAGTGTCTCCAAGCTCCTCAGTGTCTCCAAGCACCTCAGTGTCTCCAAGCACCTCAGTGTCCGCAAGCACCTCAGTGTCCGCAAGCACCTCAGTGTCCGCAAGCACCTCAGTGTCTCCAAGCACCCCGTGCCCTTTAGCACAATTATACCTGGTATTCTTCACTGATTCATCAGTGCCTTTCCAGTTCTGTCTTTCAGGAGACCTTCAGCATGCCTCCTGTCTGCCGACCTAATCCTGCATGAGGAGAACCTAGATTCGGCCATCTCTGCTGCGGTTCCTCTTCCCAGTCACCGGAAGAAACCCAGAGTCCACAACATTTCCAAACCAGGTCAGTGGTAGTATTCACATAATCCTCCAGTCGCCCGCACAGACTTTACTACACCGGGTTCACAAAAACCTCAGTCATGACAGTAAGTCACTGTAATGTAGCATTTCATATGCAGATACTGCCCCAGTCGTAAACAGACTATAGGCATGCCGCATATCATTTTAATCAGCAGAAGCTGCTTGTGCATCCTAGTCACATAGCAATGCAAAGAAGATGTATTTTCGGCAAAAAAGGTTCCCGACATTAGCAGAGCTGACTTACAGCTGGTAGCTGACTCACGCCAGGCATCTCCTGCTGCATGACATATTGAGGCAAGATGTATGAGGACACATCTGTATCCAAGCAGAGGCAGAGGTCACAGTGTTAGCAGCCATGTGAGTGCTGTGTGTAGGTGGGTTGGTTGTGCAATAGAGTTCGGCATATGTGTTAGGGTCATTATGTGTGTCATGTGTATAAATGCATTAATAATGAGCGGCATGTGTGTAAGGGGCATCATGTGTGTCATTATGTGTATAAATGCATTAATAATGTGTGGCATATGTGTAAGGGGCATTATGTGTGTCATTATGTGTATAAGGGCATTAATAATGTGCAGCATATGTGTAAGGTACATTATGTGTATAAAGGCATTGATAAAGGTTGTCATAATGTGTAAGGCACATTATGTTTATAAAGACATCAATAATGTGTATCATATGTAAAAGGGGCATTACTGTGTAGTATGTATATAAAGGCATTACTAAGGTGTGGCATTATGTGTATAAGGTGCTCTACTGTGTGGCGTAACATATATAAAGGGCACTACTGTGTGGTCTAATGGGAATAAGGAGCAATATGGTGTGGTGTAATGTGAATAAGGAGCAATTCAGTGTGATGTAATGTGAATAAGGGGCACTACTGTGAGGAGTAACGTATATAAGGTAAAGTGGTACTACTGTGTGATGTAAAGTGAATAAGAAACGCTATTGCATGATATAATGTTAGTAAAGTTGCACTACTGTGTGGTGTAATTTGAATTGGGGGAACTATTATGTGACCATGCCCCTTGCAAATAAGAACATGTCCCTTTTTGGGCTGTGCACTAATGTGCCCACTGTTCCTATTTAAATTATAGGGGGGTAGGAGCACCAAAATGAGGACTGCTATGGGTAAGGGGTGATGGTGCTGGGAAAGGAGTGCGGGGTCAGAGGCGGAACTAGCGGTGGTGCTAGGGTGCACCAGCCAAAATCTTGTCTAGGGCATCATATTGGTTAGGGCTGGCTCTGAGCTGAACCAAGGTATTGATGAACCCAGCTGCAGTTCGTAGGGGTCTGAGCTGAGCAGCCTGGGCATTGCTGCATTTGCTGGCTCCTCCCCACAGACAATCCTCCCTGATATGTTCCTCACTTTCATGACTGGGTTTTCTAACTTGCCCTGTAAACTTATATACATTGTTGCATCCACTAGTGGCAGGTACACATGGCACCAATTCTGCTCATAGGAGGGGGTTCCTTTCTTTTCCATAATGAATACACTAGTATCCAGGGCCTGCTCTTCCATTAGGCAGCTTTAGGCAGCTGCTTAAGGTGCCCGCACTAGAGTGGGCACTAGGCTAAGGCTGCCTGGGACAAAATTGAAGGCTACCTCTAACATCCTTATCATACTTACTGCTAGTGACAGCCTTGTATCTTATAAGTCACAGTTGCTGAACCAGCTATTCTTTATAAATACCTGCAACAGCAGTCAGTGTATCATGTATGGAGCAGCAGGTAGACAGCAGCATGGGCACTACCAGGTGCCGCTAGCCAGGACTCGGAGCAGTGCCAGTCCTCACGCACAGAAGCCTCCAGCCATACCATCAACTCTGCTGGGGATCTCCTCATGATCTGGGAAAGCTGTTTCGCTGACAGGTGGGGGGGATCCTGGGTTAGGTCTATGAGCCCACAGCATCCTCTCCCTGGCCCCGCCAGAACAGCGCGACGCAGATGAGCTGCTCCTCTCTACCTGCTGTGTGTGCGCTGCTGTGCTCGCCACCCTGGCTTCCCTGTGTGTGTATATCACTCCTTAAGGGGTTTATGCATTTCGGGACTAAAAACAAACTTGCATCCTACATATTAAACGGGGAAAGTCTAGGGGTAACAGTTTTGGAAAAAGATTTGGGGGTAAAATCATTGATAATAAGCTTAATAACTGTATACAATGTCAAAGCACAATAAAGAAGGCAAGTAAGGTGCTAGCGTGCATAAAACGGGGAATTGAGACAAGGGACGAGGATGTAATCCTGCCGCTGTACAAATCATTGGTACATCCGCACCTGGAATATTGTGTTCAGTTTTGGGCACCACTATATAAAAAAGATATAATTGAACTCAAAAGGGTTCAAAAGCGAGCTACTAAATTGATTAAAGAGCTAGAGGGACTGGATTACGAGAAAAGGCTTACTAGGTTGAGTATGTATACACCGGGAAAAGAGGTGTCTAAGAGGAAACATTATTAATGTCTTCAAATATGTAAAGGGACATTACAAAGAGTTATCAGAGGAATTATTTATTAAAAGAATTCTGTTTAGGACACGTGGGCACTCGCTGAGGCTGGAGGTGAGAAAATTCCGTACGCAATGGAGGAAAGGGTTCTTCACTGTTAGGGCAATAAGGATTTGGAATTCCTTGCCAGGGAAGGTGGTAATGGGGGACTCTGTAAATGCATTTAAAAGGGGATTGGATGAATTTCTGTTTAAAAAGGATATCCAAGGTTACAACATTTAAAATATTGACGTTGTTAATCCGGGTGTAACATGATTAGTAGTTGTTAACAAGTCATAAAACAGTCTTTAGCAGGTACAGTAAATCAATTCAACTTAATACAAAATACAGGTTGAACGCGATGGGCATTTTGCCTCTTTTCAACCTCAATTACTATGTTACTATGTTACTATTCCTACCTCTATGTCTGTCTGTTTTTACCCAGTTTTGTTCTATTAATGTTGTTCTAATTGTAAAGCGCAACGGAATATGCTGCGCTATATAAGAAACTGTTAATAAATAAATAAATACTATTCAATTGTTTGAAAAGTCAGTTGGGTGTCTTTTTTCCTATCTAATAGACAGAAAAAAACAGACACCCAACCGACTTTTCATACAATTGAATATCCCCCATTGTGTGCGCCCTGCTGTCGTATGTGTAGTGTGTGCTGTATGTAGTGTGCGCTGCCTGCTGCCATGTGTGTAGTGTGTGTGCTGTATGTAGTATATGCTGCCAGCTGCCATGTGTGTAAGTTGTGTGTGTGTGTGTGTGTGTGTGTGTGTGTGTGTGTGTGTGTGTGTGTGTAATGTAATGTGTGCTGTATACTGTAGGGTCTGGGACTCCGGGTCGACAACAAAAAGGTCGACACACCTTAGGTTGACGCCAATTGGTCGACACACCTTAGGTCGACATGGACAAAAGGTCGACATGGGCAAAAGGTCGTCAGGAACAAGGTCGACATGGAAAAAGGTCAACATGAGTTTTTTATTTTTGTTGTTGTTTTCTTCGTAGAGTGACGGGGAACCCCAATTAGTGCACCGCGTCCCTTCGCATGGCTCGCTTCGCTCGCCATGCTTCGGGCATGGTGCCTTTGCTTCGCTCGGCACAGATTACCGTTCCAATCGTAGTCCACGTGGATTGTTAAGTATGAAAAGGTTCAAAAAAATCGTGAAAAACTCATGTCGACCTTTTTCCATGTCGACCGTGTTCCTGTCGACCTTTTGTCCATGTCGACCTAAGGTGTGTCGACCAATTGGCGTCAACCTAAGGTGTGTCGACCTTTTTGTTGTCAACCTGGAGTCCGGATACCATACTGTAGCCATGTGTACTGAGCTGTGTGTATTGTGTGCCACCTGCTGCCGCCATGTGTGTAGTGTGCTGTATATAGTGTGTGCCACCTACAGCCGCCATGTGTGTAGTGTGCTGTATGTAGTGTGTGCTTCCTGTTGTCGCAATTTGTGCAGTGTGTTTTATGTGTTTGTTTTTTTCCTGTGGGGCCATTGTGTTTTATTTTCTACTTATTGGGGCCAATAGGTGTTTGTTTTATTTTCTTGTGGAAAGACATGTTTTTTTTAATTGTACAATGTTTTAGTCTGCACATGTGTCTGAGTTGCACTGCACATGTGTCCTATGTGGTGTTCGTACAGAGTTGCAGTACAGAGTCAGGCACACACACCAATAAGTGTATTAAACATGCGTTGCACATTCCTGGGCAGTTACAGGGGTTTGACTAATCACACACAAATGTAACATAGTGTTGCTGAAAGTAGTTCTGTACAGAGACTTTGAATCGCTCACATTGGAGACCATACTCAGATGGATGATCTGCACCTACCGTAGGGCTGGGGAAAGTTTCAATGGTGGGACCAATGGTGACATCTAGAGACACACAAAGCATGATTGCAGCACCTGTAGAGACTGATAGGGGACATCTCAGTCCTTATACATGGATGTACACCAGGGAAGGGCATTGTAGCGGTATTAGCACAACATTGCAGTTGCAACTGCAGCAAAAGACGCAAGGAAGACCGCAACTGCATCCAACTAAGAATCAGGCTTTATGAGAAGGAATCCCGCCCTCTTGTCAGACTCCAACCCCTTGACAGACCCTGCCCCCGTTAGGACTGTGTTCATAAATTTCCTAGGCTGGTTTTCGATCCCAATCCACCCCTATCCTAGCACAAACAGGATTGGGCAGTACCGTTCTCCCTTGATTGACATAGTTCTGGCCCCTTCCTGAGATGAACAAGGTCCTCCACTGAGGTAGAAACAATCCAGCCAAGTGCCACTCAATTGCTCTAATGCTACTAGATGTCATAAAGGAGCACTGCTTTCCGCCAAGCTGAACCTCACCTGTTTGGAAGGAAGGGTCACAAGAAAATTGCATTCCAATTAAATTAAAAGTAAAAAGAAAACATATAAACCATATCAGTTAGGAGGGGATCAAAACTGGAAAAGAGGAAGATGTAAACTCTTCCTTCCTTTTTATTGATTGCCTAACAACCGCTCCCACTAAAAGCCTAATAAGTTAATTACCCTGTCATTCAACAAAGATAATCTAAAACATACCACCTCCTACCTAACCCCTAAACTCCGAACACTCCATTCCATAAAAACTAGAGATAAGCAGGTTCGGTCTCAGAGAACCGAACCATACTGAACTTCACCATTCGAGTCCGGTTCCGAGCCAGGCTCGGGTTTTCCCGCCTGACTCGGAAACCAGAACGAGGGAAAACGTCTTCATCCCGCTGTCAGATTCTCGCGGGGTTTGGAGTCCATATAAGGAGCCGCGCGTCCCCATCATTTTTACTCCGGCATTGGAGAGTGTAGAGAGAGGACGTGTCTCCATCCTCAGTGTCCTCGGTGTCCTCTGTGGTAGTGTCTTGTGCTGTATTTGTCCAGTCACAGTGTTTGTGTCCTCTTGCTGCCATATGTCTATTGCTGCTGTGTTCTGCTGCATCAGTCCAGTGGTAGCGTCCTGTGCATCAGCCATCAGTCATTCCAGTGACCAGGCAGTCACAGTGTTTGTGTCCTCTTGTTGCCATATGTCCATTGCTGCTGTGTTGTGCTGCATCAGTTCAGTGTTGCTGTGTTGTGCTGCATCAGACTAGTGGTACTGTCCTGGCCATCAGTCATTCCAGTGACCAGGCAGTCACAGTGGTATACGCTGCTGCTATATGTCCACTGCTGCCGTATTATAATAATAATAATAATAATAATAATAACAACAACAAGTCCCTTACAGTGTTGCTGTGTTGTGCTGCATCAGACCAGTGGTAATGTCCTGGTCATCAGTCATTCCAGTGACCAGGCAGTCACAGTGGTATACATTGCGGCTATATGTCCACTGCTGCTGTATAATAATAATAACAACAAAAAGTCCCTTACAGTGTTGCTGTGTTGTGCTGCATCAACCAGTGGTAGTGTCCGGGCCATCAGCCATCAGTCATTCCTGTGCCGCATATTGGCGGTCCTTCCGAGTTGTTTGCTTGCTAGCTGTTTATAGCAGCCGTGCAAATGCTATGCCGCCTATCACTGGGAGTGCATTTTAGCTTAGCAGAAGTGCGAACGAAAGGATCGCAGAGTGGCGGCAGAGTTTTTTTGTGTAGTTTTAGAGTAGCTCAATATCCACTCAGCGCTTGCGATGACTTCAGACTGTTCAGTTCCTGTTTTGACGTTACAAACACGCCCTGCGTTCGCTCAGGCACGCCTGCGTTTTTTCGATCACTCCCTGAAAACGGTCAGTTGACACCCAGAAACGCCCACTTCATGTCAATCACTCTGCGGCCAGCAGTGCGACTGAAATGCTTCGCTAGACCATGTGTGAAACTACATCGTTCATTGTAATAGTACGTCGCGTTTGCGCATTGCGCTGCATACGCATGCGAAGAAGTGCCATTTTTTTGCCTCATCGCTGTACAGCGAACGAATGCAGCTAGCGATCAACTTGGAATGACCACCATTGTGTTATATAACTCCAAAAAAATAATGGAGAACAAAAATTTGGAGGATAAAATAGGGAAAGATCAAGAATCACTTCCTCCTAGTGCTGAAGCTGCTGCCACTAGCCATGACATAGATGATGAAATGCCATCAACGTCGTCTGCCAAGGCCGATGCCCAATGTGATAGTAGAGGGCATGTAAAGTCCAAAAAGCCAAAGTTCAGTAACAAGACCCAAAAAAAGAATTTTAAATGGTCTGAGGAGAAACGTAAACTTGCCAATATGCCATTTACGACACAGAGTGGAAAGGAATGGCTGAGGCCCTGGCTTATGTTCATGACTAGTGGTTCAGCTTCACATAACGATGGAAGCCCTCATAACTGAGGCCTTGACACTTGTGTTGGTGTTAGACGTGCGTCCGGTATCCGCCATTAGTGCAGTGGGATTTAGACAATTGATGGAGGTATTGTGTCCCCGGTACCAAATCCCATCTAGATTCCACTTCACTAGGCAGGCGATACCGATATTTTGCCATTTAATTCCAGTGATTTGGACATATAATTCCAGTGATTTTGCCATTTAATTCCAGTGATTTTGCCATTTTATTCAAGTGATTTGGACGTATAATTCCAGTGATTTGGACGTATAATTAATTACAGTGATTTTGCAGTATAATTCCAGTGATTTTGCCATTTAATTCCAGTGATTTCGCCATTTAATTCCAGTGATTTTGCCATTTAATTCCAGTGATTTGGACGTATAATTACAGTGATTTTGCCATTTAATTCCAGTGATTTTGCCATTTAATTCCAGTGATTTTGCATTATAATTCCAGTCATTTGGACGTATAATTGCAGTGATTTTGCCGTATAATTCCAGTGATTTGGACGTATAATTACAGTGATTTTGCAGTATAATTACAGTGATTTTGCCATTTAATTTCAGTGATTTGGACGTATAATTCCAGTAATTTGGACGTATAATTCCAGTGGGAATTGTTTGTGTCGCTTGGCTTAGTCATACAGCTACCTCATTGCACCTCTTTGACATCTTTGCATGAGGTGCTGTTTGGGGCCTAGTTTTTGAAAATTGTCATCCTGTCTGACACTGCCATATGAGTCCAGGGGTAAGCTGTATAAATCCTGGGGAACTTCCGTATAAGTCCACCAATTGCAGAATTTTTTAAAAATGACAGGGGCATGCTGGAGATGCTGTCAGTGGACCGAACAATTGCGGCCCACTCTCGAAATTCAGTCACTGCGTGACACTACTAGATGGGCCAGGTGGTTGTGTCAATTAGCGTAGTCATACAGCAACCTCGGTGCACCTTTTTTTCTTCTTTGCATCATGTGCTGTTTGGGGCCTTTTTTTTTATATCTGCCCTCCTGTCTGCCACTGCAGTGCCACTCCTAGATGGGCTAATTGTTTGTGTCGCTTAGCTTAATCATACAGCTACCTCATTGCACCTCTTCTACATGAGGTGCTGTTTGGGGCCTAGTTTTTTAAAAACGCCATCCTGTCTTCCACTACAGTGCCACTCCTAGATGGGCCAGGTGTTTGTGCCGAAACTTGTGTCGCTTAGCTTGGCCATCCAGCTACCTAATTGCACCACTTTTTCTTCTTTCCATCATGAGCATTTTGGGACTAGTTTTTGAATAGTGCCATCTTGTCTGCAACTGCAGTGCCACTCCTAGATGGGCCAGTTGTTTGTACCACACACTTGTGTCGCTTAGCTTGGTCATACAGCCACCTCGGTGCAACTTTTAGGCCTAAAAACAATATTGTGAGGTGTGAGGTGTTCAGAATAGACTGGAAATGAGTGTAAATGAATGTTATTGAGGTTACTAATACTGTAGGATCAAAATTACCCCAAAATTCTGTGATTTTAGCTGTTTTTATGTTTTTTTCAAAAATCACCCAGATCCAAAAGCAAAACCAAAACACGAAAGGGTGGTTTTGGCAAAACCAAGCCAAAACCAAAACACGAAAGTGGAATTAGAAACAAACACAAAACATGAAAAGTGCCAGCCACACATCTCTAATAAAAACCCAGGTGCTTAAATAGCCATGAACTTAATCATGTATTCAGCTACTTCATTATTTCTCACCATGATCTAAACGAGGTCACTCTATAAATATTGTAGACAATAGGACCGGCTACAAGCGTAATACACTACGTAAGCGTAATACACTGTGGCTACTAATTTCTTAGAGATGAGCTGGTTCAGTTCCTCGGGATCCGAACCCCCCCGAACTTCACCTATTTTACACGGTTCCGAGGCAGCCTCGGATCTTCCCGCCTTGCTCGGTTAACCAGAACGTGCCCGAACGTCATCATCCCGCTGTCGGATTCTCGCGAGATTCGTATTCTATATAAGGATCTGCGCGTCTCCGCCATTTTCACTCGTGCTTTGGAGATTGAACGGAGGGGAAGTGGCTGCGTTCCCTCCCTGAAAAGCTCCGTAATCTGTGCTCAGTGTGCTGAAAATATCTACGTTCTCTGCTTGAAAACGCTCCATATCTGTGCTCAGTATGCTGCAAATATCTAATGAGTGTACTGCATTGTGGGGACTGGGGACCACCAGTATATAATATATACTTTTCTATAGCTTCTATACTGCTTGTCAGGACACATGGTCACAGTTACACTGCTCTGTACTGATATATACAATAATATATATACTTTTCTATAGCCTCTATACTGCTTGTCAGGACACATGGTCACAGTTACACTGCTCTGTACTGATATATACAGTAATATATATACTTTTCTATTGCTTCTATACTGCTTGTCAGGACACATGTGTCACAGTTACACCGCTCTGTACTGATATACAGTAATATATATACTTTTCTATAGCTTCTATACTGCTTGTCAGGACACATGGTCACAGATACACCGCTCTGTACTGATATATACAATAATATATATACTTTTCTATAGCCTCTATATTGCTTGTAAGGACACATGGTCACAGTTACACTGCTCTGTACTGATATATACAATAATTTTAAATACTTTTCTATAGCCTCTATACTGCTTGTCAGGACACACATGTGTCACAGTTACACCGCTCTGTACTACTACTGATATACAGTAATATATATACTTTTCTATAGCTTCTATACTGCTTGTCAGGACACGTGTCACAGTTACACCGCTCTGTACTGATATATATATACAATAATATATATACTTTTCTATAGCTTCTATACTGCTTGTCAGGACACGTGTCACAGTTACACCGCTCTGTACTGATATATATATACAATAATATATATACTTTTCTATAGCTTCTATACTGCTTGTCAGGACACATGTGTCACAGTTACACTGCTCTGTACTGATATATATACAATAATATATATACTTTTCTATAGCTTCTATACTGCTTGTCAGGACACATGTGTCACAGTTACACCGCTCTGTACTGATATATACAATAATATATATAATTTTCTATAGCTTCTATACTGCTTGTCAGGACACATGTGTCACATTTACACCGCTCTGTACTGATATATATACAATAATATATATACTTTTCTATAGCTTCTATACTGCTTGTCAGGACACATGTGTCACAGTTACACCGCTCTGTACTGATATATATATACAATAATATATATACTTTTCTATAGCTTCTATACTGCTTGTCAGGACACATGGGTCACAGTTACACTGCTCTGTACTGATATAAATACAATAATATATATACTTTTCTATAGCTTCTATACTGCTTGTCAGGACACATGTGTCACATTTACACCGCTCTTTACTGATATATATACAATAATATATATACTTTTCTATAGCTTCTATACTGCTTGTCAGGACACATGTGTCACAGTTACACTGCTCTGTACTGATATATATACAATAATATATATACTTTTCTATAGCTTCTATACTGCTTGTCAGGACACATGGGTCACAGTTACACCGCTCTGTACTGATATATACAATAATATATATACTTTTCTATAGCTTCTATACTGCTTGCCAGGACACATGTGTCACAGTTACACCGCTCTGTACTGATATATATACAATAATATATATACTTTTCTATAGCTTCTATAATGCTTGTCAGGACACATGTGTCACAGTTACATCGCTCTGTACTGTTATATATATATACAATAATATATATACTTTTCTATAGCTTCTATACTGCTTGTCAGGACACATGTGTCACAGTTACACTGCTCTGTACTGATATATATACAATAATATATATACTTTTCTATAGCTTCTATACTGCTTGTCAGGACACATGGGCACAGATACACCGCTCTGTACTGATATATACAATAATATATATACTTTTCTATAGCCTCTATATTGCTTGTCAGGACACATGGTCACAGTTACACTGCTCTGTACTGATATATACAATAAATTTAAATACTTTTCTACAGCTTCTATACTGCTTGTCAGGACACACATGTGTCACAGTTACACCGCTCTATACTACTACTGATATACAGTAATATATATACTTTTCTATAGCTTCTATACTGCTTGTCAGGACACGTGTCACAGTTACACCACTCTGTACTGATATATATATATACAATAATATATATACTTTTCTATAGCTACTATACTGCTTGTCAGGACACATGTGTCACAGTTACACTGCTCTGTACTGATATATATATACTTTTCTATAGCTTCTAGTATTACAGTGCAGCATTTTGGTGACCAACAGTATACATATATAGTACAGTACAGTAGGCCATTGCTATTGATATATTACTGGCATATAATTCAACACATTAAAAAATGGAGAACAAAAATGTGGAGGGTAAAATAGGGAAAGATCAAGATCCACTTCCACCTCATGCTGAAGCTGCTGCCACTAGTCATGGACGAGATGATGAATGCCATCAACGTCGTCTGCCAAGGCCGATGCCCAATGTCATAGTAGAGAGCATGTAAAATCCAAAAAACAAAAGTTCAGTAAAATGACCCAAAAATCTAAATTAAAAGCATCTGATGAGAAGTGTAAACTTCCCAATATGCCAATTACGACACGGAGTGGCAAGGAATGGCTGAGGCCCAGTCCTATGTTCATGGCTAGTGGTTCAGCTTCACATGAGGATGGAAGCACTCATCCTCCCGCTAGAAAAATGAAAAGACTTAAGCTGGCAAAAGCACAGCAAAGAACTGTACGTTCTTCTAAATCACAAATCCCCAAGGATAGTCCAATTGTGTCGGCTGCGATACTTGACCTTCCCAACACTGGACGGGAAGAGGTGGCGCCTTCCACTATGTCACAACTGAGGGCCTGAGCTGACGGAAGGCAGCCTCAGTTGTAGGGGCTGAGATGTACCGGAACCTGGGAGGTTGTATCAGACCCCTGGACATGTAAGTAACATGAAGAGAAACCGCCCGAAGGCGTGACCACGACAACTTGAGTAAAAGTCAATGATATTTATTTATGACAAACTCCATGCATCACAGTAGCAGTAAAAAGTAACATAAAAATCAGCAGAGAAATAATAATACAGTTCCTGGGTACTACAGGGTGGCAGGGGCCACAGAGCTCTGGTGGTATGAGACAGTTCTTATTATCTGCAAGTTGGAAAGTCCTTACCAGGCTCAACTGTAGCAATGAGGAAAGCCCAGGGTCGTACCAGCTGGTGTTCCAGGGAAAGCTGGACTGCTGTAGATAAAATGCTGCTGTGGGTACTGGTTAGAACCAGACAGGTGTTGGCACGGAGTGGATACTGGCTGGAACCAGTTAAATAATAAATAAAGCTTGAGAGCGATGCAATGTAGATGAAATGTAGAATTTGAGAGCGGAGAAATAATAATACCGGTGGAGAGTGGTAAACTGCAGAAAGGACACCGGCTCTTTAAGAGAAGCTGTACACTGCTGGAAGCTGAGCTGGAAGCAGGTGATGTTGTAGCTGGAAACAGGTGAGTCCAGAATGGATCGGAGAGTCAGGCTACACCGCAGATGGAATGCTGGTGCGGGTCTCTATAGCAGAAGTCTGGAGACAGGAGCTGGAACCTGGAAGACATTCACAGAAGAGAGACAAACTGGAACTAGGTTTGACAACCAAAGCACTGACGCCTTCCTTGCTCAGGCACAACCTATTTATACCTGCAGCAAGGAAGGCATTGGCTAGGCAATTATGCAAATTAATAATACTGACAACGGATTGGTAGGAATGATCAGCTGAAAGAATCCAAGATGGCTGCGCCCATGCAGACACTTGGAGGGAAGTTTGGATTGTAATCCATGTGGTCTGGAAAACAGTAATGGCGGCGCCGGCCACCGGAGACAGGAGACGCCAGGCTGACAGATGCACATCCGACCACGCGGACACAGCGGAGGCCGCGGCTGACATAATCGCCACTCTGAATGCAGAAGCTCAGGGACGGCGGCGGAGGCCGCGGGAGACGCCATGCCAGATGTATAAGGCGTTACTGTGACTGCGTCCAGAGAGACAGGAGAGGATGCGGGAATGTGCATATCAGGATAACAGATGGGATCCGGTCCTGGAGCGCTGAGCCAGCCTTAGGAGGCATCTGATAGGTAAGAAATGGCGTCCAGATACCCGGATCGTGACACACTATTTGCACGCCCCCTGCAAGTGCTGGAAGGAGCACCCGCAGTCCAGTTCCTGATAGTCAAATTGAAGATGTCACTGTTGAAGTACACCAGGATGAGGATATGGGTGTTGCTGGTGCTGAGGAGGAAATTGACAAGGAGGATTCTGATGGTGAGGTTGTTTGTTTAAGTCAGGCACCCGGGGAGACACCTGTTGTCCGTGGGACGAATATGGCCATTGACATGCCTGGTCAAATTACAAAAAAAATCTTCTCTTCGGTGTGGAATTATTTCAACAGAAATGCGGACAACAGGTGTCAAGCCGTGTGTTGCCTTTGTGAAACTGTAATAAGTAGGGGTAAGGACGTTAACCACCTCGGAACATCCTCCCTTATACGTCACCTGGAGCGCATTCATCAGAAGTCATTGACAAGTTCAAAAACTTTGGGTGACAGCGGAAGCAGTCCACTGACAACTAAATCCCTTCCTCTTGTACCCAAGCTCCTGCAAACCACACCACCAACTCCCTCAGTGTCAATTTCCTCCTTAGACAGGAACGCCAATAGTCCTGCAGGTCATGTCACTGGCAAGTCTGACGAGTCCTCTCCTAACTGGGATTCCTCCGATGGATCCTTGAGTGTAACACCTACTGCTGCTGGCGCTGCTGTTGTTGCTGCTGGGAGTCGATCGTCATCCCAGAGGGGAAGTCGGAAGACCACTTTTACTACTTCCAGTAAGCAATTGACTGTCCAACAGTCCTTTGCGAGGAAGATGAAATATCACAGCAGTCATCCTGCTGCAAAGCGGATAACTCAGGTCTTGGCAGCTGCAGTGGTGTTAAACGTGTGTCCGGTATCCACCATTAATTCACAGGGAATTAGAGAATTGCTTGAGGTACTGTGTCCCCGGTACCAAATACCATCTAGGTTCCATTTCTCTAGGCAGGCGATACCGAGAATGTACACAGACGTCAGAAAGAGTCACCAGTGTCCTAAAAAATGCAGTTGTACCCAATGTCCACTTAACCACGGACATGTGGACAAGTGGAGCAGGGCAGACTCAGGACTATATGACTGTGACAGCCC
This sequence comes from Pseudophryne corroboree, assembly GCF_028390025.1. Taxonomy (NCBI): domain Eukaryota; kingdom Metazoa; phylum Chordata; class Amphibia; order Anura; family Myobatrachidae; genus Pseudophryne; species Pseudophryne corroboree. The sequence continues at coordinate 331,289,357 of NC_086451.1, forward strand.
ACTGGGTAGATGTATTGCCTCCCGCAGCAAGAACAGTAGCGGCGGCACCAGTAGCAGCATCTCGCAAACGCCAACTCGTTCCTAGGCAGGCTACACTTTGTATCACCATTTTCCATAAGAGGCACACAGCTGACAACCTCTTACGGAAACTGAGGAACATCATCGCAGAATGGCTTACCCCAATTGGACTCTCCTGGGGATTTGTGACATTGGACAACGCCAACAATATTGTGCATGCATTACATGTGGGCAAATTTCAGCACGTCCCATGATTTACACATACATTGAATTTGGTGGTGTAGAATTATTTAAAAAATGACAGGGGCGTGCAAGAGATGCTGTCGGTGGCCCGAAGAATTGCGGGCCACTTTCGGCATTCAGCCACCGCGTGCCGAAGACTGGAGCACCAGCAAACACTCCTGAACCTGCCCCGTCATCATCTGAAGCAAGAGGTGGTAACGAGGTGGAATTCAACCCTCTATATCAGTGATTTTCAACCTTTTTTTACTCGCGGCACACCGAACAATATTTTAAAATTGCCAAGGCACACCATCAATTCACCCACAGAAAAAAACGAAGAAAAAAAACAACACACATTGGCCCTCACAGTAAAAAAACAAATCCACACATACATTGGCCTAAACAGAAAAAACAATCACATTGCTCCCCACATAAATCATGTTGCTCCCTACAAAAATCCTTTTGCTTCCCACATGAATTATTCACATTGTTCCCCCCATAAATCCTATTGCTCCCCACAGGAGAAATAACATAACAAATATTAGCCCCTACCGGTCAGATGTCCTCCTCTCTCTCCCTCAGTGGCGGGGGATGTTCATAGTGGAGTGCTGCAAATTCTGAGCAGCGGGCGGTCAGGCAGGTGTGGATGTGGGTGGGCAAGGAAAGCTGTGTATGCAGGCGGGAACTGGAAGATGTGTATGCAGGTGGGTGGGCTGGCTGGGTGGTGAAACGTGGCGGCTGTGACCTATGATATCACACCACCGCGTCACCAAAGCATATGTTATGGCCGGGGCATGACTGATCCTGATCCTCAGCGGCACACCTACCAACTGGTCGCGGCACACTAGTGTGCCACGGCACACTGGTTGAAAAAGCCTGCTCTATATGCTTCAGAGGATGGAGGAGCAGCAAAAGGCCATTCAAGCCTATACATCTGCCTACGATATAGGCAAAGGAGGGGGAATGCACCTAACTCAAGCGCAGTAGAGAATGATTTCAACGTTGTGCAAGGTTCTGCAACCCTTTGAACTTGCCACACAGGAAGTCAGTTTAGACACTGCCAGCCTGAGTCAGGTCATTCCCCTCATCAGGCTTTTGCAGAAGAAGCTGGAGACATTTAAGGAGGAGCTAAAATGGAGCAATTCCGCTAGGCATGTGGGACTTGTGGATGGAGCCCTTAATTCGCTTAACCAGGATTCACGGGTGGTCAATCTGTTGAAATCAGAGCACTACATTTTGGCCACCGTGCTCGATCCTAGGTTTAAAGCCTACGTTGTATCTCTCTTTCCTGCAGACACAAGTGTGCAGAGGTGCAAAGACCTGCTGGTGAGACACTTGTCAAGTCAAGCGGAACGTGACCCGTCAACAGCTCCTCCTTCACATTCTCCCGCAACTGGGGCTGCGATGAAAAGGCTAAGAATTCCGAGCCCACCCGCTGGCAGTGATGCAGGGCAGTCTGGAGCGAGTGCTGACATCTGGTCCGGACTGAAGGACCTGCCAACGATTACTGACATGTCGTCTACTGTCACTGCATATGATTCTGTCACCATTGAAAGAATGGTAGAGGATTATATGAGTGACCTCATCCAAGTAGTCACGTCAGACAGTCCGTACATATACTGGCAGGAAAAAGAGGCAATTTGGAGGCCCTTGCACAAACTGGCTTTATTCTACCTAAGTTTAGTGCAGCCGCTCACCTTGTCATCAATCGGCGTACGAGGTTACTTCCAGAAAATGTGGAGAAGATGATGTTCATCAAAATGAATTATAATCAATTCCTCCGTGGAGACATTCACCAGCAATTGCCTCCAGAAAGTACACAGTGACCTGAGATGGTGTACTCCAGTGGGGACGAATTAATAATCTGTGAGGAGGGGGATGTACACAGTGAAAGGGGTGAGGAATCGGATGATGAGGAGGAGGTGGACATCTTGCCTCTGTAGAGCCAGTTTGTGCAAGGAGAGATTGATTGCTTCTTTTTTGGTGGGGGCCCAAACCAACCAGTCATTTCAGCCACAGTCGTGTGGCAGACCCTGTCACTGAAATGATGGGTTTGTTAAAGTGTGCATGTCCTGTTTATACAACATAAGGGTGGGTGGGAGGGCCCAAGGACAATTCCATCTTGCACCTCTTTTTTTTATTTTTTTATCTCTGCATCATGTGATATTTGGGGCTAATTTTTTTAAGTGCCATCCTGCCTGACACTGCAGTGCCACTCCTAGATGGGCCAGGTGTTTGTGCCAGCCACTTTGGTTGCTTAGCTTAGTCATCCAGCGACCTCGGTGCAAATTTTAGGACTAAAAATAATATTGTGAGGTGTTCAGAATAGACTGGAAATTAGTGGAAATTATGGTTATTGAGGTTAATAATACTATGGGATCAAAATGACCCCCAAATTCTATGATTTAAGCTGTTTTTGAGGGTTTTTTGAAAAAAAAACACCCGAATCCGACAAAAAAAATTTCAGGGAGGTTTTGCCAAAACGCGTCCGAATCCAAAACACGGCCACGGAACCGAATCCAAAACCAAAACACAAAGCCCCAAAAAAATGTCCGGTGCACATCTCTATAATTTCTATGTATTATTTTTTAAAAAGGTCTTCTATGTGCAATACTAAATACCAAAGTTCGTCCATGTTTACACATACAGCATATGTAAACAATTCTGCATTAGTAAATGTAGCTTTACTAGCAAGTGTAGCCTATTCTTTTAACACAATAAATAGATCGTATTAACCTCATGCAACATTTATTAGTATATTTTAATAGCTAAATTATTAGCACATTTTCCATCAAGTCTGTTGAGAGCACTATGGTTTAAAAGTCAAACCTGCAACTGCATTGCAGCTCTTTCTTAAGAAATAATTAAAAGCCAGGCAGCAGGATAGCTGTAGTCTTCCAAATGGCGTGAGTATCAGGCATATGTCCATTACCACCATCATACCATACCTCCCAACTGTCCCGATTTTCATGGGACATTCCCTTTTTTGGGGGCTGTCCCATCCGTGGGCCGCAGTGTGGCTCCTGTCAGTCACTGTTCTGCCTAGCAGAGCAGCGGTGAGTACACGCAGACAGAGGAACAGGGGGAATACCATCAGCTCACAGAGCGCTGGCCATGCCCCCATAGTGATGGAAAATGGGGGAGTGACTCGTAATCATGGCACTCCTGTGAAGCCACACCCATTTTATAGGCCACACCCCTTTCAGAATGCCTGGGAGTCCCACTTCCCCATCTCATGATGTTGGGAGGTATGGTCATACTATCTGAGGCTGTCTACCTGTATCTAGGTCTGGATGAACATGTCAGTGACAGAAGAGCAGTAGGTTGTTAGCTTTTGGTTGGTTGGTTTGTTTGTTTATTTATTTATTTATTTATTTATTTATTTATTTAAATTGAAGGCAGTCTTCATATGCTCCCTCAGTTTCTATGGACAGTCTACTACCTAAAACAAAGTACTGGCCTCCATTCTTTGCAGAAACATCTATAGTTATATAGAACGTTCCGTATATTGTAGTGTGGATCCTGCGCTAGGAGAAGGGTTTGCGCTTAATTATGGATTGTGAGCTCTAGTAACTGAATTTACTTGTGGGACATGCATACCAAAGTCTGACACTGGGATTAAAAAAGTGTACAGGACAACATCCCCATCACCCTACAGGCGGTGAGTCCTCAGATGGACAGATCGGATGATAAGACTTCAGTAGGAATTGTATGAGGATCTGTTCTAAACAGTTGATTGATCTGAAGGTGAACAACCTTTTTGTGATGGAAGTCTGACTGCTCATGTTCCCCATAACTTTCCGGCTGGCTGATAACTTTATGTACCATATATGTTGATGGGCTCATTAATTGGCTTAGTAAACCAAATATGATTAGAATGCCTTTGAACAATATTAAGTGATGGGCAATTTGATCCAATATAACCAAATGTAGTGACCATTTCTGCATATCTGCACTAGATTTAGTTATAAAGGCAGCCATTCATCCCATACCTTAAATTGACCACTTGCTACATTGATATTGTTCAGGCACGGTAGTTTGCAGGCATTGGGTGAACATTTGCTACAGTACATTATAGTGGAGAAAGCAGATATTATAATATTTACACAGTTTTTCTTTCAATTTTAACGTTCATTATTAATTCTTATTTAAAAGCACCAATATATTTAGATTTGCTATGCAGTATGGGAATAAAGTAAATATTTTGGAACAGAAGGTTAGGCAAAAGGTCAAATTCTCTGCTGCTTATACTGTAGAGCTTACAGTCTAAAATGATATTCAGAATTTTAATGATGTGGCTGGTCTAAAAGAAATGGACTTTAAAATCCCTGAAAGATTATGTACAAAAGAAGATCAAGTTTGATCCTTTGGGGGAGCGACAACCAGCTAAGACGTACAACTTTTCTCACACTTGCTTTACTTTCACTTTGCATTATATTTACCCAATAGACAATCCACGTACTTTCACATACTTTTTCATAAAAAAAGTCCAAAAAAGTATATATATATATATACAGTAGTCCTTACTAAAGGATCTCTGCGGCCCTATTGACTGTCGCTAATAAATATACTGTCTAAACATATAAATTCCCATACCTGATTAAAATAAATCAATGAACTTTAATTCTAACCCTCCTTCAGCATCTACACAGCAGCTACCTGGAATATAATTGTAACTATTATATAATTACGTTGCCTTGAAATATTTTATACATGATTCTCCATTATTAATTAACTTGTTTTATACTTAGCACAAAGACATTTGTTGTTGGCGCTGTCAGTAATGCTACAAAAAGGTGTATCTAGAGAATAAAAGCATAGGTATTTTGTTCATATTTTCATCAAAATTTTGATGCTTGTAGCCTATCATCAATGGATCCTCAATCTTTTGCAGTTGTAGTGATAGCATCAACATCAAGGGCCAAATGTAATAGAGTGAGAGTTTCAGAAAGTGAGAGATTTGGTAAGGTGTTTTAGTTTTTTTTAAAGTGGCAATCATTTACACTGCAAAGCCAGGTTGATCTTGCTGTGTAAATGATTGCCACTTTAAAAAAAAAAAAACCTGCAAAACCTTACCAGATCTCTCACTTTCTGACACTCTCACTCTATTACATTTGGCCCCAAATGTCTTACTGTTATTTATAGTTAGTGGTTTCCACATAATACAAATAACATATTTCTAACCAATGGGGATATTTGTACCAATCACCTGTAGAGGACATACAGTAGAACCCATGAAATAACATTAATATTTGAAAACTTTGCAGTTTGGTGTCACACCAGTTATGCTGTCAAGGTGACGCACTGTAAACAAGTTTATAAGTCACAAAAGAATTCTAGTAAATGTAATCTCTTAACACATCCTCTCTACTACTGTCAGTCTAGTTTGTTCCCCTTTACTTGACCTTTGAAACTAAACCTGCTTTACCCTAGCTTCTCTTTTGTGGATTCCATGTCAACTAAGCCGCTTTTAACAGCACAAGTCAAAATATCTGGTAGCCAAGCTGGCATTTATGAAAACCGAGACATGCCCTGAGGCATATACGTTTGCTGTTGGGAAACGCAAACTGTGTAAATGAACAGAAACCCTCATGTAATGCAACAGGGAATCCAGTAGCAACCATATTGTGTTGAGCGTAGTCTAGTCTACAAGGAATATACCAATTTTTTGCAAACATTTCTGGTATGATTTTCCAGCAATAGTGCAAATAGAGGTACATTTTCTTTGGGTTGGTTCTAAATCGGAGTGGGAGAAGGGACCTTCTGATGTCACTAGGGGAGGAGACATGTCACCAGGGGGAGGAGCTATGGCCGAACAGGGTGCCCGAAAAGTACCCTCGCGGGCTCGCTTCGCTCGCCACCTGATTACTAAAGGTAATAGTTGGTGGCGTGGATAGTAGAGGAACTATCCCGCTGGTCTAGCTCCTCCCCCTTGTGTTGTGGCTCCTCCCCCTGATGTAAAAGGTCCCTTAGGCCACTTGAATTTAGCATCAACCATTTTCTTTGCTTTTATTTTTATTTCAGAATGAACTTTAGTAAAACAAATTAATATTATTTTATTGGCAATTTTTTAAGTAAAAAGTGGTAATCTATGTAAAAAAAGTTTTTAAAACATGAGGTTAGAACGTTTTAAGGATTGAACGTAAAATAATATTGAGCCTAGTTCATAAGGAAATCACACTAAATTATTGTTACAGTAATTAATATTTCAGTTGTGTATTTTATGATGCAATACATCTACCCATTATAGAATTATATGATTGACTAGAATAATATACCATTTGATGAAAAATGTATGTTCTCTTACGGTCTTTGTTTTCTTACTTAACAGAGATTTATTTATTGAAAACTAGCTTTGGAAGATAAGTTTTTGTATTGGCCAGACTGAACTAAGCATAATAAAACAAAGTAAATAGTATTACATACTTCTATTGTTCTATACAATTTCACAAATAAATTAACTTTTTATGTGCATGTGATTGAATAATGTAACCAAAACAATAGTCCAGGTAATTTCTCCTAGTCCACAGAGGTCATATTTACAGTCCAAAGGGGCATTTCCTTGTGTTTCAGATAAGATAAGAATAGGGATGTGCTCAGTTCCAGGTGACTGAAGATAACTGGTGGAAGAAGATAAGTATTTCGTGTACAAGTGGAAACCTGCTACCTGAGACCTTAAGCAATGGAAATATTCTATGCAAATTCCATGAACAAGTTACACTGAACTTAGTTGCTGGGTATACTTTTTTCTAATGAAATGAAGAACCATATTTCAAAAGAATTCCTTCAGTAGTCAATGTTAAACACATCTGTTCTCAATACTCAGGTTAACGAGTGATTCCTTTATTTAGTCTCTACATGAACCTAGACCCTTTTTCACAATTAATCGTAATAGCCCTATGGTGATTGGACCTAAGCCTGTCACTGCTAACTACTAGCCCAGCTGAATGAATCTAATCAATAGAGCAAGGATCGTGGGAGTCTTGTTTCCATTTTTCCTCTACCTACTGAGAGCAATTGTTCTGCATCCTTTTGTCAGTCTCCCCATGTGATCAAAAATCTGCTATTCTGCAGCTTATAATGCTCTTCCCAGGGAGAATCCAATGTGAGATTTCAACCTGTGGCACACACAGATCTGAGCTGCTTATACTTGGATTTCAAGGGGGATCCACATTTAAGCAGGCATGCTGGAAAAAGAAAGTAGATCTTTCCAAAAGAGTGTATTTGAGTCTTAACTAGAAACTAATAATTACAGTTGTGAAAACGAAAGAATTGGATTAACACACCAAGCTGTGACAGAGGGAAACACAGTAATTAGTAGCGCTGCAATATTTAAGATATTGTGTTGCCTGAAGATAAGAGTAGCAAATGTTAAAATTACCATCCAAAAGTAATAATTCCAAAACTTTACATTCACACTAAAACAGCCCAACTGCATAAAAACCTTCAATGTACTGTAGCTTTACAATTAAATTTGCCACAGAACTCAATTTTCTAGGCAAAATTAAAAATTATCCTTATTTCACCTTTGGAAGCATTTAATTTTCACCATTCATTTAACATGCTTGTGAAATTTTTACAAAATGCGAATGCCATCATTCCCTTAGTGTTATATATATATATATATATATATATATATATATGTTTTTATATATACATTTTTTACATTTTTAAAAAAAGGGGGCATGGCCACACCTCAGTAATTAGGCCACCCCCCCCACACACACCCACCTCCGTGGGCAGGGCAATCTCCATTCGGCCCTGCTTACCACCCACACCTATAGAGAGGCAATGTATATAGTAAGCATAGAATATAGTGAATAATAAAATAGTTTTTCACATTTATGTTCATGAATATTCATAAGTATATGTATATATATATATATATATATATGTGTGTATGTATATATATATATATATGTGATTTATTTATATAGCACAGAGATATTGTTTATATATATATATATATATATGTGTGTGTAAACACACATTCCATATATATGTGTGTATATATATAAATATATATATAGTATATATGCACATATATATACACATATATATATATATATACATACATACGGTGTATATGCACATATATACTGTGTGTATGTGTGTGTATATATATATATATATATATATATATATATATAGATACGGTATGGGGGGGTGTTTATATATATATATATATTTGCAGTTCAGTCGGCACTCTTAGATTAAATAAACACAACTGGCCTCCGTGCAGCGTTTTCAAAATATCAGATACAGTACTCCAAGATAAAACGGCACTGGACGCAAAGAATATGAAAATGAGATGTATTGCAACAACAACAGCTGTTTCAGGGCAGCAGCCCTTTCCTCAAGTTAACAGCAACACTACCAACAAATGGACAAGGCACACATAGAACACTTACCCCACCTAAGTACCCGCTGTAGTGCTCCACGCCGCCGTCGCTCCACGCGGCCTGGCTTCCGGAAGAGAAGCCGCCGGGTCACTTCCGGTTAACGCGTCACCGGTTGCCATGGCAAGCCGATGTTTGCGGCTCACCTCTTCACCGTTGCGCTTCACAGGGTGCCGGCTCAGCTTCCTCCATGGCCAGGACCCCTGCGATAAGAGGGAACAGGCGGTAATCAGGTGCACATACAGTCTAACAAAAAACAAATGAAACAAATAACAAAAACAACACTTATACATAGAAAAAGAATTAGTAACAAATAGCATTAAGAGCAATTATATACAAAAAGGGTCACTAAAAAAAAGAGACCATTAAGATCCCTGCTGTGTAACCCCGGGACATACCCAAAACCAGAAACTAGACTCCTAATGACTAGAAACGAAGGGCTAAATGATAATAAGCTCTTAAAGTATTAAGACTGTATCAATAAATAAGCCACATATAGTTATATGGAAACCATATAAATAGGAACCATATAAATATAATTTTATAATAATTTTATTTTTATATTTTTATATTTATATGGTTCCTATTTATATGGTTTCCATATAACTATATGTGGCTTATTTATTGATACAGTCTTAATACTTTAAGAGCTTATTATCATTTAGCCCTTCGTTTCTAGTCATTAGGAGTCTAGTTTCTGGTTTTGGGTATGTCCCGGGGTTACACAGCAGGGATCTTAATGGTCTCTTTTTTTTAGTGACCCTTTTTGTATATAATTGCTCTTAATGCTATTTGTTACTAATTCTTTTTCTATGTATAAGTGTTGTTTTTGTTATTTGTTTCATTTGTTTTTTGTTAGACTGTATGTGCACCTGATTACCGCCTGTTCCCTCTTATCGCAGGGGTCCTGGCCATGGAGGAAGCTGAGCCGGCACCCTGTGAAGCGCAACGGTGAAGAGGTGAGCCGCAAACATCGGCTTGCCATGGCAACCGGTGACGCGTTAACCGGAAGTGACCCGGCGGCTTCTCTTCCGGAAGCCAGGCCGCGTGGAGCGACGGCGGCGTGGAGCACTACAGCGGGTACTTAGGTGGGGTAAGTGTTCTATGTGTGTCTTGTCCATTTGTTGGTAGTGTTGCTGTTAACTTGAGGAAAGGGCTGCTGCCCTGAAACAGCTGTTGTTGTTGCAATACATCTCATTTTCATATTCTTTGCGTCCAGTGCCGTTTTATCTTGGAGTACTATATATATATATTTATATATATAAAATAACAATATCTCTGTGCTATACAAATAAATCACATATATATATATATATATATATATATATATGGGAATGGGGGGATAGGGGTATCAGCGACCGACAGTTTCTGAATAAATCTAAATATATATGAAGAAAAGGCAAAATACGTAGTGATGGGATATAGAAAATTTTACAATTAATTTATTTCCAAATATAATATAGTAAAAGGATACAGTTAAAAAAGGATATAATTAAAAAAGGACGGATTCTAATAAAGGGAATAGCAAAACACTAGATATTTAGAGTAGGCTAGAACCATAGATTTAAAACAGAAATAAAAAAGAAGTATAAAAATGAAGAATTCCTGCTTATCTTAGTTTGGAGAGTCATATGGGGTACACCCAACGTGTTTCGTCTCTCCGTTTTTTAACTGTATCCTTTTACTATATTATATTTGGAAATAAATTAATTGTAAAAAATGTTATATCCCATCACTACGTATTTTGCCATTTCTTCATATACATTTATATTTATTCAGACACTGTCGGTCGCTGATACCCCTATCCCCCCATTCCTATGTAAACACACATCCCATATATATGTGTATATATATATATATATATATATATATATATATATATATATATATACAAACAGAAAGTTCAGCACTCACCATAGCAAGCTCACTCTTATCCTCACAACATTATTTGGGTTGGTGGCCATGGGCTGCATGCACCCCACCCTATGAGTGATGAGTGCAGCTATTGCACCCCGCTTCTGGGGTGGCGAGTGCTGTGGTTTTCTAGATTTGTTTGTATATTACGGGGTTAATCTTTGGTTAACTCTTATTAACCGTGGTCACAGGCCTTTTCATGCACCCCTGTGTAATCTCACTTGTTCTAAACCTTTGTCAGCTGCTCCTTAGTAATTTATCAGCCAGTGTCAGGTGACTAGTGTACCTTTAAAAGCCATAAGATGCATGGCAGATACACATTAAACCTAGTGGGCATGTGTACAGTATATTATGCGTGATACAGTTGCCAGGTTTTAATTTTTGAGACTTTGTGATAGTGTAGGACCTGCATGAAGGTGGGGTACCTTGGCGAGCGGTATGCAGGCTTCCGTGCATTGGCCAATTCACTAACTAAACCCCCATCATTTATTTATTGATGTTGTGAGGATAAGTGAGCTTGCTATGGTGAGTGCTGAACTTTCTGTTTGTATATATTTGGGTTGGTGGCCATGGGCTGCATGCACCCCACCCTATGAGTGGTGAGTGCAGATATTGCACCCCGCTTCTGGGGTGGCGAGTGCTGTGGTTTTCTAGATTTGTTTGTATATATATATATATATATATATATAGTATATATGCACATATATATATATACACATATATATATATATATATATATATACATACATACGGTGTATATGCTAGAGATGAGCGGGTTCGGTTTCTCTGAATCCGAACCCGCCAGAACTTCATGTTTTTTTTCACGGGTCCGAGCGACTCGGATCTTCCCGCCTTGCTCGGTTAACCCGAGCGCGCCCGAACGTCATCATGACGCTGTCGGATTCTCGCGAGGCTCGGATTCTATCGCGAGACTCGGATTCTATATAAGGAGCCGCGCGTCGCCGCCATTTTCACACGTGCATTGAGATTGATAGGGAGAGGACGTGGCTGGCGTCCTCTCCGTTTAGAATAGATTAGAGAGACACTTGATTTACTAATTTTGGGGAGCATTAGGAGTACTCAGTACAGTGCAGAGTTTTGCTGATAGTGACCACCAGTTTTATTTATAATCCGTTCTCTGCCTGAAAAAAGCGATACACAGCACACAGTGACTCAGTCACATACCATATCTGTGTGCACTGCTCAGGCTCAGGCCAGTGTGCTGCATCATCTATTATCTATATATAATATTATATATATCTGTCTGACTGCTCAGCTCACACAGCTTATAATTGTGGGGGAGACTGGGGAGCACTACTGCAGTGCCAGTTATAGGTTATAGCAGGAGCCAGGAGTACATAATATATTATATAGTGAGTGACCACCAGACACACAGTGCAGTTTATTTAATATATCCGTTCTCTGCCTGAAAAAAGCGATACACACAGTGACTCAGTCAGTCACATACCATATCTGTGTGCACTGCTCAGGCTCAGGCCAGTGTGCTGCATCATCTATATATATTATATATCTGTCTGACTGCTCAGCTCACACAGCTTATAATTGTGGGGGAGACTGGGGAGCACTACTGCAGTGCCAGTTATAGGTTATAGCAGGAGCCAGGAGTACATAATATTATATTAAAACAGTGCACACTTTTGCTGCAGGAGTGCCACTGCCAGTGTGACTAGTGACCAGTGACCTGACCACCAGTATATATAATATTAGTAGTATACTATCTCTTTATCAACCAGTCTATATTAGCAGCAGACACAGTACAGTGCGGTAGTTCACGGCTGTGGCTACCTCTGTGTCGGCACTCGGCAGCCCGTCCATAATTGTATATACCACCTAACCGTGGTTTTTTTTTCTTTCTTTATACATACATACTAGTTACGAGTATACTATCTCTTTATCAACCAGTCTATATTAGCAGCAGACACAGTACAGTGCGGTAGTTCACGGCTGTGGCTACCTCTGTGTCGGCACTCGGCAGCCCGTCCATAATTGTATATACCACCTAACCGTGGTTTTTTTTTCTTTCTTTATACATACATACTAGTTACGAGTATACTATCTCTTTATCAACCAGTCTATATATTAGCAGCAGACACAGTACAGTGCGGTAGTTCACGGCTGTGGCTACCTCTGTGTCGGCACTCGGCAGCCCGTCCATAATTGTATATACCACCTAACCGTGGTTTTTTTTTCTTTCTTTATACATACATACTAGTTACGAGTATACTATCTCTTTATCAACCAGTCTATATATTAGCAGCAGACACAGTACAGTGCGGTAGTTCACGGCTGTGGCTACCTCTGTGTCGGCACTCGGCAGCCCGTCCATAATTGTATACTAGTATCCAATCCATCCATCTCCATTGTTTACCTGAGGTGCCTTTTAGTTGTGCCTATTAAAATATGGAGAACAAAAATGTTGAGGTTCCAAAATTAGGGAAAGATCAAGATCCACTTCCACCTCGTGCTGAAGCTGCTGCCACTAGTCATGGCCGAGACGATGAAATGCCAGCAACGTCGTCTGCCAAGGCCGATGCCCAATGGCATAGTACAGAGCATGTCAAATCCAAAACACCAAATATCAGTAAAAAAAGGACTCCAAAACCTAAAATAAAATTGTCGGAGGAGAAGCTTAAACTTGCCAATATGCCATTTACCACACGGAGTGGCAAGGAACGGCTGAGGCCCTGGCCTATGTTCATGGCTAGTGGTTCAGCTTCACATGAGGATGGAAGCACTCAGCCTCTCGCTAGAAAAATGAAAAGACTCAAGCTGGCAAAAGCACCGCAAAGAACTGTGCGTTCTTTGAAATCCCAAATCCACAAGGAGAGTCCAATTGTGTCGGTTGCGATGCCTGACCTTCCCAACACTGGACGTGAAGAGCATGCGCCTTCCACCATTTGCACGCCCCCTGCAAGTGCTGGAAGGAGCACCCGCAGTCCAGTTCCTGATAGTCAGATTGAAGATGTCAGTGTTGAAGTACACCAGGATGAGGAGGATATGGGTGTTGCTGGCGCTGGGGAGGAAATTGACCAGGAGGATTCTGATGGTGAGGTGGTTTGTTTAAGTCAGGCACCCGGGGAGACACCTGTTGTCCGTGGGAGGAATATGGCCGTTGACATGCCAGGTGAAAATACCAAAAAAATCAGCTCTTCGGTGTGGAGGTATTTCACCAGAAATGCGGACAACAGGTGTCAAGCCGTGTGTTCCCTTTGTCAAGCTGTAATAAGTAGGGGTAAGGACGTTAACCACCTCGGAACATCCTCCCTTATACGTCACCTGCAGCGCATTCATAATAAGTCAGTGACAAGTTCAAAAACTTTGGGTGACAGCGGAAGCAGTCCACTGACCAGTAAATCCCTTCCTCTTGTAACCAAGCTCACGCAAACCACCCCACCAACTCCCTCAGTGTCAATTTCCTCCTTCCCCAGGAATGCCAATAGTCCTGCAGGCCATGTCACTGGCAATTCTGACGAGTCCTCTCCTGCCTGGGATTCCTCCGATGCATCCTTGCGTGTAACGCCTACTGCTGCTGGCGCTGCTGTTGTTGCCGCTGGGAGTCGATGGTCATCCCAGAGGGGAAGTCGTAAGCCCACTTGTACTACTTCCAGTAAGCAATTGACTGTTCAACAGTCCTTTGCGAGGAAGATGAAATATCACAGCAGTCATCCTACTGCAAAGCGGATAACTGAGTCCTTGACAACTATGTTGGTGTTAGACGTGCGTCCGGTATCCGCCGTTAGTTCACAGGGAACTAGACAATTTATTGAGGCAGTGTGCCCCCGTTACCAAATACCATCTAGGTTCCACTTCTCTAGGCAGGCGATACCGAGAATGTACACGGACGTCAGAAAAAGACTCACCAGTGTCCTAAAAAATGCAGTTGTACCCAATGTCCACTTAACCACGGACATGTGGACAAGTGGAGCAGGGCAGGGTCAGGACTATATGACTGTGACAGCCCACTGGGTAGATGTATGGACTCCCGCTGCAAGAACAGCAGCGGCGGCACCAGTAGCAGCATCTCGCAAACGCCAACTCTTTCCTAGGCAGGCTACGCTTTGTATCACCGCTTTCCAGAATACGCACACAGCTGAAAACCTCTTACGGCAACTGAGGAAGATCATCGCGGAATGGCTTACCCCAATTGGACTCTCCTGTGGATTTGTGGCATCGGACAACGCCAGCAATATTGTGTGTGCATTAAATATGGGCAAATTCCAGCACGTCCCATGTTTTGCACATACCTTGAATTTGGTGGTGCAGAATTTTTTAAAAAACGACAGGGGCGTGCAAGAGATGCTGTCGGTGGCCAGAAAAATTGCGGGACACTTTCGGCGTACAGGCACCACGTACAGAAGACTGGAGCACCACCAAAAACTACTGAACCTGCCCTGCCATCATCTGAAGCAAGAAGTGGTAACGAGGTGGAATTCAACCCTCTATATGCTTCAGAGGTTGGAGGAGCAGCAAAAGGCCATTCAAGCCTATACAATTGAGCACGATATAGTAGGTGGAATGCACCTGTCTCAAGTGCAGTGGAGAATGATTTCAACGTTGTGCAAGGTTCTGATGCCCTTTGAACTTGCCACACGTGAAGTCAGTTCAGACACTGCCAGCCTGAGTCAGGTCATTCCCCTCATCAGGCTTTTGCAGAAGAAGCTGGAGGCATTGAAGAAGGAGCTAAAAGGGAGCGATTCCGCTAGGCATGTGGGACTTGTGGATGCAGCCCTTAATTCGCTTAACAAGGATTCACGGGTGGTCAATCTGTTGAAATCAGAGCACTACATTTTGGCCACCGTGCTCGATCCTAGATTTAAAGCCTACCTTGGATCTCTCTTTCCGGCAGACACAGGTCTGCTGGGGTTGAAAGACCTGCTGGTGACAAAATTGTCAAGTCAAGCGGAACGCGACCTGTCAACATCTCCTCCTTCACATTCTCCCGCAACTGGGGGTGCGAGGAAAAGGCTCAGAATTCCGAGCCCACCCGCTGGCGGTGATGCAGGGCAGTCTGGAGCGACTGCTGATGCTGACATCTGGTCCGGACTGAAGGACCTGACAACGATTACGGACATGTCGTCTACTGTCACTGCATATGATTCTCTCAACATTGATAGAATGGTGGAGGATTATATGAGTGACCGCATCCAAGTAGGCACGTCACACAGTCCGTACTTATACTGGCAGGAAAAAGAGGCAATTTGGAGGCCCTTGCACAAACTGGCTTTATTCTACCTAAGTTGCCCTCCCACAAGTGTGTACTCCGAAAGAGTGTTTAGTGCCGCCGCTCACCTTGTCAGCAATCGGCGTTCGAGGTTACATCCAGAAAATGTGGAGAAGATGATGTTCATTAAAATGAATTATAATCAATTCCTCCGCGGAGACATTGACCAGCAGCAATTGCCTCCACAAAGTACACAGGGAGCTGAGATGGTGGATTCCAGTGGGGACGAATTGATAATCTGTGAGGAGGGGGATGTACACGGTGATATATCGGAGGGTGAAGATGAGGTGGACATCTTGCCTCTGTAGAGCCAGTTTGTGCACGGAGAGATTAATTGCTTCTTTTTTGGGGGGGGTCCAAACCAACCCGTCATATCAGTCACAGTCGTGTGGCAGACCCTGTCACTGAAATGATGGGTTGGTTAAAGTGTGCATGTCCTGTTTTGTTTATACAACATAAGGGTGGGTGGGAGGGCCCAAGGACAATTCCATCTTGCACCTCTTTTTTCTTTTCTTTTTCTTTGCATCATGTGCTGATTGGGGAGGGTTTTTTGGAAGGGACATCCTGCGTGACACTGCAGTGCCACTCCTAGATGGGCCCGGTGTTTGTGTCGGCCACTAGGGTCGCTAATCTTACTCACACAGTCAGCTACCTCATTGCGCCTCTTTTTTTCTTTGCGTCATGTGCTGTTTGGGGAGGGTTTTTTGGAAGGGACATCCTGCGTGACACTGCAGTGCCACTCCTAGATGGGCCCGGTGTTTGTGTCGGCCACTAGGGTCGCTTATCTTACTCACACAGCGACCTCGGTGCAAATTTTAGGACTAAAAATAATATTGTGAGGTGTGAGGTATTCAGAATAGACTGAAAATGAGTGTAAATTATGGTTTTTGAGGTTAATAATACTTTGGGATCAAAATGACCCCCAAATTCTATGATTTAAGCTGTTTTTTAGTGTTTTTTGAAAAAAACACCCGAATCCAAAACACACCCGAATCCGACAAAAAAAATTCGGTGAGGTTTTGCCAAAACGCGTTCGAACCCAAAACACGGCCGCGGAACCGAACCCAAAACCAAAACACAAAACCCGAAAAATTTCAGGCGCTCATCTCTAGTATATGCACATATATGCTGTGTGTGTATGTGTGTATATATATATATATATATATATATAGATATGGTATGGGTGTGTGTGTTTTTATATATATTTATATATATAAAATAACTATCTCTGTGCTATATACATAAATCACTTATATATATATATATATATATATATATATATATATATATATGGGAATGGGGGGATAGGGGTATCAGCGACCGACAGTTTCTGAATAAATCTAAATATATATGAAGAAAAGGCAACATACGTAGTGATGGGATATAGAAAATTTTACAATTAATTTATTTCCAAATATAATATAGTAAAAGGATACAGTTAAAATAGGATATAATTAAAAAAAGGACGGATTCTAATAAAGTGAATAGCAAAACACTAGATATTTAGAGTAGGCTAGAACCATAGATTTAAAACAGAAATAAAAAAGAAGTATAAAAATGAAGAATTCCTGCTTATCTTAGTATGGAGAGTCATATGGGGTACACCCAACGTGTTTCGTCTCTCCGTTTTTTAACTGTATCCTTTTATTTATTTATTTATTAACAGTTTCTTATATAGCGCAGCATATTCCGTTGCGCTTTACAATTAGAACAACAGTAATAGAACAAAACTGGGTAAAAACAGACAGACATAGAGGTAGGAAGGCCCTGCTCGCAAGCTTACAATCTATAGGATTACTATATTATATTTGGAAATAAATTAATTGTAAAAAATGTTATATCCCATCACTACGTATTTTGCCATTTCTTCATATACATTTATATTTATTCAGACACTGTCGGTCGCTGATACCCCTATCCCCCCATTCCTATCTCTATTAAAAGGCATCTTATACATGCCAAATACTCAGGGGCTAGTTGACACCCTATATCAATAAGGGAGTGTCCATTTTGTGTTAACAATAACCATTTAATTTAATCTAATCATACTTACCCGTGGCGCCGTACCTCTATTGCTTTATATATATATATATATATATATATATACTTCTGAATATTCATGAACATAAATGCGAAAAGCAGTTTTTGTTATTTATTATATTCTATGCTTACTATATACATTGCCTCTTCATAGGTGTGGGTGGTAAGCAGGGGTGAATGGAGATTGCCCTGCCTACAGGGGGGGTGGGCGAATCACTGAGGTGTGGCCATACCCCCTTTAAAAAAAAACATTTTTTAAATAAAAAAATTACTATTTGTGCACTGTGGAGCGTTGACGACCTGTACAGGGGGGCAATGTGAGCCCATGAGCCAGAAGCAGTTCCAGGGGGTAGTGCGATCACTAACCACCCCTGCAGGCAGATGAGACTGCTGCACTCAGTGGCAACAGCCTCCCTGGTCCCTCCGCAGCCCAGCACACAGCAATGGGGCCCTTCCAACAAGCTTGGGCCTGGGTAATTAGTACCCCCCCCCCCTTTCAGCACCACTGGTGGTAAAGTGGTTAGCATTGTTACCTTCCTGTTATCTCGGATTTTAATCTACCCAGAATGCTATATACATAGAGCTTGTATGATCTAACCTTTTTCACATGAATCTCCTATGTCAACTCCCATTTCCTCCCAAAATCCAAATCAAACATAATCACATATTTGGCCCTGCTATATTTGGGAATGTTTGTACCTAATGTATGCTTCACTGGACCAGACACTGATGGAATTCAGTACATTTTATATTGTTGCAAAGCACTGTGTAATATCTTGGTGCTATATTAAATAAATCATATATGTGGCAGTTAAATTCATTTTAGCAGTTGTTATATTTGGCCTAGATATATTCTGTATTAGTATATGCAATACATATATAAAGCAAATACTGTCATTTTGCAACAGATTTTATTTAATCTGATAATACTGTTCTTTATAGTTACTATAGATATAATTAGGTATATAAATGTTGAAAGCACTTAAATATTCCTGTAGATTTTTTTATATTTCTATCATCGTTTTTTTTTTTATATCTTTACTATATTTTTCTAGGTATATTTTATATAAACATAACTATGGGTACAAGTTTTTATATATTTTTTTAATTTAATAATATTCTTCTAAAAGTACTTTACACTCGAAATACAATATATGTTTATAAACTAATTGTATACCTTGCAATTATTTAATTGTGAAATTATGTGGTATTTTGACATTCATGTACTATTTGTTTAATATTGACATTTTCAGTGTGTGCCTCATTTTGTCCGTGACACTTGAACATTATTTATAGACCCTGCATATTCCTGTGACAATGGATTAATTAAACCTTCTAATGGTCTATTATAAACACAAAGAGCTGAAAAGTGAAAACCGGAGTACACCCCCTCCATTCTCCACGTAACGTAGAGATTTTGTGTGTAACTAGTCCTTTCTTTTCTGTAGCAGGGTGTACTAAGAGGGAGCCTTTGTTATTGGTAGGAAGAGATTACCAGAGCTCCACAATAGCTTTGTTTGTGTTTTCAATTATCTTTCTGTATTTATTTTTAGTATTAAAATATTTTCTTGACAAATAACAGCGTATTTAGAAACCTTATAAAACTGAAGCTATTGTTTTGTTGCAGTCAATCACATCATTAACATATAACATGTCTATAAAGTATAATTATTGTCTATATTAAGCAGTAGTTAGTAACTTCACAGCTTTTATGAAAGTGTATGGAAAAAAATATTACAGGTTGAGTATCCCATATCAAAATATTCCGAAATACGGAATATTCCGAAATACGGACTTTTTTGAGTGAGACTGAGATAGTGAAACCTTTGTTTTTTGATGGCTCAATATACACAAACTTTGTTTAATACACAAAGTTATTAAAAATATTGTATTAAATGACCTTCAGGCTGTGTGTATAAGGTGTTTATGAAACATAAATGAATTGTGTGAATGTAGACACACTTTGTTTAATGCACAAAGTTATAAAAAATATTGGCTAAAATGACCTTCAGGCTGTGTGTATAAGGTGTATTTGTAACATAAATGTATTCTGTGCTTAGATTTAGGTCCCATCACCATGATATCTCATTATGGTATGCAATTATTCCAAAATACGGAAACATCCAATATCCAAAATACCTCTGGTCCCAAGCATTTTGGATAAGGGATACTCAACCTGTATCATTTTCTGAGATTGTAAAACTGAAGCATGTACATTAATATAGGTTTGTATTCGAGTCTCAAGATTTGATAGTGGCTGGCTGCATCAATATTAGAATTTCTGGGACTGTTTAATTAGTGGCTTTGGCCGTGAAGTGCAGTCAAAATTGTCGAAATAGTGGCACTTTGTGGCCACCAACATTGCCAAATTGTCCCAAGCACCCCATAGAGGTACGCATGGGGCCAGATTAACAATGGGGTGGATGGATCTTCAGTCCCAGATCTCCACATAAAAATAAGCCAATCAATATGGTAGCATGATGATAATCAGTTGCCTAGTTGGCCACACGCTGTGCATAAATCATAAGTAATAAAATATTTTTTCTAGTTTTCTAACAAAATAATGCAATTTTTCTGTTTATATGTATTAACCACTTAACTGTTATTAATGTACGGGATACCTGTAGCCAGGACCAGATCATATCCCATACAGCAGTACTGCACCGCTGCATCCCCCTGTCTGTATGGAGGAAATACGTTATGCACAAGTGCAGAATGGACTTCCTCCATCTGCTGCGACACCCTGGGAGTGATGTTCCGGTCCCTAAATCGCACCCCAGCATGCAGTGCTAGGGGCAGTCTCAGGCACATGCTGCGGAACTAAAAGTGCTAAGAGGGAGACATATTTCCCCCTCTAGCAAAACTATGCTGATCTCTGTGTGTAGGGAGGGAGTATCACTGCTGTAACAGGGAGGACTGACGATCACACTGCGCCCCAGTTTACATTATATTTATGTATTATTTTTTGGGGATGATAATGCTGGGGATCCTTTTGCCACAGGCTGGGCTATTTGTACTGTGCAGTGGGATGTATTTTACAATGGGGGCCTATTTTTTTAAATACAATTTAAACGTTATTAAAAAAACCCTGACTATTTCTGACCATTTTATGGGGGGGAAATTGACGGTAAAGTGGTTATGGGAGGCACTTTGGTGCAGGGGGTGTACACACTTATGTGTCTCTGGCCACATCCATACTGCACTGGCTACACCCACATAGCACTGGGCACAGAGCCTCACCCTCTCAGTATAGGCCCTTGAACATTTTCAGCCCTAGGCCCATGTGGCCCTTAATGTATGGGTACTGTATTCTACTGCAATGTGCGCAGCTGAACATTGCAGAGACCTGAATATGGGCCACTACGGGTGTAGTATGAGTGGCCGGCTGCTACCAGTATTGTAATATAACCTAGGTGTCTAGATATTGCCTGGCAAATGTTGTAGTTACTCTTTGCTTAAAATGATCCTGAAATACTTTCTTTCCCACCTCCATCTGATGTGCTTTCATTTTGTTGCAACTATTTTTTTGTAAACAGGAAACTGGTTCACACTATTGATATGAACTTTGCTCATTCAATTAAAGGCAAGCCATGCGTCTTTTTCAGTTCAGTTCCAAAATGGCAAATTACAAATAGTGTCATCACAAATGTAGAAATGACATATTAAAATGACAATATACAGTCTTGCTCATACAGATTACGTTCTAAGATAATGAGTGTTAAAATGTTATATTTCTGGAGATCAGTATAAATTGCTGATGGACGGTATGCACGCGGTTAAAATCCTGACAACGGCATCCCATCCATCAGAATGCTGACCGCCCCCCAGTAAGCCCCCTAACCCTCCTCTTCTCCCTACCCTAACCCTCCATAGTGGGTGCCTAACCCTAACTCTCCCCGGAGGTGCCTAACCCTAACCCTCCCAGCTTGGTGCCTAACCCTCCCTTCCTCTCTCCCTAAACATAAGCCTCCCTCGCTTCATGCCTAACCCTAACCTCCCCTTCTAAGTGCTTAAACCTAACAATCCCTCCCTGGTCCCTAACCCTCCTGGCGCTGCGGCCTAACACTAACCCCCCTTCTGCAGCCTAAACCTAACCTCTCCCCCCCCAGCGCGGCAGGACGACAGTGCGCCCTGCTGTTCGGACGTTCGGGATGCTGGCTGTTGGTAATGTGACACCAGCATCCCGAGCGGCATCGGTATCTTGACGCCGGCAATGCTTCCTCCCTCGGGATCATGGCGTCTGTATATTCACTGCCAGGATCCCGTATGTCAGGAAGCTAACTGCTTCCCACATTTCTGTCACAAAAATCAGATCTGTTCTGGGACCAGGAACACATTTGGTCCTTTACCAGTGTAAACCAGACTACCCGTATAGGTATGGATGTGGCTCTATAAAGTACAGCCTAGTTTGGAGCCAGAGATCAAAGTCAGAAATCAAACACTCAAAGAAACATCAGAACATGGTCTTCAGAAAGCACGCAAGGGTGCTTTTAAGAAGAACATCGTTTTCATATAACAGTCTTCTACATAGTAAAAAAAGATACCCAAATAAGCCAAAAGCATATAGAAATAATATCAAATGGTCAAACCATGCTTCAAATCAAAATACAATTGCAAATGAGTTTCTGCTGTTTAAATATAACTCCATTTAATAATTTTATTGTTAATAAAAAATCATGGTAGCTACAACAACTTGCTGAAAAAGCTCCTGATAATTGAATTGGGGCTTCTTGAAATTGCATATTGAAAACTCTGAAACACTCTTGCGCTGCCATCCTGGGGACATCTTCCTAGTTAAAGAGAAGCAGATCTAGTGAGTTACACTTGGCAACATTTGAAATTACATTTTTACATGAAAGATGATTTGTTAAAACTACACTTTTGATCCATATTTTACATATATTAGAAAACACATTCAGTATTCACAAAACATTGATGTTTGTAAAGACCCAAAATGTATATAAATATGACTCTGTAATGCTGATTTGGATCATGTTATTTTGTTCACAAATGGGACAACATTTCAAGGACTAGAGGCGGGATATAATATAGTCCGAGTTCGCGTCCGTGCGGGATGCTGGCAAAACACTGACTTTTTTTAAAGGGGTAATCATTTACAAGGCATGGTTTAGCCTGGCCTTAATGTTTGAATCTTACTGTATATTTTTAATAAATAAGCAGTTTATGTTTCGCTCAACTTTATTATGTTCTGAGTTTTAACATTGCGGGTATCTCTCCAAAAACTTACAGTGGGCAATCTCAACCGGTTACATACGTAATCCTAGCGGTGGGATGCTGGCTGTCAATATCCCCAAAGCGGCATCCCGCCCGCCATAATGCCAGCAGCGGGGTGAGTGCAATGAGTCCCCTTATGGACTCACTGTGAGCTCGGTGGCTCGTGAGGATCTGTTTCCACTTTATGGGTGTCGTGGACACCCATGAGTGAGAATAGCCCTGGTGCCCTGGGATTCCGGCTGCCGGCATTGTCAATCTGTCGGGATTTTGGCGTTGGTATCCCGAACGCTGGGATCCAGACAGCCGACATTGTAACTGCATCCCATCTCAACACCTGTATGTATGCATAATAGTATACAGCAGTCAGCAAGATCATGCATAGAATATGATATATCAGACAAATTCTTTATATATAGTGCAACAAAAGAGTAAAGGAACCAATTTTATTATCAAAGTATGTTTCCAGTCTCTTGGTTGGGTCACTGCAATTAATTACTGGCTCAATTTTAATTTCAAATTAGACTATGGTGTATCATTTATTTAAAAAAAAAAAAAAGGAAAAGGCTTCATTAATGTGTAAGAAGAGATAGCTGATTTGATAATTTTCTGTAGAAATTGGGAATCTCCTTCTGCTGGTCTACAGATAAACACTTTTTGTAATTATGTCACAGTGTTAATTAATTAGATTAATGACTCCTGGTATTATATTATTCTAACAATCAGTAATTAATTACATATTCTTGTAAGAATATCTCACACAAAGTGTAAAATATATCATGACAAATTACCATACAGTACATATGATATTTTTATTTTAAAATTATATAATCAGCACAGTGTAATATTTTAGAAAAAAAGTGGAGAGTAAAGCACTGAATACTCAAAGAACAACATATATTGAGTCCTAAACAAAACTGCAGTATGAATACATAAATAGTTTAGGCAGAGACAAAAATGAATTTGTATCAAAATAAAGAATTTACAGAAATCGCAACCAGATTATCGTCAAAGGATTTGGATTAAAAAAAGTATTCATTTATATGTCATAAGAAATGTTAACTTAATTTGTAGACTTACTTTTACTGCCAAAATGATCAGCTGACATCATTACCAAATATTGTATTTCTAGCATAATGAGAAAAAGATATATACCTGACATTCATAGAATAAAAATGAATACCTGGCAAGTATGTTCAAAAGAATATATTTTTTATAAATAGGGTTGGATCTAGACTTTTTGGATTAACACTCAAACCTGGCTGCTCCGATCTCTGGTCATAGCTCATCCCATTGCTAGTCCTGACTCCTCCCACTTCCAGATCCAACTCCAGTAGGCCCTGCACCTCACTAAACTATAACACAAATGAATGTATTTAAGGATACAAGCAATGGTGGATTTTATCTAGGGTCTGTGGAACTGCAGCCCCCCCAGTAAAATTCCGCCACCACCAGTAAGCCCATAGTGATTGCAGTGGCTTCCTATTGAAAGAACAATCTGCTAATCACATTCTGGACTGTGATGAGCAGATACAGCTTCCAATGGAAACCTTTCTGCTAGCTTTAATGTGCACTAGGGCTGCAGCTGATGCAGTCCCTAGAAGTCGCAGGGAAGAAGAGGGGTGCAGTTGCGCATGCGCAAGTTCTCCCTGCCAGCCGTAATGTTCTTCTATTGGCTAAACCCAATGCAGTCCATAGAAGTCAGTGCACATGTGCACTTCTGTTAGGGGTTTTTCTTCTCCCCCGACACTGACTGAGGCTTGTGTGCATACACAGGCCTGCTATGTTTTTTTTTTTCTAGTCCCTCCTTCCTCTTGGTGTGATGGGTGGTGCAAAGGCAGGTGTGGGCAGATCTTCAGGAGGTGTGGGCTGAGGGCAGAGCAGCATGAGCGGCCTGCAGCCCCCCTGAAGACTGTAGGTAGGAGCCGCAACTGGATACAAGTTTTTTAATTTTGTGTTTTGCTTTATTTTATCTCAAATACTAATAGTTATATCATAATACTAAGAGAATAAAAAAATTATGAAAGTGAACATTTCACAACAAGAAATACAACAGAACACATAAATGGCACAATAGCTTCTTGCTGACTTATTTGTAAAGACCTTACTGCCACCGAGTAATAGTCATACCCTGGTCTTAAAGTGGTCCAAGAGAGGTGGTGGAACTCATCTCCCCCACATCACAAAAATGGGTGTGGTCTCACAAGAAAGAAGCATGGTCACACAATAGCACAATCTTATTCACATTGCCCCACATACTAGTGCCCCTTACACACACAATGCCCACAGTAGCAGTGCCCCTTACACACACACAATGCCCACAGTAGTAGTGTCATTGAGGCACACAATGCCCACAGTAGTAGTGCTCCTTACACACCCATAGTAGTGCCCCTTTGAAGGTTTAGGAATTTTGATATGTGTTCAATTTTCAATGTCATGCACAATATAGCAAGATATGTTGAACAACCTTTGCTCACCTCTTATGTCTTCCATGTGTCCCCTCTGCTTTCTTATCTGTTTGCTCTGTCTGTCACTCTCCTCATGTGTCCATATCTTAATTCTAGGCAACCCTTACTCCATATATTCTCTCCCTTTTGTCTGATCACTTGCATCTTTCTCTCCTTTACTTACCCCTACACCTCTCACTCCCTGCTACCCCTTCAGATTCTGCTTCTATCTCACCTCCTGCGCATCTCACCCCCTGTGCCTCTAACTCCATCTCATTTCCTGTGCCTATCATTCCCCTTTCTCACCCCCTGTGACTCTTACTCATCCATTTCATCCCTTGTGCCTCTCACTCCCACATCTTACCCCCAGCGCCTCTCACTCCATCAAAATGATTTACAATTCCATGAAGAAGACCTTTACCGGTAATTATGTCTAAAAATGTAATGGTGGATTCCAGCGGGGATTAATTAATATTGTGTGAAGAAGATGATGTACACATTGTTGGGGGTGAAGAATCTGATGATTTATGACATCTTGCCTTTGTAGAGCCAGTTTGTGCATGTAGAGATCATTGCCAGCAATGTTCACTGCCCATTGGCAGCATGCTTTGTGGGGCCCAAACAAACCAACCATTTCAGCCACAAGTGGCAGTCCCTGTCACTGAAGTGATTGGTTTGTTAAAATGTGCATGTCCTGTTTAATTTATACAACATAAGAGTGGGTCAGGGGGCCCAAGGACAATTCCATCTTGCACCTCTTTTCTTTGCATTATGTGCTGTTTGGAGCATTGGTGACTGACTTCTTGTGTAGACGATAAACATTTTCATACTTTAGTAAACTGCCATACTGTCTGCCACTGCAGTGCCATTCTATTTCCTAGATGTGCCATGTTGGAAGTTAAAGTG
Organism: Pseudophryne corroboree; assembly: GCF_028390025.1. Taxonomy (NCBI): domain Eukaryota; kingdom Metazoa; phylum Chordata; class Amphibia; order Anura; family Myobatrachidae; genus Pseudophryne; species Pseudophryne corroboree. The sequence goes on from NC_086451.1 coordinate 331,315,777, forward strand.
ACACATATTTCTGCAACCTTTTCACCTAAACTGGATGAAAATAATATTGTGAATTGTTAGATGGTCAAAATTGACTGGAAATTAGTGAAAATTAATGTTATTGAGGTTAATAATACTGTAGGAACAAAACAGGTAAAACCTCTGTGATTTTAGCTGTTTTTATGATTTTTGGAAAAATATACAGAGCCAAAACACACAAGGGTATATCCATATATATATATATATATATATATACAGTAAGCAAAAAACGTTCCAGTGGCACAATGTCCAATATCTCTAATCTTTAAATTCGGTAAACCGTCCCGCACTTCACGGTGCTCCTATAAAGTGCTGCGCCCCTTGTATGCCCTGTTCACTGGGCTATGACTACAATGCAAGAAGAAATAAGGAGGTGCACAATAGTGAAGTATGTCTTCAATAAAATAAGTGTTTTCAATAGCATGTACACTCACAATTTTGCATATAAAACAAGCATCTCACAATACAGCGGCTAACACCGGACTCTCAGCTCCATGTGGAGGCTCTCATCCACTCAGCATCCCGGAGATCCCCGGTGCCGTCCCAGAAGAAGCTTGCGGTTCAAGCCTCGATCTCAGAGGTGCAGGCGTCTCTTCCACTTTGTCATCAGGTCACCCAAACCGGTTACGTTTTACGACTTCCTCAGTGGGCATGGTAAGTCCCTACACTAGCATATATGCTCAGCACACCATTACATTGCAGTTAAATCAGTGATGTGCGGTGGGGTGAGGCAGGTGAGACAGATCCTTTCCTGTCATACTAATATTTGCGCCAGAGGTATGACTGTATAAAGTATATGAAAAGTACAAAGAATATGTTAGAAATATCTTCTATGTATTATTCTGTCTTGCCCATGTGGATTGTACTACGTGGGCAAGACAGAATGCCAATTTAAAGAGAGGATGGCCAACCATCGGTCGGCCATTAGGGCAGCCTTGGAATCAGGATCTAGTGACCAACCCATGGCCCGCCATTGTGCGCAGCAATTGCATAGCATTGCGAGTATTAGGAGTAGGCTTATAGATCATGTACCGGCATCAATTAGGGGTGGAAACAGGGGCAAGAAATTGCTCCAATTGGAGTGTCGTTGGATCTTTAGACTGGACACATTGGCCCCTAAAGGCCTAAATGAACAACATGGGCTACATAGCTTTTTATAGATCTTTATTGCATATAGAATATATTTCTGTATTTATTATGTATCATTTAGACTACTAAATGAAGGATTCAGCACCCAATCAATGCCGTGATTAACATGATCGTATGTGTTTATTTACATGCCACATTGATTAATTCTTTATTCTTGGGAAAATTTATAATATTGCGTCCCATAGTCTGTTTATTTGTTTTTATTATGAACTGATATTCATGTTTTCACTACATGTTTTTTTAAAACTTGTCTGTATTTAGGTTTTGTTGAATACACTAATGTTTGTTTAAACACGTTTTGTTATATTGGTTGCCTAGGTAACCGATTCTGATGCTTGATCTCTGTCTCTCTGTGGGCGCTCCTTGATGACGTCATCCACTGTGCGGCAGCTGATGAGCGGAACGGCTCGTGGCGGCGGCTAACAGTTTGGCGTTTGTCAAGGTGAGTGACCCACAGGTGAGATGATTAATGTATTGTACATGTGTGGGGGAGGTCTTCACTGTGGTATAAAATGTATGTTCTGTATGTGATTCACATCCCTGACGACGGGCGGAGGCCCGAAACAATTGTTGGATGTTGCTCCAATAAACATTTACACTGTTTGATACAAGTCTCCTGAGTGCCGCCAGATTCTTCCTTCTACAATTTGGATGCCTGCATCTTATGGAGGGCACCGGAGCAGTTTTTGTAGCAGCAGGGGGAGTGCCGGCCGTTTTGCTTCTACATGTTTGAGGTATGCTGCAATTACATACCTTATAGCAAGGCACCCCAAGCGATATATTGCTTAGTTTGTTATACTACAGTGGATCAAATCCTCCCTTCATTCTATGGGACGTTGATTTAAGTGGCATTCTAAATAGAATTTGTTGCACAAATGGAAGAACAGGCTGTGCCGGGATGTGCATTTGCACAATTAAACACCAAAGAATGTTTCAGTTATTCTGATGTGGAAGCTGAGCACATACTCAGTTCCTGTAAAATACAGGCTGAATCATCTGATCCTGAGAATGCTGACTTATATAAGGATCTATATTTTCTGAAAAAACGTGAACTGGACTATATGTATCATGCCCTAACTCTGGCAGATTATTATAAAGAAAAACAGATCCCCAGAGGTTTTAGGGTTCGGAATACCCCAACTATAGGTCGTTATAATGCACCTTTTTGTAAGAAATGGGTCGGCATTCTCAATAAGTGCTCCATGGACTTGCTTCTACTTGTTATTGAAGAATCCTCAAAGGAATTGACAACAGTAAGAGGGAGGATTACAGAGTTTGAGGCAAAATTTAAACCTGCCCTTGCACAGGATGTACAGGTGAATTGGTTGGAGAAATTATCCACGCAGCTGGATCAGTATAAAAAGGACTTAATTAAATTTAAACGTGACAAGAAGCGATTGGTCCAACAGGATTATGATCAAAATCGGGTATATGTATGGTTAACAAATCCAGCTCCCCGTAATCAACAGAAGCCGTTCCATCACAACCGGAGAGCAAGGGCCCGTTTTACAGACTATGAGGGATCAAGCACCTCTATTAGCGACAATGATCCACAACTGGCAAGCACTTCACAGCAAGAGCGCCCTTTAGGGGCAATTACCCGAGCTGCTGTTGGCAGGCCACCAAAAGGACGCGGCGAGGGGGCCAAAGAAAAAGGCAGAACAAAAACCAAGACACGCAAGTAAGAGAAGTGGTTTTTAATTTATCTAAAACCTCACTATCTCAGTTAGAATATAAGGTCCTTGCTAAAGGGCTCTCTTTTATACCTACTGTTCGCCATGATCCCTTTCAGTGGAAGGTTGAGTCGTTTAAGTTCAATAGGACATTGAAATTGCGTGAACACTTTAAGACCCAAACAACTACAGTGTTCAACACTGACACGGACATTCCCAGGCAGCTTAAAAAACTGCAACCTAAATCAAGATTTGAACCCATCTCTAATAGTCCATCGATCAGAACTTTTTCACGATTAATGGACAATCTTGGTAACAAATGTAATCAGCATATAAAAGGTTGTAACAATATGACAGGCCCTGAACGGCAGGCACTTAAAAATCTTCAGTCTCGTACTGACATAGTTATTAGAAGCGCCGATAAGGGCGGAGCCATAGTCGTTCAGGACCTATCAGATTACATTTCAGAATGTGAAAGACAGTTGTCAGATGTCAATGTATATGAGAGATTGATGAGAGATCCTACTATGGATTATAAAAGTGAATTGGACAGTGTGCTAACTAGGGCTGTAGATAAAACATGGATTTCTAATGAATTATCTATTGCTTTAAAAACCTCTTATCCAATGGTGCCCATGTTTTACACACTGCCCAAGTTACATAAAAATAGTGAGAAACCCCCTGGCAGACCGATTATATCGGCCAGGGGATCCCTATTCCAGCCAGTCTCAGTATATTTAGATGCCCTACTGAATCCATGTGTACAACAATCATTGTCTTATCTCAAAGATACAAACGATCTTCTTGCTCGTCTGGATAGCTTGGGTGAATTGGCACCTAACACAGTTTTCTGTAGTGCTGATGTCGTTGGGCTATATACATGCATTCCCCATGATTTGGGTATATCAGCGGTTGCATCACTTATTACAGATAATCCTTATTATGTTGGCCCCCCAGTGGAATTTTTTCTGGAATTACTACTTTTGGTGTTGACCAGGAATTATTTCTTATTTAATGGAAATTTCTATTTACAGCGTCTTGGCTGTGCGATGGGGTCGAATGTGGCCCCGTCGTACGCCAACGCCTTCATGTGTTGTGTGGAGAAACCCCTGTTATTAACTAATCCTTTCAGTCATTACATCATTATGTACGTTAGATTCATAGATGATTTGTTAATCATATGGGGTGGACCAATGGAATGTTTGAGGAATCTTCTTGATGGTCATAATGCATCTTCTAGTGTTGTAAAATTCACGTATGATATGAGTTTGTCAACTGTAAATTTCTTGGATGTATGTATTACACATACTGACAATCAATTATCTACATCATTATACGTTAAAGATACAGATCGCAACACTATCCTTAAATCGGATAGCTTCCATCCCCCCCCATTAAAATATGGTTTACCATATTCCCAGATGCTCAGGGTGCGTCGCATTACAAGTGATCCCTCTAAGATTGATGGAGCATTGGATGATATGGTATCAAAGTTTGAGCAAAGGGGTTATGATTACAAGAGGTTATTGGCCACCAAACAAAGGGTCCTTGAGATTCCTAGAGAAACATCTTTAATAAGTAAGACTGAGATTGATAATGGGGTACAAAAGATTCCCTGGGTCAATAGATTCACTGAAGCAAGTAACAACACTAAAAGGGAAATCAAGAAATTCTGGCCTATTATCAATACTGATAAAGATCTTCCAGGTCTACTTAACACTAGAATAATGCCTGCATATTCTAGAGGTAAAAATCTAAAGGACTTGCTGGTAAAAGTTGATGTAACAGAGCTTGTGAAGGCCAAACCTAAACAACACTTTCTGTCACGTAAACCTGGATGCTTCAGATGCACTGGCTGTGTCACCTGTCGCTCTATGTTAGTGGGTGATTATATCTCACACCCAAGATCGGGTAAAAAATACACTATTAACTTCCCCCTTACCTGTACGTCAAGATTTGTAATATATGTACTGTCTTGCCCATGTGGATTGTACTACGTGGGCAAGACAGAATGCCAATTTAAAGAGAGGATGGCCAACCATCGGTCGGCCATTAGGGCAGCCTTGGAATCAGGATCTAGTGACCAACCCATGGCCCGCCATTGTGCGCAGCAATTGCATAGCATTGCGAGTATTAGGAGTAGGCTTATAGATCATGTACCGGCATCAATTAGGGGTGGAAACAGGGGCAAGAAATTGCTCCAATTGGAGTGTCGTTGGATCTTTAGACTGGACACATTGGCCCCTAAAGGCCTAAATGAACAACATGGGCTACATAGCTTTTTATAGATCTTTATTGCATATAGAATATATTTCTGTATTTATTATGTATCATTTAGACTACTAAATGAAGGATTCAGCACCCAATCAATGCCGTGATTAACATGATCGTATGTGTTTATTTACATGCCACATTGATTAATTCTTTATTCTTGGGAAAATTTATAATATTGCGTCCCATAGTCTGTTTATTTGTTTTTATTATGAACTGATATTCATGTTTTCACTACATGTTTTTTTAAAACTTGTCTGTATTTAGGTTTTGTTGAATACACTAATGTTTGTTTAAACACGTTTTGTTATATTGGTTGCCTAGGTAACCGATTCTGATGCTTGATCTCTGTCTCTCTGTGGGCGCTCCTTGATGACGTCATCCACTGTGCGGCAGCTGATGAGCGGAACGGCTCGTGGCGGCGGCTAACAGTTTGGCGTTTGTCAAGGTGAGTGACCCACAGGTGAGATGATTAATGTATTGTACATGTGTGGGGGAGGTCTTCACTGTGGTATAAAATGTATGTTCTGTATGTGATTCACATCCCTGACGACGGGCGGAGGCCCGAAACAATTGTTGGATGTTGCTCCAATAAACATTTACACTGTTTGATACAAGTCTCCTGAGTGCCGCCAGATTCTTCCTTCTACATATATATATATATATATATATATACAGTAAGCAAAAAACGTTCCAGTGGCACAATGTCCAATATCTCTAATCTTTAAATTCGGTAAACCGTCCCGCACTTCACGGTGCTCCTATAAAGTGCTGCGCCCCTTGTATGCCCTGTTCACTGGGCTATGACTACAATGCAAGAAGAAATAAGGAGGTGCACAATAGTGAAGTATGTCTTCAATAAAATAAGTGTTTTCAATAGCATGTACACTCACAATTTTGCATATAAAACAAGCATCTCACAATACAGCGGCTAACACCGGACTCTCAGCTCCATGTGGAGGCTCTCATCCACTCAGCATCCCGGAGATCCCCGGTGCCGTCCCAGAAGAAGCTTGCGGTTCAAGCCTCGATCTCAGAGGTGCAGGCGTCTCTTCCACTTTGTCATCAGGTCACCCAAACCGGTTACGTTTTACGACTTCCTCAGTGGGCATGGTAAGTCCCTACACTAGCATATATGCTCAGCACACCATTACATTGCAGTTAAATCAGTGATGTGCGGTGGGGTGAGGCAGGTGAGACAGATCCTTTCCTGTCATACTAATATTTGCGCCAGAGGTATGACTGTATAAAGTATATGAAAAGTACAAAGAATATGTTAGAAATATCTTCTATGTATTATTCTAATCATTTTTATAGTCAAAACTCTGGAGTGAAAAGTCTATGGCAGGTGAGGCAGTGCCTCCCCTGCCTATCTTTTCCACACATCTCTGATCAAAACTCACCAAATTTCCAAGAGTTTATACTGCTGCACCTGTGTATAATGCCCAGATGTATCCTTTAGTTCATATATTGTGTGTACAGTAAATCTGGCTCTGGTACTAGTCAGTACCTCCTGAGCAATTTAACTCAATGCACGTCCCTGAGTTAAATGAACATCTACACAAGAGCTGGATTGTGATCCACAACCAACTAGGCCTTTTATAACCTTAATGATAGTACTAGCCTGCGTGAGAGAAGACTGCGAACTGTGGAACAAAGCAGGTGCCGGAAGCCGGGTGCACGGCAGCAAGTGAGAAGGAGGTGCAGAGAGCTGGAGCAACTGCAAGGAGGAGTCTCGGTGATGCAGGAGAGGGACCACTCAGATAAGTATTGATTATCTACTTTATTGTGTATGTGATTGGATTGGCTATTTCTGCAGTGTTGTGAATATTGATTCTCTTCACAGCTAGGTCATAGTCAATATCGTATTGCATAGTTTTGTATTGTTTTGCATTGTAAGGTAATAGGGAGTTGAGTTTTCAAACAATGGGAGGGGTCATGATTGAGAATCTTACTCAGTGTGTGTCGTGCAAGATGTATGCCCACCTGGAGCAGCCGACACAGTGCGAATACATATGCATGAGATGTGTGCAAATGGTTGCCCTGGAAGCCCAAGTAACTGATCTAGAGCAGACCGTTACGCGACTGAGGGATATTCATAATCTCGAGCAAAGTTTAGACAGAACGGTGGAGGATTGCAGGGAGGGATACCGGTAGACAAGGATAATCAGGTAGCCAGCTGGGTCACTGTTAGAAGGAAGAATAAGAGGGGGAGGCACAACATCTCTGAACTATCAAACCCGAACAAATTTGCCCGATTGGACGAAGATTCGGTGGATGATAGCGAGGAAATGAAGGAGCCGGAGGAGACTGTTCCCTCTAACAAACGGAGGAGTGGTCCCTCTGGCTCAGATGGAACAAAAGTTAGAGAGGCACCCCGGCAGATGGTGGTGGTAGGGGACTCTATCATCAGGAAGGCAGATAGGGCAATCTACTACCGGGATCGTGATCGCCATATGGTCTGTTTTCTCCCGGGTGCTCAGATACGGCACATCGCGGACCGGGTAGATAGATTGTTGGGAGAGGCTGGGAATGACCCGGCGGTCTTGGTGCACGTTGGCACCAACGACAAAGTTAGCGGTAGATGTCCTTAAGAAAGATTATAGGGACTTAGGCCAGAAACTATAAGAAAGGACATCTAAGGTAATATTCTCCAAAATATTACCAGTGCCATGCGCTAGTCCAGGGAGGCAGAGGGAGATCAGGGAGGTTAATGTGTGGCTTAGAGACTGGTGTAGGAAGGAAGGGTTTGTGTTCCTGGAACACTGGGCGGACTTTTTAGTCAGACGCCATCTTTTTTTGTCGCGATGGATTGCACCTGAATGAGGAGGGGGCTGTCATGCTGGGGGGGGGAAGGATGGTTAGTAGGTTGGAGGAGCTTTAAAACTAGTAGCCTGGGGGGAGGGTTTAGCTAGAAACTATGGGTCATGCAGTTAGAATAGTAAAGGTGGTGGTAGTGAGCTAAATAGGGGTGGAGAAGGGGGGAAGGAAAGAGCAGCCAGCAAGGGTATTTACATGGGTTCTAAACAGGGTATTAACAAAGGTATTGCCAAAACATTAACTAACAACAATTATGTGTCATCATTACAGAATATAGAAAATGATGTATGTAGCATAAGGGAGAATAGGGCGGAGAGTTTAGATGGAAACATTAGGTTTATCAAAGAGAATAGTAAGGTGGGCAGTATTGAGTGTATGATGGGGGTGGAGAGGAAGCGAGAAGGATAGTCAGTAAGAGTTATGGTGTGTACACACGGTGAGATCCTTGCTATGCCCGATTTTCACTTGCGATTTCCCTTGAACTCCTGGAGCCCAAATTGCACAGATTTTGACTAACTTTTCTTGAGATATGGACTTATGTGTGCTTACTATTTTGGCTTATGTGAGATGTTATTGACATGTGAAATGAAAAAATAGTACAGCGATCTAGCAAGGATTGACTTACTTGCACAGTCTATCTTTTCTTGCGATGCCGACCTGGCGGGACCGCGCATCGGGATCGAATCGGGATCGCAAGGTGACTTTCACCTTGCGATCTGCACTAACTTTTCTTGCGATTTTGACTATATAGTCAAAATCGAAAGAAAATATCTCACCGTGTGTACACACCCTAACTCTAGGAGACACTATTAAACTATGATAGGATACCTTTAAAAAACAAGTGGACAAGGGAACCACTAAACTAAAATGTATGCTTGCAAACACAAGAAACCTAGCAGGTAAAATGGGGGAATTGGAATTGTTAGCATCAAAGGCTGAGTATGACATTATAGGTATTACAGAAACATGGTGGGACGACACTCACGGCTGGGTTGCGAACTTGGAGGGGTATTCTCTTCTCAGGAGGGACAGGGCAAGCAAAAGAGGAGGAGGTGTATGTCTTTATGTTAAACCATCTCTTAAACCATACTTAAAGGAGGTTATTTATGAGGGGACTGGGGATAATGTGGAGTCACCATGAGTTGAAATCTCAAGTGGGGGTATTGATGCAAAACAGCTAGTCATAGGCACGTTCTGAAAACAGCCGGATGTTAGCATACATGAGGAAGAACAACTCTTGTAGCAAATCGAAAGGGCTGTGGGATTGGGGGGCATCCTAGTGATTGGGGATTTTAATTATCCTGATATAAATTGGAGTAACGATTCATGTGTTAAAGCTAGGGGCAACAGGTTCTTAAATATGTTAAAGGATCACTACTTGTCTCAATTAGTCGAGTACCCAACTAGGGGTAAAACTACTCTGGATCTAGTAATTACTAATAATGTGGACATTATATCAAACCGTAAAGTTGGGGAGACATATATGATCACATTCGACATCAGTTTCAGGAAACATAGCTATAAGGGTTCAACAAAAGCATTTAACTTTAGGAACGCTAACTTCAGTATGTTGAGATGTGCACTAAACGACATTGTGTAGGAAGTTTTGTTTCATGGTAAGAACACTTCGGATATGTGGGATGCTTTAAAAGGGTTGCTAGATAGCAATATTCACACATTTATTCCCATGGGCAGTAAACGCAGGAGTACCAAACTCAAACCGATGTGGCTTAACAAGAAGGTCAAGGCAGAAATGGATAAAAGAAGCATGCTTTCAAAGCATTTAAATCTAATGGAAGGAGGATTCATTCCAGTACTACAAGGAATGCAATAAAAGTGCAAAAAAGCAATAAGAGCAGCTAAAATGTAAAAAGAAAAGCACATTGCTATAGAGAGTAAAACCAATCCTAAAACGTTTTTAAAATACATAGTAAAAAGTTAAAAAAGGAGAACATAGGTCCAATAAAAGATGAATTTGAAGTATTGCTAAATGATGACAAAATAATAGTAGAAATACTGAAGAATTTTTTTCATCAGTGTCCACCAGAGAAGAACTGATGGTAGGAGTAGTGCATAGCGATAGTAACAGTAATGATTCTTGGTTAGATACTTGTTTAAGTGAAGTCATAGTCAGGGAGAGATTAAGCAAAATAAAGATTAATAAATCACCTGGCCCGGATGGACTTCATCTGAGGGTTCTTATGGAGCTTAGGTCACAACTAGCAAGACCCCTATACTTGATTTTGAATAGTTCAATTAGATCAGGCATGGTACCGAAGGATTGGCGTATAGCTGAGGTAGTGCCATTATTTAAAAAGGGATCCAAAAATCATCCGGGTAACTAAAAAACCGGTTAGTTTGACATCTATAGTGGGGAAATATTGGAAGGAATTCTAAGGGATAGCATACAGGAGTATATGCAGACCGCTAAGATTATTAGCATGAACCAGGGGTTTGTGAGGGACAGATCATGTCAAACTAACTTAGTTAACTTCTACGAGGAAGTGAGCAACAATCTTGACCAGGGAAAAGCAGTGGATGTGGTTTACTAAGATTTTGCAAAAGCCTTCGATACAGTGCCTCACAGGAGACTGATCATCAAATTAAAGGAGCTTTGACTAGGAAAAACTGTTTGAACATGGATAAGTAATTGGCTGGATAACAGGGTACAGCGAGTAGTGGTCAACGGGAAGTCCTCAAGTTGGACACCAGTAGTCAGCGGAATACCACAAGGGTCCGTACTCGGGCCACTACTGTTCAACATATTTATCAATGACCTAGAAATAGGCATGGAAAGCACAGTGTCAATCTTTGCAGATGATACTAAACTGTGTAGGGTAATTCATTCAGAGATAGATGTGGAGTCTCTGCAGAATGACTTATATAAACTTGAAATCTGGGTGTCTAAATGGAGAATGAGGTTCAGTATAGAAAAATGCAAGGTTATGCATTTCGGGGCTAAAAACAAACTTGCATCCTACATATTAAATGGGGAAAGTCTAGGGGTAACAGTATTGGAAAAAGATTTGGGGGTACTCATTGATAATAGGCTTAATAACCATATACAATGTCAAAGCGCAGTAAAGATGGCAAGTAAGGTGCTAGCGGGCATAAAACGGGGAATTGAGACAAGGGACGAAGATGTAATCCTGCCGCTGTACAAATCATTGGTACGTCCGCACCTGGAATATTGTGTTCAGTTTTGGGCACCACTGTATAAAAAAGATATCGGTGAACTCGAAAGGGTTCAAAGGTGAGCTACTAAATTGATTAAAGGGCTAGAGGGACTGGATTATGAGGAAAGGCTTACTAGGTTGAATATATATACACTGGAAAAGAGGCGTCTAAGAGGAGACATTATTAATGTCTTCAAATATGTAAAGGGGCATCACAAAGAGTTGTCAGAGGAATTATTTATTAAATGAACTCTGTTTAGGACACGTGGGCACTCGCTGAGACTGGAGGAGAGAAAATTATGTACGCAACGGAGGAAAGGGTTCTTCACTATTAGGGCAATAAGGATTTGGAATTACTTGCCAGGGAAGGTGGCAATGGCGGAATCTGTAAATGCATTTAAAAAAAGGATTGGATGAATTTCTGATTGAAAAGGATATCCAAGGTTATAACATTTAAAATATTGACGTTGATAATCCGGGTGTAACATGATTTATAGTTGTTAACTTGTCATAAAACATTACTTCAGCAGGTACTTTATAATTAACTCAACTTAATACAGAATACAGGTTGAACACGATGGGCATTTTTTCCTCTATTCAACCTCAATTACTTTGTTACTAGACAGATGTTTTTTTTACACAAACCAGAAACAAAATTTGCCCGCACTCAGTTATTCCCATATTGTACATGGTACCAGCTGCGTGTTAGAAGTAATGCCATATACTGTATGTATGCAAAACAGAAAGAGTAATCCTATTGGTAACAATAATATACAAATCTGTGTGTATGTAGCAAATAAAACAGAGGGAATTTTGTCATATTCTGATCAAAATATTTAAGCTTACAGCGCCTAAGATGTGTAAAACGGCACTCCAAGTTGTGATTTAAACATCAAAGCATTTATTTACAGCATTTGAAATACATAGCGATGTTTCAGGCAGCCAAGTGCACTTTCTCAAGCTCACATCATTGAACACGCACCACACACAACTTGACAGTCCCAGTGGGCCAAAACATTGACATGTATCTGTGATTTACTACCATGAACTAATAAATATATTTGCCATATTATTATAATGAAATGAATCAAGCAACAAGCTGTGTAATCTTGTCCGACGTTTCAGTCAACAGACTTTATCAAGAATATAAACAACATACATAACAGGGACGTGCAGTCAGGGGACGCAGGGGAGGCAGTGCCTCCCTGTCATTAATGATTAAAATAATACAAAGAAGATACTTATGACACATATTCTTTCTGTGTCATAAGTATCTCCTTTATATTAATCGAATCATTTTTACTCCTAGAATGGGTTTGGGAGGCACCGACAGTGGTGCCTCCCGTTGTTAATGGGAACGGGGGGAGGGGGGTGGACAGGGGCGGCCAAGCCTTGGACAGTAAAAGCCCATTGAAAATATAATGGAAAGTGGCACCTACTAAAGTGCCGCTTTCATACAGGGAGGTGCTTTCAACCCATGAAAGCACGCCCCTGTCAGTGATGCCAGATGTGATTGGCCAGCTGATCCGTCACTGGATCCGTTGCCATCACTCACTGGCTGCGGGCGAATGCGGCGGGACTGGGCGGAGATGTGGGCGGCGGGATGCGGTGGCAGTGCGGGCGTCAGTGGTGGCAGGCATGGATCCAATTCTGCAGAGTTTGGCAGCGGAGCGGTACCCATTTCAAAAAAGGTGCCACAGCGTAATTTTTTTAATTATAGATGGCCCCGCGATCCAATCACGGCTCGCTGCATCATCAGGTGGACTACAGGTGCCAGCGGGCCCCTTAATGTCCGGGCATGCTGGCACTTGTGGTTATCCAAGTGCCGGCATGCTGGGGCAGGCTTGCTGGGACCTGTAGGCTGCCTGTAAAGAACAATATTATAGCATGAACCCCTGCACCCACCGCCACCAGAGGTGCGGGGCATAGCACTGGGCTATCAGCAAAGTGCTGGTTGTTGCTCAGGAGGGGGAGACCCCTCTTACATTTTTGGGGTCCCCACTGTCTGAGGAATGCCAACCCTGGGCTGACTGGTTTGGGGGGTGTTAATGTTATGGCAGGGGGACCCCATACTGAGTGTCTCCCCTGCTATGGCATTACCCCCCTGGCTGGTTCAGCATGGTGCTGGTTTTAATGATGCAAGGGGGACTCTACGCTTTTTTTTTATGGGGGGGGGGGCGGTTGTGTAGCAGCAAGTGCCTCACCAGCCACTGACCTCACCGCACGTCACTGATACATAAGAGCCAACATACCTTATATACTGTAGTGTACCATTAGTGCCCAGTGAAGCCTTCTCTACGTATTCCACCGGGCACTTTCCACTGACGTCACAGACGAGCATCCTCAGCCTTCACTCAACCTTCACTGACCGACTCAGGACCCGGTCCTCCAGTCTGTGCATATGTGGAAGCAATGGCAGTTACACCTGGGGAGTCATTGCAACATAACAATAAAGCCACAGTATATAAACATAGCAATAAGGCAATAAAAAAATGGTAATGTACTACATACACCAACAATATTAAAGTGGAATAGTGTAATATATAATAAATATTCCTAAGAAGAAAACAACTGATAATAAAACAAGAACATATTAATTAAAAAACTGGAAAAAAAGAAATAAATGAATTAAATTAAATTAAATTAAATACAAAAAATATATGATGACAGGCAGAAAACATAACAAACACCCAAAAGGAGAGACAGCCGGCAAGGACAGAGAACTGAAGATAGGAGGAGGACACAGCATCCTGCGGTAGCAGACTGGTTTAAAGGAGATGCCGCCCTCATGGATCTGGAGGTAAGCGCTCCCCGGCCCTGGGGTGGGAGATAGAAAGGGAGAGGAGGCCAGCATCATGGGGGGGGGGCAAAATCATATTTTTTCTACACCTTTCCCCAACCTAAAAATATTCCGGCGCCCCTGGTTCCAGTTACAACCCAATAGAATCTATGAATTAACCTAGAGGTGTCAGATAACAAAGTTGCATAAATATACTATAAATCTAATCGATCTACAACCAGCCTCCAATCAGTCAAACTAGCCTTAGGAAAATGAATCCTATTATAGAGAATCAGTTTCAGCTCCTACGTCCCGCATAGTGCGCTATACTTCATAAACATACCTAATTGCTGCTCATCACTAAATAATAAATATCGCACAAAGATTAAAAGTACTGTATATAATAATGCACAAATCTTTAAAAAATTAAATACTAAGTTGTATATTTGCAAAAACAATACATGAGACAGTCATTAAGACAAAAAAAAATATGAACCACATCCACCAAAGCAGAAAATATCACAAATATCACCAACTGTAAAGTATTGGTAGAAAAAAAGGAAGCCCCCCAACCTCAAATAATCATGCTTGTATCAAACAATGTGCAAGTGTGGAACAGAATCCTGTCATTTATTGTAGCTAAGTGGACAACTCCCTAATATCGTAGGCCTATTATATTACCAATACTGTAAGAAAAACAGGAGTATGGCATCAGTTAAAGACCAACATCTTAGCCTCACCAAGCAAGGTACACACAATATTTACATGGCTATATTTTTACACATTTGCTCCAAAAGGAGCAAATGGAGCAAGTTATGGATCCAAAAAGCTGACACTTGAAGTAGTCGTCTTTCACAGTCTCCACCTCATTTAGATGCAGGAACATGATCTATAATCTTGTATGACAAGGTGGCCAAACTTAGTATATCTCAATTCCATAAAGTGTGTGTTTATGTGCGTGCGTGTGTGTGTGTGTGTGTGTGTGTGTGTGTGTGTGTGTGTGTGTGTGTGTGTGTGTGTGTACAGTATATATGTGTACACATACAAACACACCAGCATTCAAAATTCATCCTTACGTAAATGTCACAATGTTGCAAGTTAAAAGAATACCATGTGCATGTCACTGCAAACATAACTGGAAAAGGTTAAATACTACAACTGGAATGACCAGCCAAAGACGTCAAGCATATAGTATGACACATAGTAAAATCTAAGCATAAAGGTTACATTGTAGAAAACAAAATACATGTGTTTTATAAGAACCAACTTTAATGAAAGTTTTAAAATTTGTCTTTGTTTATTAACACAAGGGCATACCTACCAACATGAACCTCTCCAGGAGGGACAAATGCTCTGTCCCTGGACTTCCTTCATAATTTACAGTATGACTGCCATCGCCTTTGTTGAAACACCTTTCTTATCAAATAACTAATTCAAACAGGTGATGGCAATCAAAAATAAAGAGGGAAGTCCAGGAACAGAGCATTCTGTCCCTCCTGGAATGGGTCATGTTGGGAGATATGCAAGAGGGTGCAATATTTTATATGTAAGTCTTAATTAAGAAAGTCAGGTGTCCTAACAGGTACATTTCCCATGTTAAGGTCAAGAGATGAAAAGAAAACAAATCTCATTAGTTCTGCATATGAATGACTCTAGACTAGAGATGAGCGGGTTCGGTATTACTCGGATTTACTCGGATCTCAAAACAGCCTCTTATTGGCTCACGGATGTCATGTGTTTAGGCTAGCCAATAGGAAAAATGCGGATAAAACCGAACTGACATTAATTCTGGCGTTAAATCCGAACCCGCTCATCTCTACTCTAGACCAGAGTTTCTCAAACACAGTCCTCAAGGATCTCAACGGTCCAGGATTTAGGTATATCCGTGGCTCAGCTCAGATGGTTAAATCAAATTGACTGAGGTGCTAATTATGTCACCTGTGGTGAAAACATGGATATACTTAAAACTTGAACCGTTGGGGAGCCTTGAGGTAGGCTGACCATATTATCCCTTTAACCTGGGACACTCATGAATTACACAGGATCTGTGGCTGGCTGACTAATAGCCTGCATTTCACCTGGTTTTAAGCAGCCACAGAACCTGTGTAATTCATGAGTGTCCGAGGTTAAAGGGATAATATGGTCAGCATACTTGAGGACCATGCTTGAGAACCTCTGCTCTAGACCTATGAGCAAACTGGTCTCTTCTAAACTAGACTTCAAACAGTAACCATCTGAATAGTTTTAAAAACCACTATTTGGGGCAACTTATTTTTAACTTGTTCTTTAAAGAGATATAAATACTATTTCTACCCATTTAAATAACAGATTAACACTAAGGGTTTTATTTACTAAAATGCATATTTTTAGAATGTTTTTAGATGTTGCCCATAGCAACCAATCAGATTCTATTTATTTACCTAGCACCTTAAAGAAAATAATAGCTAGAATCTGATTGGTTGCTATGGGCAACATCTCCCTTTCAAAAAAAAACTGTGGTTTTACAAGGTGTAAAGTTACTTGCTTTGTTTTGATTTGCTCCCAACTCAGAATCAGCCTCTATACAATATGTGTTATGCAGATGTGGGTCATTATGTCGACCAGTATTAGGTCAACAGTCAATACGTTGACCCCATATGGTTGACATGCAACTGGACAACAGGATCAATAGGTCTACATGTAAAAGGTAGACGCAAGAACGGATTACCAAAACTGGAAAATCGGGCGCTACTGGGTCTTGTGTCTCTAATGCTGCTGCTAACAACGTTTGGGATAGTCACGCCCAAACCATACAATAACACAACAAAACAAAAATAGCAGCGCTAATGTGTGGATAAATTAAAATTAGAATAAGAAGGATTGAGTGAAAATTTCCATTTAATAGAGTATGAAGTTAAAACCAAATAAAACCATATATATGGTAATAGCTAGCAATTGTTACTAAAAATGGGGTCACAATGATAAATGCCAATATCAGTGTGTCACGTTCCTATTATCAATAACCTGGATAGCAGAAAATCGAGGTGGTCATTCCGAGTTGTTCGCTCGCAAGCTGCTTTTAGCAGCATTGCACACGCTAAGCCGCCGCCTACTGGGAGTGAATCCTAGCTTCTCAAAATTGCGAACGAAAGATTAGCAAAATTGCGAATAGACACTTCTTAGCAGTTTCTGAGTAGCTTCAAACTTACTCGCATCTGCGATCAGTTCAGTGCTTGTCGTTCCTGGTTTGACGTCATAAACACACCCAGCGTTCGCCCAGACACTCCTCCGTTTCTCCAGCCACTCCCGCATTTTTCCCAGAAACGGTAGCGTTTTTTCACACACACCCATAAAACGGCGAGTTTCCGCCCAGAAACACCCACTTCCTGTCAATCACACTACGATCACCAGAACGAAGAAAAAACCTCGTAATGCCGTGAGTAAAATACCTAACTGCATAGCAAATTTACTTGGCGCAGTCGCAGTGCGAACATTGCGCATGCGCAGTTAGCGGAAAATCGCTACGATGCGAAGAAAAATACAGAGCGAACAACTCGGAATGACCCCCAGAGACGGACTGACGGCGCAGTCTCACCCTTAAGTTTAACCAAACAACCGCTAGAGGTAAAGTCCCATGAGAAGGTCTCTTACATCAGATCAAGAACCGGCCTGGTTATGAAAGTCCTCAATAGGTGCGGTGTCCTCCTTGAATTTGAAGGATTGATGATGGTCCCAGAGGGTTAGACGTCTCTTTTGTTTTGTTGTATAAGGAAGCGTATCTCTCTCACAGAGATCCTGCAGTCTTCCCAGGCAGTCTCCTGTAAAAGGTAGACACTCGAATAGGTCAACAGGTACAAAAGTTCGACACAGTCAAAATATCGACATGGAAATGGTAGACACAAAAAAAGGTTGATACACGTTTTATTTTTTGGGTGTCATATTCAACGTTAAACCACATGTGTACCATGTTCGCTTGCCACACTACGGGCAAGGTGCCTTGTTCCACTACCGCTGCGCTCTCCACAGGTTACTATTCCCAATTGTAGTCCACATGGATGGTAAAGTATGAAAAATCTGAAAACAATGGGGGAAAAAACTTGTGTCAACCACATGTGTCTCGACGATTGTCATGTCGATCGTAATACTAATAACCTGTCGACCTATCAACCAGATACTGTGTTAAGCTACTAAACAAACATAATTTTTTTTCTTAGACCTGTTTTAATTGCCTAAAGAACAAGTTGTAGATCACACAGAGTGATCATTTATTATAAAAAGTCAATCTTTACACACACACACACACACACACACACACACACACACACACACATGTTTTGTATCTAACTTATGCTAAATGGTGTTTAAAAAAAAAAGGGGATAATTGAAACTTTTTCCATCCTCAAACAGCACCTTGTCCATTAGATGCCTGACATTGTCATTGCTCATGGTGCTGCTGGATCTGCCATAACGTTCTTTATTATGAATAGCCATGGACCCTGTTTGCTGGAACATTTTCACCTTAGACAGGATAGTTTTGTTTGGTGGTGCAGATCTCTGGAATTTGTCCTGGAATCCAGTTGTTATGGATGCCAGGGAAGGCCCGCCATTCTGACTTGTCCCGTAAATTAGGAAATAATATTCCTTACTTCACAAACGTTCCTGGATGGTGTACTGTGGCACACTGGCCAGCACTCAACGTCTACTGTAACACATAAGATACACATACAAGTTTTAGTTACCTTTATACTTTTTAAACACCCTATATTTTGGACCCATCCTTCCCCATTTCACAGTTTTTTCTCTCTTTTACCCTAACCCCTAACCCCCCCCCCCCCCCCAATTCTCCCATATCCTCCTATCTTTCTCTCTCCCCCACCCCTTCTTCTTCCTGTATCTCTCTCCTTTCCTTTCTCGCTGCCTCTCTTTACCCTTCATTTCCCATTTCTCTCCTTTCCCTTTTCTCTGCCTCTCTTTACCCTTCATTTCCCATTTCTCTCACTGTTTCACATCTACCTCTGCCATTAGTGGACTTTTGCCCGGGGCGCCGCCTTCCGGAGGGCGTCGGCACCATCCGGAGGGCGCCGCACCATGGCAAGATCCGCTGCTGCTGTCAGTGCTGTGCCCCCCGCTGCCGCTGCCCCCCGCCGTGAAGGGAACTAGACGCGTAGCGTCTAGTTTCCCTTCGTGGAGAGGACCTTTGCTGTGCGGTGCGCGATGACGTCATCGCGCACCGCACATCATTTCAGCCACGCCACTATTGCCCGCCCGGGGCGCTGAAAACCCTGCAGCCAGCCCTGACCTCTGCCCCATCTTTTTTATTTATCCCTTTTTGTCTCCCCTTTTCTCTTTCAACCTTCTTCTCTATCTCTGCTTTCCTGTGATAATATTCTTTGCTACTGTAGCTCTATGGCAGTACTATCAATAGGAAAAGCACTGAGAGGGACATCAGTCTGGGCATGAGGGCCACTTGTGACCACTTCAAGGAATATACTGTATGCTCACAAGTCCCCAAGTGGCCACCACTGTTCTATCATTTTTCTAAATAATAATATTAATCTCTAAAGTATATGACATTTTTGATGATTACCTGAACAGGCAGGAATGGTTTCCGTAGAGTCACAATTAGAGTCTCACATTGCTAATGAGCTGCAATACAGTGGACCGTGTACCAAAACCCTAATTGTTCCTATTACTAAATTACAATGGCAGTACATTCAGTGATCTTAATTGAATTTACTGTAATTACCACAAAGGTTCTATTTACAAACAGCTTCCATTTTACATTCCATGTTCTGTGACATTCCTTCCCACTGTCTGGTGATTCAGCTCATCTACAAACTGCTAGTGCTTTCATCATAGATAGAATCTAATCAAGCCTGATAATATCAAGTTATATTCCCAGTGACAACAAGTTTCGTTTAGCACAAGCTCCTAGGAAATTCCTGACTGAGCACAGCTGGTATAATGGATTTGCAGCACTGATTAGAGATGGTTCTTCCAGGTTTCTCTGAATTACTATATATTTATTGCTTTACTATATAGTACATTGAGTACTCTGTAATTAGGAGGACATAATTAAATATAGGGATCCACTGTGATCCCAGTAGCCTAGGAAAGAGCAACAGCTATGTGCAATTTAGTGGCATCACCACTTGAGACCAAAGGGTTGATCTGGGCATTTTTACGCCAGTCCAGGCAATGTTGCATGGAATTGCCGGCTATAGACACTGACAGTCGTGCAGAAGCATAGAGAAGCCCGTTTTCAGATGTAGGTCTGGTGCAAGTGCGCAGGGATAATGATGACGAGTATTATACGAACCGTACAGGTAGGTACGGTCCATCCATAGACAAGCTTATACAATTACGGCCGACTTGCTTTTAGCTGTGTATCAGTCACATCATGCACAATGCTTTTGCACTTCTGCGGGGAAGGGGGGGGGGGGGGGGGCGGCACCAACATGCGGTGCAGACTTACCCTGTGCTGGGCATCCCCCCGCATGTCTGAGTGCCTGATCGTAGCTGTGCTACCTCTGACACTCTTGTGCCGAAACTGCACCTCTTTAACTGAGCTGGCCTTTAGTGAGGTGCTATAAGTGTTCTGATTACAAGAGATGATTAAATTATTCTAACAGCATTTTGTTTTTCACTGTAAATAACCAGTCTTAGGAGACCCAATTGGTGGTATTCTGCGGGACAGTTGTTTAGCTCAATATTATAGTCAGGTGTTTAGGCAAAGTCAGAGCTGAGTTAGTCTTGTGCTGTGTGCTGACAATCAGATCTCGGCTTCTCTATGTGCAGCCAAGGTTTTACCACTGCTCACATTAATGTTATAGTAACTGCTGTAATGAGCTGTAACTGATAACAGTCAGACAGGTTCTAACATCTCAGAGCGCCATTAGGAAATGTCTGATTGTTGCTGTGCGTTACAGCATCTTTTCCATGTTCATCCGTATCTATAAATGTCCCCCCATTATGTTTAATTAGAAAAATGTTTCTGGAACTGCCCTTATTTCAGTTATTGGTTTCTAGGTGCTGGCATTAGTACAGTTTTTACAGTTGCAGATGAAGTAGACTTTTTTGAGGCACGTTACTTACTTCTCCCATAATGGGCCTGATTCTGACGTTGCAATATATGTGTCTGTTGCTGGTCTTGCATCTGCGATTAATGCAAATGCCGCTACTACGAAGCCCTTCCCTGGTGTATATCTGTGCATCAGAATGTGAAAGGACAGAGACATACACAGTCAGCGTCTATAGATGCTGCATTACCACTTGGTATGTCTTCAGATGCTACATCTAAACTTGCAGCAGCCCTGTGGCAGGTGCAGGTTCACCATCTGAGTATGGCCTGCCATGTGGACTGCTCAACATCTTTTATACGTGACCACTTTTGGCTACACCCCTGCGACATCCCTTAAGACACAAGGGGGGTCATTCCGAGTTGATCGCTAGCTGCCGTTGTTCGCAGCACAGCGATCAGGCTAAAAATCTGCATTTCTGCGCATGCGTATGGGGGATCCGGTCTGAAGATCGACAGTGTCTAGGTCGACAATGTTTAGGTCGACCACTATAGGTCGACAGTCACTAGGTCGACATGGATGGAAGGTCGACAGGGTTTCTAGGTCGACATGTGCTAGGTCGACAGGTCTAAAGGTCGACATGAGTTTTTCAAAAAAAAATATTTTTTTGAATTTTTTCATACTTAACGATCCACGTGGACTATGATTGGAACGGTAAAGTGTGCCGAGCGAACGGTAGCGGAGCGAAGGCACTGTGCCCGAAGCATGGCGAGCGAGGCGAGCCATGCGAGGGGACGCGGTGCACTAATTTGAGATCCCGGTCACTCTATGAAGAAAACGACACAAAAAAAAAATCCTCAT
Organism: Pseudophryne corroboree; assembly: GCF_028390025.1. Lineage (NCBI taxonomy): Eukaryota > Metazoa > Chordata > Amphibia > Anura > Myobatrachidae > Pseudophryne > Pseudophryne corroboree. The sequence continues at coordinate 331,337,522 of NC_086451.1, forward strand.
GTCGACCTTTAGACCTGTCGACCTAGCACATGTCAACCTAGAAACCCTGTCGACATTCCATCCATGTCGACCTAGTGACTGTCGACCTATAGTGGTCGACCTAAACATTGTCGACCTAGACACTGTCGATTTGATGAACCACACCCGCGTATGGGCTGCTATGCACACGCGCGTCGTACGGGTACAAAGCCCGTTGTGGTTGTGCACAGGTTCTAGCTTTCCTTCTCACTGACTGCCGCAAGAAGATTGACAGAAAGGGGGCGTTTCTGGGTGTTAATTGACCGTTTTCAGGGAGTGTTTGTAAAAACGCAGGCGTGTCTGAAAAAACGCAGGCGTGACTGGGCGTTCGCTGAGCGGGTGTATGACGTCAAATCCAGACACGAATAGGCTGAATTGATCGCAAGTGCTGAGTAGGTTCAGAGCTACTCTGAAACTGCACAAACAGTTTTTGCAGAGCTCGGCTGCACATGCGTTCGCACTTCTGCTAAATTAAAATACAATCCCCAGTGGGCGGCGGCATAGTGTTTGCACGGCTGCTAAAACTAGCTAGCGAGCGATCAACTCTGAATGACCCCCAACATCTCCATGCACCTATTTATCCACCCTCTGTTACTTCCCAGTCAGGACAGGAACCCCCCTTACAATTCTGATACTGCCCACCTAAATTTGTTCTGTGACCCAGATGGATGTTCAGACCAAAAAAAAAAAAAAATTGGCCTTTCGCATAAATATCGGAATAACGTATGTCTCAGTATGAGGCCCAATGTTCTGTATCATCACAGTCTACAACAATAATTCTCTTTGTGATATACTGTACTTTGTAAGCCAGAGGGAGCAATGTGAATGCTGAATTAAAGGCTCCTCCATACAGTATATTTACAAGTGTAACAGACATACAGTAGACCCCCATTTATCAAGCTTTGGAGAGTGTTAAATACAACGGTGATAAAGTACCAGCCAACCAGCTCCTAACTGTCATGTTACAGGCTGTGTTTGAAAAATGACAGGAGCTGGTTGGCTGGTACTTTATCACAGTGCTATTTATCACTCTCCAAGGCTTGATAAATCTGGGCCATAATCTCAAACTTATGCTGGGTACACACTTGACGATAAAGTGAACGATGTGGCCAATACCGACATATTGTTCACAATATCGTCAAGTATGTACAGTATGCACTATGTCGCTGACGATGCGCGCTACCGTGAATTCTGACTGGGCAATGATGCTGAAAACCATGAGGTACGGTCTGGAAAGGTGGTAAATGTTCCCCATAGAGAAACAAATGGTTCCTAAATTGTCTATTTTCCTCTATTAGATACCATAGTTTTATGTCATAACCAGGAAATCCTCTATTACACTAAGGACATCGCCCGTCAGCCATGCATGCATGTCCGGCAAGTGTGTATGCTGACGACGTCTATTGTGTAATGTGTACCCAGCTTTAGAGATTGACGGACGCATCAATATATCAGTATCTGAGCAATGTTTTGACATTACATTTTATTTTATATTATTCTTATGTATTCTTCGTCAAGTTACATATTACATTGGTATGAAAAAGATTTGCTTTTTTTTTTTTTACCTTGCAATTTAATACTGTTATTTTTAAATCAGTAGTATCAAAATATATGAGTGTGCCCTCTGTTCCTTGTAAAGAGCTTGATGCCTGACAGGTTTTTCTTCTGAAGCTTATTTTACAGCACTCTAATATATAGCCCACATACAGAAGCATTTCACAGCTCATTGAACCCACGGCCCTGAGGTTGTTAAGAACTGACAGTTCAGTCTGATAAAATTCTGTCAATTCAGAAGCAGTGTGTTTGCCTGTAGGTCACACATTGTCACCTCTGCTCATTGGTACAAAATCATTAGTTTGGAACACACGTTGTAACAATGCCACATTATCACATGTTGAATATACTATTTCAGAGCCCACATTAAACCATTCAGAGTCTTATTTGGAGTCGCAAGTAAAGGGAATTGCAAAATGCAACAAAAAAGTCGCAATTTTGCAGCCGGCAAAGTCAGTCACAGACGTGTTGGGAATTATGGGCCTCATTCAGACCTGATCGTAGATGTGCTAAATTTAGCACATCTACGATCAGTCACACAGACATGCAGGGGGACGCCCAGCACAGGACTAGTCCGTCCCGCATGTCAGACCCTACCCCAACTTCCCCCGCACAAGTACAAAAGCATCACACAGCGGCAATGCTTTTGTACTTTAGGAGTAGCCCCCTACCAGTGCAGCTCCTGCGCGCTTGCAGGGAGCTACTCGTCACTGCGAGGGTTGCCCGGGCCGCGCCCCCTAAACGGCGGGCAAACGCCGCCGACCCGCCCTCAGGCAGAGGCGATCGCAGGGCTGAGACGGCCGTTGGCTGTCTGGCATGCGCCGGTGCACTGCGGCACCAGCACATGCGCAGTTCAGACCTGATCGGCTGCTCTGCAAAAATGCACAGCACTGATCAGGTCTGAATTAGGCCCTATGTGTGTGTGCAGTTATTGTTATTACAGAGTTATGTACTGTAAGCACACACCAGCAGATTGGGAATAGTAACCTGTGCCCGCAGCATGGTGAGTGAAGCAAGCCATGCAAGGCTTACTTACATACGTGGTACACTAATTGGGATTCCCTATGCTGTGATGGCAAAATTAACCCAAAACTCTCATGTCAACCTTTTCCAATGTTGACCTTCTAGAGGTCGACCTAATGACCATGTCGACCTTTTGTCCATTTTGACCTTTTCGCTGTCGACCATTTGGTGTTGACCTATTGATTGTAGACCTTCTTATTGTAGATCTATTGAACAATAACCACCAGCATCTTGTTGTTTAACTTCTTTAGTGATCAGTGGTGCAAGTAGAAATATTTTCTTAGTGGTACTGAGTGGCGAAAAATGGGCGTGGTCTTGTGTTGTGATTGGGGTGGCCACTTGCTGCTAGTGGGAGTGGCTACATGACACTAGCAGCGTGGCCACACGACGGCCCCTTTTTTTCGAATCTGGAGGCAAGGCTAAAAATACATAGTAATGCCTCCAATATAACAGAAATATATAGTGATACCTCCAGTATAATAGAAATATATAGTAATGCTCCCAATTTAATAACAATATATAGTGATGCCACTGTCGCACTCCCAGTAACCCTGACACATTGGGAGTAGCTACCAAGCACCATGGTCTTGTTGCTTTGTGGCACATTATAATTGTAGTACAGGTTGAATACCCTTTATCCAAAATTCAAAATCCCAAATTTGTGGGTCCCCTACTGAGATAATAACATAAATATTATATATATTATATATATTATTTATAAATATATATATTTATAGATAATGTATATAATACATATGTCATTATCTCAGTAGGGGACCCAAAAATGTGGGATTTTGAATTTTGGATAAGGGATACTCAACCTGTAATGGTAAAATGTGTGGCAGGTTGTACTGCGTACCCGCTGCCAAATTCTTAAGGGTACTCCGTACCCGAGCATACCCGCATACTTGCACCGCTGTTAGTGATCTGAACCCTACTGTACATGAACAAACTTCTGACTTTAGCAGCAGACCCAACTTCCCCTGAGCTTGGTGGAATCTCCAGGTAAGCCTCAGATGCCTCCTTAATTACAAGGGTTCATCAGACTCAGAACACTATCTGCACATATATGAGTAATCATCAAAGATGTGTTCTAATTGTTCCGAAAAGACAGATTTTGTATTGCCTTAACACTGCCCAGCAATCAGTAGTCTTTTAGCACATACACCAGAAAGTGGACATCCAGAGCTGAGCTTCCTGTTTCAGACTCTTAAAAATAAAGTAGAATAAAGTATTATTATTATTATTATTATTATTATTATTATGTAGAGATGAGCGGGTTCGGATTTACTTGGTTCTTAACGCCAGAATTATCGCAAGTTCTTATTTTCTGGATTTTTCTTATTGGCTAACCAAAACACGTGACATCCGTGAGCCAATAAGGAAATTCGGATAAATACGAGTAAATACGAGTAAAACCGAACCCGCTCATCTCTATTATTTTGTAGTAAAAATGAGAAAAATAAATATAAAGATTTTTTTTTTTTTTTTTTTGCTCAGGCTAACAATGGCCCTCATTCCGAGTTGTTCGCTCGGTAATTTTCTTCGCATCGCAGCGATTTTCCGCTAATTGCGCATGCGCAATGTTCGCACTGCGACTGCGCCAAGTAAATTTGCTATGCAGTTAGGTATTTTACTCACGGCATTACGAGGTTTTTTCTTCGTTCTGGTGATCGTAATGTGATTGACAGGAAGTGGCTGTTTCTGGGCGGAAACTGGCCGTTTTATGGGTGTGTGTGAAAAAACGCTGCCGTTTCTGGGAAAAACGCGGGAGTGTCTGAAGAAACGGGGGAGTGTCTGGGCGAACGCTGGGTGTGTTTGTGACGTCAAACCAGGAACGAAACTGACTGAACTGATCGCAGTGGCAGAGTAAGTCTGGAGCTACTCAGAAACTGCTAAGAAGTGTCTATTCGCAATTCTGCTAATCTTTCGTTCGCAATTTTACTATGCTAAGATTCACTCCCAGTAGGCGGCGGCTTAGCGTGTGCAAAGATGCTAAAAGCAGCTTGCGAGCGAACAACTCGGAATGACCACCCATATCCTGAGAGGACAGCAGCAATAAATGCGGTTCCTCGTGATTTTGCCCAGTGAAAGCTACCACCATCAATCAGTCATCACTCATCACAAGGAGGATAACTTTGATAAACAGACAAAGTCCAAATCAGGTTAAATTTTTGAAGGATTTAGGGGTTATTGCCATTGATAAATAGACCACCCCTTATACTGTATTCATTCTACAATTTCCCCCCCCCCCCAGACTAAAAGTGGTTTCTGAATTGGTCTGCAAATGTTGTGACATCCTACTATGCGTGATCTATGACAGACATGATCAGGCGCATATGGTGTGTAGATGAAGAACGTACAGGAATAAAAGGTGGAGAATGTTCCCTATAGAAATCCGAATTACTTCTAAGTGGGGTATATTTGATTCTCTACGTTAATAATTAAGCCAGACCCTAATATGTTTCTTATCTCTTTTTACTGTAAAAATAGGACAACGGACATCACACAGCACACCAAGTAGTGACTGACATTCACATGACACTAGTAACTAAAAACAATATGTTCAGTGGCATCACACGGCGGGTGCGGGGGGTGCGGCCCGTACCCTGGTGTGACGTCTGGAAGGGGTGACACCAAAATGTGAGCTCCTCCGCAGTGACAGGAGCCAGGTGCTGCAGTGCAAAAGTCTGCTACAGCACCTGGCTCCTGTCATAGAAGAGGAGCCGACAGCGCTGGGAGACAGTCTTCAGGGGCAGCACAGTACAGCCCAGAATGCCCCCGGAGCAACGATCCTGAGAGGCCACGCACCCTTTATTTACGGCCATGCCCCCTTTTTGCTGCGAGCATGCCCCCGGCACGCTGGGATATCAAGGGTGTGCACCGGGTGTCACCACACCCGGTGACGCCTCTGAATCTGTTCTATTACAGAATATGGGGGAGATCAGGGATGGACTGGGGCCTCTTTCCGGCTCTGGCATCCGTAGGCACGCGCGCACGCAAAAGGGGCATGCGGACACTGCAAATGGGGGCGTGCCTCAAGTCAGGGGGCATGGGCTCGCAGCAGGACCCCATATTGCTTAGCAACGGGGCACTACGGGCAGCTGCGGCAGCGGGAGACAAAACAGAGAGCCAGGAGCTGTGCTGCGTACGGCGTTCCCAGCTCTCTGTGGACCGGACCAACCCACCAGACCATCGTCCCTTCTGGCATTTTCCAGAAGTGCCAGATGGGCAGTCCAGCCCTGGGGGAGATGTACTAAACTTTGGAGGATGATAAAGTGGAGATAAAGTACCAGCCTATCAGCTCCTAACTGACATAATACAGGCTGTTTGAAAAATGACAGGAGCTGATTGGTTGGTACTTTATCTTTCTCCACTTTACCACTCTCTAAGACAAGTGCCTATCCCCTATGGTTCTGATTCAGAGATGTATGCAAACCCGATGGTTTATCTATACACCTCCGATGGTTGGATGTTGCATGTGCAGATCTCTTTCTGTTACTATGGTCACAGTGCCCCTAAGCAGCAGCAAGATTCACATAAGGCCATTTGGGGTGGGAAATTGGTGGCAATGGCCACCGTTACGTGAAAACGGAGGGATGACGCCCCGTTTTTTGAGAGTGACGAGGCCAGTGCCTGCGTCTCCTGATGCAGATTTACAGCCCCGGCTATGGACATGAGACGGCCATTGTGAGTAACCTTAGGTTCATTAAGATGGCCGATGCTGAGACAAATGGTCATTATAGTGATCCGATGCCGAGTCTTCGGATGCAGCACTCGGATCTACAGTCCTGGCAGTCCTGGCAGTGGGCGTCTGTTTTTCTCAGCTGCCCCCCTGCCACATTAGCATAATTTCACATCACAGCAGCATCTTTGGAAGCAAATAGTGTCCATCTCTGAATATGCCCCTTTGTGTCCTCTACGAATTCTGACTGGGTAATGTTGCTGAAACCCATGAGGTACGGTTTGGAAAGGTGATAAATGTTCCCCATAGAGAAACAAATGGTTCTTAAATTGTCTATTTTGCTCTATTAGATACCATAGCTTTATGTCATAACCAGGAAATCCTCTTTTATACTAAGTACTCCAGTGGTAGATTGACTAACAGACAAGTATAATAGCTTTACGTTTCAACATGGCATAAAAATCATTCCCAAAGTATTATTGAGCACTGTGGAAAAATCCTGTCTATTGATTTTACTCTTTCTTATAAATTAACGACATTATCACTTCTACAAACAGGAAAGCTTCATGTTCTAGGTCCTATAATCTTGCAATCTCTCTTTACTCACAATGATTTTATTTTAATTCACTTGCTACATCTTCAGGTCCCGTAATTGTCAGGAGGATATAACCCCTCCATCTTCTAGATTTATGTTTCGAAAAGAGGATGTTTTGAAGTTTCAGATCTTTATTTACATTGTTATGCACCTTGTCACACACAATATATTGACTTGTTTAAGATTTGTATAGATGAAGAAGCTCTTCTCACGCTGTTCTCAGTAAAATATTACCCACTGCATCCCTCTGAGGGACCACTGACAAATAGCCTGTTGTTGTCTAACATTCCCTCTCCTGAGGTTAATGATTAAGGAGTTCAGAAGGTTAATTCTTGGTGATCGTGCTGTCTGTGGTCTGAACAGATGTTGGCTTAGCTTTAATGCTGTTATCAAACTAATGTCCCCCATTCTTAGCACTATACAGCCCTGAGTATTGTTGTGTGGGACATTCCAGTCACCCCGACTGGAGACGGTGTATCCTAGTAGAATAGCAATATTACATCTTTTTACAGGACATACAAGTTACCCCACACCAGAATGGGATATTTACCAAAATGGCAATAGTTTTGTTAGTAATAAAAGGCTATCAGTTCTCCCAAGAAATAAGAACGCTAAAAAAACAATAATATATGCATAAAGCATCTGCCAGTAGATAACTCTATCTTGTGGAGGTATTTAAAAAAAAAAAAAAAATTATAAACGTTTCTTTCTCCTACACTTCACAGCTGTGCGTCATTTCATGTTGCTCTACCCTACTGCCTGCCACATAAAATAAAGACCTGCCCTTTTGCTCCACGGGAGGTTTCTGTCCTCCCTGAGCTCGCCTTAGGACACCTGCATTACGGTTTGACAGGTGTACCGCCCCAGTCAAACTCCCCACCTGCCACAAGCACTTAATTAAGTTGCTGAAACCTGACAGTTTAGCCATATACATAAAACTCCTTTTAATTTGTACCATTGGTTTCGCTACCTCAATATATTTTAAAAACTGAACTCATCGTTATTGCCCCATCCAGGGGATATATTTATTAAAGTCCCGATTTTGACCGAGTTGGTGTTTTTTCTTCAAAGTGTCATCTCGGGAATTTACTAAACTCAAATCTCGGCAGTGATGAAGGCATTCGTATTTTTTTGGTGGGCTGTGTTAAAAAATACTAATGAATACACCATCGGTCAAACACGGTTGTTTAAAAATAGAACTCGGTCATTTATCAAAAATTCGTATTTCTAATTACCACCGTGAAAGGAGCATTTCGGACGTGAATTTTTGAGATTCGTAAAAAAATACGTTTTTCAAATAGACCTGCTTTAGAGAAGCGTGTTTAGATGTGTTTCATGTAAAACCTAAGTTCAGCCTACATTTGTTGAAACATAAAACAGTACCTAACTACATGATTACAATCCCACACACACAAATGGATGTTGCCCTGTGTTGCATTAAATTTATGTGTTCATTTGTTTTAAAATGTATGTGTTACACATTTTAACAATAATAACATAATATGTCTTAACTCATTATAACTATATTAATTTTGGCCACAAATCAGGTGTTTATTGTGCAAACAAATGTGTTTATTTTTTGGTTAGAAAATATTCATAAATATAAAATTATAAACACAGAAAAACTTTACCCCACTACAACCCAACACCTTTTGCTGCTTTAAATAATTTTTTGGTGTGGCCCTTAGATGCAGCAGAGTCGGGGCCAGGGACATTAACTCTTCTTCTTGATCTCCTAACTGGGGAAGAAATAGGCGTAGTTAACGGTGTTGTTGTTTCAGAACTTGTGCTCGCTTGTTGGTTGTGTAGGTTGGCAATATTGCGGCTGAGGTTGCTTAATGTTGCATTCAGTTGGATGTTTGATGCCGTGTTATTTTCTATTATTCTGGCTAGACTTTCACATAGTCGATTGTTTGAATCAAGGAGATTAAGGTAGTTCTGGTGTTGCCTCATTTGGTCGTCCATAATCCTGGCCATGGTGAGCATCATGTTGCTGGTATCAGCCCGAATTAGTTCCATGCATGTGGCAATTCTGCTGAGTTCAGAATTTTGTCTGCACATTGGCCCTCATTCCGAGTTGTTCTCTCGCTAGCATATTTTAGCAGCATTGCACACGCTAGGCCGCCGCCCTCTGGGAGTGTATCTTAGCATAGCAGAATTGCGAACAAAAGATTAGCAGAATTGCGAATAGAAATTTCTTAGCAGTTTCTGAGTAGCTCGAGACTTACTCCTACATTGCGATCAGCTCAGCCAGTTTTGTTCCTGGTTTGACGTCACAAACACGCCCTGCGTTCGGCCAGCCACTCCCCCGTTTCTTCAGCCACTCCTGCGTTTTATCCTGGCACGTCTGCATTTTTCCGCACACTCCCAGAAAACGGTCAGTTTCCGCCCAGAAACACCCACTTCCTGTCAATCACACTCCGATCACTTCAACGATGAAAATTCTTCGTTCGGACGTGAGTAAATCTACTAAGTTTTGTGCTAAAATACTTAGCGCATGCGCACTGCGTACCATGCGCATGCGCATTTTTGCCTTAATCGCTCTGTTGCGAAAATCGACAACGAGCGAACAACTCGGAATGACCCCCATAGTGCGACTTAATCTGGGGAGATAATGTGGAAGACTTGACAGCAGCTGGGTCTGTCTGCGAAGACACTCCATATGTTGCGGTTGCTGGGTTGTCCAGCTGTCACAAAATGCCTGAAATGTGTTTTGTGGCGGGGGTGTGGCTATGCTCAATTGTGGTGGTGGAGTAGTTGGAGGTGGAGGACCAGCCATAGGTGGCGTGCTTGGTGTTGTCGGGTCTACCGGCTGCAGGTTAAGGACATAAGTTTCCTCCATTACATCTGACTGGTGTGCGGGGGTCATGTTGCCTTGATCTGTGTGTGTATGAATGGAATCATATTTTAGTTTTTTGGTTTTGTATTAATTTTCTTTTGTACATATTTTTTAAATAACACCAACAAGTGAAAATTTATTTATTTGCAAGTCCATACCTACATAAGCAGAAATTTTGCCTACCCATTATGCCAGAGTTTCTCAAACTGTGAGCCGTGGCTCCCTGTGGTGTCTCGGGACACTTGCAGGTGTGCCGTGGGTTGGTGGTCCACGACCAAATATCTTTTTTTTAGCTCAATATAATAAGCTAAACTAGTGCTAGTAGCTGTCAGTCATAAAATATGGGGACAAACAGAAGTAAATATTTTCACACAACACACAATTGAGGCTAAGGATGTTATATAAACACAATCTACTTATTTTAAGTATTTTTGCAAAATTTAAAAATAAGTTTTTGTTTGGCTAGGGGTGCCATGTTTAAATTTAGAAAACTCTAGGGCACCGTGATTACATAAAGTTCGGATACCACTGCATTATGGCCTGCTATTCTTGTTATTTTGTTATCAATATATGAAGCTTCACAACCTTAAGCCTAAACCTAATGTCAAGTGACATTTTTAAGTTCAAAACCTGGTTTAGTGTGATTCTGACTAAATAACTTGGCTAGTATGTTACAGTACATCTGTGATGGCTATACTAAACTAAATTTATACATTTTATATTATAAAAATTACTCAAGGTCCCAATATTATTCTGTGTGCTAACGTTAAATTCACATTTGGTAGTATACGTCTGCACAATATGCTAGTGTTTGCTTCCAATGTACGGACAGAATAATCCTAAACTTTATTTGTAATCTAGAAAGGGTTGGCTATGTCAAAAGCATTTTGTTAAATCAGTGTAAAGGCTAATCTAATAAGATTACTGTGTGTACTTGTATGTATTAAAAATATTAGTAATGTGAATTTTTTTGTGTGTGTATATTTTTTGACTCACCTGGAATTTGAGGGGACTGCAGTTGAAGTGGTGCGGAGGGTGCCAGCAAATCGGACGGTGGCCTTGATGCGACCGTACTGATGCGTCACGTTGGTGGAGAGGCAGATTGTGCTCTGGGCAGATCCTGTCGTGGTCTTTTATGTGCCACGCGTTGATGCGTTGTGGATCCGTGGCCTGTGCGCATTTGCGCAGTCGGATGATGGCGGGATGGACCTATGTGAACCAAATGTAGTTGTCTAAATTTGGCAATGATTTGAACTCCTCCTTAAGTGTTAATGTGTTTCACATTTACCTTCTGCAACATCAGCACCATGTTCAACATTTGAAGGAGTGGATTGGCGTGTGCATTTCCGAGCCACTGTAATACAAAGAAACATGATTTGTACACACAAATGCATTTGCAAACAACAATAACAACAGCATTTCTCAAAAATTAGGTTACAAACACATACATAACCATACATTATAAAACAAATCCTCAAAACTAAAACACAAAAGAGTAATGCAACTTCATCACAATGTGGCAACAACTATGCAACACACATGGCGACACGTGCGTAGCATACAAAATGAAACAGATTAATGTTACAAACACAAATCAGAACACATACAATTTTGACTGAAAAACAAACTACATACCAAATGCATACATAAATTTTTTTTAAAAACTTAGGAATAAAAAAAGTATTTGTGAAACCACAAAACACCACCTAGAAAAGCGTCTTTGTTGTAAAATTCACTAAACATCATGCGAACATGTGTCCTTAACAAATTAATCATGAAGACACCACACTTACACCTTTGCAGATAAATGGTGTGTCCCACCAATAACCAATACAATCCATTCTAAATAAGGTACCTTTCACCAGGTACATTATTAAGGACCTGAACTAATTGCTAACACACAATAGTAACACCCAGGAGATTTTACACAAACAATCATGATAGACACAATTACACACACTAATACACACTAAACTAGCATAGTCCTAATATAACACATAGCAGGACTCCAAAGTTTTAACAACAAAACAATTGTACACAAAAAAAACATAAAAACTACTCACCATCCTGCCTGGGCCGATCTGAATCACGCACATAAGTGGCCCCAACCACTTCGCGAGGAATTAAGCTCCGCACTGGCTCCTCCCACTCCGCATAAGTTGCGATATACGGATGCCCACCACCGGTTTGACGGGCAGACTTGGCCTCCTTGGCCATCTTGGCCTTGACACGGCGCTTTATGTCATAAAAACGTTTACGACATGTGTCTTCTGTCCTGCGAACAACTCCCTTGCTATTCACTGCAGCTACAACTTTAGCCCAAATAGCGCTCTTTCTGCGAGAAGTGACTTTGGAGGCCTCAGCACCAAAGAGCTGCCGATGATGGCGCATCAGCTCACCAACGAGCGCAACATTTTCTGCATAACAAAACTTCACGTTGCGCCCACTCTTCGTAGTGATGCGTGGCTGCGGAGCCACAGCACCATCACTCTCACTCTCACTAGAGTCCGCAGCAGCAACCTCACCCTCCGACTCACTACTCTCCTCCCTCTCACTAACACCGTCAGCCTCACTCACCTCCTCCCTCAAACTAACCCCCTCCGCCTCACTCAACACCTCCACTTCACTCACCTCCCCCACCTCACTGACCTCTGACTGAGACATAATTGACACAAACAACAAATAACACGAATAACAAAATACACAAAACACACTCCTCCACTAACACTACACACCACACACCAAACACACCCACACACACACACACACACACACACACACACACACACACACACACACAAACAACAATAGACTGAAATAAAAAAACAACCACTAAAAATATGACACACTTCAAAACAACATCACAACGGTAATCCCAAGACGACTTACAAACCAAATACACCACTTAGCAATCACTTAAACTCACCTAACCAACTTTCCACAACTCCTACCGCAAACAACAATACCTCTCATCTCTCCACTAGCTAAACCCACGAGCTCCGTCCGGTTTGGGGCGTATTTATACTATGCTGCACAGACACTCCTCCATCACAAACCCAACCAATCACGGACGAGTGACGAAAACGAAAGTCAGAAAAAAACGCGGCCGGGAAGGGAGTAAAATCTTGGCCGTGAAAAAAAAATATGAAACCGTAAAAAAAAAAAAAAACAATAATACGGCCGCAAAACAAAATTCGGCCGCATTAGGAACTTAAAAAATACGAATAACCTCGACATCGGAAAATATGAATAACAAAAATACGACAGCATAGTAAATGAGGCGTAAAAAAAAAATAATTTGCAAATTATCACTCCAGATGTCATTCGTGTTTAATCTTCAAACAAATTTAGAAAAATAAGATTCTTAGTAAATATACCCCCAGGACTGTACAACTTGCCTTGCTATCTTTATCTGCTAGCAGACCCAACTTCTCCTCTGCGCCCAAAGTCCTCTGCCTGGATATAATCCTCAGCTGCTCCCTTTCCATCACTCCCCACATTCAGTCTATCTCATACTCATGCAGCTTCCACCTTCACGACCAGAGCTGTAGAGAGCCAGGCCGGCTTGAAATGGGGCGTGATGACCCCCTTTACTAAAAAATAATAATATAAAACTATAATTGCAGAGTCGTGAAACTGTCCCAGGTGCTTCACAGGGGGGAAGGGGGTGCAAAATGAATGCAGGGGAGCAGGGGGAGCATGGGAGAGGGCACCCCGCTTCCTACCTTTCTTGAACGGGAAGCGGGTCCCTCCGTCCCAGCCAGCACCATCGTCCCAGTGATATTTGGGAAGATAACGCTGGTAGTTTGTACCCTGCTCCCCCCCCCCCTCCCCCTCCCCCTCCCCCCTCAGTGTCACTGTTCATAACATCTCTAGAATCAGACTATTTCTCTCCACGTTTTGTACCAGAACTCTCACCCATATTTTTGGAATGTGGGAGGAAACCAGAGAACCCAGAGGAAACCCACGCCAGCACAGGAAGAATATACAAACTCCACACAGTTAGGGCCATGGTGGTAATCAAACTCGTGACCTCAGTGCTGTGAGGCAGTAATGCTAACCAATACATTATCCATACTGCCCCATCACATCCCTCCCTGGGTTTTCATGCACAGTCCTGTGTTCTCCCCCATCCCCCCCTAAATCTCACAACAGAATTAATTGAAATGCGTCTATTCATACAGTATAGATTTGCTTAGCTATTGATGTACAAACACAGTCGGTTATGGCATTGTATGGAAATGTAAAGCTACCTGACTATTGTATTGTCGGATCTTTCCATCACTTCAAATGGTTTGTTCTACTACAAACCTTTATTTGCTTTCATTCTGCATCTATTTCTAACTGCTGGATGACATACCGTTTTTTTGTGTGCAATATATATTAAAGAGAAAAAATTATGGGTCATGTGTTCGGTTTATTTAGATGGTTATAGTGCCTTTTGTCAGAGTGCACTGTGCATTTTGTCATAAATGGATCTCCAGAGTCCAAAATAATTCTATAAGCATGCTGTTTAATAGCAAGTACTCAATTAGCCCTAATATTATTAGCAGAAACTGCCCTATTATAGATGTCCAAAAATTAAAATGGGAATTATGGTCTATAAACATGAGGTTTTAGATAATTGATTCTTTAGTGAATAAAGAGATCATTTAATGTATAGAACTTTCTGTTAAATGGTCAAGTCTAAGAGAATGTGCACAAGCTGATGCCGTCTTTGTGCCTGTTGCCCGGCACAGTATTTCTTCACTAAGAACAATGAAATTCTGCAATGAAAATGTTCAATTAACTGTTAAACACCCTCATCAATTAGAAGATCATTTTCAAATCTGATGGATGAGTTGAAATGATGCAATTCAATGTGATCAGCAAGCGGAAGAACAGACTGACTTCCAGAAAGACAGATAAGAGATGAATGTTTAAATGAGCTCACAGGTCCACAAATAGCAGGGTTAAAATACTAATGAGCCAAGTTTAGAAGTGCCTCAATTTTAAAGTGGATGCAGTTCTTACAGTAGATGTTATTGCTGCGATCATTGTTTTGTAGAATTCATTATCATTAACCCTTTCAAATTGTTGTGGAATACTTAACAGATTTGTGATCAAACGTAAATCATTGACTCACAAAGGGTCACATGCTTACTGTACCACAAAACATGCACATTTGACCAAATGCATGTACTTGAGAGCTGATTAAATAAGGAGTACCCATTTGCCACACTGGAATGCACCCTCAGTGTAAACGCTCTATGTAACAATTTGCAGAATTGCATATAAAACATGCACACTGGGCACTTCATTTGTTAGAATGCAACTGTCCACATGTCATTTTGATTGGCTGACTTTCTGTATGAGTACGTAAGTGGTTGATCATGGATGTGGGACATTTGCTGGGAAATGCACATAGCCGCAGAGTAAAATAAAGTAATATTTAAATATGTATTCTAAGGGAAATCTTGAAATACATACAAAGTAGATGTAGTGGACCCTCAATGTCGAAAGAATCTCAATTTTAGAGAAGGCAAATACATAAACATTCACTTATGAGTGTGTCCTTTACAGGAAATAATGATTCATGTGGTTTATAATTATATATATATATATATATATATATATGGGGGCACTCTCTGCTGTGTGCTATAGGTATCCCTGAACCAAGTACATGCCAGCCATCCATAATAAAATGCATCTGACTGGTGCAAAAGTAAAACTTACTTTCACCACCAGTTAGGAAGGGTGGGTGGGGTGAGTAAGGGTCTCATACTTTAGCAGGAACTACCCTATTAAATGCAAAATATCCAACCCTTACAGCACATCTGCATGTGGGTAGAGTGATACACTTTACTGCACCTTACCCTCTTTAATTCTTGTTTTTGCCCCTAATGGAGTTTTGTGCAACAGCTATTGAGTGCATGTTTACATGCTAAACCATGTCCTATACTGTATAGTCACAGTCACATAACAACAAGTGCAGCATAACAATCCCACTGCTTTGCAGGTTCATACATTTTCCTTACTGCCACGTATGTGACAACAGAGTCTAGTATAACTGGGTACTTGTGCCGTTATGTATCAAGAACTAATAATAAACACACAAAATTTAATAAAAAAACACAGGCGCTGGTTCCTAAACTTATTGACAGCAATGAATATAAGATGTCTGGGCTGCTGCCTCCTTATTAAGAGGCAATTGTTAACACCTCTTCCACTACAATATATACTAATTCTTAGGGGACATAGGGGGAGATGTATTAATGATAAACCAATCAGCATTTACCTAACATTTATAAAAGTATACAGAGCAGCTGATTGGTTGCCATGGGCAACTTCTCCACTGGCTCACTTCTCCACTTTTATGACTGCTTAGTAAATATCCCCCATAGTCCACCACAGAAAAAAAAAGCGCTACTCAGCCACACATCAATTTAAAAACACAATTTAATTAGAGATGAGCGGGTTCGGTTCCTCGGAATCCGAACCCCCCCGAACTTCACCCATTTTACACGGGTCCGAGGCAGACTCGGATCCTCCCGCCTTGCTCGGTTAACCCGAGTGCGCCCGAACGTCATCATCCCGCTGTCGGATTCTCGCGAGATTCGTATTCTATATAAGGAGCCGCGCGTCGCCGCCATTTTCACTCGTGCATTGGAGATGATAGGGAGAGGACGTGTGCAGCGTTCTCTCAGTTGTGTTCAGTGTGCTGCAAATATCTGTGCTCAATGTGCTGCAAATATCTGTGCTCAGTGTGCTGAAAATATCTACGTTTTCTGCCTAAAAAAACGCTCCATATCTGTGCTGCATTTTAGTATATAGTAGGAGGACAGTGCAGAATTTTGCTGACCAGTGACCACCAGTATTATATCAGTACGGTACAGTAGTCCACTGCTCTACCTAGCTCTGTGTCGTCAAGTATACTATCCATCCATACCTGTGGTGCATTTTAGTAGTCTTGCGCAGTAGTAGGAGGACAGTGCATCATTTTGCTGACCACCAGTATATAATATATAGCAGTACGGTACAGTAGTCCACTGCTCTACCTACCTCTGTGTCGTCAAGTATACTGTCCATCCATACCTTTGGTGCATTTTAGTTGTTGTGCGCAGTAGTAGGAGGACAGTGCATAATTTTGCTGACTACCAGTATATAATATATAGCAGTACGGTACAGTAGTCCACTGCTCTACCTACCTCTGTGTCGTCAAGTATACTATCCATCCATACCTGTGGTGCATTTTAGTTGTTGTGCG
Organism: Pseudophryne corroboree; assembly: GCF_028390025.1. Classification (NCBI taxonomy): domain Eukaryota; kingdom Metazoa; phylum Chordata; class Amphibia; order Anura; family Myobatrachidae; genus Pseudophryne; species Pseudophryne corroboree. Next base: position 331,354,482 of record NC_086451.1, read on the forward strand.
CAGTAGTAGGAGGACAGTGCATAATTTTGCTGACCACCAGTATATAATATATAGCAGTACGGTACAGTAGTCCACTGCTCTACCTACCTCTGTGTCGTCAAGTATACTATCCATCCATACCTGTGGTGCATTTTAGTTGTTGTGCGCAGTAGTAGGAGGACAGTGCAGAATTTTGCTGACCACCAGTATATAATATATAGCAGTACGGTACAGTAGGCCATTGCTATTGATATATTACTGGCATATAATTCCACACATTAAAAAAAGGAGAACAAAAATGTGGAGGGTAAAATAGGGAAAGATCAAGATCCACTTCCACCTCGTGCTGAAGCTGCTGCCACTAGTCATGGCCGAGACGTTGAAATGCCATCAACGTCGTCTGCCAAGGCCGATGCCCAATGTCATAGTAGAGAACATGTAAAATCCAAAAAACAAAAGTTCAGTAAAATGACCCAAAAATCTAAATTAAAAGCGTCTGATGAGAAGCGTAAACTTGCCAATATGCCATTTACGACACGGAGTGGCAAGGAACGGCTGAGGCCCTGGCCTATGTTCATGGCTAGTGGTTCAGATTCACATGAGGATGGAAGCACTCATCCTCTCGTTAGAAAACTGCAGTGCCACTCCTAGATGGGCCAGGTGTTTGTGTCGGCCACTTGGGTCGCTTAGCTTAGCCACACAGCTACCTCATTGCACCTCTTTTTTTCTTTGCATCATGTGCTGTTTGGGGACTATTTTTTGAAGTGCCATCCTGTCTGACACTGCAGTGCCACTCCTAGATGGGCCAGGTGTTTGCGTCGGCCACTTGGATCGCTTAGCTTAGTCACACAGCTACCTCATTGCACCTCTTTTTTCCTTTGCATCATGTGCTGTTTGGGGACTAATTTTTAAATCTGCCATCCTGTCTGACACTGCAGTGCCACTCCTAGATGGGCCAGGTGTTTGTGTCGGCCACTTGGGTCGCTTAGCTTAGCCACACAGCTACCTCATTGCACCTCTTTTTTTCTTTGCATCATGTGCTGTTTGGGGACTATTTTTTAAATCTGCCATCCTGTCTGACACTGCAGTGCCACTCCTAGATGGGCCAGGTGTTTGTGTCGGCCACTTGGGTCGCTTAGCTTAGCCACACAGCTACCTCATTGCACCTCTTTTTTTCTTTGCATCATGTGCTGTTTGGGGACTATTTTTTAAATCTGCCATCCTGTCTGACACTGCAGTGCCACTCCTAGATGGGCCAGGTGTTTGTGTCGGCCACTTGAGTCGCTTAGCTTAGCCACACAGCTACCTCATTGCACCTCTTTTTTTCTTTGCAGCATGTGCTGTTTGGGGACTATTTTTTAAATCTGCCATCCTGTCTGACACTGCAGTGCCACTCCTAGATGGGCCAGGTGTTTGTGTCGGCCACTTGGGTCGCTTAGCTTAGCCACACAGCTACCTAATTGCACCTCTTTTTTTCTTTGCATCATGTGCTGTTTGGGGACTATTTTTTAAAGTGCCATCCTGTCTGACACTGCAGTGCCACTCCTAGGGGTATATTTACTAAAAATCGTATTTTTCTGAAAGACATTAAAGTTCCAACACGAATGACATCGAATGTGTAAAGTTGCAACTTTTTGAATTTATTACGACTCATTTACTAAGCTGTCGTATTTTTCATATTCGTGTTTTCCGATGTCGATGTCATTCGTGTTTTTCAAAGGTAGAATGCGGCCGATTTTGAGGATTTGCGGTCGTGTTATGAGTTTTTTTTTACGACTGCGTAATTTTTCGTTTACGGCAGTGTTTATCCGTTCCCGGCTGCGTTTTTTTTCTAAGTTTCGTTTTTGTCACTCGTCCGTGATTGGTTTGATTCGTGATGGAGGAGTGTCTGTGCTCATTACTATAAAACTGCCCCAAACCGTCCGCACCTCGTAGGTTTAGCTAGTGGAGAGGTGAGAGGAAGGTGTGTTAGGAGTGTGTGAGTTGTTTGGAGTTTTTGGCGGTTTTGAGGAGGTTATCTGCGATTGTTGAGTGCTGTACTGTGTGTGTAAGTAGTCTTGTCATACTTGTTGTGTAGTTATTTAAAAGTCTGTCTAGTTTTTTGTCTTTGTTGTTTTTTTAACGTCTATTGTCATTGTTTGTGAGTGTGTGTGTGTGTGTGTGTGTGTGTGTGTGTGTGTGTGTGTGTGTGTGTGTGTGTTGGTGTGTGGTGGTAGTGGAGGAGTGTGTTTAGTGTTTTTTTTATCAGTGTTATTTGTCGTTTGTCCTGATTATGTCCCAGTCAGAGGTGAGTGTGGTGGAGGAGGTGAGTGAGAGGGAGGAGGTGAGTGAGGTGGAGGAGGATAGTGAGGAGGAGGGGGAGGTTGCTGCTGCGGCCTCCAGTAATAGTGACAGTGATGGTGCTGTGGCTCCGCAGCCACGCACCACTACAAAGACGGGCCGCAATGTTAAATTCAGCTACGCTGAAAATATGGCTTTGGTGCAGGAGCTGATGAGGCATCATCGACAGCTGTTTGGCCATGATGCTGCAAAGGTTTCATCACGCAGGAAGACTGTTCTGTGGGGGAAGGTTGTTGCGGCTGTGAATAGTGAGGGTGTGGTGAGGCGGACCGAGGACACGTGTCGTAAGCGATTCTACGACATCAAGCGCCGTGTCAAGGCGAAGATGTCGAAGGAGGCTAAATCAGCCCGCCAAACAGGGGATGGACACCCCTTCCGAGCGTCCTATCGGGATTGGGAGGAGCCTGTGCGTACTCTGATTCCGCCAGAAGTGGTTGGTGCGACTCATGTCCGGGATTCGGATCGGCCAAGGCAGGATGGTGAGTTTATTATAGTTTTTTATTTATAATTTTAACATCTGTGCTTTGTCCTTAGTTGTCTGAAATGTCTTCTAGCTAATTGTGATTGTAAGTTGGTTCATTCTTATAATGTGTTGATGATGTAGTTTTAATCACAATTAGTTTTGGTTTTTTTTCTTTGCATTGTCAATTTAGCAGGTTGTCTTTGCCTTTTACTGGTGTTTTAATTCAAAAGTAAATTGTTGTAGGTGTATTTTAATGAAGTGTGATTCATGTGTTTTGAATAAAGTTTTTTTTTTTAAATTTGTCAATGGACTTATGGTTATTGTGTGTTGATCAGGGTTTTCTTTTGTGTGGTTGATGTTATTTTTCAAGGGTTTTTTTTATGCTTACAATTTGTTGTAGATATTTGTGGGTAGTTGTTTGTTGTTAGCAGCAAAATTTAGTAAAATATTGTGCTATATTCTGGTTGTGTCAAGCTACCAAGGGGTAAATTTACTAAGATGGGAGTTCTGTTTAAGATGGGATGTTGCCCATAGCAACCAATCAGATTCTACTTCCATATATCTAGCACCTTCTAGAAGATAATATCTGGAATTTGATTGGTTGCTATGGGCAACATCCCATCTCAAATAGAACTCCCATCTTAGTAAATGTTCCCCCAAGTTTGGCTTTTAAGTAGTATAATATTGGGCATTATGCACCTTTGTGTATGGATTGGTTGGTGAAATTGTTTCTTAATTCAACTATACACACCCAATGAAGTCAGGCAGAAAAGCATAAGCATAGTTGAGTTTACTTCTCATCAGGTCCCACATAAGTTTACATCCCAATAAGGACTTTACATAAACAGATAAACATAATAGTATGTTCATTAGTACATTCTTCATATTTTTACAGTACGAATGAGACGCAGTACAGCCAGGCCACATCCCACACTGCCAAGAGATGCAGATGCTGGCGATGCAGGTAAGAATTTAGTGTAAACACATATTCTGAAAACACAGAGAAAAGCCGAATGTTAATGTTTATCTTATCACATAGGTTCTTCTTCAGCAAACCCCCCTCCACTAAGGCGCCCATCACAGGGCTTGGATCCTCAACATAGGAGGACAACCAAGAGACGCCGTCTTGAGGCTGAATCACCAGCAGCATCCACACCACCTTGCACATATCACTGGTTTATCACTTCCTTATGTCTTCTCCAGGTTAATTCATCTGCCCCACTGTTTGTGCACAGCAAAAAAAAGTGTCACAAATAAACATTCATCCTTGTAATAATCAACAGCAAGCACATGGTTTTTTTTTTTGTGCATAATTTTCAGAGGTGATGTTGGGCATAGCAACAAATATTTTTTTTTTTAATGTTTGCTAGAAACAGCTACATAAATGTTAAGTCTCATCCAATTGTTTTGCATGCCCAACATCACCAGTTCGAAACATAGGACACCTTAAGACTTTTTCCACCATTGTTAATGTTTACATTTTTAACCACTATATTTGTTTAAGTTTGGCCCAGACCACTGACTGCCTTGAACAATGTATGAGTGTATGGCTCAACACATTTATTGTATTGTGTGTGTTCTTCAAAAGGAAGCTTCATACACAATATGTAAATGTAGTAATTTGTATTTGTTAGAGTTCTTCGTGTTCGAACATTAATTATGGCTCAGAGTCCAACAATTCCCTTAAACATTTTTCAACTGAGTAGTGAACGTTAAAAGCAACATATTTATACAAAAAGGTCAGCTAAATTGTGAAGTTTAGCCAACAATCTATTTATCAATACCAACATGAATATTAAGAAGTAATGCATGTTGACGTAAAGCTATAATTAGACCAATGCTAAATAATGACTAAATAGTGGCTGTCTTCAACCCCATACAGAACCACCCATCATGGCCGAGGATGCCCAGCTGGAAAGTGACCAGCAGGATACCTACACACTACACCTGCAAGCCATAGATCCTACCCAGACAACCACACCGCAGGACATACCCCAACCACCCCAAACATCCCACAGCCCCCAATTGAGCCCAACACCACCCCAGCAACAAATGGCCCCCGAGTTTTGGAGCAGTTGGGCCACACAACAGGCGCAACACTATGCGTGCCTGAACACCCACACCCAATACCTTGCCAGTCTGCCCCATCATCTGCCGCGACTCAGTCGGAACTCAGGCAGACTGATAGTTCAGGTTGGCAGAATTGCCAATTCAATGGAGCAGATGAGGGCAGACAACACCCAAATGCAAGCCAATCTGCAATGCATCATGGATGAGCAACAGCGGCAGCAACAAGCCCTCATTCAACTGATTCAACACAACCAAATGATTAACGAGAACCTGTCCAGAATTATTGCAAGCAACACTGTCGCTAATAGCCAACTCACTGCAAGCCTAAATAACCTCAGCCAAAGCCTTAATGTGTTGGCATCACACCAACTAAGCTCTAGCTCGGGAACAACTACACCAAGCCAGACCCAAGTTACCTCCCCAGTTAGATGCTCCAGCAGAACCCGCACCACCGAACCAGGGCAATCCTCTGCACCCAGCACACACAAAAAAAAAAAAATGACGCCTGCAGCAAAGAGTTTGTTAGAAATAATGTTTTTTGATTTGTTACACAAGAAATACCTGTGTTCAAGGTCATAAATTTTTCACACGGAATATGTGTTTTGTTTAATTTGCCACACTAACCACCTGCACATTACTGGATTGGCCCAGATGTCTATTGGTATAAATATATTGCCTGCTCCTAGGTGGTCTCAGCTCAACGTGTGTGCAATCTATGGCACCCACCACATTGGGCATGCCAGCAAGCTCAGAGAAAGCTACCCTGACTGCATGCCAATGCGACTCCTGGGTAGGGAAGCAGAGAGAGGCATCTATGTGGGCATTCAAGACATCCAAATCCTGAGTGGACAGTACAAAATTTAAGGTGAGTTTCATGACCTGTAATCAAAACAATACTGTGCTATATTACATAACATAAGCACCACTTAGACATAGACGTGTATGTATGTTTTAACTCACCTGAATTAAATATTTATAAAAGGTGGCCTGTAAGATACTAATTACATCGCCAGTCACAGGCTGGAAGCTGCCAGTAGCCATAAAGTGCAACACAGCCAGGAGTTTGTGCAGGCCTGAGACAGAGCGAGAGCGTGCTGTCTCAGGGTGTAGGTTCAGTTTGACAAGGTCATACAGACGGAAAATGTTTTATCTATTTAGCTTGACCATCTGTATAACCTGGTCATCGGGCAATTTGTTCAAGTTTAAACGCCCCCCAAAAAACCAGGCCTGGCCAGCCTACGCGGAACCTGTACAACCTGCTGACCATGTTCAGTTTCCTGGCCTTGGTTTATTGTTGCCTCATGGAGCAGTCTCAGGTATCCCCCAGCAAACAATAAATCAGTACTACACACGGTAGCAGCCATTTCAGAGTGAGAGATGTTACAAATGTGCTTGGGTCCCTTTTAAAGGTCCAAAAATTCAGGTGTGAGTAATGTAGAATTGGAAACACATGTAAACACGCTTCTCAAAAGCAGGTCTACTTATTTTTAGGCTTTTTTTACGATTTGCATTTTTTCACGGCTGCACATGCATTTTCACGGTAGAGATTTCAAATACGAATGCATAGTAAATGACCGAGTTCTATACCTAAACAGCCGCGTTTGGCCGATGGTGTATTCATTCGTATTTTTAAAACACAGCCGTAAAAAAAATATGAATGCCCTCATCACTGCCGAGATTTGAGTTTAGTAAATTCCCGAGATGACACTTTGAAGAAAAAACACCATCTCGGTCAAAATCGGGAGCTTAGTAAATATACCCCCTAGATGGGCCAGGTGTTTGTGTTGGCCACTTGGGTCGCTTAGCTTAGTCACACAGCTTCCTCATTGCACCTCTTTTTTTCTTTGCATCATGTGCTGTTTGGGGACTATTTTTTAAATCTGCCATCCTGTCTGACACTGCAGTGCCACTCCTAGATGGGCCAGGTGTTTGTGTCAGCCACTTGGGTCGCTTAGCTTAGTCATCCAGCGACCTCGGTGCAAATTTTAGGACTAAAAATAATATTGTGAGGTGTGAGGTGTTCAGAATAGACTGGAAATGAGTGGAAATTACGGTTATTGAGGTTAATAATACTACGGGATCAAAATGACCCCCAAATTCTATGATTTAAGCTGTTTTTGAAGGTTTTTTGTAAAAAAAACACCCGAATCCAAAACACACCCGAATCCGACAAAAAATTTTCAGGGAGGTTTTGCCAAAACGCGTCCGAATCCAAAACACGGCCGCGGAACCGAACCCAAAACCAAAACACAAAACCCGAAAAATGTCCGGTGCACATCACTAAATTTAATACATACAAACAATATATAAAATAAAACATACAAAATTGTATTATTATTTTGTGTGTTTTTTTAATATATTGTATTTATATATTGAAAATAAAAAAATAATTTTTCACCTATGTAATTTCAAAAAAGAATAGTGAGTTCTCAAAGTAATACAACAGCAATGTATATTTTATTCCTATTAAACAAAAGAAAAAAAAATGACTTAAGAGCTGAAGCAATTGCTCATTGCTAACAGATGTTACTTTTATTTCTGTGCAGTTAAGTACTGTTAATCATAAACTATTAATTTTAGTGGCCCATTTATTTCAGTAGGGTTTTCACCATATTGTGGTCCAATTGATATGAATGGTCAATTTAATAATTGCTCATTGCTCACAGGTGTCACTTTTATTGCTGCAGAGTTAAGTACTGTTAATCAGAAACCTTTAATTTCAGTGGCCCATTTATTTCAGTGGGGTTTCCACCTTATAGTGGTCCAGTTACATAGAAACATAGAATTTGACGGCAGATAAGAACCACTAGTCTGCCCCTTTTTCTATCCTTTAGGCAATCTCAACCCTTTTTGAACCTTAATTCTTTGTAAGGATATTCATATGCCTATCCCAAGCATGTTTAAATTGCTCTACAGTCTTAAGGCCCATACTCACGGAGAGATTTCTGCAAGAGATGTGTGCTAAGCAATTTAGCACGGGAGATGTCCCTTGAACATCCCGGTGTCTAGATCTCCCATACACACGTGAGATCTGTGCTGAGCAATCTGTGCTGAGCAATCTGTGCTAAACAAAAAAATATGATTCCCAGGGCCGTGCTATGGTGTCCGGCGCCCCCCTGCAAACTGTAAATTTGTGCCCCTCCCTCAGACACAGAGGTGATACAGTGACTTGGACGGAACACAGGGGGTGATGGCACATACAGGTATGCCTGACTTGGTCCACACAAAGAGTCGAGGAAACATGGAACAATTTGTCCAACGGAAACTAAAGAAACGAATTTAAAAAATTATAATTTAATAATTTAAAAAAGTAGTCTTGTCCTCTGGGGGGAGCTGTGTACTCAGCATTGCTGAGTACAGTCCAGTGGACAAAGTGCTGGTGGGAGGAGTGGGCAGAGTGGGTGTTGGTGGGGGTCCCGGCAGAAAAAAAGGGTGCTGTGGCGGTGGATTACCCGGCGGATAATAGTATGGTTGAGGATAAGGATACTGGGACTGTGGGGCATTTTGTGCGCGCCGCACAGGATTTGACATTAGATCCAGGTCATCGGATAGGTCATTATCCTCGGCCCTTCTTAATGCATCAAATACTATGCGCCTAAAAGTTCTAAAAACAGTTTCGGGCATTACACGTATCTGAGATTCTATCGTATTTGAAAATTGACGAAAGAAGTCCAGTGAGCTATTAAGCATTTTCTCCGCCCGCTGGATAAATTGAACTGTGCTGGTGGATGCAAAATCGGAACTCAATGATGAAGTCTTTCGTCTCCGCCTTGGTGGTGCTGTTGACCGAGATGCTGCTGACTCCTCACCACTGAACTCCAGTTCTGTTGCCTCTGTTGCGGAAGTGTTCATTACCTCCGGGATAGATTCCTGTAAAAAAAGCAAAGAAAACATTAGGGCGTTGATTAAACAATGATAAAATTTAACATTTTAAAGTGTTTTAACTTACCGGATTAAGGGTCCCCTCTTCCTCTGGCGTCTTAGGAGACTCTTTATCCAGGCTACCCTGTCCATGTACCTTCAACTCTCTCTCCAAAAGGAACTTCATATGTTCATAATACCATAGCGTCGGCTTGTAAACATCATCAGTTCCGGCTCCTGATCGTTGAGACTTGTGTGTGTTCCTTCTTGAACACCGTCCGCAAGTTCGCTATCTTCTTCTTCACCCAAATTAGATCCGCATCACTGTTATGGGCTTTGCTGTACTCCACCAATTGTCTGTAGGCCTGATCCTTCTTCTGTCTGTTTGAAAAATCCTTGCTGCGGACCTTCCACAGACATTCGCTGGCCCGATACACATCAATGAATCCAGTTGTGAACTCTCGGTCCATGTAAGAAGCCATTGCTGTGAGAAAAATAAAACACTATTTAAATAGCAAGCAAGCAAAAACTTTAAATAAAACATGTTGACCCTCACATTAAAAAAACCATGCTGCTTATACACGCGTTGCACCAGGAAAAATTAGTGTTTGGGACTGGGAAGGGAGTGGGAGGAGGACATGAATGCAATTTTGTTGTCCAGGGCTTCCATTAACTTAATGGAGAAGGGTCTAAATGGGTTAAAAAAAAAATGTAAAAAAAAAAATGCGTGAGGTCCCCCCTCCTATGTATAACCAACCTCAGGCTCTTTGAGCCGGTCCTGGTTGTTTAAATACTGGGGGAAAAATTGGACAGGGGTTCCCCGTATTAAGACAACCAGCACCGGTCTCTTAGTCCGGTCCTGGTTCCAAAAATACGGGGGACAAAAGATGTAGGGGTCCCCCGTATTTTTAAAACCAGCACCGGGCTCCACTAGCCAGGGACATAATGCCACAGCCGGGGGACACATTTATGTAGGTCCCTGCGGCCGTGGCATTACCCCCCCAACTAGTCACCCCTGGCTGGGGTTCCCTGGAGGAGTGGGGACCCCTTAAATCAAGCCCCCCCCCTCCAGGCACCCAAGGGCCAGGGGTGAAGCCCGAGGCCGTCCCAAGCACCCCTGGGCAGTGGGTGCCGGGCTGATAGCCATAAGTGTGTAAAAAAAAGAATATTGTTTTTTGTTGTGGAACTACAAGGCCCAGCAAGCCTCCCCCGCTTGCTGGTACTTGGAGAACCTCAAGTACCAGCATGCGGGGAAATAACGGGCCCGCTGGTACCTGTAGTTCTACAACAACAAAAAATACCCAAATAAAAACACAACACACACACCGTGAATGTAAAAATTTATTAAAAACACACTTACACACTCACACATACTTACCTACATCCCACGCCGATCACGTCCACTTGTCCATGTAGAATCCAATAGGGGTACCTGAAAAATGAGAGAGAGATTACTTACCTACATCCCACGCTGATCACATCCACTTGTCCATGTTTGATTCCTACCCAGTAGTTGTGACCCCTGTAATTGTGCCCCTTGTAGCTTTGCCCCCTGTAGCTGTGCCCCCTAGCTGTGCCCCGAGTAGTTGTGCTCCCAGTCGCTGTGTGCCTTTTAGCTGTGCCCCCAGTCGCTGTGCCCCCAGCAGTTGTGACCCATAGCTGTGTCAGTGCCCCAAACACACACACACAAAAAAAAAAAAATACACACGCTGCCCTCTGTCTCTGGGCGCCGGCTCCTCTCTACTATGGGAGAGACGTCATGACGTCTCTCCCATAGTAGCGCCGCTCAGACACTAGGGGTCAATTATGATCTCTAGTGTCAGTCAGTGACGCCGGCTGCAGCGGGTGCCCACACAGCCCACGGCGCCTGCTGCAGCCCGGGGGGAAAGGTATGCGGCTCGCTACTGATTGGACAGCGGATCCAGCACTGGATCCGCTGGGCCAATCACATCTGGGGGATTGACAGGGGCGTGCATTCATCGTGCCCCCCCCCCCCCCACCCCGGCTGTTAATACAGCCCACACAAGTGTACAGATGTCATAAATATTAACGGTGTCACCCCCACCCCGAGCATAATTCTTGCAGCACCCCCAACCCCCCTGCGCCCCCCGGCTGTTAATACAGCCCACACAAGTGTACAGCATAGGCGTGCGCAGCACATTTTATTAGGGGGTGCACTATTGGAGTGGCATGTCTAGCACCGCCTATTGGGCGTGACTAACACCGCCTATTGGGGCATGTCTAACACCACCTATTGGGCGTGACTAACACCACCCATTGGGGCATGGTTGATGCTAGATCCAAGTGGGCTAAGGGACCTTTTCCGTCGGGGATGAGCTACGACACAAGGGGGAGGAGCTAGGCCAGCGGGATAGTTCCTCTACTATCCACGCCACCACCTATTACCTTTAGTAATCAGGTGGCGAGCGGAGCGAGCCACCGAGCCCGAAGCATGGCGAGCAAAGCGAGCCCGCGAGGGTACTTTTCGGGCACCCTGTTCGGCCGTAGCTCCTCTCCCTGGTGACGTGTCTCCTCCCCTAGGTACGTCAGAAGGCCCCTTCTCCCATTCCGATATAGAATCAACGATTGGGGCATGTCTAGCACTGCATATCGGGCATGTCTAGCACTGTATACTGGCTCCTAATTGCAAACTAAATAATATAGGGAATCTGATTAAATAGAGTGTACAGCACTGGCACCTCATTGGCATCTGATATTTGCCCCCTATATTACAGCAGATATATTATATTGCCTGTTGTGTGAATGGCTTAGAAGGCGGGTGTTGGTGGTTTATTTAAGAAACTCTGCACATGAAAAAAAAAAAAGGATTACATATATATATATATTAGCTGATCCAAGCATTCAGTAGTTCAATTGACTATAGGTGCACTCAAGAAACTACTGAATGCTTTGCTCAGCCACTATACATAATTTAAGTATTTAAAAAATAATAATAATAATAATTAATAAGTGCACCCACAGATCTATTTTTTTTCTTTTTTGTATCTTACTGTATTTGGCCATATACATGAAGTTCTATGGATGCACTCAGGAAAAAAATAAAAAATAAAAAGAGAATAATGGTTATATAAATATATTTCTCAAGAGTGCACTGTGCACACTGCACCTACAGATCTCATTAGTGGCATAACTAGAAATTCTGCACCCACAAGCCAAAAAAGTTTCCGTTATGCCACACACAACAATGCCCCTGACACATTATGCACCACAGTAAAGCTTCAAATTACTTTTAAATTACCTGCTCGTTGCCAGGGGTTTCGTGCTCTGGGTGTCATGCTTGTTGCCAGGGGTGTAATGCTCGTTGCTAGGTGTCTCATGCTCTTGGTGTCATGTTTGTATGCCAGGGGTCTCATGCTCTTGGTGTCATGCTCGTTGCCAGGGGTTTCATGCTCTGGGTGTAATTCTCATTGCTAGGGGTTTCATGCGCTGGGTGTCATGCTTATTGACAGGGGTGTATGTGGCTGGCACTGCCGCCAGCACTGAGCGCTCCCGGCACATCCGGGTAATGCTGCTGTGCTGCATAGGGACACGGGAGTCTGATGCTAGAGGTCAAGTATGACCTCTAGCATCTGTCTCCTCCAAGGCTACAGCTATTTTTGGACCTCACTGAGACAGCTGATTGCGTGCTGCAGCCTGCCCTGTTGCTGAGCCTGCAGCTGCTCCAGCAGGGGAATGACACGGGGCCAGGCCAGCCATGGGGAATAAAATTACGTAGTATATGTTTACAGCAGTACATCCATGATAGTTAGTTACAAAACCAAAAAAATTAGATCCACTGACGTAACTACAGCTCCCGTAGCCACTGCGGGGGATGGAGGCTCCAGGCTTTCAGGGGGGAACAAAGCCAACCCCCCGCAGTTGCTGCAGGAGCTGTAGTTGTGTCAATGGATCTCTTTTTTTGGTTTTGTAACAAACTATCATGAATTTACTGCTGTAAACATATACTACATAATTTTATTCCCCATGGCTGGCCTGGCCCCTCTCTCTTTCCCCTGCAGGCTCAGTGGCAGGGTAGGCTGCAGCACGCAGTCAGTTGTCTCAGTGACATTGACAGACAGAGAGAATCTCACCCTCTGCTAAACTGTCTCTGGCTTCCTCAACTGTGTCCTCTGCTCTGGGCTCCGAGTCCTTCTGAGAGTAGCTGCATGGGCTGGGCCAGTGGCATCGCCAGGCGGAAGGTGCAGGGGCCAGGGCACACATGGGCTGAGAGCGCGGTAAGAAAGAGCAGGCAGGGAGGGCACGCGGTGTGACACGTCACAACGCTAGGCGGAGCCTGACGTCAGTCCTCCCTTAGAATACACAGTAGAGCAAGGCTATACTGATACTGTACATCGTCCACGGCGGGCGGCTGGCGGCGGGCGCAGCGGGGTCCAGGTGGGGGGTGGTTCACAGAAGACAGCAACGAATGAGCAGCACTTCGGCAGGCTGGGCTCGGTGGCGCCTCGCTGTCTACGGCAGCGGCGATCATCATTTAATGTCAGTGCTGCTGTAGCAGGCGTGATGTGCGGGGGGTGCCGGACATTAGGGGGTGCCTGTGCGCACCAGGCACCCCCCGTGCGCACGCCTATGGTGTACAGATGTCATAAATATTAATGGTGTCACCCCCACCCCGAGCATAATTCTTGCAGCACCCCCAACCCCCCTGCCCCATCCCCGGCTGTTAATACAGCCCACACAAGTGTACAGATGTCATAAATATTAACGGTGTCACCCCCACCCCGAGCATAATTCTTGCAGCACCCCCAACCCCCCTGCCCCCCCCCCCCCCCCCGGCTGTTAATACAGCCCACACAAGTGTACAGATGTCATAAATATTAACAGTGTCACCCCCACCCCCACCCCGAGCATAATTCTTGCAGCACCCCCAAACCCCCTGCCCCCCCCCCCCCCCCGGCTGTTAATACAGCCCACACAAGTGTACAGATGTCATAAATATTAACGGTGTCACCCCCACCCTGAGCATAATTCTTGCAGCACCCCCAACCCCCCTGCCCCCCCGCGGCTCTTAATACAGCCCACACAAATGCTAAAATAACATAAATATGCGCCACCCCCTCCAGCATAATTATTGCAGCACCCCCAACCCCCCTGCCCCTCCCCCTCGCAGCTGTTAATACAGCCCACACAAATGCTAAAATAACATAAATATGTGCCACCCCCTCCAGCATAATTCTTGCAGCACCCCCAACCTCCCTGCCCCCCCCCCTCGCGGCTGTTAATACAGCCCACACAAATGCTAAAATAACATAATAGCTGTGTCACCCCACCCCCACCCCCCCAGCAGCATGATTCTTGCAGAAACAGCCCCCTCCCCCCCTCCCCGGCTGTTAACATACAGCACACACAACACTAAATACATAATTGATACCGGTGTCACCAGTCCCCCCCCCCCCCCGCACCGCCGCCTCTCACGGCTGTTAATGCAGCCCATGGACCACCCGTCCCCCGTTGGCTACATACCACGGGAGTTGTTTGCTGCTGCTCCTGCTGTCGTGCGTGGCGCTATTTGGTGTGGCTGGCTGCTCGTGTGTGGAGAGGGAGGAGGCGGAGGCGGGACCAGGCAGAGGACGGAGAGGCAGAGGATGGATCAGGGGAGTGGTGAGTGACGTACATCGCTGTAGCACATCGGTCCTTCTGTACACATGAGCGATGTGCTAAGCGACTGTACTAGATTTTGCCTGCATGCAGGCCAATCTACAATCAGCGATAGCGATGCGCGGGGCTGCGCATCGCTATCGCTGTATGGCATACATTACACACTGAGAGATGTATGCTTAATTTCTAAGCAATCTAGTCAGATTGCTTAGATTTTAAGCATGGATCTCTCCATGTGTACCCCCCTTTAGCCTCTACCACCTCTGATGGGAGGCTATTCCACTTATCCACTACCCTTTCTGTGAATAAATTTTTCCTTAAATTTCCCCTGAAGCTTACCCCCTCCAGTGTGTATGTCCTCGAGTTCTAATACTTCTCTTCCTTTAAAGAATGTTTCCCTCCTGAACTTTGTTAAGACCCTTGATATATTTGAAAGTTTCTATCCTGTCCCCCCTTTCCCTTCTCTCCTCCAAACTATACATGTTAAGATCTTTTAGCCTTTCTGGGTAAGTTTTGTGATGTAGGCCATGCACCATTTTAGTTGCCCTTCTTTATACACTCTCTAATGTATTTATATCATTCTGGAGATATGGTCTCCAGAACTGGACACAGTATTCCAGATGGGGCCATACCAATGACCTATACAGTGGCATTATCACTTCTTTTTCCCTGCTACTGATTCCTCTCCCTATGCAACCAAGCATCTGACTTGTCTTTCTCATTGCTTTGTTGCATTGCTTTCCTGCCTTCAAGTCACTTGAAATAGTGACTCCTAAATCCCTTTCCTCCTCAGTAGTTTCCATTATAGTACCCTTGATACTATATTTAGCCTTTGGGTTTTTGAGACCCAAGTGCATGATTTTGTATTTTTTAGCATTAAACTGTAGTTGCCACGTTCTTGACCATTTCTCAAGCCTACCTGTCATGACTGTGGTTTTGTGAACCCGGTGTTAGTGAAGTCTGTGCGGGCGACTGGAGGATTATATGAATACTACCACTGACCTGGTTTGGGAGTGTTGTGAACTCGGGGTTTCTTCCGGTGACTGGGAAGAGGAACCGCAGCAGAGATGGCCAAATCTAGGTTCTCCTCATGCAGGATTAGGTCGGCAGACAGGAGGCACGTGTGGACGCTGAAGGTCTCCTGAAAGACAGAACTGGAAAGGTGCTGATGAATCAGTGAAGATACCAGGTACAACTGTGCTAAAGTGCACTGTTGCTTGGAGACACTGAGATGCTTGGAGAAACTAAGGTGCTTGGAGGCGCGGAGGCGCTTGGAGACACTGAGGTACTAGGAGGCACGGAAGTGCTTGGACGCACTGAGGTGCTTGGAGGTACTGGGGTGCGTAGAGACACTGGGGTGCGTAGAGACACTGGGGTGCATAGAGACACGGAGGTGCTGGAGGCACGAGGTGCTGAGGCACGGGATGCTGAAAGCACAGAGGCACTGGAGGCATGGAAGTGCTTGGACGCACTGAGGTGCTTGGAGGTACTGGGGTGCGTAGAGACACTGGGGTGCGTAGAGACACTGGTGTGCGTAGAGACACTGGGGTGCGTAGAGACACGGAGGTGCTGGAGGCACGAGGTGCTGAGGCACGAGGTGCTGAGGCACGGGATGCTGAAAGCACAGAGGCACTGGAGGCACGGAAGTGCTTGGACGCACTGAGGTGCTTGGAGGTACTGGGGTGCGTAGAGACACTGGGGTGCGCAGAGACACGGAGGTGCTGGAGGCACGAGGTGCTGAGGCACGGGATGCTGAAAGCACAGAGGCACGGAAGTGCTTGGACGCACTGAGGTGCTTGGAGGTACTGGGGTGCGTAGAGACACTGGGGTGCGAAGAGACACTGGGGTGCGTAGAGACACTGGGGTGCGTAGAGACACGGAGGTGCTGGATGCACGAAGATGCTGGGGGGAACGGAGGTGCTGAGGCACGGGGTGCTGAAAGCACGAAGGTACTGAGTCACGGAGATGCTGGAAGCACGGAGGTGCTGAGGCACGGGATGCCGAAAGCACAGAGGTACTGGAAGCACAAGGTGCTGAGTCACGGAGATGCTGGAAGCATGGAGGTACTGAGGTACGGAGGTACTGAGTCACGGAGATGCTGGAAGCACGGAGGTACTGAGTCACGGAGATGCTGGAAGCACTGAGGTACTGAGGCACGGAGGTACTGAGTCACGGAGATGCTGGAAGCACGGAGGTACTGAGTCACGGAGATGCTGGAAGCACGGAGGTACTGAGGCACGGAGGTACTGAGGCACGGAGGTGCAGAGACACAGAAGCCACAGGGATATGGGAGCTCTGGAGATCACAACTACAACAGCAGTAAAACTGAAACACGACAGCTGTGGTTTTCAGTGGAGAATACGGAATTCAGTACTGTGCCTTTAAATTGAGACTCATGGAAATGGTGAAATCAATGGCAACACAAAAGTAAACCAAACGGTAACAAGGGAACAGAGTTTCCACAGGAACTTAGGTACAAAGATTACCTTTAGAGAGCTCAGCTTGAAGACTCACACAAAGCTGTGTGTGACACGCGGAACTGGCCCAGTTTCTAACTCAGCCTCCTGATTTATACTTCCTGGTCCTTGGTGATTGGTGAGCAGGATTAGGTGATGCAGAGAGTCTCAGGCTGGCAGAGGATTGAACAACTCTGGGTCAGGTGAACAGTCACTGTCATGTGACTACTCTAGCCAAGGCTGTGATGTAGAATGAGGCCTAGCAGGCCGAGAGAACACTGAAGCCTGAACTTCTGCAAAACACAGGATGCTTGCTTTTAGACCTAAAGTTCAGATTACTGAATTCAGCCTCACACAGGAGATCACCACAGGTGGAGCTAATTAACTATTACCTCTCAGGCAGAGAACTCAGGAAAACTCATAGTGCTGACAAGCTGTTTAACTCCGTGAGTGAAAAGACACAGGATCCAGGACAGATGGCAGGGGTAAGTCACCAAATATAAAACCTACAGTCAGGATTGTGACAGTATCCCCCTCTTCAAGGGTGGACTCCGGACACCCATCTTGAATCTTAGAGGAACTTGATGAATAACTTGTACACAAAGCTTCTAAAAAGTGGAAACCAGAGGGTCCAGAAACAAAACTTAAGCTGGATTCCTTAGAAGTCTTCCTGATCTTCATCTTCAGAACAGGTAGACCATCCATCATTGACAAAACTGGAATTTCCTTCATCTGAAAGGACTGAGGAATAAACTGTAGAAGGTTTCTTTCCTAGATTAGTAGTACGAGAGGATTGTGCTTTTGAAGCTAGCACTCCACTGAGGCTTAAATTAATTCTTGTTCTATAGTGAGGACTTTTCATACCGAGACCTGTAGAGTTTTTTGGTAATTCTGGATCCTCTTCATGCGTTAAAGTATAACAGGAACGAATGGGACCTCCCAGGAAAGGAGTAGAATCATGAACTGAATCAAATTCAGAGTCTGAGTCCAAGTCTATTGGAAGATACCAGTCTTCTTTGGGAGTAACTACATCCGTTTTGTAAGCTGCATTAACAAGTTCAGAATAACACAAGGAACTTAGAGTGGAATCAATGGAAACATAACCAACTCTTAAATCAACAGGCTGTTGTCTTTGTACAGTTTCCCAATTCTTGGCATCACTGAAATTCTTAAGGTATTGGTTCATCAAGGCATTATCTTGCTCAGAAAGCGAGGAGTCAAAAAACGGAGCATTGGCTGAATGTTCAGAAGACTGAGTGGAGGATGAAATTGGACTCAAGGAAACAGATGTCACTGAAACATTAGACTGAGGTACACATTCAGACATTAGGTCAATAGCCTTGGTATTTTTTTTGACTTTAGATGCTACAGCAGAATTATCCCGACATTGATGAGAAAATATCCTTTCTGAAGTTGCCTCACTGGAATCCTCAAATGAGACTGAAAAGTCACTTGAAATCTCATTCTGGATGGTGATGCTAGTAATTTCCCCTGAAGCTGCGACACTCGCGTCTGCGACTGAGGCAAATGACTCTGATGACTGGATTGAGAAAGCAACATCAGTATCCTTCTCAGCAATATTAGTCTGATGTCCTTTATCCGAATCAGCAGATGGAACATTAGGTTGCTCAGACAAGCTTAGGGACAAAGCTGAGAAAACTGTACTCAGATCGGTATCCGGCTCTGTAGCACATTCAGACTTTAAGTGAGTAGCCTTGGGAATTTTCTTGACTTTGGTGGCTACAGCAGATTTATTCTGACATTGATGAGAAGATGTATTAGATTTCCCTGCAGAAGTTGTGGACTCAAACGAGGAAACAGAATCAGAGACAGACTGAAGTCTAATTTTAGAACTAGATGGTGGAAGTCCTTTACTGGGACCAACTGACAAAAGTTCTTTACTCGGACCAATGCTTGGAATCGGTTTGAGTCCAGATGAGTTTGAACAGACTGAAACTGGAGAAATCTCTGGCTGGACGAGCAGGACTGGATTAGATCCGAGGATACTTGAATTGGCTGGAGCCAAAGGAGACTGACCAGGCTGGTCCTGGAGTATCGATGGACCAGCTGGAACCAGAACGGACTGACCAGGCAGGGCCTGGAGTATTGCTGGACCGGCAGGAGCCCCCTCTTCACGGGGCTGAGCTGAGGCAAGAGCCCCCACTTCACGGGGCTGGGCTGAGGCAAGAGCCCCCACTTCACGGGGCTGGGCTGAGGCAAGAGCCCCCACTTCACGGGGCTGGGCTGAGGCAAGAGCCCCCACTTCACGGGGCTGGGCAGCACTCTGTAGACTCTCTGGCTGGGCAGCACTCTGTAGACTCTCTGGGGCTGGACCCTTTGAACCCCTCACAGGGGCTGGAGATACGGATGCCCATCCTGGGGCTGGACACTCTGAAGACGCCCCTCCTGGGGCTGGACACTCTGAAGACGCCCCTCCTGGGGCTGGACACTCTGAAGACGCCCCTCCTGGGGCTGGGCACTCGAAGACGCCCCTCCTGGGGCTGGACACTCTGAAGACGCCCCTCCTGGGGCTGAAGACACGGACGCCCCTCCTTGGGCTGAAGACACGGACTCCTCTGTGACTCTAAATGGCTTAAACATTCTTCTCTGGACACCCAACTTGGGATAAGGTCTTTTAATCACCGGACCCCAGTCATAAATTTGAGTCTCTTTCAGAGTAGCCATCTTGATACCCCCGTCAGCAGTAGCAGGATCTGCTACTGTGGATGACTTGTAGACATGAGCACTGTGATACTGAGATTTGTCACCATTCCCTGGCTTACGAAGAATGCAGTCTTTAACAAAATGACTGGAATTTCCACAGTAAAGACAGAGGTGTAGCTCCCTATGCCGCTGACGTTCAGCTTCAGAGAGTTTGGGCCGTGGATAGCTCTGATGAACAACTTTTCCTTGCACAGAGGAAGAGACTCTATTAACTGGATGGGACAAAACAGGATCAACAACGTTGGTAGTATTCCTGAAGAGATCAGGCATCACAGAAAGAATACTAGACAAAATTTCTTGTAACTGTAATAACATCTGGAAGAAAATCTGCAGTTGGTCAGGAGTCTTAGTGCAGAAGGTCAGAGAATCTCTGGAGAAAGAATTCCGCTGCAGACACTGTGCTAATTGATGCTGAGTCGACTCCAGACCTTCCAAGCGTCCTGCAATATTGCTTAGGAGGTCTTGCGTCAGACAAACACTTTCAGCCGGGTCCATGTGGCCAGTTCCTACTGTCATGACTGTGGTTTTGTGAACCCGGTGTTAGTGAAGTCTGTGCGGGCGACTGGAGGATTATATGAATACTACCACTGACCTGGTTTGGGAGTGTTGTGAACTCAGGGTTTCTTCCGGTGACTGGGAAGAGGAACCGCAGCAGAGATGGCCGAATCTAGGTTCTCCTCATGCAGGATTAGGTCGGCAGACAGGAGGCACGTGTGGACGCTGAAGGTCTCCTGAAAGACAGAACTGGAAAGGTGCTGATGAATCAGTGAAGATACCAGGTACATCTGTGCTAAAGTGCACTGTTGCTTGGAGACACTGAGATGCTTGGAGAAACTAAGGTGCTAGGAGGCGCGGAGGCGCTTGGAGACACTGAGGTACTAGGAGGCACGGAAGTACTTGGAGGTACTGGGGTGCGTAGAGACACTGGCGTGCGTAGAGACACTGGGGTGCGTAGAGACACGAAGGTGCTGGAGGCACGAGGTGCTGAGGCACGGGATGCTGAAAGCACAGAGGCACTGGAGGCACGGAAGTGCTTGGACGCACTGAGGTGCTTGGAGGTACTGGGGTGCGTAGAGACACTGGGGTGCGTAGAGACACTGGGGTGCGTAGAGACACGGAGGTGCTGGAGGCACGGGATGCTGAAAGCACAGAGGTACTGGAGGCACGGAAGTGCTTGGACGCACTGAGGTGCTTGGAGGTACTGGGGTGCGTAGAGACACTGGGGTGCGAAGAGACACTGGGGTGCGTAGAGACACTGGGGTGCGTAGAGACACTGGGGTGCGTAGAGACACGGAGGTGCTGGAGGCACGAAGATGCTGGGGGGAACGGAGGTGCTGAGGCACGGGGTGCTGAAAGCACGGAGGTACTGAGTCACGGAGATGCTGGAAGCACGGAGGTGCTGAGACACGGGATGCCGAAAGCACAGAGGTACTGGAAGCACAAGGTGCTGAGTCACGGAGATGCTGGAAGCACGGAGGTACTGAGGCACGGAGGTACTGAGTCACGGAGATGCTGGAAGCACGGAGGTACTGAGTCACGGAGATGCTGGAAGCACGGAGGTACTGAGGTACTGAGGCACGGAGGTACTGAGGCACGGAGATGCTGGAAGCACGGAGGTACTGAGTCACGGAGATGCTGGAAGCACGGAGGTACTGAGGTACTGAGGCATGGAGGTACTGAGGCACGGAGGTGCAGAGACACAGAAGCCACAGGGATACGGGAGCTCTGGAGATCACAACTACAACAGCAGTAAAACTGAAACACGACAGCTGTGGTTTTCAGTGGAGAATACGGAATTCAGTACTGTGCCTTTAAATTGAGACTCATGGAAATGGTGAAATCAATGGCAACACAAAAGTAAACCAAACGGTAACAAGGGAACAGAGTTTCCACAGGAACTTAGGTACACAGATTACCTTTAGAGAGCTCAGCTTGAAGACTCACACAAAGCTGTGTGTGACACGAGGAACTGGCCCAGTTTCTAACTCAGCCTCCTGATTTATACTTCCTGGTCCTTGGTGATTGGTGAGCAGGATTAGGTGATGCAGAGAGTCTCAGGCTGGCAGAGGATTGAACAACTCTGGGTCAGGTGAACAGTCACTGTCATGTGACTACTCTAGCCAAGGCTGTGATGTAGAATGAGGCCTAGCAGGCCGAGAGAACACTGAAGCCTGAACTTCTGCAAAACACAGGATGCTTGCTTTTAGACCTAAAGTTCAGATTACTGAATTCAGCCTCACACAGGGGATCACCACAGGTGGAGCTAATTAACTATTACCTCTCAGGCAGAGAACTCAGGAAAACTCATAGTGCTGACAAGCTGTTTAACTCCGTGAGTGAAAAGACACAGGATCCAGGACATATGGCAGGGGTAAGTCACCAAATATAAAACCTACAGTCAGGATTGTGACACTACCTAGGTCATCAATCATTTGTTTTACCCCTCCCGGTGTGTCTACCCTGTTGCATATCTTTGTATCATCTGCAAAAAGGCATACCTTCCCTTTAATACCATTTGCAATGTCACCAACAAAGATATTAAAGAGAACTGGACCAAGTACAGATCCCTGGGGTACTCCACTGGTAACATTTCCCTCCATAGATTGCACTACATTAACTACAACTGTCTGTTTCCTATCCTGCAACCAGTTTCTTATCCATTTAACTGTTTTATAATCCACCCCCACGCTTTCAAGTTTATTTAGCAGTCTGCGATGTGGGACAGTGTCAAATGCCTTACTAAAGTCTAGATATGCTACATCTACAGCTCCCCCTTGATCTATTATTTTCATCACAGAGTCAACAAAGTCAATAAGATTTGTTTGGCATGATTTCCCACCAGTAAATCCATGTTGTTTTGGATCCTGTAAGTTGTTTGATTTAAGATATTCCTCAACTCTTTCTTTTAATAGTTTTTCCATTACTTTCCCTACTACTGATGTAAGGCTTACTGGTCTGAAGTTACTTGCTTCTTCCTTGCTACCACTTTTGTGCAGTGGAACTACATTTGCTCTTTTCCAGTCCTCTGCGATGGCACCTGTACTTAGAGACTGGTTAAATAATTCTGTTAAAGGTGTAACCAGCACATCTATTAGCTCTCTGAGTATCATTGGGTGTATCCCATCTGGTCCCAGTGATTTATCCACTTTTAGTTTTGAAAGTTCTGCTAGGACCTACTCCTCTGTAAATGTACTTTCATCTACCATATTTTTATTAATGTCCTTGCAACTTAACTGTGGCCCCATCCCTTCTTCTGTAGTAAATACTGAGCAAAAATAATTATTTAGGTGATCTGCTATTGCCTTGTCTCCCTCCACCAAATGCTCACTCTCCATCTTAAGTCTTATTATTCCTCCATTTGATTTTCTCCTTTCACTTATATACTTAAAAAAAAGTTTTGCCCCCTCTATCTACTGACTGGGCCATTTTCTCCTCAGATTCTGCCTTTGCATGTCTTATCCCTTTCTTATCATATCAGTTGATATGAATGGTCAATTTAAATAGGTAATTAAAAACAATTCTAAACTCAGCACTAACTAAACAAAAACAGGAGTAGAACTGGCATGGTAAAATGGCAATGCACCCCTTGATAAAGTGTAACTGAGCACTAGGCTAGACAGACAGACAGTCCCACTATTAATAGGGAAACTTGGAGCATGGAGTCACCCTATCAAAGTGGGAACCAGAAACAGCTTGATCAGTGTAAGGCTGCAGCTTCTATAAGGCAGGGTAGGGACAAAAAACAACACCACACCCACACTAAGAGAATACCAGCCCAGCACTGAAAAGCACTGAGGTTTTTCCTTGCACCATGGGTTGTGGGGGCCAGCCAGGGTAATCAATCTGACTGGGTCCGCTTGAATGGAAACGTTATGCGGCTGGTCCTGGTTGACTGCCAGTCCGCAAGCTCCGATTGGCTTGTGGCCTGCACCACATTTAAATTCTGCCTGTACTCTCACTCTCTCCATGGCTGCCTGTTGGCAATGCACACTGCTGACACCCATAGTCTGTCCACCTCGGGACTCCTGTCCTGACAGTCTCCCCTTGATGGCAGCCTGTGTTGGGGCACCAAGTTACCCGAGCCTCCTTTTGCTCTCGAGTCAGCTGATGCCTGCTCAGGAACCTTGCTCAGGCCAAGCTTTTTGTGGAGTATCAAGCGGATAGGTCCCGATGATGTTAGGATATGGTGCACTCTGTACCTGTCTCCTTCTGTGTATCAGTCAATGGGTGCATACCCTAGTGTTAGACCTCTAGTGCCAGGAGTCACTCGGAGGCACAGTTATATGATGTAAGTTCCTATTCCTCCATCTCAGGGAGAGGGAGGAGTGTGTGACACACATAGACTGAGAGACAGAATCCTGTGTGTACAAGTGTACAGAGCTGAGACCAGGAGCAGATCTCAGCTACAGAGACTCACAGTGTTCCAATGCATGCATCATCCTCTCTACAGTGGAGTCAGACTGCATGGCTGAGCAGTCCTCCATCCCTCACCACCACAGACATCTCCTGATAAGTACAGCTATCTAATGCTGTTACCTTGTGTGATATATGGACTCCTGATTACTGCTATCAGTGTTACATCTGAGTCAACTGTGTTCACTAAATAAACCTGCATTACTGTTTAAGTCTTCAAGTGTGTGGACTGACGTCACTTTACCAGATAGTTCAGTACACTCTGCCAACAGATGAGATGTTTATCTCCTTCTCTAACTGGGCTATGGTCACCCTGGCATTTACCTCAACTATTATTATTATTATCCTTTATTTATATGGTGCCACAAGGGATCCACAGCGCCCAATTACAGAGTACATAAGCAAATAAACAAAAACAAGAAAACAGTGACTTACAATTCAATACAATATAGGACAAGTACAGGGTATATAAACATAGTTGCATCAGAAGATAACACTGAAAAGTATAAGGGTGACAGAAAACCAACGGTTTTGGTGCCGTCAAAGGGAGAATTGAAAAAAAGGTAGGTTAAGTAAGAGAAGTAAAAGCACATGAGGTAAGAGGGCCCTGCTGATGAATGCTTACATTCTAACTATGGCCCGCATGGCAGCAACATTGTCCTCAGTGATGGAGGACAGAGGTAGGGCGCATCGCTCCTAATCTTCCAGGGACTGTCTCCATCACCGGAATACTGCAAGCCACTCAAACAAAGTGGTTCAGGATGGATGATTCCTTCCCAAAAGCAGCTCACAGTTGGTCGCAGACCACTCTTGTAGTCGTAGAAGATCATGGCTCTCCAGTGGCCTCTGTTTAACTCCACAGGGCCATAACTAGGAGTGTGCGGAGAGTGCCTTGCACACAGTGCACTTGTGGAGGGAGCGCATCGCTGTGCTGCAGGGAGCCAGGACAATGAATGGAGGAATAAGCAGGACAGCTATGGAGCTGTCCCCTTGCCTACATGTGCAGCCCCGCCTCCCACTCGACACTCCCACTCCCAGTCCACCTCTCCAGTACAGTAATGTCTTTGCCCCCACCTTCCCAGAATGCCGGTGCGGGTGTGAGGTCTTCGTGCACCGCATTCTGGGGGCAGACGCGGTAGTGGGAGCGACGGCGCGTGCTGTTCTACCCGCCCACAAGCACCCGCCAGCCCAGGTCTGCAGCCTGCCAGAGCCCCCGCCACTGAGAAGTCCTGCCAGCTGCCACCCACACAGTCCGGGGATCCCAGCAGCAGCACAGCACTCAGCCAGCCTCAGCACTGGAGGGAGAGTGCCGAAACCCCCCCAGGTGAGTTTGGATGTTTCTGTGTTCTCTCTCTGTCTTCTCTCCCCTCCCCTCTCTCTCTCTCTCTCTCTCTTTTGTCCTCACCCCTACTTACTCTCTCTCTCTCTCTCTCTCTCTCTTTGTGTAAAATGTGGTCTCTGCCAGCCAAATGTGTAAAAATGGGTCTCTGCCAGCCTAATGTGTAAAAAGGGGGTCTCTGCCAGCCTAATGTGTAAAAAGGGGGTCTCTGTCAGCCAAATGTGTAAAAATGGGACTCTGCCAGCCAAATGTGTAAAAAGCGGACTCTACCAGCCTAATGTGTAAAAAGGGGGCCTCTGCCAGCCTAATGCATAAAAAGGGGAGTCTTCCAGCCTAATGTGTACAAAGGGATCTCTGCCAGCCTAATGGGTAAAAAGGGGGTCTCTGCCAGCCTAATGTGTAAAAAAGGGGTCTCTGTCAGCCTAATGCGTAAAAAGGGGGTCTCTGCCTGCCTAATGTGTAAAAAGGGGGTCTCTGCCAGCCAAATGTGTAAAAATGGGACACTGCCAGCCTAATGTGTCTAAAGGGGGTCTCTGCCAGCCTTATGTGTAAAACGGGGGATTCTGCTGCCGTAATGTGTAAAAAGGGGGACTCTACCTGGCATAATGTGTAAAAGGGAGCACTACCTGCCGTAATGTGTAAAATGGGACGCTACCTGCCATAACGTGTAAAACGTTGTGCACTGGCCATGTTTTGTATATAGTGGGGGGTGCCGATGCTGTTTCTTGCACAAAGCGCTAAAATGTCTAGTTATGGCACTGTAACTACATATCGAGTTTGTAAAGGAGGTGAAAATGCTGGCATCTTCAGTGTGCAGTGCTGCTTATGTATATGGTTCCGTACCTTCGCATTTCACAAGAACTTTAGTCAGAGATTACAGTTCACAACTAGACAGTCAAATTGTGTCTACTCTACCTATGCACTGTACATCGGGAAACTTAATGCACACCCCACATACAGTTCAGTGAGGGGATGTGGTTATGTGACCGGGGGTCAGGAGACTGCCGGTCACAATACCTCCCTCTACATCCCGCCCCCTCAGAATCCCGACAGTCGGCATGCAGACTAGCAGGGACTATTCCCACTCGTGGGTGTCCACAACACTCATAGAGTGGGAATAGAACCTTTGGTGAGCGCAGCTCGCCACCAACCCTCAGTGAGCTATACACATAAAAATGTAAAGTGAGCTGCTGTTTTGTAACATCAGTTTACTGCAATGGTGGTCACAGCAGTGCATAGGAGGACCCGATGACCAGCATCCCACACCGGAGCATCAATCCCCGGCCCCTGGCACTGGTAAATATTTTTATTTAAATACTTTTTTTTTTTTTTTACTGGGATCAGCTTGTGTGTCCATCGTACACACATAGTTGATCACCAAAGCTGGGTCATTGCACAGCTTTCTCTGCCAGGGGGCAGAGAAAGCTGTGCAGAAATAGGGATATCACAGTGAAGCTGGCGTAATTATCACAGGGCTTATTGCGGGGGGGAAGGGGGGGGTTATTTTTTTTAATGTTTTCCCGTAAATTTGCCCAGATCGCATTTCCCATTATACTGTAAAAGTGAATACTACGTGAGCCTGTATCTTATAAGAAATTACTTTGTACATTCCCAGAAAAGCATATACATCTATGAGATGGTGTGAATGCACTGATAATGATTATAGTAGCCATCAGCATTGGAGAACTGCTTGTGATAGTGCTGCTGAAGCTGATGTGTGCTTTTTCTGTCCCACTAGCAAATATCATAGAGGCCTACTCTCCCGGAACGTCCAGGATGTTGGGATGGGAAATTGCGTCATCATTGGGGCCCTAGTGACGCAAATCACAACAGCCACTCCAGGAACTCTACTGGAGAGGTGAAACCAAATGTCAGTAAGTATGGCATATATTATGCTTTCATGTGCTTATTTTAACAAAAAGTTTTTCTGTTGTTTTTTGTACTGCAACAAAACATGGGTGTAAGTGTATGTAGTGTATATGACATATGCCTGGCATAACCCATGTGCATGTAAGAGGAGCTTGTACAGGTACTCAAATGATGCGTTTTTAGTGAACACATTTTACGTCTGCGATTTGTGGCGCAGTTGCTGCCAACACTCTATTAGCCCATTTGTGTACTATTAATCAGGATTGTCTCTAGTTACTAGAGATTTATAGTCCTAATATTCTGGGGTATATTTACAAAGATTCGTGTTTTGGCCGTTTTGAAGGGTGTTTGAACTCGAATGGTATCGGGTGCATTTTACTGCAACTTTTTGAATCCTGATACGATCATTCACTAAGCTGCCGAGTTTTGCACAATCGTTTTTTCCGATGTCGATGTGATTCGTAATATCAGGCAGTGTTTTACGGGAGTGATGAGTAAAACACTGCCTGGCAAAACACAAGGAATCCCGGCCGGTTCTGTGAGATCCGTGCAGGGCTTCATTGTGTACCTTAAAAAGTTGATTAAAGTCTTAAAAATTCTGAAAAAAATTGCGTGGGGTCCCCCCTCCTAAGCATAACCAGCCTCGGGCTCTTTGAGCCGGTCCTGGTTGAAAAAATATGGGGGGAAAAATGACAGGGGTTCCCCCATATTTAATCAACCAGCACCGGGCTCTGCGCCTGGTCCTGGTTCCAAAAATACGGGGGACAAAAAGCGTAGGGGTCCCCCGTATTTTTGAAACCAGCACCGGGCTCCACTAGCCAGGAACATAATGCCACAGCCGGGGGACACTTTTATACTGGTCCCTGCGGCCCTGGCATTACATACCCAACTAGTCACCCCTGGCCGGGGTACCCTGGAGGAGTGGGAACCCCTTAAATCAAGGGTCCCCCCCCCTCCAGCCACCCAAGGGCAAGGGGTGAAGCCCGAGGCTGTCCCCCCCATCCAAGGGCGGCGGATGGGGGCTGATAGCCTTTTGAAAAAATGTGAATATTGTTTTTAGTAGCATTACTACAAGTCCCAGCAAGCCTCCCCCGCAAGCTGGTACTTGGAGAACCACAAGTACCAGCATGCGGTGGAATACCGGGCCCGCTGGTACCTGTAGTACTACTACTAAAAAAATACCCCAAAAAAAACAGGACACACACACCGTGAAAGTATAAGTTTATTACATACATGCACACCTCCATACATACATACTTACCTATGTTCACACGAGGCTCGGTCCTCTTCTCCATGTAGAATCCTCGGGGTACCTGTGAAAAAAATTATACTCACATAATCCAGTGTAGAATCAGACCTTTGTATAATCCACGTACTTGGCAAAATAATAAAACGGAAACCCGACCACGCACTGAAAGGGGTCCCATGTTTACACATGGGACCCCTTTCCCCGACTGCCAGGACCCCCCCCTGACTCCTGTCAAAGAGGGTCCCTTCAGCCAATCAGGGAGCGCCACGTCGTGGCACTCTCCTGATTGGCTGTGTGCTCCTGTAGTGTCTGTCAGGCAGCACATGGCACAGATACAATGTAGCGCCAATGCGCTCCATTGTAGCCAATGGTGGGAACTTTGCGGTCAGCGGTTGACCGAAAGTAACCTCACCGCTGACCGCAAAGTTCCCACCATTGGCTACAATGGAGCGCATAGGCGCTACATTGTATCTGTGCCGTGTGCTGCTTGACAGACACTACAGGAGCACACAGCCAATCTGGAGAGTGCCACGACGTGGCGCTCCCTGATTGGCTGAAGGGACCCTCTTTGACAGGAGTCAGGGGGGGTCCTGGCAGTCGGGGAAAGGGGTCCCATGTGTAAACATGGAACCCCTTTCAGTGCGTGGTCGGGTTTCCGTTTTATTATTTTGCCAAGTACAGGGATTATACAAAGGTCTGATTCTACACTGGATTATGTGAGTATAATTTTTTTCACAGGTACCCCGAGGATTCTACATGGAGAAGAGGACCGAGCCTCGTGGGAACATAGGTAAGTATGTGTGTATGGAGGTGTGCATGTATGTAATAAACTTATACTTTCACGGTGTGTGTGTCCTGTTTTTTTGGGGGTATTTTTTTAGTAGTAGTACTACAGGTACCAGCGGGCCCGGTTTTCCACCGCATGCTGGTACTTGTGGTTCTCCAAGTACCATCTTGCGGGGGAGGCTTGCTGGGACTTGTAGTACTGCTACTAAAAACAATATTCACATTTTTTTTCAAAAGGCTATCAGCCCCCCATCCGCCGCCATTGGATGGGGGGACAGCCTCGGGCTTCACCCCTATCCCTTGGGTGGCTGGAGGGGGGGGACCTCTTGATTTAAGGGGTTCCCACTCCTCCAGGGTACCCCGGCCAGGGGTGACTAGTTGGGTATGTAATGCCAGGGCCGCAGGGACCAGTATAAAAGTGTCCCCCGGCTGTGGCATTATGTACCTGGCTAGTGGAGCCCGGTGCTGGTTTCAAAAATACGGGGGACCCCTACGCTTTTTGTCCCCCGTATTTTTGGAACCAGGACAAGGCGCAGAGCCCGGTGCTGGTTGATTAAATATGGGGGAACCCCTGTCATTTTTTTCCCCATATTTTTTCAACCAGGACCGGCTCAAAGAGCCCGAGGCTGGTTATGCTTAGGAGGGGGGACCCCACGCAATTTTTTTTTCAGATTTTACACTAAACAGACCCTTTTCCATAGATAACCATGCACAGATCTCACTGATCCGTGCATGGTTATCCAAACTCGACTGGAAAAAGCAGGTCTATTTTTTTGCTGCTTTTTTTAACGAATCGAAAAAAAACAGACCCGCACTTGAGCACTCAGAAACTAACACCCAAATACGAATGAATAGTGAATGCCCGTATTGTATGAAATATCAGCCGCGTTTGACCGATGGTCTATTCATTCGTATTTCGGAACTTTGCAAATCAAACCATTACGAATAGTCCAAACACTGCCGAGATTGGTGCTTAGTGAATTCCCGGATTGGGACTTTGAAAAAAAAACATAAATCGGACAAACTCGGATTTTTAGTAAATACTGGCCTCTGTGTCCACCAAAATAAATAAATAATGCCTACTTAGGGGATGCAGTCATAAGGTCAAAAATAACAAGGTTCAGCATTCATAATGTCAACCAGGGCCATCAGGGAGTTGCTGGGCACAACTGTCTCAAGCCCAGCCGTTCAGACAGAGAGGATGGGGTTGCATGCTGCCCACTACTGAGAGGGCCCCCGCTCCCAGTATTGAAAATGTCCCTCCCAAAATGACCACTGCCTCAGAGGAGACAGTTATTTTAAATGCTATAAGAGACAGTGGCAATTTTGGGAGGGACATTTTCAAAAGGTTGAAAAGGACAGACGGCCCCCGCCGGGACAGCAGACCCATTGTGACCGCATCAGCCGTTCCTCTGAAAACAAGCAGAATCCCTGACAAGGAGCAAAACCCCTGACAACGAGCGGAACCCCTGACAACTAGCAAAACCCCTCAGAGCAGGTAATGGGATATAATATTGTGACAGGGGCATAACTGTGGGGCATAATATGGTGTCAGTAGCGTTTCTGTGGGGGCGTAATATGGTGTCATTACTTTGTGGGTCATAATGTAGTGCTGCTCAGAGTTTGTGCACAGGAATTTTTATATATATTATATTTTTGGTGTGTGTATGTGGGGGGGGCTGCCTATTTTGTCAGACCCGGGCCCCACAATTTCTGATGGTAGCCCTGTTGTCGACATTACAACATTAACAGTTATGTCGACAGGCAATATTTTAACATTCTCAGAATGTTGACATATGAAATTATGACATTGTCAGAATGTCTATATTAGGGTTAGGCTACAGGCAGGTATGTTAGGGTTAGGCTACAAGGGGGACCAAGGGCGTGGCTACCATAGGTGCAAGGACTGCAGCTGCTATGGGGTGGGGCCCACCTTCCTTGTCACAGTTACATGTGTTATATACCATTTTCGCCATTTGGTGGTACATAGAGACCCTTCCAAACGTTTGCCTTGGGGCCTAAAATATATCTAGTTATGCCCCTGGACCTGTTAATTGTAATGTGGTATAATATGAACTGGGGCACTGTAATGTAGCACAATATGAAATGGTGACGCTATAGCATAATGTGAACAAGAGCACTACTATGGTTCATAAAATAAACTGGGGCACTAGCATGGGGCATAACCCTAAGGCGCTACTATGGTTTTGAAAATTAGGGCACTATTATGGGGCAATAAAATTAAAAACTGCTGCAGAGAGGTGGCTATCTAGAAGCATTGGGACAGGGGCCCCTTCAATATGTTGCTCTAGGGCCCACAAAGTTCTGGCTACACCTCTAGGGGGGAGGCTAGGGTTAGGCAATAGAGGGAGGGTTAGGGGTAGGAACTAGGGTTAGGGACAGGAGGAGAATACTTACCAGAATACTGCTCTGTCTGATGACTCCTTAGGAAGTGACAGTCACATGATGGGCAGTACCTGGAAGACGCCATTGGAGTTGCTGCAGCCGTCGGGAGCAGGTAAGTCACTGCTGTGCTACAAGGTACAATGGGGCAGTTGTATTAACCTGGAGAAGGCATAAGGAAGTGATAAACCAGTGATATGTGCAAGATGATAAACACACCAGCCAATCAGATCCTAACTGTTCATTTACATATTGGAGCTGATTGGCTGGTGCCCTTATCACCTTGCATATCTCACTGGTTTATCACTTCCTTATGCCTTCTCCAGGTTAATACATCTGCCCCACTGTATTGACATTCCAACATGTCGATATTTCATCAGTGTCTACATAAAGAATGTCAACATTAAAATGTTTCTTTTGTGACCATGTTGACAAATCATACCACATCCCTTAGGCCGGTATCATATTACCAAGGCTAATTAGTGTGCAGGGGCTATCCTATTAGCCCCGACCTCCGGCATTAATCAGGGGTTAGTGCACCTAAATGCCACAATAAGTCCTACAAAAATACATAGGTCGATGACTTTTTGTGGACCCTATGTATTTTTGGGTGAAAACGTAGGATACAATAGGATAGAAAAATGCAAAAAAAACAACAGTTTTTCTGGAACAGTACACCCTCTGGGCTAATAGGATACAGCCCTTAGGGGCTCATTTACCAAGTAGTGATAAAACTCATTGTGAATCATAAAATTCATTGCATATGATAACTGGTTCTCCAGTCAATCAGCTCCCAACTGTCATTTTTCAAACACATGACAGTTTGGAGCTGAACACCTGGCTGGAGCTGATTGGCTGGAGCACCATTTATCATAAACAATTAGTTTTATCACTCGTTGATAAATGGGACCCCTTAGTGTGTACACAACAGATAATGGTTATAAAAAATTCTCAATTCAGGCATTTCTCTGGTTATCTAATAGTAACTTTTAACAATGCATCCGACTATAGATTTGACTGAAAACCAAGACTGAATGCATACCTGTTTTGTTGTGTTTTGTTCTGCACTTTAGTATGATATGTGTCTTTACATGCTCCATTCACTGACTATAGAAAGCACATTGTCAGTTCAGTTGCTGATTAGCAGAAAGAACTGCGATGAAAGTGCAAATCTTGCAGTCAGACATGGAACATTCTGTGGACACTACAACCATCTGCAAATTCTTTTTCTGGAATCAGCAAGAGGAGTAAAACGTATGACTCAGTTTTTCACTTCACTAGGCAGATTATTGCTCTGTGTTGTGGATTTCCGATACTAGGAAAGCCTGCCTGCCACACCTGCATGAGTTGGCACATCTCCTTACATAGCCAATCCTTCTCTAAACCATGTAAACAGTAAGAGGTGCATAGAATAACACTGCAACTCTGTGCCATAAAAATACAGCTTTATTATAACAACATATAGACCATTGTTATGTCTAACCAATACATGGAATTAGTTTGTGGGAAGTGATGAGTTTGTCAGAGTTAACAGACGGACGTAGATGTCTGTACACCTGTATATAAAATATTTTATTTATTTTTAGCTATAATAACAATAAAACAGGTTAGGTGTTACCAGTTAATGATCATTTTGAGAAGCATTCTGCATACCTGATGCTAAACATGCTAACATTACTGCAAAAAAAGGCAGTAGGAAAAGTAGATTACATAGCTAAACTGTCTAGACAAGACAGGGCCTCATTCAGAGTAGGGCAAAATTCTACAGCGCAAAATTAGATGTAAGATTTCAGCCGCAGAATTGTGCTTATTTCACACTTGCCTGCTGTCTTAGAATGTCTGGGAGATTGGTACACAGACACCTGGGACAGCATGTCATACTCCGCATACCATCCACCTACTAGTGAAATGGGAGGGACGAAAAATGCACAGATATAATATTTTAGGTCTGAAAACAGCAGTCACAAGGAGCAAGTATACAGTAATCATTCCATGGTGGAAAGAAATTTTGGATTTGAAAGGCTCATCCGGGAATGCAGTGGTAGGGGCCCAAGTATAAGGGGTGTAACCAGATGGGTACTTAGCCAACCATTAGAAAGAACATGCAAAGAACAGGGCCTCTCTCTAAAAAAAGGGAGACAGTGGTCTGTCAGAACCACCCATTTTGATTGGCAGGAGGGCTACTCTTGGTGTAGCTTCCATAGAAACAAACAAAGTACCTGAGTTCATCCATGATCCGGATCTATCAAGTTACTAGAGGAGGGGATGGTGCCCTCAGGCAGAGGGACACACTGAGGGTATCCCTTGTACACCTGTGGGCCAGTCCGGCTCTGCGTCCACGCTTCATATAAGTACCAAATAAACTATAACATAGCTGAAGCATATATATGACAAATCGATAATGCTGATAATGCTATATAATAAAACAGCAGGAACACATACAATTAATAAAGCATTCTAAAAGCAAATGTACTTCTCTAAATGTTGACACACAAATTCATATATAACTAAATAGTATACCTTAATCATGGCCAGAATAAGGGCCACATGGACCTGGGACTAAAAATATTCAAGGGCCTATAATGAGAAGGGGAGGAACTGTGATCAGAGCTGTGTGGGTGTGGCCAGTGCTATGTGTGTGTGCGACCAGTGCTGTGTAGGTGTGGCCAGTGCCAAGTCAGTGTGTACACCGCCTACACTATCTGCCCAAACACCTCTTACATAAAAATCTAAAAATTGCATAATTTTGTGAAGATGATTTATGACCACATGTGTGTCTAGTTGGTGGCTTGTCATCTTCATGCTGCTATGATGGTGGACCTATTTGTTCATGGAGGCCTGGAGCTCCATCCTCCCCATTGTTGATCTGGCCAGAGGCAGAACTCTGGGAGGCAACGGAGTCATCTGCCGCCGGGCTCCTGCTCTGAAGGGGGGCACCTCTCCTCCCATTCTGTGACACCATTGAATTAAGTTAATTGATAGCTGTCGCTGTCTTTTCAGTGGCTGACTTCCTCACTGGTCCCTGCACCTTACAAATCACACCCTCTTTATTATACTGAATATACTCATTTTACAAGTATCACACCCAGGATTAGAAACCACAACCTATTACACTGGAAGCTGACACCTTACTGATGAAGCTGTTTGCTCCTGTATAGTAAATATGAGAATTCTAACTATATGAAGTTACATCTCTGACAATTACACGTAACTTCATATAGTTAGAATTCTCATGCTTCCTCTACAGGAGCAAATAGCTCTATCAGTAAAGTGTCTGCTGTTAGTGTAACAGGTCATGGGTTCTAATCCTGGGTATGACTGCTAAGAAATGTGTGATTTAAAATAAAAGACAACTAAATGTATAAATACAGTATATACACCACTGGATCTGGCCCTGACATTGATGCATATGTACTCTATTTCAGCAGCTTTAAACTTTACTGCTGAAACAGACTGTCAGAGGACCATTCTTTTTTTTTTTCTTTTTTTTTCATCAATGATTTTTATTGAAAACAAGTTTTCTTTTTTGCAAAGGGAAGGGGTACAGAAAAGAAAAAAGGAAGGGGCGGGGAGGTACATAGAACCAAGGGAACAGGATGTAAACATGCAAATATCAAAATTGTCAGAAAGTCAAATATAACAATCCAATATAGATACAATAGAAAGAATACAAAGTCATCTTGGAAAAAGATACAGATAAACACGGGCCAAACATGAAAACATATCAATAAAAGACACAGGGCTA
This sequence comes from Pseudophryne corroboree, assembly GCF_028390025.1. Lineage (NCBI taxonomy): Eukaryota > Metazoa > Chordata > Amphibia > Anura > Myobatrachidae > Pseudophryne > Pseudophryne corroboree. The sequence continues at coordinate 331,389,795 of NC_086451.1, forward strand.
GTAAGGTAAGGCCGGTGCACAGGGCGGAAGTATAAGTCGAGTCAGTTAGGGAGAAGGCGAAACACCCCCTCCAGCAGTGACGTAGTCATGCCATGCCCTCCATTGGGAGGAGGCCACAGAAGAGTAAGGCAGGAACTCAGTTTCCATAGTAAAATGGAATTGAATTTTGTTGGTGACTAGGGATAGAGGAGGGGGAGAAGCTTGTTTCCAATTTTGGGCCAATGCAGCCCTAGCAGCTATACAAATATGCCCCACCAGGTATCTCTGATGAGGTGGTACCTCAGCAGGAAAAATGTGGAACAGGGCTATGGCCAGAGAGGGGGTGAGGGACAGGTGTAAGACCGTATTAATCAAAGCAAATATCTCGCTCCAGAAATGTCGAAGGGAAGGACAGGACCAGAAAATATGGAAAATATGGCCTATTTCCCCACAATTACGCCAGCAATATTTGGAACAAGACTGCCAGAATGCATGTAGCCTATCCGGTGTTAAATATAGTCTATTAAGGAGTTTGATATGCATCTCTGTGTGATTCAAGCACTTGGACATTTGGTAAGAAGAAATAAAAATTTGTTCCCATTGGGCTTCAGATAGGGGAAGATCCAAGTCTTGTTCCCATTTCAGCTGCGCATTAGACTTTGTAGTAATAAGCAAGCTGACAAGCATCCTATACAAAAACGAGATGTCCCTTCTGGAGTCACACAGAGATACACGCGTTAAGACAACCTGGGATAACGGGTTCGGGGGAGCCACCTGTCTAGGCAAACCTTTGTACCAGTGGTGAATTTGAAAATAATGCAATAATTCTCCACTGGGGAGATTATATCGAGACTGGAGTTGAGAAAACGATAGCATAACATTACCATCCAGAAGGTCCCCCAAGACAGTCAAACCACAAACAAACCAGGTAGAGAGATTTAAATTAGGGATTAATTTAGCTATGGCTCATAGTGAAATAGTAGAATAAGGAAATTGATGACCAGGCAGGCGAGTCACCAATTTATCCCAGATTTGTAAAGATGTTCTAGTGGCGGGGAGGAGGGCCAATAAGCGGGGTCTAGAGTTTGGGTGTATCTTAAAAAGGTCTTCTAAGGGAAGGTCCAAACTCCCAGTACGTTCAAGAGATACCCATCCCACTGCAGGCGCCCCACTCAACCAGTAATTTAGCTGGGCCAGCACACATGCCTCCTGGTAAAGAACCAGGTCGGGCATATCTAGCCCTCCCTTTCTGCGAGGGAGAATCATTTTGGACCGAGCCAATCAGGGTGGCTGTGCCTTCCAGACATAGCGTAGCATTATAGCACGACACCTATCAAGGTACATTTTAGGGAAAAGAAAAGGTATGGTTCAGTATAAGTACATGAGTTTAGGTAAGAGAGTCATTTTGAAGGCTGCTAGGCAGCCAATCCACGAAATATCATAAGATAACCAGGATTTAGTCAGGTCTAAAAAACTATTAATGAGTGGAGGTAAGTTAACATAAAAAACAGAGGCCGTAGAAGGTGGGATTTGGATCCCCAAACACTGAATTGAAGCCGAACACCAGTTATATGGATATTGTGATTGTAGGCTGGACACTATGGGAGCTGGAATATTACTGGGGAGAGCATCTGTCTTTGTCGTATTAATTTTATAAAAGGAAGCTTCTCTATACTGTCCTAAGATAGCATGCAAACATGGAAGAGAGGCTAGCGGGTCCGTAACAAACAGAAGGACGTCATTCGCAAAGAGGCACAACTTGTGAGTAGTAGTGCCAATAGTAACCCCTGGGAAGCCCCCAGACATCCTAACCTTCTCAGCAAGGGGTTCTATGCCCAACGTAAATATTAAGGGTGATAGAGGGCAACCCTGTCGGGTTCCATTCATAATAGGGAATGTATCGGAGAGGAAACCGTTACTAAATACCCGTGCAGAGGGGGAGCTGTATAAAGATAAACCCGAAGAAAGAATATGGCCACTAAAACCAAACTTGTCTAGAACCGAGGACATATATTGCCAGTTCAGTCTATCAAACGCCTTCTCGCCATCTAAAGAGAGCAGGAGAAGGCCAGTGTTAGAGGGAACAATATCAATCAAGTCAAAAACTCTACGGGTATTGTCAGAAGCCTGTCTACCAGGCACAAACCCAACTTGGTCGTAGGCAATGAGAGATGGCAGAAAGACATTTAAACGAAAAGCGACAAGTTTGGCAAAATTTTTATATCGCCGTTCAATAGTGCAATGGGCCTATAATTTTGGCAATGCGCTGGGTTTTTACCTGGCTTGGGTATAGTGATAATTTGAGCCTCTAGCATTTCTGTAGGGAAAGCACCAAGAGAGGAGACTGAATTAAACAAGGAGGTCAGGGTGGGCGATAATTGGTCACAGAGCGAAACGTAAAATTCATTAATGATGCCATCTGGACCGGGGGCTTTATTATGCGGGAGTGATTTCATTACTTGAACTACCTCAGAGGAGGTCTACCGGGCATTTAATGTCTCGAGTTGTTCCGCAGAAAGGGAGGGGAGTTTGACATCAGCTAGGAAGGATCGTATATAATAAGTAGTGGGTTGAAAAGTAAGGGGATCAGAAGAAAGATTGTACAGCTTGGTATAATATCTAGCGAATTGATTTGCTATGTCATATGGATTGGACACTTTACCACCCTGAGGAGAGATCAGATGTCTAATCCTATTACGAGCCTGGAGAGCACGGAGCTTGCGAGCCAGCATTTTCCCTGGTCTATTACCAGTCAGGTAAAATTTCTGTCTCAACCTATTTAAAGCAAACTGGGTCCGTCTCATAAGGAGTTTCTGAAGTTGGCCTCGGATATCCTTTAATTCCCTACGTAGGGCCCTAGAGGGGTGGAGCTTATTCCTATCTTCAACCTCCTTAAGTTTAGATTCCAAGTCTTGTTGTTGTTGGATAGCTTGTCGTTTGAGTCTAGCACCGGCTTGGATCGCAGTGCCTCGCACAACTGCATTAAGGGCACACCAGAAAGTTGTGATAGAAGTATCTAAGGGAGAATTAGTTTCTATATAGAGGGAGATGCAATCATCAATCGCTTTTTTAGATATAGGGTCCGATAGCAGGTGGGCAGATAGGCACCACGGCCGAGGGGCGGTAAATTGGTGCCAAATATTCCAAGACCATAGGAGAGGAGCATGATCTGACCAGGAAATAGGCAGAACATCCACCTGTGCTGAGTGCTGCAAAGTCCACTTATCGCAAAGAATAAGATCTATGCGAGAGTAGGAATTGTGCACTGGAGAGAAATATGTATAATCGCTTGAAGTTGGGTTCTGAAATCTCCACAAGTCATACAGGTCATATTCTGCCAGCAAATTACGGAAGGCTAGTGATGGGCCAGCTGGAGCAGCAGACATCTGGGAAGGAGACCGAGGAGATCTATCTAGTTTAGGATCAAGCACTAAATTATAGTCGCCCAACATAAGCAGGGCACCCTGACGAACCCTCGCAATAGTCAAGCAAACTTTTCTAAGGAACGGGACTTGGTTAGAATTGGGAGCGTAAAGAGACACAATCGTAACCATCTTATCCTCCAATTTTCCAACTAGAATGAGGAAACGACCATTCTTGTCAGCTATCTGGGACAGCAGTTCAAACGAAACAGAGCTCCGAAAAAGAACAGCCACTCCATTTCGCTTGAAGGGGCCATTTGCAAAAAAGCCAACTGGGTATCTCCGGTCTTTCAGAGCCGGGGGACCTGCTGGCGAAAAATGTGTTTCTTGCAAAGCAACTATGTCAGCTCTGTGTTTATGAAAAGTGGACAAGGCAAGCCTGCGTTTATTGGGGGAGTTCAACCCTTTAACATTCAATGAATATATTCGTACCATTTAAATTACAGAAAAAGCAAAAACAGCTGACATCCCAAAAGGATATTAAAAAGAAAATACACCTGGCGCTGTCACCTTACAAGGTGAAAGCAGCTAGTCTCAGGGGACTGATCCCAGTTCACCCAAAAATATATCCAACAAGAATAAAAGAATTGAGACAGCGCTATTCACTTTGTAAAAAATATTTTTTTTTTAGTTTATTTTTCCATAAGGATAATAAAAACCATCACATACAATTATACAATACGCACTTCAAACTATAGTGCCGGCCGGTACTAATATTATACTAACAATATATTAAAAACTATACCATAACAACACTGAATGTTTCTACTTTAAATCACCTTTCTAATCACCTGTGTTACCACACTCTTAGTCCCTTTAGTAGGAGTTTATAATCTCAGAGTCAATATCACACAGTGGCTAGAAAACTGATCGATTTGGATAAAACATAATCTCAACAAGACATACTATATAAAATAAAAGTTATAATCTGTAGATGGCATCCCTTTATCACAACAATTTAATTTATTAAGACACTAAACGTGTAATGAAAGATGCAGCTGATAATTAATAATCAGCTACTATTGAGCAGAGTCCATATATTCCAATCCAGATATTTGCAATCGATAAGTGTAATTAATACCACAGATGGAGCTCCTTTAATTATTGTCCATATATATAGATCAATCTGTTTGTTAGTATTTTATAAGATGATTAATAATTCAGTTGTTAATAAAGCAGTTAAGTAGTGTAAACTTGAAGATAAATTGATTTTAATTAATATTTCAGCTGTGGTTCGGACCACAGATTAACTAATTATCTGATTATATTCCAAATGTCCCAGTCTCCACTTAGCATACCGTGCACATTATATTCAGTATTTTACCTCTCCTTAGATTGTTGTAGGCATGGCAGCCGCTCCAACAAATTGAGATAATGTTCAGAAGATGTGTAACACTTTCCAAATAAAGATTCTCTCTCCAGAGAATCTTTATTTGGAAAGTATTACACATCTTCTGAACATTATCTCAATTTGTTGGAGCGGCTGCCATGCCTACAACAATCTAAGGAGAGGTAAAATACTGAATATAATGTGCACGGTATGCTAAGTGGAGACTGGGACATTTGGAATATAATCAGATAATTAGTTAATCTGTGGTCCGAACCACAGCTGAAATATTAATTAAAATCAATTTATCTTCAAGTTTACACTACTTAACTGCTTTATTAACAACTGAATTATTAATCATCTTATAAAATACTAACAAACAGATTGATCTATATATATGGACAATAATTAAAGGAGCTCCATCTGTGGTATTAATTACACTTATCGATTGCAAATATCTGGATTGGAATATATGGACTCTGCTCAATAGTAGCTGATTATTAATTATCAGCTGCATCTTTCATTACACGTTTAGTGTCTTAATAAATTAAATTGTTGTGATAAAGGGATGCCATCTACAGATTATAACTTTTATTTTATATAGTATGTCTTGTTGAGATTATGTTTTATCCAAATCGATCAGTTTTCTAGCCACTGTGTGATATTGACTCTGAGATTATAAACTCCTACTAAAGGGACTAAGAGTGTGGTAACACAGGTGATTAGAAATGTGATTTAAAGTAGAAACATTCAGTGTTGTTATGGTATAGTTTTTAATATATTGTTAGTATAATATTAGTACCGGCCGGGACCACATTGCTACTGCAGGGAAAAGGTATGCAGTAGAAAAAGTATGGGGAGGTGGCGGTAGTATCACCCCCCGGGGTACAAAAGGCACATGTGTACCTGGAGCAATAACTTATAGCCAAACTACACGTACCAATAATGGTACCAACAAGCACACCAACAAATAATTTAAGTGACTAGTGAGATACCCTCATGTGTACAGTAATAAGAAAAAGAAAGATAAAAGAGATAGAATCAGAGGAAAATGCAGGTACACATAGTAATATAAACCGCAAATGAAAGAACCAAAAGCATACACATATATAACAGATAAACTCACGTATCCGGTATGCATTATAGGGGGGACGGAGTCCCCAACTAAACATGAAGATCAACCAGGAGCTACATTAATTGGAACATAGAGTACTCAGTCAGGTCGCAGACCACTCACGGGTAAGTGGCAGGCGAGGTTTCAAAGTAGAGGGCACTTTGACCGAAACATCCCAGTCATTAAGCAGCTTAACCCCAACGTCCAGGGTGGCAACTATGTAGGAGGAATTCTCATGGGAAATCACCAATTTCACTGGGAAGCCCCATCTGAATCTAATGTCATGAGAACGTAGTACCTCTGTGATAGGAGCCAGAGCTCTACGTTTAGAGATGGTCAGTGCAGAGAAGTCAGGAAATATTTATAGGCCTCCAAGCGAATCCGAATCAGATGCAGATCTAGCAGCTTGCATTATCCGTTCCTTGGTCATGAAGAAGTGAACACGGAGGAGGGTATCCCGAGTGTAGGAGGCGGAAACCGACAGCGGTTTCGGAAGCCGGTGAATGCAATTGATGAGAAGATCCCTGTCGTCCGCCCCAGGGAGCAGTTTGCGGAAGAGGGACATAGCATAGTCCAGAAGTTCCGAATTGGCCACCGAGTCAGGGATACCCCAGATTTTAATATTATTTCTCCACAACCTGTCCTCTATATCCGCCATTTTGTCTTTATACGACTCCATCTCAGCTTGTTGTCGGTCATGGGCCGAAATAAGATCATTATGAGAGGACACCAGTTCCTCCATTTTACGTTCAAGATGGTCTGTACGATCACCTAAAGTAGTTAACTCCACTTTAACTTCACAGATAGCCAGGGAGAGGTCTTGAGTGAGCTCAGATTTAAAAGCCGCAAGGACTTGACACAGAGTCTTGACAGTGAGAGGATCCGTAGAATTAGAGTCCACCCCAGGGACCGATAAGGAATGGCCAGAGCTCTCCTTAGTACGGTCAGGTTGGCTCGAGGGGATGGAGCTCCCGGCAGGGGACGAGAAGATACGCGCTCCTTTTTGATTAGAGAAGGCCATCGGGGGCGGGAGTGCATCCTTAATTTTTTTAGGGGGCATCGTTAGAGGGCTGCAGTAGAAGGAGTAGACGAGTGAAACGGAAAGGCCAATGCGTCACAGTCCCTGGAGGCAGAGTAGTATGCTGGTTCCAAACAGAAGCTAATACGTATGCATGAGAACCCCGGGTGGAGGCGTAGAGAGAATTACAAACTCCCAGGGGAAGGCCAGACCCGGCTGAAACACGTTGGAGGACACCAAGGAAAGCAACTACATCAAAGCGGTCAGTGGATGCAAGAGGAACCCCGGAGCACCGACGACGAGCTTGCAGTAACAGCGCAGCAAGACGGGTGAGTGCAGGCGGACGGGCGGCGAGGAGGGAGACTGCAGGTGCGGCTCGACAAGTGGACTGGTGTGCCTCGCTGTGGATTCCCGGACAGGTTCCACAGCGGTGCATCCTCTCTACGGACAAAGGATCGGCACGGTGAAGGCAGCAGGCTCACGGTGAATCCGTACAAGGACGAACCGAGCGAGCAAGTGCTGACCGCCGTTAGCTGACCGGTCCAGAGCCCCTCCAGAATCCCGGCGCAGACCCGCACCCGGACTCCTCACGAACTCGGCGGCAACGGTAAGGACTTTAATCCACTAGACCTCAACAGAGACACGGGACGCCGGTCTCTTTTACTTCATTAAGGATCAAAGACTGTCAATTCAATGTGAACTATTACTAGGAAAAGGACATTTTGAAGTTATTACTCCTTGCATCAAAAAGGGCACTTTCAGTAATAGAAAGAGCTTGTTGGACTTTCACTTAAGAGAAGGACGGCATTTGGACTTTGTTTGGAACGCATACCCTGTCCAATTAGCAATCAATAGAACACCTTTTAGTTATACTTTTCCACTCTCTGGTATTATTGATCTCAAGCTAAGAAACAGCACAGGTATTTCCGATATAAACAGATTGAGACATATGAACATCAGGGGTAGAGCGCAGTTAAATTTCTCACATTGTGTTCTCGCATTGTGTACCCGTTCTTTAGGAGGCGTAGAGAGGACAGAGCACAACACATCCCTATCCAAACATTATTACATGCAGGAGATCTTTACAGGGTCGGGGAGAAACGGCAAATATGAGAGAGGCACAACAAATCCCAGCAAGGGGCAATGACGTGCGGTGGGGTGAGGCAGGTGAGGCAGAGCCTTGCCTGTCATACTTATGTTTAAACCAGAGTTTTGACTTAATGAAATATGAAAAATACTGATAATTTGTTTGAAATATATTCTTTGCATTATTCTAATAATTTTTATAGCCCAAACTCTGGAGTAAAAAGTCTATGGCAGGTGAGGCAGTGCCTCACCTGTGTTTTCTTTCCACACATCTCTAATCAAAACTCACCAGATTTCCAGGAGTCTATACTGCTGCACCTGTGTATAATGCCCAGATGTACCCTTTGGCTCATATGTTGCATGTAAATCTGGCTCTGGGGTTAGCCAGTGCCTCCTGAGCCATTTAGCTCACAGCACGTCCTTGGCAAGGGGGTACTCACAAATCCAGAACAGGGGATTTCAGCAGAAATCGGCAGCACTACCATGTAATGTAATATATATCCCAAGGGAGATGCAGTAGTAAAATCTGGAGGAGAGCCCCAGGCAGGTAACACTGATCCTGGTCCAGCTCAGGGTTCAGTTTCAACCTCAGAAGGGGACAGAGCTGCAGAGCTGCACAGACTGGAAAATCCAAAACGGCCACCGGCTGTGAATGTCTCCTTCCCAGCTTGAGACAGAGGTGGATCCCAGCCACACAGGAGTGAAAGCACAAGGGCCCACGGGTCCTCGGCCTCTGGGAGCACCCAGAGACCCTCCAGGAGCCTGCAGGGAGAGGTAGGAGCTGTCCGGCGGAGCCACGTCCCGTTTTTCCTGGTCCCGAAAGTCCGGCTCGGGTAGGCTTGAAAATTTAGTCCCCGGCTTTAGGGTAGAAGGTAGGCCGCAATCCGCGGGAGCCTCCAGGAGCGCTCCCCGATTCCGCGGACCTCACCAACCGGCCAGCGCACAGCAGCAGGAGTGGGGGAGAGAACACCAGGCGGAAAGGAGCAGAGATGGGTGTGCAGGGAGGGAGAGAAGTGCCTGAAATCCTGGAGCTCTGCTGAGACACTTCCACACACAGCAGCAGCTAGGCCATGCCCCCCCAGAGGTCCATTCTTGAGTCAGCATTTAAATAAGTATATGTGTTTTACTTTGTGCCCAGCTCCTGTTAAAACTAGAACAAAATTGATAACTATAATTCCAAATGACAATACAGTTTCGATCTAAAATACTCATCTGTATATGACAAATTATACCCAGTAATGACCAGCAAATGTAGCAGATCTCCACCTATAACAAACAGCAATACCCAGTCTAGATTATTCTGCACTACCCAGCCTGCAGACCATGGCCGGATTAAGGGAGGGGCGACAGGGGCGGTCGTCCCTGGGCCCCACACATTAGGAGCCCTCACACAGGGTTGCATCAAGCGGAGCAGTCTCCCGTTGGCATCGGCTGTCGAGGAGATGCTCCATCTACAGTCTGCAGGATAAGGAAGTAATATCTCGCAACACACTGACCCTGTGCCGGCCAGGTCTGCTGCGGCACGCTGTCCCTGGCCATGCTGCAGTTGCAGCATTCAGCAGGTAGTGTGTCTCCTGCGCGTGTGTATGTGTCTGCTGCAGGTTTGCGTGTGCTTGTGTTTCGGGGTAAATGTTTGTATTGCGGGTCTGTGTGTGCTGCACGGGGAGTGTCTGCGATGCAGGTGGGGCACGGGGGATGCTCAGGCTGCGGGCAGGGGGGCACAGGTGGAGCTCAGGGTTTGCCAACACATTTACTTCATTGCCCCCACCAGCCTTAATCCGGCCTGCTGCAGACCTGTTCCATAGTGTGATTATTATAAGCAGGTTGTGAGTGGCAAATGTTATTTTCCCATCTAGCAAAAAGGATATACTGCAGGGCCGTAACTAGGGGGGGGGGGGCTAAGGGGGCATGCGTCCTGGGTGCAGGATTTGAAGGGGCGCCAAGGAGTTACAGAGGAGCAGGTTTTGTTTGTTTCGTTTTTTTTACTGGTAGTGCTGTGCTGCTCCAGTGAGACAGCAGACAGCTCCCAGGGCAATGTATCTGACTCACCTGTCTGCTCGCAGCTGGCTCCGACGCTGTGCGGGTGAGCTCCAGTACCTGGGATCTCTCCCATGTTAGCTACTGTCTTAAACTCTCTTCTTTTTCTAGGAAAGGTTATTGAGAAAGTGGTTGCAAATCAACTGGAAACCTGCCTGACAACCCATGATATCTATGATCCATTCCAATCAGGATTCAGGAGAAGACATAGCACTGAAACAGCCCTGGTGTGTGTGTTAAATGATCGTCTGACGGCAAGAGACAGAGGCGACTATTCAATATTAATCCTTCTGGATCTCTCTGCAGCATTTGATACCTTGGACCATGGGCTTCTGATTGAGCGTCTGATACATTTTTGTAGACTGGATGGCACAGTCCTAAATTGGTTCAAATAATTTCTCACAGGCAGGTCACAGAGAGTATCGTCTGGATTTTACTCATCACCACCAGTGCCATTGCCATGTGGTGTCCCACAAGGTTCTATACTATCCCCCATGCTTTTTGCAGTATACATGCTCCCGCTGGGTGAAATAATCAGGCACCATGGGCTAGTCTACCACTGCTATGCAGATGATACACAACTGTACTTGTCCTTTGCTCCGGGTACTGATAACCCAATAGCTACCCTAAATGGCTGTCTAGCTGAACTCCAGGAGTGGATGAGTGCTAGTTGGCTGCGACTGAACCCGGATAAAACAGAGGTCCTTATGATAGGACCGCAACATCAAAGGACAAAACTGCAGCATAGCCAACCAACTGGACTTACACTCGGGGATTCGGAATTACAAACCACTGATCGTGTGCGGAATCTTGGCGTTGTTCTGGATGGTGGCTTGACACTTAAACATCAGATATCAGCCACAATCAAATCCTCATTCTTTCACCTGAGGAACATAGCCAGAATCAAGCACTTAATTCCCTCAGATGATCTGCCAAAAGTCATCCACGCATTTGTATCATCTCGATTAGACTACTGTAATGCCCTCTACCTTTGTCTCCCAGCAAAAGAATTGCACCGCTTACAGCTGGTGCAAAACACAGCTGCCAGGCTGTTAACCAACCAGCCCCGTTCTAGCCACATAACACCCATACTCTACTCCCTTCACTGGCTGCCTGTAAGATGGCGAATCATCTTCAAGATTGGCTTACTGAGTTTCAAAGCACTACATGAACAGGGCCCAAGGTACCTGAAGCAGCTACTGACCCCATACTGCCCCACTCAATTACTGCGATCTGTAGATGAAGGACTTTTGGCAGTACCTAGAATCTCCCGTAATTCATCTGGGGGTCGAGCTTTTAGTCATGCGGCTCCGACTCTATGGAACTCACTTCCCCGGACAGTGCGAGAGGCCCCAACTATAGAATCCTTTAAAAGTAGACTCAAAACTTTCCTTTTTACTCAAGCATTCCCATAATTGTCCCTTTAGTATCTCCATGCTTCTGTATTTTATGAAAAGCTGTTCTGTACTTCATTATTTTCTGTACTATATTATGCTATGTATCTGTTAAGCGCCTTGAGTCCTATTGGAGAAAGAGCGCTATATAAATAAAATTATTATTATTATAATTATTATTCTTTGCCATGCAATGCTGTGACTAGCGTGCAGTGCACCGTACAAGCAGAGCCGTCCTAACAGCAGTGTAGGCCCGTGGGCACAGAAATGCACTGGGCCCCCTACCCATCCTCCAGCAGTAGGGGTGGGGGGTACTAGCAGCGGCAGCTTTGATGTCCCGCGGGCCGTAGTGGGTGTTCTATCTTCCGCTCAGCATGCAGGACCTGGAACAGTAATTTCTGCTAATTACTCCTTTACTGCACAGATGGGGCTAAACTGTAAAAGCGGGCATTGGGCTGAATGAAGAAGCTCCGGTACATGACTTCCAGGGTTGTAGGGGGTGTTTAATACGTAGAGGAGGGGTTAATAGTGGAGTGGGCTTAATATTTATAATTTTGTGGTTGGAGAGCAGCTTGCCTGGCTGCAGATATCTCAAGTTCCTGAAAATGTATTTCTTAGCTTTGAATGGGTTTAAAAAACTAGATAGTCTCACCTTTCAGAAGGTTCTGAGGACTTGGGGATCAGAGTTCTGGAACCAGAGCAATCCACCAATGAAAATCTAAAACTGCATATTCGGCGTCTGGAGCTGGAGCAGGGACCAGCTTCTTGAAGGCGTATATCTCTGGTTCTGGCCATAATAGAGACAAGCTGCCAGTGTCCACAGAAAGTGGAGAGTCTCAGCTTTTGGAGTATACCCTCAGAAAAACTCTAAGTCAGACAGAACCCGAGATATGTGGCTGGGAGGAGCAATTAACAGGCTTGGATTGGGACCACTGCTTTCAAGTCGGATATCTCCGGTTCCCCAGGTCCGATTTTCAAAAATCTGGTACCCCTGGAAAGAGGGGACCCTCAGCTATCAGCCTAGGGCCCTTATACTCCTGGGGCCCTTGGGCAAGAGCCCATTGAGCCCATACGAAAAGACGGCCCTGCGTACAAGCTACTATAGAAGTGCACTGTGCACCCAGTTAGCAGTATCAACCTATGCTTTGCCTCTCAGATGGGGGGGATTTGGTGTAGCTTATAGGGGGGTGTAGTGCAGTGATGTAGTGTACCATATAGGGTATGTTGTGTGGTCATGTACAAGCTACTATAGAAGCGCACTGTGCACCCAGTTAGCAGTATCAACCTACGCTTTGCCTCCCAGATGGGGGGGATTTGGTGTAGCTTATAGGGGGGTGTAGTGCAGTGATCTAGTGTACCATATAGGGTATGTAGTGTGGTCATGTATTGCAGTATATAGGGGCATCTAGTGCAACAATGTGGTGTAGCATATAAGGGGATATAGTGTAGTGATGTAGTGTAGCATATAGGGTATGTAGTGGAGTGCATAGTAGAGATGAGCGGGTTCGGTTTCTCTGAATCCGAACCCGCCCGAACTTCATGTTTTTTTACACGGGTCCGAGCGACTCGGATCTTCCCGCCTTGCTCGGTTAACCCGAGCGCGCCCGAACGTCATCATCGCGCTGTCGGATTCTCGCGAGGCTCGGATTCTATCGCGAGACTCGGATTCTATATAAGGAGCCGCGCGTCGCGGCCATTTTCACACGTGCATTGAGATTGATAGGGAGAGGACGTGGCTGGCGTCCTCTCCGTTTAGAAATTAAAATAGATAGGAGAGTGAGAGTGAGACACTTCATTTACTTACTGGAGCTTAGGAGGAGTTATACTAGTGACTGATGACCAGTGACCTGACCCACCAGTGCAGTTTTATAATTTATTATTATTTAATAATCCGTTCTGTTCTTGTTCTCTGCCTGAAAAAAACGATACACAGTGACTCAGTCACACTCACATACCATATCTGTGCTCAGCCCAGTGTGCTGCATCATCTATGTATAATATCTGACTGTGCTCACACAGCTTAATTGTGGGGGAGACTGGGGAGCAGTTATAGGTTATAGCAGGAGCCAGGAGTACATATTAAACAGTGCACACTTTTGCTGCCAGAGTGCCACTGCCAGTGTGACTGACCACTGACCACTGTGACCAGTGACCTGACCACACTGACCACCAGTATAGTATATTGTGATTGTCTGCCTGAAAAAGTACACTCGTCGTGTGACTTGTGTGGTGTTTTTTTATTCTATAAAAATTAAAAAACTCATTCTGCTGACAGACAGTGTCCAGCAGGTCCGTCATTATATAATATATACCTGTCCGGCTGCAGTAGTGATATATATATATTTTTTACATCATTATTTATCATCCAGTCTATACTAGCAGCAGACACAGTACGGTAGTTCACGGCTGTAGCTACCTCTGTGTCGGCACTCGGCAGTCCATCCATAATTGTATACCACCTACCCGTGGTTTTTTTTTTTTTCTTCTTTATACATACTACATCTCATTATCATCCAGTCTATATTAGCAGCAGACACAGTACAGTACGGTAGTCCACGGCTGTAGCTACCTCTGTGTCGGCACTCGGCAGTCCATCCATAATTGTATACCACCTACCCGTGGTTTTTATTTTCTTTCTTCTTTATACATACTACATCTCATTATCATCCAGTCTATATTAGCAGCAGACACAGTACAGTACGGTAGTCCACGGCTGTAGCTACCTCTGTGTCGGCACTCGGCAGTCCATCCATAATTGTATACCACCTACCCGTGGTTTTTTTTTCTTTCTTCTTTATACATACTACATCTCATTATCATCCAGTCTATATTAGCAGCAGACACAGTACAGTACGGTAGTCCACGGCTGTAGCTATCTCTGTGTCGGCACTCGGCAGTCCATCCATAATTGTATACCACCTACCCGTGGTTTTTTTTTTCTTTCTTCTTTATACATACTACATCTCATTATCAACCAGTCTATATTAGCAGCAGACACAGTACGGTAGTTCACGGCTGTAGCTACCTCTGTGTCGGCACTCGGCAATCCATCCATAATTGTATACCACCTACCCGTGGTTTTTTTTTCTTTCTTCTTTATACATACTACATCTCATTATCATCCAGTCTATATTAGCAGCAGACACAGTACAGTACGGTAGTCCACGGCTGTAGCTACCTCTGTGTCGGCACTCGGCAGTCCATCCATAATTGTATACCACCTACCCGTGGTTTTTTTTTTCTTTCTTCTTTATACATACTACATCTCATTATCAACCAGTCTATATTAGCAGCAGACACAGTACGGTAGTTCATGGCTGTAGCTACCTCTGTGTCGGCACTCGGCAGTCCATCCATAATTGTATACCACCTACCCGTGGTTTTTTTTTCTTTCTTCTTTATACATACTACATCTCATTATCATCCAGTCTATATTAGCAGCAGACACAGTACAGTACGGTAGTCCACGGCTGTAGCTACCTCTGTGTCGGCACTCGGCAGTCCATCCATAATTGTATACCACCTACCCGTAGTTTTTTTTTTCTTTCTTCTTTATACATACTACATCTCATTATCATCCAGTCTATATTAGCAGCAGACACAGTACAGTACGGTAGTCCACGGCTGTAGCTACCTCTGTGTCGGCACTCGGCAGTCCATCCATAATTGTATACCACCTACCCGTGGTTTTTTTTTTCTTTCTTCTTTATACATACTACATCTCATTATCAACCAGTCTATATTAGCAGCAGACACAGTACGGTAGTTCACGGCTGTAGCTACCTCTGTGTCGGCACTCGGCAGTCCATCCATAATTGTATACTAGTATCCATCCATCTCCATTGTTTACCTGAGGTGCCTTTTAGTTGTGCCTATTAAAATATGGAGAACAAAAATGTTGAGGTTCCAAAATTAGGGAAAGATCAAGATCCACTTCCACCTCGTGCTGAAGCTGCTGCCACTAGTCATGGCCGAGACGATGAAATGCCAGCAACGTCGTCTGCCAAGGCCGATGCCCAATGTCATAGTACAGAGCATGTCAAATCCACAACACCAAATATCAGTAAAAAAAGGACTCCAAAACCTAAAATAAAATTGTCGGAGGAGAAGCGTAAACTTGCCAATATGCCATTTACCACACGGAGTGGCAAGGAACGGCTGAGGCCCTGGCCTATGTTCATGGCTAGTGGTTCAGCTTCACATGAGGATGGAAGCACTCAGCCTATCGCTAGAAAACTGAAAAGACTCAAGCTGGCAAAAGCACCGCAAAGAACTGTGCGTTCTTCGAAATCCCAAATCCACAAGGAGAGTCCAATTGTGTCGGTTGCGATGCCTGACCTTCCCAACACTGGACGTGAAGAGCATGCGCCTTCCACCATTTGCACGCCCCCTGCAAGTGCTGGAAGGAGCACCCGCAGTCCAGTTCCTGATAGTCAGATTGAAGATGTCAGTGTTGAAGTACACCAGGATGAGGAGGATATGGGTGTTGCTGGCGCTGGGGAGGAAATTGACCAGGAGGATTCTGATGGTGAGGTGGTTTGTTTAAGTCAGGCACCCGGGGAGACACCTGTTGTCCGTGGGAGGAATATGGCCACTGACATGCCTGGTGAAAATACCAAAAAAATCAGCTCTTCGGTGTGGAAGAATTTCACCAGAAATGCGGACAACAGGTGTCAAGCCGTGTGTTGCCTTTGTCAAGCTGTAATAAGTAGGGGTAAGGACGTTAACCACCTCGGAACATCCTCCCTTATACGTCACCTGCAGCGCATTCATAATAAGTCAGTGACAAGTTCAAAAACTTTGGGCGACAGCGGAAGCAGTCCACTGACCAGTAAATCCCTTCCTCTTGTAACCAAGCTCACGCAAACCACCCCACCAACTCCCTCAGTGTCAATTTCCTCCTTCCCCAGGAATGCCAATAGTCCTGCAGGCCATGTCACTGGCAATTCTGACGAGTCCTCTCCTGCCTGGGATTCCTCCGATGCATCCTTGCGTGTAACGCCTACTGCTGCTGGCGCTGCTGTTGTTGCTGCTGGGAGTCGATGGTCATCCCAGAGGGGAAGTCGTAAGCCCACTTGTACTACTTCCAGTAAGCAATTGACTGTTCAACAGTCCTTTGCGAGGAAGATGAAATATCACAGCAGTCATCCTACTGCAAAGCGGATAACTGAGGCCTTGGCATCCTGGGTGGTGAGAAACGTGGTTCCGGTATCCATCATTACTGCAGAGCCAACTAGAGACTTGTTGGAGGTACTGTGTCCCCGGTACCAAATACCATCTAGGTTCCATTTCTCTAGGCAGGCGATACCGAAAATGTACACAGACCTCAGAAAAAGAGTCACCAGTGTCCTAAAAAATGCAGCTGTACCCAATGTCCACTTAACCACGGACATGTGGACAAGTGGAGCAGGGCAGGGTCAGGACTATATGACTGTGACAGCCCACTGGGTAGATGTATGGACTCCCGCCGCAAGAACAGCAGCGGCGGCACCAGTAGCAGCATCTCGCAAACGCCAACTCTTTCCTAGGCAGGCTACGCTTTGTATCACCGCTTTCCAGAATACGCACACAGCTAAAAACCTCTTACGGCAACTGAGGAAGATCATCGCGGAATGGCTTACCCCAATTGGACTCTCCTGTGGATTTGTGGCATCGGACAACGCCAGCAATATTGTGTGTGCATTAAATATGGGCAAATTCCAGCACGTCCCATGTTTTGCACATACCTTGAATTTGGTGGTGCAGAATTATTTAAAAAACGAGAGGAGCGTGCAAGAGATGCTGTCGGTGGCCAGAAGAATTGCGGGACACTTTCGGCGTACAGGCACCACGTACAGAAGACTGGAGCACCACCAAAAACTACTGAACCTGCCCTGCCATCATCTGAAGCAAGAAGTGGTAACGAGGTGGAATTCAACCCTCTATATGCTTCAGAGGTTGGAGGAGCAGCAAAAGGCCATTCAAGCCTATACAATTGAGCACAATATAGGAGGTGGAATACACCTGTCTCAAGCGCAGTGGAGAATGATTTCAACGTTATGCAAGGTTCTGATGCCCTTTGAACTTGCCACACGTGAAGTCAGTTCAGACACTGCCAGCCTGAGTCAGGTCATTCCCCTCATCAGGCTTTTGCAGAAGAAGCTGGAGACATTGAAGGAGGAGCTAACACGGAGCGATTCCGCTAGGCATGTGGGACTTGTGGATGGAGCCCTTAATTCGCTTAACAAGGATTCACGGGTGGTCAATCTGTTGAAATCAGAGCACTACATTTTGATGGTGCTCGATCCTAGATTTAAAACCTACCTTGGATCTCTCTTTCCGGCAGACACAAGTCTGCTGGGGTTCAAAGACCTGCTGGTGAGAAAATTGTCAAGTCAAGCGGAACGCGACCTGTCAACATCTCCTCCTTCACATTCTCCCGCAACTGGGGGTGCGAGGAAAAGGCTCAGAATTCCGAGCCCACCCGCTGGCGGTGATGCAGGGCAGTCTGGAGCGACTGCTGATGCTGACATCTGGTCCGGACTGAAGGACCTGACAACGATTACGGACATGTCGTCTACTGTCACTGCATATGATTCTCTCACCATTGAAAGAATGGTGGAGGATTATATGAGTGACCGCATCCAAGTAGGCACGTCACACAGTCCGTACTTATACTGGCAGGAAAAAGAGGCAATTTGGAGGCCCTTGCACAAACTGGCTTTATTCTACCTAAGTTGCCCTCCCACAAGTGTGTACTCCGAAAGAGTGTTTAGTGCCGCCGCTCACCTTGTCAGCAATCGGCGTACGAGGTTACATCCAGAAAATGTGGAGAAGATGATGTTCATTAAAATGAATTATAATCAATTCCTCCGCGGAGACATTGACCAGCAGCAATTGCCTCCACAAAGTACACAGGGAGCTGAGATGGTGGATTCCAGTGGGGACGAATTGATAATCTGTGAGGAGCGGGATGTACACGGTGATATATCGGAGGATGATGATGAGGTGGACATCTTGCCTCTGTAGAGCCAGTTTGTGCAAGGAGAGATTAATTGCTTCTTTTTTGGTGGGGGTCCAAACCAACCCGTCATATCAGTCACAGTCGTGTGGCAGACCCTGTCACTGAAATGATGGGTTGGTTAAAGTGTGCATGTCCTGTTTATACAACATAAGGGTGGGTGGGAGGGCCCAAGGACAATTCCATCTTGCACCTCTTTTTTCTTTAATTTTTCTTTGCGTCATGTGCTGTTTGGGGAGGGTTTTTTGGAAGGGCCATCCTGCGTGACACTGCAGTGCCACTCCTAGATGGGCCCGGTGTTTGTGTCGGCCACTAGGGTCGCTTATCTTACTCACACAGTTACCTCATTGCGCCTCTTTTTTTCTTTGCGTCATGTGCTGTTTGGGGAGGGTTTTTTGGAAGGGACATCCTGCGTGACACTGCAGTGACACTCCTAGATGGGCCCGGTGTTTGTGTCGGCCACTAGGGTCGCTTATCTTACTCACACAGCTACCTCATTGCGCCTCTTTTTTTCTTTGCGTCATGTGCTGTTTGGGGAGGGTTTTTTGGAAGGGACATCCTGCGTGACACTGCAGTGACACTCCTAGATGGGCCCGGTGTTTGTGTCGGCCACTAGGGTCGCTTATCTTACTCACACAGCTACCTCATTGCGCCTCTTTTTTTCTTTGCGTCATGTGCTGTTTGGGGAGGGTTTTTTGGAAGGGCCATCCTGCGTGACACTGCAGTGACACTCCTAGATGGGCCCGGTGTTTGTGTCGGCCACTAGGGTCGCTTATCTTACTCACACAGCTACCTCATTGCGCCTCTTTTTTTCTTTGCGTCATGTGCTGTTTGGGGAGGGTTTTTTGGAAGGGCCATCCTGCGTGACACTGCAGTGCCACTCCTAGATGGGCCCTGTGTTTGTGTCGGCCACTAGGGTCGCTTATCTTACTCACACAGCTACCTCATTGCGCCTCTCTTTTTCTTTGCGTCATGTGCTGTTTGGGGAGGGTTTTTTGGAAGGGACATCCTGCGTGACACTGCAGTGCCACTCCTAGATGGGCCCGGTGTTTGTGTCGGCCACTAGGGTCGCTTATCTTACTCACACAGCTACCTCATTGCGCCTCTTTTTTTCTTTGCGTCATGTGCTGTTTGGGGAGGGTTTTTTGGAAGGGACATCCTGCGTGACACTGCAGTGCCACTCCTAGATGGGCCAGGTGTTTGTGTCGGCCACTAGGGTCGCTGAGCTTAGTCATCCAGCGACCTCGGTGCAAATTTTAGGACTAAAAATAATATTGTGAGGTGTGAGGTATTCAGAATAGACTGAAAATGAGTGGAAATTATGTTTTTTGAGGTTAATAATACTTTGGGATCAAAATGACCCCCAAATTCTATGATTTAAGCTGTTTTTTAGGTTTTTTGGAAAAAAACACCCGAATCCAAAACACACCCGAATCCGACAAAAAAAATTCGGTTAGGTTTTGCCAAAACGCGGTCGAACCCAAAACACGGCCGCGGAACCGAACCCAAAACCAAAACACAAAACCCGAAAAATTTCCGGCGCTCATCTCTAGTGCATAGGGGCATGTAGTGTAGTGATGTAGTGTAGCATATAGGGGCATGTAGTGTAGTGATGTAGTTCAGCGTGTAGGGGATGTAGTATAGTGATGTAGTGCAGTGGATAGGGGAGTAGCGCAGTGATGAAGTGTTATGATATAGTGCAATGTATGGGGACACACAGAGGAGTATGTAATTGAACACGCTGGCGGGGCATGTGAAGCATAGGGCATTTGAGGCACAAAGGGGAATATTGTCCAGTAGTATCCCCTCTTTTCAAAATGCTTGATAATCTGATTATTTTAGTCTGATAGGTTTTTTATTTTTATTTGTGGGGGTGGTGGTAGGGGGGCTCCAAATTACTGTCTTGCCCCGGGTGACGAAAATCCTAGTTTTGGCCCTGTATACTGTGTCAGTACAGTGAAATAATATATACACGATAGGCATGATATGGCTAAAAGGTATATCTTTTCCATTATAGAAGGGAATACATACTGTAGCTTGCTCGCCACAAAAAAGACGATGGGCAGGATGTAATGAAGTCAGAGTTCGGCGGCCATGCAGGATGCCAGCTGAACTTGGACGTTTCTTTAAAGGGGTAATCATGTACAAGGCATGGTTTAGCCTTGTACATGATTGCCCTTTTAAAAAAAGTCTGTGTTGGCCGGCATCTCACCATACTCGGATTTCATTACTACCTGCTCGATATACTTGTTTCAGTACATTAAACATTTAAATATTGAATGTGCTTGGTGTGGCACAAATACAATTGTGTACATGAAATTCAGTTGTAACACATAGCACACTCTGGTGCAGATGTATTAAACTGGAGACGGCATAAGGAAGTGATAAACCAGTGATAAGTGTAAGGTGATAAACGCACCATCCAATCAGCTCCAATATGTAAATTAACAGTTAGGAGCTGATTGGTTGGTGCGTTTATCGCCTTACACTTATCACTGGTTTATCACTTCCTTATGCCGTTTCCAGGCTTAACACATCTGCCCCTGCGTACTTCGTTCTGAACTGGTGTTTAATAGGAAATACAACTGATGGGAGTCCCTGTGAATCACTGTTTTTATAACAGTCACTGGAACTCATTGTGCAATGACCAAACGGCACCACGTTGGTTGGTTACAAACTGTGTTCCTGGACACATCCAGGCCTATAATACCCAGCAATGTGCAGCCTATAACACACATTAATATTGAGCATTAAAAATACACTAATGCCCAGAATATAACAAACAGTATTGTCCAGTCTATAACACACCATAATGCACATAGCGAGTACAGCCTATAACACCCAGCAAAGGGCCTAATTCAGACCTGATCGCACCTCTGCGAATTTGCAGAGGTTTGTGATCGGATAGTTGCCGCCCAGCCAGAGTGAAAATCCGGCCCATGCAAGTCTGCGTACGCCATGCGAAAACTTTTGCATACACGGGCCGGCTGCAAATCCGCTCACAACTCACTCACCATCGAATGATTGTTCCAGTCTGTGCAGTCTGTACCAGTGACGTGCGGTGGAATGAGACAGGTGAGGCAGAGCCTTTGCTGTTATACTAATGTTTGTGCCAGAGTTTTAACAGTAAAAAGTATATGAAAAATACAAAGAATATGTTTGAAATATCTTCTTTGTATTATTCTAATCATTTTTATAGTCAAAAGTCTGGAGTAAAAAGTCTATGGCAGGTGAGGCAGTGCCTCCCCTGCTTATCTTTTCCACATGTCTCTGATCAAAGCTCACCAAATTTCCAGGACTATATACTGCTGCACCTGTGTATAATGCCCAGATGTATCCTTGGGCTCATATATTGCATGTAAATCTGGCTCTAATACTAGCCAGTGCCTCCTGAGCCATTTAGTTCACCACACGTCCCTGGTCTGTACGTAACCCAGGACCTACTCCTACAGTGCAAAAATAAAATAGGCTTATCGGGCAGGAGCTGAAGTCACATACCCTCCCTGAAAACGATTAGGAACGCCTGCGTTATTCCTGACACGCCCAGAAAACGGCCACTTACCCCCTCCAAACGTTGGCTTCCTGTCAATCTGCGTGCGCCTAGCGATCAAAAAAAGACGCAGGATTTTTTTTCACAGTTTGGCCTTGCGCCTGCACATTACAATCCGTACGCATGTGCAGTCGTTCAATAGTCGGCCGCTGTCACACAACAGCAATCAGGTCTGAATTAGGCCCAATGTCCAGCACATAACACATAGTAATATCAAGCGATATCCAGTCTATAGGGCTTTAATTGTGTGCCTGGACAAACCATGTTGCAATGCAAGGAGTGCAAATACATTATTATGTTTTTGCATGTGGGGTAAATACTGTCTGCTTTATTTTAACACTGCAATTTAAATTTGAGTCTGGACATGCCCCTCCCAAATCTAAATCTCACTGCACATTTTACATCTCTCCTATGTTGCAGTGCAACATGGTTTTGCCAAGGGGCTCTTTTTTGCTTTACTCCCAACTCAAGGGTAAATTTACTAAAGGTTCTAAAAATGAAAAGTGGTAAACTTGTCCAAAGCAACCAATCAGATTCTGTCTAGCAATTTCTATAAAGCAATAGAGAAATGATAGATAGACTCTTTAGTAAATTTGCCCCTAGTCAGAATCAGACCTAATATTGAATTTTCACAACTTTGTAGGGTAAAAATAGGATTTTAATTACCTACCGGTAAATCCTTTTCTCATAGTCCGTAGAGGATACTGGGGTCCATTTAGTACCATGGGGTATAGACGGGTCCACTAGGAGCCATGGGCACTTTAAGAATTTGATAGTGTGGGCTGGCTCCTCCCTCTATGCCCCTCCTACTAGACTCAGTCTAGGAAACTGTGCCCGAGGAGACGGACATACTTTGAGAGAAGGATAGATAAGGATAGTGGTGAGATTCCGAACCAGCACACACATTAAGAGGAAAGCCAAGCTAACCAAACCTGAAACAGGAACAGCAACGGCTGAACCAACATTACTTAACCAAGTAACAGTGCAGGAAGAACAAAGCACTGTGCGGGCGCCCAGTATCATCTACGGACTACGAGTAAAGGATTTACCGGTAGGTAATTAAAATCCTATTTTCACTTACGTCCTAGAGGATACTGGGGTCCATTTAGTGCAATGGGGATGTACCAAAGTTTCCAAACCGGGTGGGAGAGTGCTGAGGTTCATGCATAACTGATTGACCAAACGGAAGGTCCTCAGAGGCCAAAGTATCGAACTTGTAGAACTTAGCAAACGTGTTCAAACCTGATCAAGTAGCTACCCGACAGAGCTGTAAAGCCGAGACACCCCGGATAGCCGCCCAGGAAAAACCCACTGACCTAGTAGAGTGGGCCTGTACAGATTTTGGACACGGCAAACTTGCTGTGGAATAAGCATGCTAGATAGTAAGTCTGATCCAGCGTGCAATCGTCTGCTTTGAAGCAGGACACCCAATCTTATTGGGATCATAAATTACAAACAGCGAGTCCGTCTTTCTGTAACAAGCTGTTCTTTTCACATACATCTTCAAAGCCCTCACAACATCCAAAGACTTTGAAGTAGCAGAGGTGTCGGTGACAATCGGAACCACAATAGGTTGGTTGATGTGAAATGCGGACACCACTTTAGGAAGAAATTGCTGACGAGTTCTGAGTTTAGCTCTGTCATCATGGAAAATTAAATAGGGACTTTTGTGAGACAAAGCCCCCAGCTCCGACACACGTCTTGCTGAAGCCAAGGTCAACAGTGTGACGGTTTTCCACATAGGATATTTTTTACGTCCACCTCCTGTAACAGTTCAAACCAGTCCGATTGGAGGAACTGCAGCACCACATTGAGATCCAAAGGTGCAGTGGGAGGCACAAAGGGAGGTTGGATGTGCAGAACACCTTTCAAGAAAGTCTGGACCTCAGGGAGAAAAGCCAATTGTTTCTGAAAGAAAATGGACAAGGCCGAAATCTAAATTTTTATGGAGCCCAGACGCAGGCCCACATCCACGCCTGCCTGCAGAAAAAGCAGGAAACGTCCCAGGTGAAATTCCACCGCAGAATAATTTCTGTTCTCACACAAAGAGACGTATTTCTTCCAAATACGATGGTAATGCTTAGAAATTACCCCCTTCCTGACTAGGATCATAGTCGGGATAACCTTGTTAGGGATCCCTCTCCTGGCTAGAATCAGCCGTTCAATTTCCATGCCGTCAAACATAGCCGCGGTAAGTCCTAATAGACAAATGGGCCCTGTTGCAGAAGATCCTCGCAAAGAGGTAGAGGCCACGGATCTTCAAGGAGCATCTCCAGAAGGTCCGCGTACCAGGCCCTTTTTGGCCAGTCCGGAGCAATGAGTACTGCTTGAACCTTTTCCCTTTTTATTCGTTTTAGAAATCTTGGGATCAGAGGAAGTGGAGGAAACACGTACACCATCTGATAGACCCTTGGAGTTATCAGGGCGTCTATCCCATCGCCTGTGGGTCTCTCGACCTGGAACAATACCACCTGAGCTTCTTGTTGAGATGAGAGGCCATCATATCGATCTGTGGATATCCCCATCGATGTGTCAAGCACCTGAACACTTCCGGGTGAAGGCCCTACTCCCCAGGGTGCAGATCGTGTCTGCTGAGGAAGTCTGCTTCCCAGTTGTCTACTCCCGGAATGAAGACCGCTGACAAAGCCACAGCATTTCTTTCTGCCCAGAGGAGAATTCTTGACACCTCTGACATTGCTGCTCTGCTTTTCATTCCGCCCTGTCGGTTTATGTACGTTACTGCCGTCACATTGTCCGACTGGACCTGAATTTCCCGATCTTAAAGAAGATGTGAGGCCTGCAGGAGGGCATTGTATATGGCCCTGAGTTCCAGAATGTTGATTGGAAGGATGACTTCCTGACTTGACCATCGTCCCTGAAACTGCACCCCCTGCAGACTGCTCCCCAACTTCTGAGGCTTGCGTCTGTGGTTAATAGAATTAAGTTCTGAATTCCGAACCTCCATCCTGCAACGAGGTGAGAAGACTGTAGCCACAATAGAAGGGAGATCCTGGCCTTTGGTGACAGATGGATCCTCTGGTGCATGTGAAGATGCGATCTGGACCATTTGTCCAACAGATCGAGCTGGAAGGGTCTTGCGTGAAATCTTCCATATTGAAGTGCCTCAATAGAGGCCACCATTTTCCCCAGAAGGCGAATGCACAGATGCACCGACACCCGGGTTGGCTTCTGGACATCCCGAACCATCGACTGGAACACCAATGCCTTTTCCAACGGAATGAACACCTTTTGTGACTCCGTGTCCAGCTACATTCCCAGGAATGGGAGCCTCCGTGCTGGCTCTAGGTGAGATTTCAGAAGGTTCAGAATCGAACCGTGATCCTGGAAGAGTTTGGTTGAGAGAGCAATGCTGTCCAGCAACCTTTCCCTGGATGGTGCTTTTATCAGGAGATTGTCCAGGTGCGGAATTGTGTTGACTCCCTGTTTGCGGAGTAGAAACATCATCTCTGCCATCACCTTGGTGAACACCCTCGGTGCCGTGGAGAGACCAAATGGCAGGGCCTGGAATTGGTAGTGACAGTCCTGCAGTGCAAACCTGAGATAAGCCTGATGAGGCGGCCAGATCGGAATATGAAGGTACGCATACTTGATATCCAGGGACACTAGGAAATTCCCCCTCCTCCAGACCTAAGATCACCGCTCTCAGAGACTCCATCTTGAATTTGAACACTCGTAAGTACGGGTTCAAAGACTTGAGGTTCAGAATTGGTCTTACCGAACCGTCCGGCTTCGGTAATATGAACAAGTTGGAATAGTACCCCTTGTTTAGTAGATGAGGTGGAACTGGAACAATGACCTGAGTCTGTACCAGTTTTTGGATGGCATGCTGTAAAGTTATACTTGCCTCTTGTGAAACTGGCAAGCCTGATTTGAAGAATCTGTGAGGAGAGAGGTTTTGGAACTCCAGTCTGTAGCCCTGGGAAATAAGACCCAGGGATCTTGCCAAGAATTTGACCAGATCTGACTGAAGAATTGTAGTCGGGCTCCCACTTGACAGCCTTCCAGCCATTGCGGTCCACCGTCATGCTGAAGTCTTTGAGGAAGCAGAGCCGGAGCTCTGTTCCTGAGCACCTGCTGTTGCTGGTTTGCGTGGTTTACCTCTTGCGCCGCTGGAGGACGTAGAAGCACCTCTGGATTTGCCCTTGAACTTGGCCGTCTGAAAGGACTGTAACTTAGAAGCTGAATAAGTCTTCTTGGTTGGGGGAGCTGCGGAAGGAAGATACGTAGACTTACCCGCCAGTAGCTGTGGAGACCCATTTGTCTAATTCATCCCCAAACAAGGCCTCTCCTGTGAATGGTAGGCCTTCCACACCTTTTCCGGAGTCCGCGTCAGCAGTCCACTGGCGTAGCCACAAGCCCCTGCGTGCCGACACTGCCATAGCGGTGGTACATGTAGTAAGCACGCCTATTTCCTTTATGGCTTCCACCATAAAGTTTGCAGAGTGCTGTATATGCTGCAGGAGTAAGACAACATCCCCCCTAGATAAAGAATCTAACCCCTCAATTAGGTTACCTGACCATTTAGCAATGGCTTTAGTGATCCACGCACATGCAATAGTGGGTCTTTGGGCCACCTCAGCAGCTGCGTACAATGATTTGAGTGTAGTCTCAATTTTACGATCAGCCGTGTCTTTCAGGGAGGCTGCACCAGGAACAGGCAATACCATTTTACATGACAGCCTAGAGACTGATGCGTCCACTATCGGTGGATTTTCCCATTTTATCCTATCCTCCAGAGGAAAAGGAAAAGATGAGGGCAACCTTTTAGGGATCTGAAACTTCTTATCAGGATTAATCCATGGTTCTTCAAACAGGGTATTCAATTCCTTTGACACAGGAAAAGTAACTGAGGACTTCTTTTTTACATTAAAATAAGATTCCTCACACTCCTCTGACACCTTATCAGGAATATGCAGAACATCTCTGATAGCCTCTATTTGAGCCTCTATTCCCTGTGACAGAGCTGCATCCCCCCCACCCCCACTCTGAGTCCACCTCCCCCTCCTCCATGTCTGACCTGTCAGTGTCAGAATGAGACCGCAGGATATGGGTCAGAAATCGCTTTTGCGGACAAATGGGAGGGGATTGAGACGTCGTTTTGGGGACTGAGTCTCTGTTCATAAACTCATCCACAGTCTGTTTTAAGTATTGCGTCTCTTTCTCATTGCGGGACAATTTTGTAGAAAGAGTGGAGATCATTCCTTTAAGAGAATTAACCCACTCCGGTCCAGCCCTGCTATTCTGTGAACCCTGAGTACCCAGTAGTGAGCCCCCTGGAGAAGAGGAACACTCCGCTGTACCAGAAACACACTCTTTGCCTGACATAATGTAAATGTGACAGCACACACACACAGGAAAAGGTTAAGCACAAGTAACCCACAAAGAGCCCTTCAAGGAGACACAGAGTTGTTTGGAGCCAGCCCCCACAGCGCCCCTACCGCTAATGCCAAGCTTAGCCGGGTCGCAGACTAAGTACCCTGATAGGGGACTTAGTACACTAATAGTCGGTCCCCCCCTACTATGACCCCTTGGTACCGCTGAGGTAATTTGGAGTCACATCGTAGGAGCTGCGTCTGTGACCACTGCAGAGGGAAAATGGCGCTGGTGAGCTGCTGGATCCTCTCATAGTGAAGCCCCGCCCCTTCAATGGCGCACGGTCTTCCCACTTTTTTATACTGGCTGAGTCATTTTTGTGCTTAAAATGGAGTAGAACCGTTTTAAGGCTGTGTTTGCCAGTCCGGGTACTGTGTACAGTGTACTGAGATACAGTTGTGTACTGTGTCTAGAGACGCATTCTGCCCCGTTTCGAAGCCATGTGTCTCCGTACCCTCGTGCCGCCATAATGGCCGGCGCCCCGCTAATCGGGTCGCTGGCTCAGTACTCACCACTCTTCATTCTTCTGGCTCTGTTAGGAGTGGCGGCGTGCTGCGGGAATGTACGCTCGCCGTGGTGGGGCTTGCCAATAGTTCCCTCAGGAGCTCAGTGCCCTGTCAGCGGGGAATGGGTCCATTAACCCTTCAAGAGGTTGGGCCATTCCCCTCCCCCTAAGTCCCACGAAGCAGGCAGGCTGGTTCCAACCAGTCTTGCCTGAAAATAACAAACATAGAAAATAAATGCAGAAAACTCTTCAGGAGCTTCATTCAGCGTGACCGGCTCCTCCGGGCACATTTTCTAAACTGAGTCGGGTAGGAGGGTCACAGAGGGAGGAGCCAGCGCACACTATCAAATTCTTAAAGTGCCCATGGCTCCCAGTGGACAGGTCTATACCCCATGGTACTAAATGGACCCAAGTATCCTCTAGGACGTAAGAGAAAAGGAAGTACTCAGGTCCCAGGATTTGTGAAGCACAACTCTACATATTGAAGGTATTTTCTGGATAGCGGTTATCCAGAAAGTATTATCAATACAGCATTAGAAAAAGCTAGAAAAATACATAGGAATGAAATACTGACTTATCACATTCACAACAAACCCAAAAAGAAAGAACTTACCTATTTAACCATCAAGAACAATATATCAAAGATAATTTCAATAAACACTGGGACATTTTAAAAAAGGATACTGCTTTATATAATATTTTGATATTAGGAGAAAGAAAAACATAAAAACATAATTTAGCCCCCAGCATTTGAATGAAAAAAATAGATCCAATTCTTCTGATGCTACGTGCATTTAGAAATGTGGGCGATGGAATATGTGCCAGTACACCAGCAATAAAAGACAAGCTTTACAGATTTTCAACATTCGAAAGAATTCAAAATAAAAACATTTATGAACTGTATGTCAATTAATGTCATTTATCTGCTTGAATATACTCCCAAATGAAAATATATTGTTAAAAAACAAAAATACATGTTGAAGTAGGAATGCGGAAACATTCATGTAGCAAAAAAAATTAATTTGACAATACTCCTTTATACAAGCATTTTATTGAAGTAATGAAATCCATTCCTGAGCATTTTAGGATTACAGCACATGTTGGGGTCTCTTCAGTCCAGATAAGCTTGTTATTATGTATATATATATATATATATATATATATATCCGAGCAAATTGGCGGCACTCAGAGACTTGTATTAGCTGCAAAAACATGCTTTAATGATCATTAAAGCACGTTTTTGCAGCTAATACAAGTCTCTGAGTGCCGCCAATTTGCTCGGATACATTGGGCCACAGTACCCTTGGAGGGCACCGGAGCGCTACATTTAAAGTTATTACACTAGTGCCGGATATCTGCTTCTACTATATATATATATATATATATATATATAAACAAAAGTCACCGGCAATCATCAAGCTTACAATATATCCAGCCATGGTGCCCTCCTGGGTACAGGCCTGCAATCATGTGACCTTCAATCAGAAAGAATCACTCCACACTCAGTGTGTCTTGGGTCAACGTTTTAGTCACATTCGACTTTAATCAAGAAATGTGTACACATAGAATTTATTATAGAATTTATTATTATTTTTTACTTGTATTTATATGGTGCCACAAGGGTTCCCCAATGCCATACATTTTTTCCTCGGGTGTTGGGGAACGACGACAAACACTCACACCATCAAAAATACTTTGGTACTCTTACAGTACCAAAGTAAGAGTAATGGAGATTTGTATAAAGATATAGGATCTTTGATTTTTGTCTGGCTTCACAGAGAAGGAAACACGTCGGTCAGTTAGTAAAACTGGAAATAAATTATATAAAACTCTGGAATTTGTGAACTTCAGTCACCAAATTTATATGTATTACTTGTAACTTACTTGCAACTTAAAAAAGTTTATGAAACATAGAATTCTTTTCCAGGATTTTCTGCCAACGTTAAATCAATCAACATTAACCTTCTTTGAAAAAAATATACATGCTTTCAGTCTGACTTTCTCCCAATTTAAATTCAGTTCTTGAATGGCTGGTTCTTGGTTCTAAAAGTTGATAAAAAAAAGGGTTTACTTCATTCCTTGAATTTGATGTGACAGGCCACTGACATGAATAATGGAACTATTCCTTTCACAGGCAAATCAACTCAATTTAGCATGCTTTTATTCTCTCACTGGCAGCTCTACAATCCTGTAAATTCCATGAGGTCCTTCAAGTTAGAGATAGCTTTAGAAATGAAAGAAAATGTATAAAGTAAACACATTATTTTGTCAAAATACTTAAAACTAATTTAAAATATAGTAGTTTAACCTTATCATCATAATTTACATTTACTTCTGAATAATTATATGCTAATTTTTAAGTAATTTACTCTGGAACGTTGACAGTATTGTAAATAAGATATAGTTGCAAACTAGTTAATAATATTCTATTTTAGTATTAGAAATTATTCTAAATTTGTACCAAAGCAAGTGATTGTGGTCAAGGAGAAATTAACAAATGACACAATAATATTATATACAAATAAGTAAACTGTAAAAATAACTTTCAGAAACAAATTTCAATAGCTTTAGAATGTTTTAGACAAAAAGGCCCCTATGGGTTACGCTTATATTAAGAATATATTTTAAGGCCAGGTTATAATGGTGCTATAGGGCTATCATGAGGTCTGTAATAAAGTGTTTCTTTTTAAAGAGAAAGGGGGATATTTATCAAAGCTTGGAGAAAGATGAAGTGGAGAGCTAAATTACCAGCCAATCACTGTCATTTTCAACCAGTGCATGTTAGAGCAGTTAGAAACTGATTGGTTAGTACTTTATCTCTCTCCAAGATTTGATAAATCTCCCCCTAAATCTCATATTGAAAACTAGAAGTTTATTTTGACAGTTGAAATGTTCTGCTGTGGGTGTGAAAAGGCGTTGCTGAATAAAGGCTTAGGTGCAACAATTTTCATGAGTGTTTGATATAAGGGAGTCCAGAGTACTTCTGCCACAATCTGAATAATTGGGGAGGTTTCTACTGCACAAATGACTTAAAACAGGGAGTGCAGCCAAATACCAGTATAGTATAGGACGCCAGACCTATTGGGACGCTGCAGTGCCTAGTATATGAAGTGGCTAGTTATTAAGTGGCAGCTAATATCAATAGCAGTGTTATACCTCTGTTAAACCGAAGGAAAACAGAAGTCAAACAACCTTGAAAATTAACAGAAGGACTGCATTACAACCTAAAAACTCTGGAACTTTATGTGGCCTCTCCTCACCTCAAACATGAGAACACCAAGACCAGGCTTACCACCTCTCTGGCTGAGAACTTCAAGTCTGCCCCTGGGCCTAACCATCAAGATGAACAGGGAACTGTGGGGGAAGAGCACCAGGATCAGCAGGGACTTCCCCATTGCGTCTGAGTATGCCCCCCTCATTCTCCTACCCACCCAAACTAAGATCTGATCAAAATGTTATCCCACTCCTACTTCTGCCACTAGTTACCTGCTATTGTGTTTTTTTTTTTTTTTCTCTCTCCATTGCTCGCTTCCAACCCACCACGTGTTTTTCCTGTAATGTTTACCTCCACTGATTGCACACCTTTCCATTGTGCCCTACATGCAGGGTACATCATACTACTACATAAGCATCAGTTTTCCCATATATGAACTTGGCCCTTGTATGGCTCACCTCCCACAGTGTAACCTTCAAAGTGCGCCTAACATGGCGGCCCCATATGGTACACTTGTGGATGGGATGAAAAATACATGGACCTTGTGGTTTTGTTGGAACCCTACTCTAAACTGTAGGACTCTGAAATCACCCCCATTTTGTGTCATCTCTTCTAGGGGTAGACTATTCCACCCTGGGTAATCCTACGCTTAGCGCCCAAGATGGCTGCTGCACTTGGTACCTATAAGGGTGGAATACACAACCCTTGGAAGTCATTACCCAAAATGCCTGCACCAATCCTGCGTTATGCTTTCTGTGGGCTTAAGATTTTTCTTTTATGTCTGTGTTGCTTGTCTATTGTTGTATTACTCAAATCCTCTGTATCATGTGCATTGTTTTTGATGTCTGTAAAGCGCCTTGAGTCCTGTTGGAGAAAGAGCGCTATATAAATAAAATTATTATTATTATTATTATATGATCATCCTACATAAAGCTTTTATATTGTATATGGCCAGCATACATTCCAACTAGAGATATGCGCTGGACCATTTTTGCTGGATTTGGATATGGGTCTTATTCATCGTCCGCCTTTGGATTTGGATTTTTTTTTTTTTTTTTTTAAATTGACATACAAAGCTAAAATCACATAATTTGGTTCTTTTTTTGTTCCAGCGACAGAGCAGCGGCACAAACACACGGCAGTTTAGAGCACATCTATGCAGTGCCAGATTAAGGTCCACATGTGCCTGGAGCTGAAATTTATGAAGGGCCTATTGTATGCCGCTGCAGGGGGTGGGACAATTGCTGTGGCGGAATGACTGATATGGGGGTGTAGCCAGTACTGTGGGTATGGCTATCCCCGTGGAGGGCATAACTGGTGCACACCTTCAACCACTTTATAGTGGAATTATAACAAGAAAAAAATGTTTTACTGTGAAAGGGTGAGAACTGTATTATCTGCCTTTTCTTGAGTCCTAGAATAGTTTAAATTTATAGAAAATAAAATTAAAATAAATCAGGTTTAGCTTACAGCATTGCAGATGTGCATGTGTGAGCTGGTTTGGGTTCACAGTTATACTTTTTAATTAAAAAAATGTAATTTTAAATAAAAATAGATAGTAAAGATGATTTAAAAAATCAAAAAAGTATTCACATAAAAATATATCTATTTAAAAAAAAAATTAAGCTGTCATTGACATCCTGAGATAGCGCTAATAAAACAGTTCAGTTCTCAGTGGTTTCTTTATGGGGACTTTTGTGTATAGTATTATTATTATTATTATTATTATTATTATTAGAGATAGCTAAAACTTTTTCTTTTGTATTACCTTTTATGTCTATGGCAAAAAACATAAAAATCTACTCCTTGTACCTTGAAATCACACTCTCTGAAAATGTTCTTAATTTTCAACCTTTGTATGATTAAATATTTAGTACAGGTTGAGTATCCCTTATCCAAAATGCTTGGGACCAGAGGTATTTTGGATATGGGATTTTTCCGTATTTTGGAATAATTGCATACCATAATGAGATATCATGGTGATGGGACCTAAATCTAAGCACAGAATGCATTTATGTTTCATATACACCTTATACACACAGCCTGAAGGTCATTTAATACAATATCTTTAATAACTTTGTGTATCAAACAAAGTTTGCGTACATTGGGGTAAATTTACTAAGATTCGTAATTTCCGAAAAAAGGTCAAAGTTCAATCACGAATGACATCGACAGTGTAAAACTGCAACTTTTTGAATTGATTACGATGGATTTACTAAGCTGTCGTATTCGTGTTTTTCTTTTCTTCCGATGTCGATGTCATTCGTTTTTTTTTTACCTAATTTTACGGCAGTGATTAGCAAAACACTGCCGTTTTTTTTTACAATCAATCTCGGCCGGATCTGTGTGATCCGTGCTGGGGTTCTTTTATTTTTTTATTTTTAATTAAACAATGTAAAATCCCCCAAAAAAATGCGTGGGGTCCCCCCTCCTAAGCATAACCAGCCTCGGGCTCTTTGAGCCGATCCTGGTTGCAGAAATATGGGGGAAAAAATGACAGGGGTTCCCCCATATTTAAGCAACCAGCATCGGGCTCTGCGCCTGGTCCTGGTCCCAA
Organism: Pseudophryne corroboree; assembly: GCF_028390025.1. Lineage (NCBI taxonomy): Eukaryota > Metazoa > Chordata > Amphibia > Anura > Myobatrachidae > Pseudophryne > Pseudophryne corroboree. The sequence goes on from NC_086451.1 coordinate 331,423,392, forward strand.
AAATACGGGGGACAAAAAGAGTAGGGGTCCCCCGTATTTTTAAAACCAGCACCGGGCTCCACTAGCTGGACAGATAATGCCACAGCCGGGGGTCACTTTTATACAGCGCCCTGCGGCCGTGGCATCAAAAATCCAACTAGTCACCCCTGGCCGGGGTACCCTGGGGGAGTGGGAACCCCTTCAATCAAGGGGTCCCCCCCCCCCCAGCCACCCAAGGGCCAGGGGTGAAGCCCGAGGCTGTCCCCCCCCATCCAATGGGCTGCGGATGGGAGGGCTGATAGCCTTTGTTGTAAAATAAAAGATATTGTTTTTAGTAGCAGTACTACAAGTCCCAGCAAGCCTCCCCCGCATGCTGGTACTTGGAGAACCACAAGTACCAGCATGCGGCGGAAAAACGGGCCCGCTGGTACCTGTAGTACTACCACTAAAAAAATACCCAAAAAAACACAAGACACACACACCGTGAAAGTATAATTTTATTACATACATACACACATACATACATACATACTTTTATGTTCCCACGCAGGTCGGTCCTCTTCTCCAGTAGAATCCAAGGGGTACCTGTTGAAGAAATTCTACTCACCAGATCCAGTGGTCCTGGCTCCTCGGCAAATCCAGGGTTAATCCACGTACTTGAATAAAACAAAAAAACGGTTGCCCGACCACGAACTGAAAGGTGACCCATGTTTGCACATGGGTCACCTTCCCACGAATGCCAGAAACCCACTTTGCCTTCTGGCTAAGTGGGTTTCTTCAGCCAATCAGGGAGTGCCACGTTGTAGCACTCTCCTGATCAGCTGTGTGCTCCTGTCTTCACTGACAGGCAGCACGCGGCAGTGTTACAATGTAGCGCCTATGCGCTACATTGTAACCAATGATGGGAACTTTCTGCTCAGCGGTGACGTCACTTTAGGTCAACCGCAGGGCACAAAGTTCACATCATTGGTTACAATGTAGCGCATAGGCGCTACATTGTAACACTGCCGTGTGCCGCCTGTCAGTGAGGACAGGAGCACACAGCTGATCAGTAGAGTGCTACAACGTGGCACTCCCTGATTGGCTGAAGAAACCCACTTAGCCAGAAGGCAAAGTGGGTTTCTGGCATTCGTGGGAAGGTGACCCATGTGCAAACATGGGTCACCTTTCAGTTCGTGGTCGTGACAGCGTTTTTTTGTTTTATTCAAGTACGTGGATTAACCCTGGATTTGCCGAGGAGCCTGGACCACTGGATCTGGTGAGTAGAATTTCTTCAACAGGTACCCCTTGGATTCTACTGGAGAAGAGGACCGACCTGCGTGGGAACATAAGGTAAGTATGTATGTATGTATGTGTGTATGTATGTAATAAAATTATACTTTCACGGTGTGTGTGTCTTGTGTTTTTTTGGGTATTTTTTTAGTGGTAGTACTACAGGTACCAGCGGGCCCGTTTTTCCGCCGCATGCTGGTACTTGTGGTTCTCCAAGTACCAGCATGCGGGGGAGGCTTGCTGGGACTTGTAGTACTGCTACTAAAAACAATATCTTTTATTTTACAACAAAGGCTATCAGCCCTCCCATCCGCAGCCCATTGGATGGGGGGGGACAGCCTCGGGCTTCACCCCTGGCCCTTGGGTGGCTGGGGGGGGGGGGACCCCTTGATTGAAGGGGTTCCCACTCCCCCAGGGTACCCCGGCCAGGGGTGACTAGTTGGATTTTTGATGCCACGGCCGCAGGGCGCTGTATAAAAGTGACCCCCGGCTGTGGCATTATCTGTCCAGCTAGTGGAGCCCGGTGCTGGTTTTAAAAATATGGGGGACCCCTACTCTTTTTGTCCCCCGTATTTTTGGGACCAGGACCAGGCGCAGAGCCCGATGCTGGTTGCTTAAATATGGGGGAACCCCTGTCATTTTTTTCACCATATTTCTGCAACCAGGATCGGCTCAAAGAGCCCGAGGCTGGTTATGCTTAGGAGGGGGGACCCCACGCAATTTTTTTTGAAAAAATAAGCACTTTCCCACCCCTTCCCACTGATATACATGCACGGATCTCATGGATCCGTGCATGCCTATCCAATCACGAATTAAAAAAAAAGTTCTGTTTTTTTTTAGCACTTTTTTACGAGTTGAAATTTTTCACGGCAGTGTTTGTTCTTTTTTGGCTTTGCACTTCTTAGTAAATGACCGAGATTCATACTTAAACAGCCGCGTTTTGACCGATGGTGTATTCATTCGTAATTTTTTACCTGAACTTGCAAAAAATTACGAATGCCCTCATCACTGCCGTGATTAGTGTTTAGTAAATGACCGAGATTAACCGAGATGACACTTTGAAGAAAAAACGGCATCTCGGTCAAAATCGGGAGCTTAGTAAATATACCCCATTGAGCCATCAAAAAACAAAGTTTTCACTATCTCACTCTCAGTCAAAAAAGTCTGTATTTCGGAATATTCCGTATTTCGGAATATTTGGATATGGGATACTCAACCTGTATAATACAGACAGCATCTTAGTGACCACAATATAATACAGAGCATTACAGTGACTGTCATATAATATGGAGAGCATCAGTGACCACAATATAACACAGGCAACGCACTGACTGCCATATAATACAGAGAGCATCACAATGACCACTATATAATACAGCGAGCATCAATGACCACGAGTGGTCGCTACAGCACATTGAGCAGGGGGGGGGGGGGGGAGGTCAGCACATATAAACATACTGGCATTAGAGATGAGCGGGTTCGGTTTCTCTGAATCCGAACCCGCCCGAACTTCATGTTTTTTTACACGGGTCCGAGCGACTCGGATCTTCCCGCCTTGCTCGGTTAACCCGAGCGCGCCCGAACGTCATCATCACGCTGTCGGATTCTCGCGAGGCTCGGATTCTATCGCGAGACTCGGATTCTATATAAGGAGCCGCGCGTCGCGGCCATTTTCACACGTGCATTGAGATTGATAGGGAGAGGACGTGGCTGGCGTCCTCTCCGTTTAGAAATTAAAATAGATAGGAGAGTGAGAGTGAGACACTTCATTTACTTACTGGAGCTTAGGAGGAGTTATACTAGTGACTGATGACCAGTGACCTGACCACCAGTGCAGTTTTATAATTTATTATTATTTAATAATCCGTTCTGTTCTTGTTCTCTGCCTGAAAAAAACGATACACAGTGACTCAGTCACACTCACATACCATATCTGTGCTCAGCCCAGTGTGCTGCATCATCTATGTATAATATCTGACTGTGCTCACACGGCTTAATTGTGGGGGAGACTGGGGAGCAGTTATAGGTTATAGCAGGAGCCAGGAGTACATATTAAACAGTGCACACTTTTGCTGCCAGAGTGCCACTGCCAGTGTGACTGACCACTGACCACTGTGACCAGTGACCTGACCACACTGACCACCAGTATAGTATATTGTGATTGAATGTCTGCCTGAAAAAGTACACTCGTCGTGTGACTTGTGTGGTGTTTTTTTATTCTATAAAAATTAAAAAAACTCATTCTGCTGACAGACAGTGTCCACTCCAGCAGGTCCGTCATTATATAATATATACCTGTCCGGCTGCAGTAGTGATATATATATATTTTTTATATCATTATTTATCATCCAGTCTACTAGCAGCAGACACAGTACGGTAGTTCACGGCTGTAGCTACCTCTGTGTCGGCACTCGGCAGTCCATCCATAATTGTATACCACCTACCCGTGGTTTTTTTTTTCTTTCTTCTTTATACATACTACATCTCATTATCATCCAGTCTATATTAGCAGCAGACACAGTACAGTACGGTAGTCCACGGCTGTAGCTACCTCTGTGTCGGCACTCGGCAGTCCATCCATAATTGTATACCACCTACCCGTGTTTTTTTTTTCTTTCTTCTTTATACATACTACATCTCATTATCAACCAGTCTATATTAGCAGCAGACACAGTACGGTAGTTCACGGCTGTAGCTACCTCTGTGTCGGCACTCGGCAGTCCATCCATAATTGTATACCACCTACCCGTGGTTTTTTTTCTTTCTTCTTTATACATACATACTACATCTCATTATCATCCAGTCTATATTAGCAGCAGACACAGTACAGTACGGTAGTCCACGGCTGTAGCTACCTCTGTGTCGGCACTCGGCAGTCCATCCATAATTGTATACCACCTACCCGTGGTTTTTTTTTTTCTTTCTTCTTTATACATACTACATCTCATTATCATCCAGTCTATATTAGCAGCAGACACAGTACAGTATGGAGGTCCACGGCTGTAGCTACCTCTGTGTCGGCACTCGGCACTCGGCAGTCCATCCATAATTGTATACCACCTACCCGTGGTTTTTTTTTCTTTCTTCTTTATACATACTACATCTCATTATCAACCAGTCTATATTAGCAGCAGACACAGTACAGTACGGTAGTCCACGGCTGTAGCTACCTCTGTGTCGGCACTCGGCAGTCCATCCATAATTGTATACCACCTACCCGTGGTTTTTTTTTCTTTCTTCTTTATACATACATACTACATCTCATTATCATCCAGTCTATATTAGCAGCAGACACAGTACAGTACGGTAGTCCACGGCTGTAGCTACCTCTGTGTCGGCACTCGGCAGTCCATCCATAATTGTATACCACCTACCCGTGGTTTTTTTTTCTTTCTTCTTTATACATACTACATCTCATTATCATCCAGTCTATATTAGCAGCAGACACAGTACAGTACGGTAGTCCACGGCTGTAGCTACCTCTGTGTCGGCACTCGGCAGTCCATCCATAAGTATACTAGTATCCATCCATCTCCATTGTTTACCTGAGGTGCCTTTTAGTTGTGCCTATTAAAATATGGAGAACAAAAATGTTGAGGTTCCAAAATTAGGGAAAGATCAAGATCCACTTCCACCTCATGCTGAAGCTGCTGCCACTAGTCATGGCCGAGACGATGAAATGCCAGCAACGTCGTCTGCCAAGGCCGATGCCCAATGTCATAGTACAGAGCATGTCAAATCCAAAACACCAAATATCAGTAAAAAAAGGACTCCAAAACCTAAAATAAAATTGTCGGAGGAGAAGCGTAAACTTGCCAATATGCCATTTACCACACGGAGTGGCAAGGAACGGCTGAGGCCCTGGCCTATGTTCATGGCTAGTGGTTTAGCTTCACATGAGGATGGAAGCACTCAGCCTCTCGCTAGAAAACTGAAAAGACTCAAGCTGGCAAAAGCACCGCAAAGAACTGTGCGTTCTTCGAAATCCCAAATCCACAAGGAGAGTCCAATTGTGTCGGTTGCGATGCCTGACCTTCCCAACACTGGACGTGAAGAGCATGCGCCTTCCACCATTTGCACGCCCCCTGCAAGTGCTGGAAGGAGCACCCGCAGTCCATTTCCTGATAGTCAGATTGAAGATGTCAGTGTTGAAGTACACCAGGATGAGGAGGATATGGGTGTTGCTGGCGCTGGGGAGGAAATTGACCAGGAGGATTCTGATGGTGAGGTGGTTTGTTTAAGTCAGGCACCCGGGGAGACACCTGTTGTCCGTGGGAGGAATATGGCCATTGACATGCCTGGTGAAAATACCAAAAAAATCAGCTCTTCAGTGTGGAGGTATTTCAACAGAAAAGCGGACAACAGGTGTCAAGCCGTGTGTTGCCTTTGTCAAGCTGTAATAAGTAGGGGTAAGGACGTTAACCACCTCGGAACATCCTCCCTTATACGTCACCTGCAGCGCATTCATAATAAGTCAGTGACAAGTTCAAAAACTTTGGGCGACAGCGGAAGCAGTCCACTGACCAGTAAATCCCTTCCTCTTGTAACCAAGCTCACGCAAACCACCCCACCAACTCCCTCAGTGTCAATTTCCTCCTTCCCCAGGAATGCCAATAGTCCTGCAGGCCATGTCACTGGCAATTCTGACGAGTCCTCTCCTGCCTGGGATTCCTCCGATGCATCCTTGCGTGTAACGCCTACTGCTGCTGGCGCTGCTGTTGTTGCTGCTGGGAGTCGATGGTCATCCCAGAGGGGAAGTCGTAAGCCCACTTGTACTACTTCCAGTAAGCAATTGACTGTCCAACAGTCCTTTGCGAGGAAGATGAAATATCACAGCAGTCATCCTGCTGCAAAGCGGATAACTGAGGCCTTGAAAACTATGTTGGTGTTAGACGTGCGTCCGGTATCCGCCGTTAGTTCACAGGGAACTAGACAATTTATTGAGGCAGTGTGCCCCCGTTACCAAATACCATCTAGGTTCCACTTCTCTAGGCAGGCGATACCGAGAATGTACACGGACGTCAGAAAAAGACTCACCAGTGTCCTAAAAAATGCAGTTGTACCCAATGTCCACTTAACCACGGACATGTGGACAAGTGGAGCAGGGCAGGGTCAGGACTATATGACTGTGACAGCCCACTGGGTAGATGTATGGACTCCCGCCGCAAGAACAGCAGCGGCGGCACCAGTAGCAGCATCTCGCAAACGCCAACTCTTTCCTAGGCAGGCTACGCTTTGTATCACCGCTTTCCAGAATACGCACACAGCTGAAAACCTCTTACGGCAACTGAGGAAGATCATCGCGGAATGGCTTACCCCAATTGGACTCTCCTGTGGATTTGTGGCATCGGACAACGCCAGCAATATTGTGTGTGCATTAAATATGGGCAAATTCCAGCACGTCACATGTTTTGCACATACCTTGAATTTGGTGGTGCAGAATTTTTTAAAAAACGACAGGGGCGTGCAAGAGATGCTGTCGGTGGCCAGAAGAATTGCGGGACACTTTCGGCGTACAGGCACCACGTACAGAAGACTGGAGCACCACCAAAAACTACTGAACCTGCCCTGCCATCATCTGAAGCAAGAAGTGGTAACGAGGTGGAATTCAACCCTCTATATGCTTCAGAGGTTGGAGGAGCAGCAAAAGGCCATTCAAGCCTATACAATTGAGCACGATATAGGAGGTGGAATGCACCTGTCTCAAGTGCAGTGGAGAATGATTTCAACGTTGTGCAAGGTTCTGATGCCCTTTGAACTTGCCACACGTGAAGTCAGTTCAGACACTGCCAGCCTGAGTCAGGTCATTCCCCTCATCAGGCTTTTGCAGAAGAAGCTGGAGACATTGAAGGAGGAGCTAACACGGAGCGATTCCGCTAGGCATGTGGGACTTGTGGATGGAGCCCTTAATTCGCTTAACAAGGATTCACGGGTGGTCAATCTGTTGAAATCAGAGCACTACATTTTGGCCACCGTGCTCGATCCTAGATTTAAAGCCTACCTTGGATCTCTCTTTCCGGCAGACACAAGTCTGCTGGGGTTGAAAGACCTGCTGGTGAGAAAATTGTCAAGTCAAGCGGAACGCGACCTGTCAACATCTCCTCCTTCACATTCTCCCGCAACTGGGGGTGCGAGGAAAAGGCTCTGAATTCCGAGCCCACCCGCTGGCGGTGATGCAGGGCAGTCTGGAGCGACTGCTGATGCTGACATCTGGTCCGGACTGAAGGACCTGACAACGATTACGGACATGTCGTCTACTGTCACTGCATATGATTCTCTCACCATTGAAAGAATGGTGGAGGATTATATGAGTGACCGCATCCAAGTAGGCACGTCACACAGTCCGTACTTATACTGGCAGGAAAAAGAGGCTATTTGGAGGCCCTTGCACAAACTGGCTTTATTCTACCTAAGTTGCCCTCCCACAAGTGTGTACTCCGAAAGAGTGTTTAGTGCCGCCGCTCACCTTGTCAGCAATCGGCGTACGAGGTTACATCCAGAAAATGTGGAGAAGATGATGTTCATTAAAATGAATTATAATCAATTCCTCCGTGGAGACATTGACCAGCAGCAATTGCCTCCACAAAGTACACAGGGAGCTGAGATGGTGGATTCCAGTGGGGACGAATTGATAATCTGTGAGGAGGGGGATGTACACGGTGATATATCGGAGGATGATAATGAGGTGGACATCTTGCCTCTGTAGAGCCAGTTTGTGCAAGGAGAGATTAATTGCTTCTTTTTTGGTGGGGGTCCAAACCAACCCGTCATTTCAGTCACTGAAATGATGGGTTGGTTAAAGTGTGCATGCCCTGTTTATACAACATAAGGGTGGGTGGGAGGGCCCAAGGACAATTCCATCTTGCACCTCTTTTTTCTTTAATTTTTCTTTGCGTCATGTGCTGTTTGGGGAGGGTTTTTTGGAAGGGACATCCTGCGTGACACTGCAGTGCCACTCCTAGATGGGCCCGGTGTTTGTGTCGGCCACTAGGGTCGCTTATCTTACTCACACAGCTACCTCATTGCGCCTCTTTTTTTCTTTGCGTCATGTGCTGTTTGGGGAGGGTTTTTTGGAAGGGACATCCTGCGTGACACTGCAGTGCCACTCCTAGATGGGCCCGGTGTTTGTGTCGGCCACTAGGGTCGCTTATCTTACTCACACAGCTACCTCATTGCGCCTCTTTTTTTCTTTGCATCATGTGCTGTTTGGGGAGGGTTTTTTGGAAGGGACATCCTGCGTGACACTGCAGTGCCACTCCTAGATGGGCCCGGTGTTTGTGTCGGCCACTAGGGTCGCTTATCTTACTCACACAGCTACCTCATTGCGCCTCTTTTTTTCTTTGCGTCATGTGCTGTTTGGGGAGGGTTTTTTGGAAGGGACATCCTGCGTGACACTGCAGTGACACTCCTAGATGGGCCCGGTGTTTGTGTCGGCCACTAGGGTCGCTTATCTTACTCACACAGCTACCTCATTGCGCCTCTTTTTTTCTTTGCGTCATGTGCTGTTTGGGGAGGGTTTTTTGGAAGGGACATCCTGCGTGACACTGCAGTGACACTCCTAGATGGGCCCGGTGTTTGTGTCGGCCACTAGGGTCGCTTATCTTACTCACACAGCTACCTCATTGCGCCTCTTTTTTTCTTTGCGTCATGTGCTGTTTGGGGAGGGTTTTTTGGAAGGGACATCCTGCGTGACACTGCAGTGACACTCCTAGATGGGCCCGGTGTTTGTGTCGGCCACTAGGGTCGCTTATCTTACTCACACAGCTACCTCATTGCGCCTCTTTTTTTCTTTGCGTCATGTGCTGTTTGGGGAGGGTTTTTTGGAAGGGACATCCTGCGTGACACTGCAGTGACACTCCTAGATGGGCCCGGTGTTTGTGTCGGCCACTAGGGTCGCTTATCTTACTCACACAGCTACCTCATTGCGCCTCTTTTTTTCTTTGCGTCATGTGCTGTTTGGGGAGGGTTTTTTGGAAGGGACATCCTGCGTGACACTGCAGTGCCACTCCTAGATGGGCCCGGTGTTTGTGTCGGCCACTAGGGTCGCTTAGCTTAGTCATCCAGCGACCTAGGTGCAAATTTTAGGACTAAAAATAATATTGTGAGGTGTGAGGTATTCAGAATAGACTGAAAATGAGTGTAATTTATGGTTTTTGAAGTTAATAATACTTTGGGATCAAAATGACCCCCAAATTCTATGATTTAAGCTGTTTTTTAGTGTTTTTTAAAAAAAAACACCCGAATCCAAAACACACCCGAATCCGACAAAAAAAATTCGGTGAGGTTTTGCCAAAACGCGGTCGAACCCAAAACACGGCCGCGGAACCGAACCCAAAACCAAAACACAAAACCCGAAAAATTTCCGGCGCTCATCTCTAACTGGCATGCTGGTTATACTGGGGTTTGGCACTGCATGTCTCACAGCTGTTGTGCGACACCTGGGACTCAGCATTAGGCTTTACTCTCTGTCTAACCTCCCCCCCTATCCCCAGACTCCTATGAAACCTGCACTGTCTGGTCGGCTACAAATTACAAAAAGCATCAGTGACCACCATATAATACAGAGGGCATCACAGTGAGTGCCATATAGTACAGAGAGCATATGATACAAAGAACTCCAACGACAATCACAAAATACACAGGTCATCACAGCAACACACTATGTATGGCCTCTTGAATGGGATAAATCAGACAGCATTCAGCAGGCAGATCTTATATATGAAGGGAGATACCAAGTAGCAGTGTTACCTCGAACACATAGAGACCTCTAGATACTACCTGCATTGGTGTAATTTATGACCCATCAAAAATTGTGAACAAGCTATACATCACTTTTCCCAGATGTTATAGGCACATACTCCATTGCACTCCATAAGTGTGACCCATTAAAGATATACCTTACCTGTCCTGATGTTCTGCTCCCCTCTAACAGTGCCTTAACAGTATCCACTACTAGATGTTGACACCAGGTACCTCTCTCTAGAGACTAGGCCACTGGGTGGGAAAGAACGCAGGGTGGGAGAGGGACATATTGTGGATTTGGACACTCGGTGGGAGAGGACGCAAGGTGTGAGAGGGACATATTGGGGATTTGTACACTGGGTGGGAGGGGGGATGCAGGGTGGGAGAGGGACATATTGGGCATTGGGACACTGGATAGGAGAGGACGCAGGGTGGAAGAGGGACATACTGGGGATTAGGACACTGGGTGGGAGAGGGCAGAGGCGTCACCGGGTGTGGTGACACCCGGTGCGCGCCCCTTATCTCCTGCCTCGATCGCGACAAAAAGGGGGCGGGGCCTTGTACTTAGGGGGCATGGCTTTGCGGGGATCCCGGGATCGTCACTCTGGGGGCGTGCCCAGCATCTCCGGAGATGCTGGGCTTCTCCCAGAGCCAGTCTCCGTCCGCTGTCGGCTCCTCTTCTGTGACAGGAGCCGGGTGATGTAGGTGACTTTCTCACTGCAGCACCTGGTTCCTGTCAGTGCGGAGGAGCTGACATTTGGTGTCACCCTCCTCCAGGCGTCACACCCGGGTGCGGGCCGCACCCCCCGCACCCGCCTTGTGACGCCACTGGGAGAGGGACATATTGGGGACTGGGTGGGAGGGGGGACGCAGGGTGTGAAAGGGACATACTGGGGATTGGGAAACTGGGTGTGAGAGGACGCAGGGTGTGAGAGGAACATATTGGAGATTGGGACACTGGGTGGGAGAGGGCGCAGGGTGGGACAGGAACATATTGGGGATTGGGACACTGGGTGGGAGGGGGGACGCAGGGTGGGAGAGGGATATACTGGGGATTGGAACACTAGGTGGAAGAGGACGCAGAGTGGGAGAGGGTCATATTGGGAATCGGGACACTGTGTGGGAGAGAACGCAGGGTGGGAGAGGGACATATTGGGGAGCGGGACACTGTGTGGGAGAGAACGCAGGGTGGGAGAGTGACATATTGGGGATCGGGGCAGTGGGTGTGAGAGGACGCAGAGTGGGAAAGAGACATACTGGGGATTGGGACACTGGGTGGGAGGGGGGACGCAGGGTGTGAAAGGGACATACTGGGGATTGGGAAACTGGGTGTGAGAGGACGCAGGGTGTGAGAGGAACATATTGGAGATTGGGACACTGGGTGGGAGAGGACGCAGGGTGGGACAGGAACATATTGGGGATTGGGACACTGGGTGGGAGGGGGGACGCAGGGTGGGAGAGGGATATACTGGGGATTGGGACACTAGGTGGAAGAGGACGCAGAGTGGGAGAGGGTCATATTGGGGATTGGGACACTGAGTGGGAGAGAACGCAGGGTGGGATAGGGACATATTGGGCTTTCTGATTTAATATTAAATCCTACCAGTCCTTGATGGGCACCCTGTGTGGCTCCAGCAGCGGCAGGAACAGGAACCAGGTGCACCTCACGTGGGCGTCCGGCGGCAGGGATGAGAGCCGGGTGCACCCCATGTGGGCATCCGGCGGCAGCAGGGACGAAATCTGGGTGAACCCCACATGGGTGCCCTTCGAGACTTCGGCAGCGGCAGGGAGAGCCGGGTGCACACCATATTGGTGTCTGGCGGGGCTCTGGCAGAGACGGGAGCAGCATATTTTAAGTGCAGCAGGCTGGCCACTTCCCCCGCCTCCTGCTGCACTATTTTCTATTCAATAAGAAAAAAAACAACTTCTGGTGGAATATATATACACATTAAGCAAAAGGAACCCCCTTGTGTAAGTGCCCCAGGCCCACCTGGGGCCTTAATCCTGCTCTGCACACTGGTTGCCTATTTAAAGCTTTGGAAGAACGAACTGACAGCAGCTCGAGCTGAAGTGGCAGGACTTCAGGTGACCCGAGAGGACAAAGCTGCTGACTGTCCAGGGGGGCGGAGCTATCAAACGTGTGCAGAACTGCAGGCTTTCCAGGGGATGGCTCCAGGCTCAGTGTGGAAGGAGTGAAGGAGGGGGCGGAGCTTATCATCGGGGGACAGCCTTGGATGGCATGGGAACGGAGAATCAGACAATCTGAAGCACAGCTGCAGCCTGCATGGATGGGGTCGGGAGCAGAGCTTATCGCGGTGTGGGCGCAATGAGGTAGCTGTGTGACTAAGCTTAGCACAACTCGGTGTCTGAGTTCAGGTAACATGGGGGTGATGAGGGCAGATGTGCACAGTGCGGGCAGCACGGAGGGGATAGGTGGAACCTTGGCAGGGAGGGAGGCGTATGCTGTTGAGTAGTGGTGACAGGAGAAAAGTATCTCTCCTGTCACCGCTGGCTGGTTGCACTGCATGGGATCCCATGGGCCTATTTTCAATGGGGGGCCTGGAGCTGCAGCTCCATCCGCCCCATTGTTAATCCGGCCCTGCATCTATGAAACATTGCCACACACTGCATGGATCACATGGCTTATAGATGCGCGTGAACAAAATGCACTTGAGTAAAGAGCGCCAACCAACCAGTACAAAAACAATAGATATAATTTTTCTATTTTTAAACTTGCAGCTCGGATCGAACTGCGTGGATCACAGGGCTTATGGATACACACGAACAAAGCACACCAAACAGTACAATTTACAGCAGAGTATAGCACAGCGCACAGCAGCATGCCCCCTATGCACAGTCACTATACAGCATAGCCACTTGTGAGTCAGGACACAGCACAGCCAGTATAGCAGAGTACTGTGCAGCACACAGCAGCATGCAGCATACCACCTATACATAGTCCCTATACAGCACAGCAGAGTATAGCAGAGTATAGCACAGCATGCCCTTTATACACAGTCCCTATACAACACAGCCACTTGTGAGTCTGGACACCGCACAGTCAGTAAAGCAGAGTATAGCACAGCACACAGCAGCATGCCTCCTATACACATTCACTATTCAGCACACCCACTTGTGAGTCTGGACACAGCAAAGCTAGTATAGCAGAGTATAGCACAGCACACAGCAGCATGCACCATGCCACCTATACACAGTCACTATACAGCACACCCACTTGTAAGTCTGGACACAGCACAGCCAGTACAGCACAACATGCATCAGCGTCAAGTGTGACCCCTATACACATTAGACAGTCATTATCCAGTCCAGCCATTACAGCAGATTATAAGGCAGCAAACAGCAGCATGCATTCCAGTGAAATGGCGCCGAGTCCTGGCCGTGGCGCCTTATATAGAATCGAAGTACCTCAAGAATCCGATGCCGAGAAGATGACGTTTGGCCCTGACATCAGATCCGAGTCAGGAGGAAAGCGACGAGCCGCGGCTCGGATGCCTGTGTTCGAAACAGTCCGGATTCCAGGTAATCCGGACCGCTCATCTCTAATTCTAACATTAACATTCTGACACATGAGACACAGCCCAGCATGGCTGATTGGTATGGACAACATCACAATTAAGAGCATACTGTAACAATAGAAATATAGCAGCAGGTAATAGGTGCTAGAGAACAGTGAGCTCTGGCAATCTATCTTATACTGCATACAAACTTGGCACTAGGACCCAGAGGCATTGGGAGGGACGACCTCAAACCTGATGATGTTACCACCAGCTATTGAGCATATGCATCTGGTGCCATCTTTACTGTGTAAGTTGTCACAGTACTGTGCAGACTCATAGTACTTAGCTCCCATAAGTGAGACCATATACTGCAGTTATAGCCAGTGGCGCTGAGCAGGGGGAAGAAGAGGGAGTGGAGAGTGGGTACAAATCACCTGGAGCCTGGCTGCTGGAGGGGTTCCCCCCAGTATGGAGGGGTTCCCCCCAGTATACCTGTGCTGTGGTCGGCGGCAGGGGGCGCCATCTTCACGTTAATCTCTTTGAGAAGATGGTGCTGCACATAGAAAGCAAAGCTCTCTAGTGACTAGCGTCATCTTCACAAATATTATTGGGAAGATGGCGCTAGTCGGGGAGGTGGGTCCCGCTTACTGTTTGTGTAAGGTAGGAAGCAGGTGCTCTAAACCCTGCCCCAAATTAAAATTGCCCCCCGTCCCCGTGGAGAGCGTAGGGGGCCTCACAATTATTTTATTCTATAAATATTTTTACCATGGCCCGGCGTGGCTCTCTATACCCCTGGTTATAGCCAACGCTTTGTGTTACCACTGGATACCAGTACTACTAGCCCCTATATTACTGCTGTTATATTTGCTAGAGATGAGCGCCTGAAATTTTTCGGGTTTTGTGTTTTGGTTTTGGGTTCGGTTCCGCGGCCGTGTTTTGGGTTCGACCGCGTTTTGGCAAAACCTCACCGAATTTTTTTTGTCGGATTCGGGTGTGTTTTGGATTCGGGTGTTTTTTTCAAAAAACCCTAAAAAACAGCTTAAATCATAGAATTTGGGGGTCATTTTGATCCCATATTATTATTAACCTCAAAAAACATAATTTCCACTCATTTTCAGTCTATTCTGAATACCTCACACCTCACAATATTATTTTTAGTCCTAAAATTTGCACCGAGGTCGCTGGATGACTAAGCTAAGCGACCCTAGTGGCCGACACAAACACCTGGCCCATCTAGGAGTGGCACTGCAGTGTCACGCAGGATGGCCCTTCCAAAAAACACTCCCCAAACAGCACATGACGCAAAGAAAAAAAGAGGTGCAATGAGGTAGCTGTGTGACTAAGCTCAGCGACCCAAGTGCCCAACACAAACACCTGGCCCATCTAGGAGTGGCACTGCAGTGTCACGCAGGATGTCCCTTCCAAAAAACCCTCCCCAAACAGCACATGACGCAAAGAAAAAAAGAGGCGCAATGAGGTAGCTGTGTGAGTAAGATTAGCGACCCTAGTGGCCGACACAAACACCGGGCCCATCTAGGAGTGGCACTGCAGTGTCACGCAGGATGTCCCTTCCAAAAAACCCTCCCCAAACAGCACATGACGCAAAGAAAAATAAAAGAAAAAAGAGGTGCAAGATGGAATTGTCCTTGGGCCCTCCCACCCACCCTTATGTTGTATAAACAGGACATGCACATTTTAACCAACCCATCATTTCAGTGACAGGGTCTGCCACACGACTGTGACTGATATGACGGGTTGGTTTGGACCCCCACCAAAAAAGAAGCAATTAATCTCTCCTTGCACAAACTGGCTCTACAGAGGCAAGATGTCCACCTCATCATCATCCTCCGATATATCACCGTGTACATCCCCCTCCTCACAGATTATCAATTCGTCCCCACTGGAATCCACCATCTCAGCTCCCTGTGTACTTTGTGGAGGCAATTGCTGCTGGTCAATGTCTCCGCGGAGGAATTGATTATAATTCATTTTAATGAACATCATCTTCTCCACATTTTCTGGATGTAACCTCGTACGCCGATTGCTGACAAGGTGAGCGGCGGCACTAAACACTCTTTCGGAGTACACACTTGTGGGAGGGCAACTTAGGTAGAATAAAGCCAGTTTGTGCAAGGGCCTCCAAATTGCCTCTTTTTCCTGCCAGTATAAGTACGGACTGTGTGACGTGCCTACTTGGATGCGGTCACTCATATAATCCTCCACCATTCTTTCAATGTTGAGAGAATCATATGCAGTGACAGTAGACGACATGTCCGTAATCGTTGTCAGGTCCTTCAGTCCGGACCAGATGTCAGCATCAGCAGTCGCTCCAGACTGCCCTGCATCACCGCCAGCGGGTGGGCTCGGAATTCTGAGCCTTTTCCTCGCACCCCCAGTTGCGGGAGAATGTGAAGGAGGAGATGTTGACAGGTCGCGTTCCGCTTGACTTGACAATTTTGTCACCAGCAGGTCTTTGCACCCCAGCAGACTTGTGTCTGCCGGAAAGAGAGATCCAAGGTAGGTTTTAAATCTAGGATCGAGCACGGAGGCCAAAATGTAGTGCTCTGATTTCAACAGATTGACCACCCGTGAATCCTTGTTAAGCGAATTAAGGGCTGCATCCACAAGTCCCACATGCCTAGCGGAATCGCTCCCTTTTAGCTCCTTCTTCAATGCCTCCAGCTTCTTCTGCAAAAGCCTGATGAGGGGAATGACCTGACTCAGGCTGGCAGTGTCTGAACTGACTTCACGTGTGGCAAGTTCAAAGGGCATCAGAACCTTGCACAACGTTGAAATCATTCTCCACTGCACTTGAGACAGGTGCATTCCACCTCCTATATCGTGCTCAATTGTATAGGCTTGAATGGCCTTTTGCTGCTCCTCCAACCTCTGAAGCATATAGAGGATTGAATTCCACCTCGTTACCACTTCTTGCTTCAGATGATGGCAGGGCAGGTTCAGTAGTTTTTGGTGGTGCTCCAGTCTTCTGTACGTGGTGCCTGTACG
Source organism: Pseudophryne corroboree (assembly GCF_028390025.1). Lineage (NCBI taxonomy): Eukaryota > Metazoa > Chordata > Amphibia > Anura > Myobatrachidae > Pseudophryne > Pseudophryne corroboree. The sequence continues at coordinate 331,439,909 of NC_086451.1, forward strand.
CCGAAAGTGTCCCGCAATTCTTCTGGCCACCGACAGCATCTCTTGCACGCCCCTGTCGTTTTTTTAAAAATTCTGCACCACCAAATTCAAGGTATGTGCAAAACATGGGACGTGCTGGAATTTGCCCATATTTAATGCACACACAATATTGCTGGCGTTGTCCGATGCCACAAATCCACAGGAGAGTCCAATTGGGGTAAGCCATTCTGCGATGATCTTCCTCAGTTGCCGTAAGAGGATTTCAGCTGTGTGCGTATTCTGGAAAGCGGTGATACAAAGCGTAGCCTGCCTAGGAAAGAGTTGGCGTTTGCGAGATGCTGCTACTGGTGCCGCCGCTGCTGTTCTTGCGGCGGGAGTCCATACATCTACCCAGTGGGCTGTCACAGTCATATAGTCCTGACCCTGCCCTGCTCCACTTGTCCACATGTCCGTGGTTAAGTGGACATTGGGTACAACTGCATTTTTTAGGACACTGGTGAGTCTTTTTCTGACGTCCGTGTACATTCTCGGTATCGCCTGCCTACAGAAGTGGAACCTAGATGGTATTTGGTAACGGGGGCACACTGCCTCAATAAATTGTCTAGTTCCCTGTGAACTAACGGCGGATACCGGACGCACGTCTAACACCAACATAGTTGTCAAGGACTCAGTTATCCGCTTTGCAACAGGATGACTGCTGTGATATTTCATCTTCCTCGCAAAGGACTGTTGGACAGTCAATTGCTTACTGGAAGTAGTACAAGTGGGCTTACGACTTCCCCTCTGGGATGACCATCGACTCCCAGCAGCAACAACAGCAGCGCCAGCAGCAGTAGGCGTTACACGCAAGGATGCATCGGAGGAATCCCAGGCAGGAGAGGACTCGTCAGAATTGCCAGTGACATGGCCTGCAGGACTATTGGCATTCCTGGGGAAGGAGGAAATTGACACTGAGGGAGTTGGTGGGGTGGTTTGCGTGAGCTTGGTTACAAGAGGAAGGGATTTACTGGTCAGTGGACTGCTTCCGCTGTCGGCCCAAGTTTTTGAACTTGTCACTGACTTATTATGAATGCGCTGCAGGTGACGTATAAGGGAGGATGTTCCGAGGTGGTTAACGTCCTTACCCCTACTTATTACAGCTTGACAAAGGGAACACACGGCTTGACACCTGTTGTCCGCATTTCTGGTGAAATACTTCCACACCGAAGAGCTGATTTTTTTGGTATTTTCACCAGGCATGTCAACGGCCCTATTCCTCCCACGGACAACAGGTGTCTCCCCGGGTGCCTGACTTAAACAAACCACCTCACCATCAGAATCCTCCTGGTCAATTTCCTCCCCAGCGCCAGCAACACCCATATCCTCCTCATCCTGGTGTACTTCAACACTGACATCTTCAATCTGACTATCAGGAACTGGACTGCGGGTGCTCCTTCCAGCACTTGCAGGGGGCGTGCAAATGGTGGAAGGCGCATGCTCTTCACGTCCAGTGTTGGGAAGGTCAGGCATCGCAACCGACACAATTGGACTCTCCTTGTGGATTTGGGATTTCGAAGAACGCACAGTTCTTTGCGGTGCTACTGCTTTTGCCAGCTTGAGTCTTTTCATTTTTCTAGCGAGAGGCTGAGTGCCTCCATCCTCATGTGAAGCTGAACCACTAGCCATGAACATAGGCCAGGGCCTCAGCCGTTCCTTGCCACTCCGTGTGGTAAATGGCATATTGGCAAGTTTACGCTTCTCCTCCGACAATTTTATTTTAGGTTTTGGAGTCCTTTTTTTACTGATATTTGGTGTTTTGGATTTGACATGCTCTGTACTATGACATTGGGCATCGGCCTTGGCAGACGACGTTGCTGGCATTTCATCGTCTCGGCCATGACTAGTGGCAGCAGCTTCAGCACGAGGTGGAAGTGGATCTTGATCTTTCCCTAATTTTGGAACCTCAACATTTTTGTTCTCCATATTTTAATAGGCACAACTAAAAGGCACCTCAGGTAAACAATGGAGATGGATGGATACTAGTATACAATTATGGATGGACTGCCGAGTGCCGACACAGAGGTAGCTACAGCCGTGGACTACCGTACTGTACTGTGTCTGCTGCTAATATAGACTGGTTGATAAAGAGATGTAGTAGTAGTATGTATGTATAAAGAAGAAAGAAAAAAAAACCACGGGTAGGTGGTATACAATTATGGACGGACTGCCGAGCGCCGACACAGAGGTAGCTACAGCCGTGGACTACCGTACTGTACTGTGTCTGCTGCTAATATAGACTGGTTGATAAAGAGATGTAGTAGTAGTACGTATGTATAAAGAAGAAAGAAAAAAAAACCACGGGTAGGTGGTATACAATTATGGACGGACTGCCCAGTGCCGACACAGAGGTAGCTACAGCCGTGGACTACCGTACTGTACTGTGTCTGCTGCTAATATAGACTGGTTGATAAAGAGATGTAGTAGTAGTATGTATGTATAAAGAAGAAAGAAAAAAAAACCACGGGTAGGTGGTATACAATTATGGACGGACTGCCGAGTGCCGACACAGAGGTAGCTACAGCCGTGGACTACCGTACTGTACTGTGTCTGCTGCTAATATAGACTGGTTGATAAAGAGATGTAGTAGTAGTATGTATGTATGTATAAAGAAGAAAGAAAAAAAAACCACGGGTAGGTGGTATACAATTATGGACGGACTGCCCAGTGCCGACACAGAGGTAGCTACAGCCGTGGACTACCGTACTGTACTGTGTCTGCTGCTAATATAGACTGGTTGATAAAGAGATGTAGTAGTAGTATGTATGTATAAAGAAGAAAGAAAAAAAAACCACGGGTAGGTGGTATACAATTATGGACGGACTGCCCAGTGCCGACACAGAGGTAGCTACAGCCGTGGACTACCGTACTGTACTGTGTCTGCTGCTAATATAGACTGGTTGATAAAGAGATGTAGTAGTAGTAGTATGTATGTATAAAGAAGAAAGAAAAAAAAACCACGGGTAGGTGGTATACAATTATGGACGGACTGCCCAGTGCCGACACAGAGGTAGCTACAGCCGTGGACTACCGTACTGTACTGTGTCTGCTGCTAATATAGACTGGTTGATAAAGAGATGTAGTAGTAGTATGTATGTATAAAGAAGAAAGAAAAAAAAAACCACGGGTAGGTGGTATACAATTATGGACGGACTGCCCAGTGCCGACACAGAGGTAGCTACAGCCGTGGACTACCGTACTGTACTGTGTCTGCTGCTAATATAGACTGGTTGATAAAGAGATGTAGTAGTAGTAGTATGTATGTATAAAGAAGAAAGAAAAAAAAACCACGGGTAGGTGGTATACAATTATGGACGGACTGCCCAGTGCCGACACAGAGGTAGCTACAGCCGTGGACTACCGTACTGTACTGTGTCTGCTGCTAATATAGACTGGTTGATAAAGAGATGTAGTAGTAGTATGTATGTATAAAGAAGAAAGAAAAAAAACCACGGGTAGGTGGTATACAATTATGGACGGACTGCCGAGTGCCGACACAGAGGTAGCTACAGCCGTGGACTACCGTACTGTACTGTGTCTGCTGCTAATATAGACTGGTTGATAAAGAGATGTAGTAGTAGTATGTATGTATAAAGAAGAAAGAAAAAAAACCACGGGTAGGTGGTATACAATTATGGACGGACTGCCCAGTGCCGACACAGAGGTAGCTACAGCCGTGGACTACCGTACTGTACTGTGTCTGCTGCTAATATAGACTGGTTGATAAAGAGATGTAGTAGTAGTATGTATGTATAAAGAGGAAAGAAAAAAAAACCACGGGTAGGTGGTATACAATTATGGACGGACTGCCCAGTGCCGACACAGAGGTAGCTACAGCCGTGGACTACCGTACTGTACTGTGTCTGCTGCTAATATAGACTGGTTGATAAAGAGATGTAGTAGTAGTATGTATGTATAAAGAAGAAAGAAAAAAAAACCACGGGTAGGTGGTATACAATTATGGACGGACTGCCCAGTGCCGACACAGAGGTAGCTACAGCCGTGGACTACCGTACTGTACTGTGTCTGCTGCTAATATAGACTGGTTGATAAAGAGATGTAGTAGTAGTAGTATGTATGTATAAAGAAGAAAGAAAAAAAAACCACGGGTAGGTGGTATACAATTATGGACGGACTGCCCAGTGCCGACACAGAGGTAGCTACAGCCATGGACTACCGTACTGTACTGTGTCTGCTGCTAATATAGACTGGTTGATAAAGAGATGTAGTAGTAGTATGTATGTATAAAGAAGAAAGAAAAAAAAACCACGGGTAGGTGGTATACAATTATGGACGGACTGCCGAGTGCCGACACAGAGGTAGCTACAGCCGTGAACTACCGTACTGTGTCTGCTGCGACTGGATGATAAATAATGATATAAAAAATATATATATATCACTACTGCTGCCGGACAGGTATATATTATATAATGACGGACCTGCTGGACACTGTCTGTCAGCAGAATGAGTTTTTTATAGAATAAAAAAAAAAACACCACACAAGTGAAGTCACACGACGAGTGTTTAACTTTTTCAGGCAATCACAATATAGTATACTATACTACTAACTATACTGGTGGTCAGTGTGGTCAGGTCACTGGTCAGTCACACTGGCAGTGGCACTCCTGCAGCAAAAGTGTGCACTGTTTAATTTTAATAATAATATGTACTCCTGGCTCCTGCTATAACCTATAACTGGCACTGCAGTGCTCCCCAGTCTCCCCAACAATTATAAGATGTGTGAGCTGAGCACAGTCAGATACGAGTGTTTAACTTTTTCAGGCAATCACAATATAGTATACTATACTACTAACTATACTGGTGGTCAGTGTGGTCAGGTCACTGGTCAGTCACACTGGCAGTGGCACTCCTGCAGCAAAAGTGTGCACTGTTTAATTTTAATAATAATATGTACTCCTGGCTCCTGCTATAACCTATAACTGGCACTGCAGTGCTCCCCAGTCTCCCCCACAATTATAAGATGTGTGAGCTGAGCACAGTCAGATATATACATAGATGATGCAGCACACTGGGCTGAGCAGTGCACACAGATATGGTATGTGACTGAGTCACTGTGTATCGTTTTTTTCAGGCAGAGAATGGATATATTAAATAAAACTGCACTGTCTGGTGGTCACTGTGGTCAGTCACTAGTAAACTCTGCACTCTCTACAGTTCTACAGTACTCCTAAGCTCCAGTAAATCAGGTCAATCTCTCTCTCTCTCTCTTCTAATCTAAATGGAGAGGACGCCAGCCACGTCCTCTCCCTATCAATCTCAATGCACGTGTGAAAATGGCGGCGACGCGCGGCTTCTTATATAGAATCCGAGTCTCGCGAGAATCCGACAGCGTCATGATGACGTTCGGGCGCGCTCGGGTTAACCGAGCAAGGCGGGAAGATCCGAGTCACTCGGACCCGTGAAAAAAAACATGAAGTTCGTGCGGGTTCGGATTCAGAGAAACCGAACCCGCTCATCTCTAATATTTGCACCTGCTGATACCAATAAACCAGCACCTCTGTGTGGTGTAACACTTTTACATTCCGCCTGACACCTATTGTGATCACAATCCCAGTAGACTATATCAATAATAGCCAGATAGTATAGTTGGTTTGGGACAGGATGAATGATGAATATTACTATTACTATGATATTAAAATTAGTGATGTGCACCGGACATTTTTCGGGTTTTGTGTTTTGGTTTTGGATTCGGTTCCGCGGCCGTGTTTTGGATTCGGACGCGTTTTGGCAAAACCTCCCTGAAAATTTTATGTCGGATTCGGGTGTGTTTTGGATTCGGGTGTTTTTTTACAAAAACCCCACAAAAACAGCTTAAATCATAGAATTTGGGGGTCATTTTGATCCCATAGTTTTATTAACCTCAATAACCATAATTTCCACTCATTTCCAGTCTATTCTGAACACCTCACACCTCACAATATTATTTTTAGTCCTAAAATTTGCACCGAGGTCGCTGGATGACTAAGCTAAGCGACCCAAGTGGCCGACACAAACACCTGGCCCATCTAGGAGTGGCACTGCAGTGTCAGACAGGATGGCACTTCAAAAAAATAGTCCCCAAACAGCACATGATGCAAAGAAAAAAAGAGGCGCAATGAGGTAGCTGTGTGACTAAGCTAAGCGACCCAAGTGGTCGACACAAACACCTGGCCCATCTAGGAGTGGCACTGCAGTGTCAGACAGGATGGCCCTTCCAAAAAAATAGTCCCCAAACAGCACATGATGCAAAGAAAAAAAGAGGTGCACCAAGGTCGCTGGACGGCTAAACTAAACGACACAAATGGCCGACACAAACACCTGGCCCATCTAGGAGTGGCACTGCAGTGTCAGGCAGGATGGCACTTCAAAAAAATAGTCCCCAAACAGCACATGATGCAAAGAAAAATGAAAGAAAAAAGAGGTGCAAGATGGAATTGTCCTTGGGCCCTCCCACCCACCCTTATGTTGTATAAACAGGACATGCACACTTTAACAAACCCATCATTTCAGCGACAGGGTCTGCCACACAACTGTGACTGAAATGACTGGTTGGTTTGGGCCCCCACCAAAAAAGAAGCAATCAATCTCTCCTTGCACAAACTGGCTCTACAGAGGCAAGATGTCCACCTCCTCCTCATCGTCCGATTCCTCGCCCCTTTCACTGTGTACATCCCCCTCCTCACAGATTATTAATTCGTCCCCACTGGAATCCACCATCTCAGGTCCCTGTGTACTTTCTGGAGGCAATTGCTGGCGAATGTCCCCACGGAGGAATTGATTATAATTCATTTTGATGAACATCATCTTCTCCACATTTTCTGGAAGTAACCTCGTACGCCGATTGCTGACAAGGTGAGCGGCTGCACTAAACACTCTTTCGGAGTACACACTGGAGGGTGGGCAACTTAGGTAAAATAAAGCCAGTTTCTGCAAGGGCCTCCAAATTGCCTCTTTTTCCTGCCAGTACTTGGATGCGGTCACTCATATAATCCTCCACCATTCTTTCAATGGTGAGAGAATCATATGCAGTGACAGTAGACGACATGTCAATAATCGTTGGCAGGTCCTTCAGTCCGGACCAGATGTCAGCACTCGCTCCAGACTGCCCTGCATCACCGCCAGCGGGTGGGCTCGGAATTCTTAGCCTTTTCCTCGCACCCCCAGTTTCGGAAGAATGTGAAGGTGGAGCTGTTGACGGGTCACGTTCCGCTTGACTTGACAATTTTCTCACCAGCAGGTCTTTGAACCTCTGCAGACTTGTGTCTGCCGGAAAGAGAGATACAACGTAGGTTTTAAATCTAGGATCGAGCACGGTGGCCAAAATGTAGTGCTCTGATTTCAACAGATTGACCACCCGTGAATCCTGGTTAAGCGAATTAAGGGCTCCATCCACAAGTCCCACATGCCTAGCGGAATCGCTCTGTTTTAGCTCCTCCTTCAATGTCTCCAGCTTCTTCTGCATAAGCCTGATGAGGGGAATGACTTGACTCAGGCTGGCAGTGTCTGAACTGACTTCACGTGTGGAAAGTTCAAAGGGTTGCAGAACCTTGCACAACGTTGAAATCATTCTCCACTGCACTTGAGTCAGGTGCATTCCTCCTCCTTTGCCTATATCGTAGGCAGATGTATAGGCTTGAATTGCCTTTTGCTGCTCCTCCATCCTCTGAAGCATATAGAGGGTTGAATTCAACCTCGTTACACCTCTTGCTTCAGATGATGGCAGGGCAGGTTCAGGACTGTTTGCTGGTGCTCCAGTCTTCGGCACGCAGTGGCTGAATGCCGAAAGTGGCCCGCAATTCTTTAGGCCACCGACAGCATCTCTTGCACGCCCCTGTCGTTTTTTAAATAATTCTGCACCACCAAATTCAATGTATGTGCAAAACATGGGACGTGCTGGAATTTGCCCAGATGTAATGCACACACAATATTGCTGGCGTTGTCTGATGTCACAAATCCCCAGGAGAGTCCATTTTGGGTAAGCCATTCTGCGATTATGTTCCTCAGTTTCCGTAAGTATTTGTCAGCTGTGTGCCTCTTCTGGAAAGCGGTGATACAAAGCGTAGCCTGCCTAGGAACGAATTGGCGTTTGCGAGATGCTGCTACTGGTGCCGCCGCTGCTGTTCTTGCTGTGGGAGGCAATACATCTACCCAGTGGGCTGTCACAGTCATATAGTCCTTAGTCTGCCCTGCTCCACTTGTCCACATGTCCGTGGTTAAGTGGACATTGGGTACAACTGCATTTTTTAGGACACTGGTGACTCTTTTTCTGAGGTCTGTGTACATTTTCCGTATCGCCTGCCTAGAGAAATGGAACCTAGATGGTATTTGGTACCGGGGACACAGTACCTCAATCAAGTCTGTAGTTGCCTGTGAATTAACGGTGGATAACGGAAACACGTTTCTCACCGCCCAGGCTGCCAAGGCCTGAGTTATCCGCTTTGCAGCAGGATGACTGCTGTGATATTTCATCTTCCTCGCAAAGGACTGTTGGACAGTCAATTGCTTACTGGAAGTAGTACAAGTGGTCTTCCGACTTCCCCTCTGGGATGACGATCGACTCCCAGCAGCAACAACAGCAGCGCCAGCAGCAGTAGGCGTTGCACTCAAGGATGCATCGGAGGAATCCCAGGCAGGAGAGGACTCGACAGACTTGACAGTGACATGGCCTGCAGGACTATTGGCTTTCCTGTGTAAGGAGGAAATTGACACTGAGGGAGTTGGTGGTGTGGTTTGCAGGAGCTTGGTTACAAGAGGAAGGGATTTAGTGGTCAGTGGACTGCTTCCGCTGTCATCCAAAGTTTTTGAACTTGTCACTGACTTATGACTAATGCGCTGCAGGTGACGTATAAGCGAGGATGTTCCGAGGTGGTTAACGTCCTTACCCCTACTTATTACAGCTTGACAAAGGCAACACACGGCTTGACACCTGTTGTCCGCATTTGTGTTAAAATAATTCCACACCAAAGAGGTGATTTTTTTTTGTAATTTGACCAGGCATGTCAATGGCCATATTCGTCCCACGGACAACAGGTGTCTCCCCGGGTGCCTGACTTAAACAAACCACCTCACCATCAGAATCCTCCTTGTCAATTTCCTCATCCTGGTGTACTTCAACAGTGACATCTTCAATTTAACTATCAGGAACTGGACTGCGGGTGCTCCTTCCAGCACTTGCAGGGGGCGTGCAAATGGTGGAGGGCGCCACCTTTTCCCGTCCAGTGTTGGGAAGGTCAGGCATCGCAACCGACACAATTGGACTCTCCTTGGGGATTTGTGATTTAGAAGAACGCACAGTTCTTTGCTGTGCTTTTGCCAGCTTAAGTCTTTTAATTTTTCTAGCGAGAGGATGAGTGCTTCCATCCTCATGTGAATCTGAACCACTAGCCATGAACATAGGCCAGGGCCTCAGCCGTTACTTGCCACTCTGTGTCGTAAATGGCATATTGGCAAGTTTACGCTTCTCCTCAGACGCTTTTAATTTTGATTTTTGGGTCATTTTACTGAACTTTTGTGTTTTGGATTTTACATGCTCTCTACTATGACATTGGGCATCGGCCTTGGCAGACGACGTTGATGGCATTTCATCGTCTCGGCCATGACTAGTGGCAGCAGCTTCAGCACGAGGTGGAAGTGGATCTTGATATTTCCCTATTTTGCCTTCCACATTTTTGTTCTCCATTTTTTAATGTGTGGAATTATATGCCAGTATCAATAGCAATGGCCTACTAATATATATACTGCGCACAACTGAAATGCACCACAGGTATGGATGGATAGTATACTTGACGACACAGAGGTAGGTAGAGCAGTGGCCTACTGTACCGTACTGCTATATATTATATACTGGTGGTCAGCAAACTGTGCAAAACTGAAATGCACCACAGGTATGGATGTATAGTATACTTGATGACACAAAGGTAGGTAGAGCAGTGGCCTACAGTACCGTACTGCTATATATTATATACTGTTGGTCAGCAAACTGTGCACAACTGAAATGCACCACAGGTATGGATGGATAGTATACCTGACGACACAGAGGTAGGTAGAGCAGTGGCCTACTGTACCGTACTGCTATATATTATATACTGGTGGTCAGCAAACTGTGCAAAACTGAAATGCACCACAGGTATGGATGGACAGTATACTTGACGACACAGAGGTAGGTAGAGCAGTGGCCTTCTGTACCGTACTCCTATATATTATATACTGGTGGTCAGCAAAATTATGCACTGTACTCCTACTATATATTACAATGCAGCACAGATATGGAGCGTTTTTCAGGCAGAGAACGTATAATACTGGTGGTCACTGGTCAGCAAAACTCTGCACTGTACTCCTCCTATATAATATACTGGTCCCCAGTCCCCACAATAAAGCAGTGTGAGCACAGATATATGCAGCACACTGAGCACAGATATGAAGCGTTTTTCAGGCAGAGAACGTATAATACTGGTGGTCACTGGTCAGCAAACTCTGCACTGTACTCCTCCTATAATACTGCTGGTCCCCAGAATAAAGATATTTGCACTGCAGCCCCCTGAAACAAAGTGAGAGGACGCCAGCCACGTCCTCTCACTATCATTTCCAATGCACGAGTGAAAAATGGCGGCGACGCGCGGCTCCTTATATATAATCCGAATCTCGCGAGAATCCGACAGCGGGATGATGACGTTCGGGCGCGCTCGGTTTAACCGAGCCATACGGGATAATCCGAGTATGCCTCAGACCCGTGTAAAATGGGTGAAGTTCGGGGGGGTTCGGATTCCGAGGAACCGAACCCGCTCATCACTAATTAAAATACATTTCATTTGTTATATTTGTGTTATTTTGAATCTTTCCAAACATCCAGTATTGTGTCCTTGCATGCAGTTAGGATCAATAATGCAGCAGGAGGCATGACGCATCATGCTGCATTACCATATTAGAGCTATTGCTGCAGCTTCTATGCAATCAGCAGAGATAGCAACTCCAACCACATCTGAATTAGCCCATAAATCCATCTTCATGTTATTGTAGTTTCTGAACACTGTTACCCTAGGCACATGCCTAGACGGGATGCAGTCAATATACCGACTGTCGGGATCCCGGCATTCAGAAGACCGACGGCCGGTGAAACGCTCAGTTTTCCCAATCGGTTGGTGGGTCCACGCCACCAACCCAGTGGGAATAGAACCTGTGGTGAGCAAAGCGGGTGATATGTGGAGTGCACAGTGAGCCCGTGAGGGGTCTCTCGCTGCTTGGATTCCGGCACATGGGATGCAACTGTCGGTATAGTGACAGCCGGCATCCGTCTGCCGGGATATATCATATGTACCCCGTCTAGGCTGCCTGCATGGTAAATATAGTTGTTATTACATCAAGATTGATTTAAATGGATTTAAAATGACAAAGGGGTAGATTTACTAAAGCTTCTAAAACAGACAAATGGTGGTGTTGCCCATAGCAATAATCTAGAATATAATAGAGAAATGATACCTAGAATCTGATTGATTGATTGATTGATTGATTGATTGATTGATTGATTGCTATAGGCAACTCCACCACTTTTTATTTTTAGGAACTATAGTAAATCTACCCAATGAATTTTATTAGTGATGTTCTTATCAGGGCCGTATCTAAGGTGGTGTTGCCGATGCTGCCGCACAGAGCGCAGGATTGCCTGGAGGCGGAACTGGCTGCCTCTGCGATTTCTATTTGCTGGGGTACTGCTGCGATGTATACAGCTAGCAGTGTGCCCGAAAACAGCAGGTGAGGCAGTGCGGAAGCATGGAGGGAGGAGCGGGTGGCAGTGCGTGAGGGGAAAGTGGCGGCTGTGCCTACAGCACATTCCAGACTGACAGGCAGCTGCTACAGCCGCGTAGCGTAAAGAAGATGAGGGCTCCTTCTCTTATACCTAACCCAGCTGCAGCAGCTGCCTTTCAGCCTGGAAGGCTCTGCAGGTCTATACAGGGCAATACTATGTGTGGCATAATGCATACAGGGCAATACTGTGTGGCATAATGCCTACAGGGCAATACTGTGTGTGGCATAATCTTAAAGGGGCAGCACTGTGTGGTATAATGTTAAAGGGGCAACACTAAGTGTAGCATAATGTATAAGGGGCATTACTGTCTGTGGCCTAATGTATAAAGGGCATTACTGTGAGTGGCTTAATGTATAAGGGGCATTACTGTGCAGTGTAACATGAATAAGGTTGCACTACTGTGTTGCATACTTTGAATTGAGAATACTGTTGTGTGGCCATGTCTCTTCTTGGTTTGTGCCTCTTTGGCGCACACTGTCCCTATTTCAAACATGGGGTGGGGCGCCAATGTTCTTTATAGCAGAGGGTACCTAAACGTCTAGATACTGCTCTTGTTATTATCTTAGCATCTAAGTTTAGTTAATCCATATTTTGAGGTTTATACATTTTGCTAATATATTTAGTTGTATTTTATTACACTGTTTTATATATTATTTTTGGCTTTATATGGATATTCCCTGGGGAAGCCATAACAGAGGAATGCTGAAATTGTAGGGCACAGCTAAAATATGTCAGCAAGAGACCAGTTCAACACTATTGTTTAGTCTTCTCTGACTGACTACTTATTATCAAGTACCTATATTATTTAGAGATGTGCGGTGGGCACTTTTCGTGTTTTGTGTTTTGGTTTTGGTTCTAATTCCATTTTCGTGTTTTGGTTTTGGCTTGGTTTTGGTTTTGGATCTGGATGATTTTTGAAAAAAACCATAAAAACAGCTAAAATCACAGAATTTGGGGGTAATTTTGCTCCTACGTTATTATTAACCTCAATAACAATCATTTCCACTAATTTCCAGTCTATTCTGAACACCTCATATTATTTTTAGGCCTAAAAGTTGCACCGAGGTGGCTGTATAACTAAGCTAAGCGATACAAGTGTGCGGCACAAACACCTGGCCCATCTAGGAGTGGCACTGCAGTTGCAGACAAGATGGCACTATTCAAAAACTAGTCCCCAAACAGCACATGATGCAAAGAAGAAAGAGAGGTGCAATGAGGTAGCTGTATGACTAAGCTAAGCGACACAAGTGTGCTGCACAAACACCTGGCCCATCTAGGAGTGGAACTGCAGTTACAGACAGGATGGCAAATTTAAAAAATAGGCCTCAAACAGCACATAATGCAAAGAAGAAAAAGAGGTGCAATGAGGTAGCTGTATGACTAAGCTAAGCGACACAAGTGTGCTGCACAAACACCTGGACCATCTAGGAGTGGCACTGCAGTGGCAAACAGGATGGCAGATTTAAAAAATAGGCCCCAAACAGCACATGATGTAAAGAAGAAAAAGAGGTGCAATGAGGTAGCTGGATGGCCAAGCTAAGCGACACAAGTGTGCGGCACAAACACCTGGCCCATCTAGGAGTTGGTTGTTGTTATAGGTTGTTATACTGCAGCAGTGGACATATAGCAGCAGTGTAAATCATCACTGGAATTACTGATGACACAGAACACTACCACTGGTCTGATGCAGCCCAACAAGTTGTTATAATTGTTATACTGCAGCAGTGGACATATAGCAGCAGCGTATATCGTCACTGGAATTACTGATGACACAGGACACCACCACTGGTCTGATGCAGCACAACAGGTAGCTATAATTGTTATACTGCAGCAGTGGACATATAGCAGCAGCGTATATCATCACTGGAATTACTGATGACACAGGACACTACCACTGGTCTGATGCAGCCCAACAGGTTGTTATAATTGTTATACTGCAGCAGTGGACATATAGCAGCAGCGTATATCGTCACTGGAATTACTGATGACACAGGACACTACCACTGGTCTGATGCAGCCCAACAGGTTGTTATAATTGTTATACTGCAGCAGTGGACATATAGCACCTGCGTATATCGTCACTGGAATTACTGATGACACAGGACACTACCACTGGTCGGCACAACACAGCACCACTTTATACAGCTACACTGGATATATGGCAGCAGAGAACACCAACACTGTGAATGGCTGGACTGATGCAGCACAATACACTGACTACATTGGACTGGTCTGCACAACACAGCACCACTTTACAGCTACACTGGATACAGTATATGGCAGCAGAGAACACCAACACTGTGACTTCCTGGACTGATGCAGCACAATACACTGAGTAGCTACACTACACTGAGCAGCACAACACTTGTCACCCCACTTTCCCGCCACAAAACACAGACACTAAACACTGAGGACACGTCCTCTCTATACACTCTCCGAGACTGGAGTGAAAATGGCGGGGACGCCCGGCTCCTTATATGGAATCCAAATCCCGTGAGAATCCGACAGCGGGATGATGACGTTTTGCCGCGTTCGGGTTTCCGAGTGAGACGGGAAAATCCGACCCTGACTCGGATCCAGGCTCGAGACGTGAAGTTTGGTAGGGTTCGGTTCTCTGAGAACCAAACCCGCTCATCTCTACTATTTTATCATTGATCCCCAAGAGCTGTATTGTAATTGCATAAATGTAAGCATCCTCCCACTTTGCTACAAAATATTAGGTTTAGAGACATTTAATATAGTTGGTTTGCCATTTCCAAAATGTAGTGAATGTGCACGGTGCACGTAGTGTGAACCGTGATGTTCAACAAGCACCTACTACCAGCCCTGAGATCAGGGGCGGATCCAGAAGAAAATGATAGGGGGGGCACCATGGAAGGGGCAAGTACATTTGCGTGCGGCTTCGGTGCATATGAGGTGGCGCTTCTTATACAATGCCCACAGTTGTAGCGCTCATTATGCAATGTCCACTGTACTGGTAGTGCCCCTTATATAAACCCCATAGTAGTGGTGCCCCTTATGCAATGCCCGTATTGCCCCCAGTAGTAATGTTGCCTGTAGTAATGCCCCAAGTCATTTAGCGCCCTAGTAGTTATGCCCCCAGTGGTAATGGCCCTGCAGTTATGACCCCAGTAGTTTACCCCCCCTTTAGTTTAGCCTCCCAGTGGTAATGCCCCCAGTAGTTTGCCTGCTTGTAGTTTAGCCCCTGTAGTTATGCCCCCCTTGTAGTTTAGCTCCCAGTAGTAATGCCCCCAGTAATTTGGCCCATGTAGTTATCCCCCAGTAGTTTGGCCCCTGTAGTTATGCCCCCAGTAGTTTGGCCCCCCTGCAGTTTAGCCCCCAAGTAGTAATGCCCCTGTAGTTACGCCGCCAGTAGTAATGCACTCCTGTAGTATGCCCCCAGTAGTTAGCCCCTTTGTAGTTGGCCCCCAGTAATAAAGTCCCCCAGTAGTTTGCCCCCAGTAGATGCCCCCCAGTAATAATGTCCCCCAGTAGTTTGCCCCCAGTAGATGCCCCCCAGTAATAATGTCCTCCAGTAGTTTGCCCCCAGTAGTAATGCCCCCTAGGAGTTTGCCCCCAATAGATGACCCCCCAGTAGTAATGCCCCCAGTAGATACCCCCCAGTAATAATGCCCCCAGTAGATGGCCCCCAGTAAAAATGTCCCCAGTAGCTGCCTCCAGTAGCAATGCCCCCAATAGATGACCCCCAATAGTAATGCCCCCAGTAGATGCCCCCCCCCCAGTAATAATGCCCCCAGTAGTAATGCCCCCCAGTAGTAATGCCCCTTGTTGATGCCCCCCAGTAGTAATCCCCCAGTAGATGCTCCCCCAGTAATAATGCCCCCAGTAGTAATGCCCCCCACCCAGTAGTAATGTCCCTTGTTGATGCCCCCAGTAGTAATGTCCCCCCCTAGTTTGCCCCCAGTAGATGCCCCCGCTGCACTAAGGTAGAGAAAAGAGAACATACTTACCATGCCACGTTCCCGCTTCCAGACCGCTGCAGTCCTCCTCCTGGCGTCCTCTCCTCAGCACTGAGAGACACGTCATGACTGACGTCTCTCCCATAGCGCACGCCGCACAGTGACAGCGCCGGAAGCCGGAGCTCAGTACTGAGCTCCTTCCTCCGGCTGCCGCTGTGCAGGGAGACGGGCACCCGCTGGTAACACAATCTCAGCGGGCGCCCGATATCTCCCTGTGCGGCGCCGTGGGGGGGGGGGGGGACTTGGGACGGAGGCACAAACGACAGGGGGGCACGGGCCCGAGTGGCCCCCCCCCTGGATCAGCCACTGCCTGAGGTCTTCTATAAAGAAAGTTCCATCCACACCGCTTTGCTCAGATAGTTTGTTTTATATTTGTGTGATACATATTTTGGTCCTGTGTAATAAATTATATTTTTATGGTATTATACTACGGATATTTTTTTTTTTATTTGCATGTGACTTGACAAACAACGCCCCTGTCTAAGCTGAAGTTCATCCGATTTTCTTCTTGAAAGATACAGATGTGTCCTCATGCATGGTTGCTGCGGTTCCGATAAGCAACCTCTCTCCGCGCCAAGTCCCATGAGACTTTGCTAGCATTGGGTGTCTTTTTGTGTCTTTTTTTGGTTTAATATGTGTAATAGCCTGTGAGATGCTGGCCTCTGCGCTATTCTGGCGAGTCTGGGCGATATTTTACATTGTTAGTAATATAAAAGGAAAAGCCATCCTGGTACACGCCGCAAATCAGATTAATCCGTGCAGTCCTGTGAAACATTTTTATGGCATCAAATTGTGACTAAGATGCACGTTGGAGCGAAAAAGATGCTTAGGGCAAGCAGTCGCACAGAACCAGGCGCACCAAGAAGAGCTGTTTGGCATCACTGCAGCAACAGTGTATGAGGACACATCTGTATACTTGCACCCAACTCTGCATAGCTCCCTGTTCCATCTATGTGCCCTCCCTGTCGTTTGTGAGAAAATCCTTTTACACCTCCGTTACACTCTTAAATCATAAATGGATATGCGATTGAAACTCGTAGGTCTCTGTAATGTCCGGCCTTGCTTCCACTCTTTTCTTGGGCATGTGCAGTGTGAAAACACACAGATCAGACTCTACAAACTTGGTACCAGGCCCTCAGTGTTTATCATGCACAAGTGGCCAGCATTGCCCTGATACACATGGTCCAGTTATTAAGTTATCAATGAGTTGGATGTAACTGTCAACATTTTAAAAATGCTTAGCAGCTCTTCCCACACACCCATGAGGTGGCTGCCCAGTGTCGGGGTTTTTTTTTACTTGGGGTGTCGCCTGTAGCCCTAATCCCCAGTATTAGCTGACCCCATCCGGGATCAGCTTGCTTCTCCATTTGTAGTACCCCCGCCGGGGATTCCTACTTGGAGGTAGTGATGAGCGCCTGAAATTTTTCGGGTTTTGTGTTTTGGTTTTGGGTTCGGTTCCGCGGCCGTGTTTTGGGTTCGACCGCGTTTTGGCAAAACCTTACCGAATTTTTTTTGTCGGATTCGGGTGTGTTTTGGATTCGGGTGTTTTTTTCAAAAAACCCTAAAAAACAGCTTAAATCATAGAATTTGGGGGTCATTTTGATCCCATATTATTATTAACCTCAAAAACCATAATTTCCACTCATTTTCAGTCTATTCTGAATACCTCACACCTCACAATATTATTTTTAGTCCTAAAATTTGCACCGAGGTCGCTGGATGACTAAGCTAAGCGACCCTAGTGGCCGACACAAACACCTGGCCCATCTAGGAGTGGCACTGCAGTGTCACGCAGGATGTCCCTTCCAAAAAACCCTCCCCAAACAGCACGTGACGCAAAGAAAAAAAGAGGCGCAATGAGGTAGCTGTGTGAGTAAGATTAGCGACCCTAGTGGCCGACACAAACACCGGGCCCATTTAGGAGTGGCACTGCAGTGTCACGCAGGATGGCCCTTCCAAAAAACCCTCCCCAAACAGCACATGACGCAAAGAAAAAAAGAGGCGCAATGAGGTAGCTGTGTGAGTAAGATTAGCGACCGTAGTGGCCGACACAAACACCGGGCCCATTTAGGAGTGGCACTGCAGTGTCACGCAGGATGTCCCTTCCAAAAAACCCTCCCCAAACAGCACATGACGCAAAGAAAAAAAGAGGCGCAATGAGGTAGCTGTGTGAGTAAGATTAGCGACCCTAGTGGCCGACACAAACACCGGGCCCATCTAGGAGTGGCACTGCAGTGTCACGCAGGATGTCCCTTCCAAAAAACCCTCCCCAAACAGCACATGACGCAAAGAAAAAAAGAGGCGCAATGAGGTAGCTGTGTGAGTAAGATTAGCGACCGTAGTGGCCGACACAAACACCGGGCCCATTTAGGAGTGGCACTGCAGTGTCACGCAGGATGTCCCTTCCAAAAAACCCTCCCCAAACAGCACATGACGCAAAGAAAAAAAGAGGCGCAATGAGGTAGCTGTGTGAGTAAGATTAGCGACCCTAGTGGCCGACACAAACACCGGGCCCATCTAGGAGTGGCACTGCAGTGTCACGCAGGATGGCCCTTCCAAAAAACCCTCCCCAAACAGCACATGACGCAAAGAAAAAAAGAGGCGCAATGAGGTAGCTGACTGTGTGAGTAAGATAAGCGACCCTAGTGGCCGACACAAACACCGGGCCCATTTAGGAGTGGCACTGCAGTGTCACGCAGGATGTCCCTTCCAAAAAACCCTCCCCAAACAGCACATGACGCAAAGAAAAAGAAAAGAAAAAAGAGGTGCAAGATGGAATTGTCCTTGGGCCCTCCCACCCACCCTTATGTTGTATAAACAAAACAGGACATGCACACTTTAACCAACCCATCATTTCAGTGACAGGGTCTGCCACACGACTGTGACTGATATGACGGGTTGGTTTGGACCCCCCCCAAAAAAGAAGCAATTAATCTCTCCTTGCACAAACTGGCTCTACAGAGGCAAGATGTCCACCTCATCATCATCCTCCGATATATCACCGTGTACATCCCCCTCCTCACAGATTATCAATTCGTCCCCACTGGAATCCACCATCTCAGCTCCCTGTGTACTTTGTGGAGGCAATTGCTGCTGGTCAATGTCTCCGCGGAGGAATTGATTATAATTCATTTTAATGAACATCATCTTCTCCACATTTTCTGGATGTAACCTCGTACGCCGATTGCTGACAAGGTGAGCGGCGGCACTAAACACTCTTTCGGAGTACACACTTGTGGGAGGGCAACTTAGGTAGAATAAAGCCAGTTTGTGCAAGGGCCTCCAAATTGCCTCTTTTTCCTGCCAGTATAAGTATGGACTGTGTGACGTGCCTACTTGGATGCGGTCACTCATATAATCCTCCACCATTCTTTCAATGGGGAGAGAATCATATGCAGTGACAGTAGACGACATGTCCGTAATCGTTGTCACGTCCTTCAGTCCGGACCAGATGTCAGCATCAGCAGTCGCTCCAGACTGCCCTGCATCACCGCCAGCGGGTGGGCTCGGAATTCTGAGCCTTTTCCTCGCACCTCCAGTTGCGGGAGAATGTGAAGGAGGAGATGTTGACAGGTCGCGTTCCGCTTGACTTGACAATTTTCTCACCAGCAGGTCTTTCAACCCCAGCAGACTTGTGTCTGCCGGAAAGAGAGATCCAAGGTAGGCTTTAAATCTAGGATCGAGCATGGTGGCCAAAATGTAGTGCTCTGATTTCAACAGATTGACCACCCGTGAATCCTTGTTAAGCGAATTAAGGGCTCCATCCACAAGTCCCACATGCCTAGCGGAATCGCTCCGTGTTAGCTCCTCCTTCAATGTCTCCAGCTTCTTCTGCAAAAGCCTGATGAGGGGAATGACCTGACTCAGGCTGGCAGTGTCTGAACTGACTTCACGTGTGGCAAGTTCAAAGGGCAGCAGAACCTTGCACAACGTTGAAATCATTCTCCACTGCGCTTGAGACAGGTGCATTCCACCTCCTATATCGTGCTCAATTGTATAGGCTTGAATGGCCTTTTGCTGCTCCTCCAACCTCTGAAGCATATAGAGGGTTGAATTCCACCTCGTTACCACTTCTTGCTTCAGATGATGGCAGGGCAGGTTCAGTAGTTTTTGGTGGTGCTCCAGTCTTCTGTACGTGGTGGCTGTACGCCGAAAGTGTCCCGCAATTCTTCTGGCCACCGACAGCATCTCTTGCACGCCCCTGTCGTTTTTTAAATAATTCTGCACCACCAAATTCAAGGTATGTGCAAAACATGGGACGTGCTGGAATTTGCCCATATTTAATGCACACACAATATTGCTGGCGTTGTCCGATGCCACAAATCCACAGGAGAGTCCAATTGGGGTAAGCCATTCCGCGATGATCTTCCTCAGTTGCCGTAAGAGGTTTTCAGCTGTGTGCGTATTCTGGAAAGCGGTGATACAAAGCGTAGCCTGCCTAGGAAAGAGTTGGCGTTTGCGAGATGCTGCTACTGGTGCCGCCGCTGCTGTTCTTGCGGTGGGAGTCCATACATCTACCCAGTGGGCTGTCACAGTCATATAGTCCTGACCCTGCCCTGCTCCACTTGTCCACATGTCCGTGGTTAAGTGGACATTGGGTACAGCTGCATTTTTTAGGACACTGGTGACTCTTTTTCTGAGGTCTGTGTACATTTTCGGTATCGCCTGCATAGAGAAATGGAA
Source organism: Pseudophryne corroboree (assembly GCF_028390025.1). Taxonomy (NCBI): domain Eukaryota; kingdom Metazoa; phylum Chordata; class Amphibia; order Anura; family Myobatrachidae; genus Pseudophryne; species Pseudophryne corroboree. The sequence goes on from NC_086451.1 coordinate 331,460,390, forward strand.
CCTAGATGGTATTTGGTACCGGGGACACAGTACCTCCAACAAGTCTCTAGTTGGCTCTGCAGTAATGATGGATACCGGAACCACGTTTCTCACCACCCAGGATGCCAAGGCCTCAGTTATCCGCTTTGCAGTAGGATGACTGCTGTGATATTTCATCTTCCTCGCAAAGGACTGTTGGACAGTCAATTGCTTGGTGGAAGTAGTAAAAGTGGTCTTACGACTTCCCCTCTGGGATGACCATCGACTCCCAGCAGCAACAACAGCAGCGCCAGCAGCAGTAGGCGTTACACGCAAGGATGCATCGGAGGAATCCCAGGCAGGAGAGGAATCATCAGAATTGCCAGTGACATGGCCTGCAGGACTATTGGCATTCCTGGGGAAGGAGGAAATTGACACTGAGGGAGTTGGTGGGGTGGTTTGCGTGAGCTTGGTTACAAGAGGAAGGGATTTACTGGTCAGTGGACTGCTTCCGCTGTCACCCAAAGTTTTTGAACTTGTCACTGACTTATTATGAATGCGCTGCAGGTGACGTATAAGGGAGGATGTTCCGAGGTATTTAACGTCCTTACCCCTACTTACAGCTTGACAAAGGGAACACACGGCTTGACACCTGTTGTCCGCATTTCTGTTGAAATACCTCCACACCGAAGAGCTGATTTTTTTGGTATTTTCACCAGGCATGTCAACGGCCATATTCCTCCCACGGACAACAGGTGTCTCCCCGGGTGCCTGACTTAAACAAACCACCTCACCATCAGAATCCTCCTGGTCAATTTCCTCCCCAGCGCCAGCAACACCCATATCCTCCTCATCCTGGTGTACTTCAACACTGACATCTTCAATCTGACTATCAGGAACTGGACTGCGGGTGCTCCTTCCAGCACTTGCAGGGGGCGTGCAAATGGTGGAAGGCGCATGCTCTTCACGTCCAGTGTTGGGAAGGTCAGGCATCGCAACCGACACAATTGGACTCTCCTTGTGGATTTGGGATTTCGAAGAACGCACAGTTCTTTGCGGTGCTACTGCTTTTGCCAGCTTGAGTCTTTTCATTTTTCTAGCGAGAGGCTGAGTGCCTCCATCCTCATGTGAAGCTGAACCACTAGCCATGAACATAGGCCAGGGCCTCAGCCGTTCCTTGCCACTCCGTGTGGTAAATGGCATATTGGCAAGTTTACGCTTCTCCTCCGACAATTTTATTTTAGGTTTTGGAGTCCTTTTTTTACTGATATTTGGTGTTTTGGATTTGACATGCTCTGTACTATGACATTGGGCATCGGCCTTGGCAGACGACGTTGCTGGCATTTCATCGTCTCGGCCATGACTAGTGGCAGCAGCTTCAGCACGAGGTGGAAGTGGATCTTGATCTTTCCCTAATTTTGGAACCTCAACATTTTTGTTCTCCATATTTTAATAGGCACAACTAAAAGGCACCTCAGGTAAACAATGGAGATGGATGGATACTAGTATACAATTATGGACGGACTGCCGAGTGCCGACACAGAGGTAGCTACAGCCGTGGACTACCGTACTGTACTGTGTCTGCTGCTAATATAGACTGGTTGATAAAGAGATGTAGTAGTATGTATGTATAAAGAAGAAAGAAAAAAAAACCACGGGTAGGTGGTATACAATTATGGACGGACTGCCGAGTGCCGACACAGAGGTAGCTACAGCCGTGAACTACCGTACTGTACTGTGTCTGCTGCTAATATAGACTGGTTGATAAAGAGATGTAGTAGTATGTATGTATAAAGAAGAAAGAAAAAAAAAAAAACCACGGGTAGGTGGTATACAATTATGGACGGACTGCCGAGTGCCGACACAGAGGTAGCTACAGCCGTGGACTACCGTACTGTACTGTGTCTGCTGCTAATATAGACTGGTTGATAAAGAGATGTAGTAGTATGTATGTATAAAGAAGAAAGAAAAAAAACCTCGGGTAGGTGGTATACAATTATGGACGGACTGCCGAGTGCCGACACAGAGGTAGCTACAGCCGTGAACTACCGTACTGTACTGTGTCTGCTGCTAATATAGACTGGTTGATAAAGAGATGTAGTAGTATGTATGTATAAAGAAGAAAGAAAAAAAAACCACGGGTAGGTGGTATACAATTATGGATGGACTGCCGAGTGCCGACACAGAGGTAGCTACAGCCGTGAACTACCGTACTGTGTCTGCTGCGACTGGATGATAAATAATGATATAAAAAATATATATATATCACTACTGCAGCCGGACAGGTATATATTATATAATGACGGACCTGCTGGACACTGTCTGTCAGCAGAATGAGTTTTTTATAGAATTTAAAAAAAAACACCACACAAGTGAAGTCACACGACGAGTGTTTAACTTTTTCAGGCAATCACAATATAGTATACTACTAACTATACTGGTGGTCAGTGTGGTCAGGTCACTGGTCAGTCACACTGGCAGTGGCACTCCTGCAGCAAAAGTGTGCACTGTTTAATTTTAATATAATATGTACTCCTGGCTCCTGCTATAACCTATAACTGGCACTGCAGTGCTCTCCAGTCTCCCCCACAATTATAAGCTGTGTGAGCTGAGCACAGTCAGATATATATACATAGATGATGCAGCACACTGGGCTGAGCAGTGCACACAGATATGGTATGTGACTGAGTCACTGTGTGTATCGTTTTTTTCAGGCAGAGAACGGATATATTAAATAAAACAAAACTGCACTGTCTGGTGGTCACTGTGGTCAGTCACTAGTAAACTCTGCACTCTCTACACTTCTACAGTACTCCTAAGCTCCAGTAAATCAGGTCAATCTCTCTCTCTCTCTCTCTCTTCTAATCTAAATGGAGAGGACGCCAGCCACGTCCTCTCCCTATCAATCTCAATGCACGTGTGAAAATGGCGGCGACGCGCGGCTCCTTATATAGAATCCGAGTCTCGCGAGAATCCGACAGCGTCATGATGACGTTCGGGCGCGCTCGGGTTAACCGAGCAAGGCGGGAGGATCCGAGTCTGCTCGGACCCGTGAAAAAAACCATGAAGTTCGGGCGGGTTCGGATTCAGAGAAACCGAACCCGCTCATCTCTACTTGGAGGTAGGTGAATAGGCAGAAGTAGGCCATTCTGTAGGGTTCTTTCGAGTGCCTGTTCTTTAGCCTTTCACCACTTCCGGTGTTGGACTCCTGTAAGTTAGTGGTGGTATCCTGGCAAGAGACATCTGTGGTGTGGGAAGTGCGGCTGTTGTTAGAGAAGAGATGTAAATATTTTGGAGCTCACCGCCATCAGTTTATTCAACAGGCATGACCCTATTGCGCCTGTGAAATATATTCAGCACTGCTGTTCTTATGCTGGCCCACTGAAAGCGTAAGGTCCTTGCATGGAGTCTCTCGTTGACTTTTTTCTTCTGCTACTTTAGTTCTTTTAATTCTGCTTTTTTCATTTGTATTTCTGTTTTTAACTTATTTTTACGCTGTTCGAGCGCCTCTACAGTGTCATTAGGATCAGATGTTATTTCCCCCTGCTGGTCATGGGCATCTTCAACGAGGTTGCTGTTTGATCCGCTCCTGGTCTCTTCCCCCAGGTCACCTGCAGGTTCACCTTTGGCACTTTGTGGTATTCCATTGTATGTCCATACAGCGCCATACTCCATTTGCATAAGGGACCCAACATTTTGTAACTGTGTGCGTTCTGTAGTGAATCATTCACTGTGGACACCATCAGAAATTCTACCTCTACAGGATCTGTCAGCTCTCTTACATGGTACAGTAGATCTAAAGTAGAAATGTGCGGCGGGCACTTTTCGTGTTTTGTGTTTTGGTTTTGGTTATAATTCCATTTTCGTGTTTTGGTTTTGGCTTGGTTTTGCCAAAACCACCCTGGATCTGGATGATTTTTGAAAAAAAAGATAAAAACAGCTAAAATCACAGAATTTGGGGGTAATTTTGTTCCTACTGTATTATTAACCTCAATAACAATAATTTCCACTAATTTCCAGTCTATTCTGAACACCTCACAATATTGTTTTTTGGCCTAAAAGTTGCACCGAGGTGGCTGTATTACTAAGCTAAGTGACACAAGTGTGCGGCACAAACACCTGGCCCATCTAGGAGTGGCACTGCAGTGGCAGACAGGATGGCAGATTTAAAAAATAGGACCCAAACAGCACATGATGCAAAGAAGAAAAAGAGGTGCAATGAGGTAGCTGGATGGCCAAGCTAAGCGACACAAGTGTGCGGCACAAACACCTGGCCCATCTAGGAGTGGCACTGCAGTTACAGACAGGATTGCACTTAAAAAAAAACTAGTCCCCAAACAGCACATGATGCAAAGAAGAAAAAGAGGTGCAAGATGGAATTGTCCTTGGGCCCTCCCACCCACCTTTACGTTGTATAAACAGGACATGCACACTTTAACAAACCAATAATTTCAGCGACAGGGTCTGCCACACGACTATGGCTGAAATGACTGGTTTGTTTGGGCCCCCACCAAAAAAAAAGCAATCAATCTCTCCTTGCACAAACTGGCTCTACAGAGGCAAGATGTCCACCTCATCATCATCCTCCAATTCCTCACCCTTTTCACTGTGTACATCCTCCTTACTGAGTATTAATTCGTCCCCACTGGAATCCACCATCACAGGTCCCTGTATACTTTCTGGAGGCAATTGCTGGTAAAGGTCTTCCCGGAGGACTTTATAATTAATTTTCTTCACATTTTGTGGAAGTAACCTCCTACGCCGATTGCTGACAAGTTTACCGGCTGCACTAAACACTCTTTCGGAGTACACACTGGAGGGGGGGCAACCTAGGTAAAATAAAGGCAGTTTATGCAAGGGCCTCCAAATTGCCTCTTTTTCCTGCCAGTATACGTATGGACAGTCTGACATGCCTACTTGGATGCTGTCACTCATATAATCCTCCACCATTCTTTCAATGGTGACAGAATCATATGCAGTGACAGTAGACATGTCAGTAATCATTGGCAGGTCCTTCAGTCTGGACCAGATGTCAGCTTTCGCTCCTGACTTCCCTGCATCACTGCCAGCGGGTGGGCTAGGAAATGTTTTCCTTTTCCTTACAGCCCCAATGGAGGGATAAATTGAAGGAGGAGCTGTTGACGGGTCACGTTCCGCTTGAGTTGACAATTTACTAACCAGCAGGTCTTTGCCCCTCTGCACACTTGTGTCTGCTGGAAAGAGAGACACAACGTAGGCTTTAAACCTAGGATCGAGAACGGTGGCCAAAATGTAGTGCTCTGATTTCAACAGATTGACAACCCTTGAATCCTAGCAAAGCGAATGAAGGGTTCCATCCACAAGTCCCACATACTTTGCGGAATCGCTCCACCATAGCTCCTCCTTCAGTTTATCCAGCTGCTTCTGCCAAAGCCTGATGAGGGGAATGACCTGACTCAAGCTGGCAGTGTCTGAACTGACTTCACGTGTGGCAAGTTCGAAGGGTTATAGAACCTTGCACACTACGGAAATCATTCTCCACTGCGCTTGAGTCAGGTACATTACCCCTCCTTTGCCTATAACGTAGGTGGATGTATAGGCTTTAATGGCCTTTTGCTGCTCCTCCATCCTCTGAAGCATATAGAGGGTTGAATTCCACCTCGTTACCACCTCTTGCTTCAGTTGATGGCGGGGCAAGTTCAGGAGTGTTTGCTGGCGCTTCAGTCTTCGGCATGCAGTGGCAGAATGCCGAAAGTGGCCCACAAGTTTTCGGGCCACCGACAGCATCTCCTGCAAACCCCTGTCATTTTTCCAAAAATTCCGCACCATTAAATTAATTGTATGTGCAAAACATGGGACATGCTGGAATTTGCCCAGATGTAATGCACTGTTCCACTTGTCTACATGTCCGTGGTTAAGTGGACAGTGGATACAACTGCATTTTTTAGAACACTGTTGACTCTTTTTCTGACGTCTGTGTACATTCTCGTTATCGCCTGCCTAGAGAATGGGAACCTAGATGGGATTTGATACCGGAGACACACTATCTCCATCAAATCTTTAAGTGACTCTGAACTAATGGTGGATACCGGACGCACCACTAACACCAACATAGCTGTCAAGGCCTCAGTTATCCGCCTTGCAAAAGGATGACTGCTGTCATATTTCATCTTCCTCACATAGGACTGTTGGACAGTCAATTGCTCACTGGAACTAGTACAAGTGGTCTTCCGACTTCCCCTCTGGGATGACGATCGACTCCCATCAGCAACAACAGCAGCGGCAGCAACAGCAGGCGTTACACTCAAGGATCCTATGGAGGAATCCCAGTTAGGAGAGGACTCCTCAGTCTTTGACAGTGACATGGCCTGCAGGACTACGGACATTCCTGACTGTGGAGGAAGTTGACGTTAAGGGAGTTGGTGGTGTGGCTTGCAGGAGCTTGGGTACAGGAGGAAGAAAGGATTTAGGTGTCAGTGGACTGCTTATGCTCTTACCCAAAATTTCTGAACTTGACAGTGACTTCTGGTGAATACGCAGCAGGTGACGTATAAGGGTGGATGTTCCTAGGTGGTTAACATCCTTACCCCTACTTATTACAGATTGACAGAGGCAACAGATGGTTTGACACCTGTTGTCCGTATTTGTGGAGAAATAATTCCACACCGAAGAGGTGGCTTTTTTGGTAGTTTGCCCAGGCATCACAATGGGCTTTTTCATCCCAAGGAGAACAGGTGTCTCCCCCAGTGCCTGACTTAAACAAACCACATCACCATCAGAATCCTCATCGTCAACTTCCTCCTCAGCGCTAGCAACACCCATATCCTTCCAGCACTTGCAGGGGGCGTGCAAATGGTTGAAGAAGCCACCTCTTCCCGTCCAGTGTTGGGAAGGTCAGGCATCGCAACCGCCGACACACTTGTACTCTCCTTGGGGTTTTGTGATACCATCTCAGAGCGCACAGTTCTTTTCTGTGCTCTTTCCAGCTTAACTCTTTTAATATTTCTAGTGAGAGGATGAGGACTTCCATCGTCATGTGAAGCTGAACCACTAGCCATGAACATAGGCCAGGGCTTCAGCCTTTCCTTGCCACTCCGTGTCGTTAATGGCATATTGGCAAGTTTACATTTTTCCTCAGACAATTTAAATTTATTTTTTTGGTTCTTTTTACTGAACTTTGGCTTTGTGGATTTTACACGCCCTCTACTATCACATTGGGCATCGGCCTTGGCAGACGACATTGATGGCATTTCATCGTCTATGTCATGGCTAGTGGCAGCAGCTTCAGCACTAGGAGGAAGTGGTTCTTCTTGATCTTTCCCTATTTTCTCCTCAAAATTTTTGTTCTCCATTATTTTTTGGGAGTTATATGAGACAATATGCGTCACAGGACTTACTGGAATTACTAATGACACAGGACACTACCACTGGTCTGATGCAGCACAACACGTTGTTGTTGTTGTTGTTGTTGTTATAATTATTATACTGCAGTAGTGGACATATAGCAGCAGCATATATCGTCACTGAAATTACTGATGACACAGGACACTACCACTGCAGCCCAACAGGTTGTTATTAGAGATGTGCACTTGAAATTTTTCGGGTTTTGTGTTTTGGTTTTGGGTTCGGTTCCGCGGCCGTGTTTTGGGTTCGACCGCGTTTTGGCAAAACCTCACCGAATTTTTTTTGTCGGATTCGGGTGTGTTTTGGATTCGGGTGTTTTTTTCCAAAAACACTAAAAAACAGCTTAAATCATAGAATTTGGGGGTCATTTTGATCCCAAAGTATTATTAACCTCAAAAACCATAATTTCCACTCATTTTCAGTCTATTCTGAATACCTCACACCTCACAATATTATTTTTAGTCCTAAAATTTGCACCTAGGTCGCTGGATGACTAAGCTAAGCGACCCTAGTGGCCGACACAAACACCGTGCCCATCTAGGAGTGGCACTGCAGTGTCACGCAGAATGGCCCTTCCAAAAAACCCTCCCCAAACAGCACATGACGCAAAGAAAAAAAGAGGCGCAATGAGGTAGCTGTGTGAGTAAGATAAGCGACCCTAGTGGCCGACACAAACACCGGGCCCATCTAGGAGTGGCACTGCAGTGTCACACAGGATGGCCCTTCCAAAAAACCCTCCCCAAACAGCACATGACGCAAAGAAAAAAAGAGGCGCAAGGAGGTAGCTGTGTGAGTAAGATAAGCGACCCTAGTGGCCGACACAAACACCGGGCCCATCTAGGAGTGGCACTGCAGTGTCACGCAGGATGGCCCTTCCAAAAAACCCTCCCCAAACAGCACATGACGCAAAGAAAAAAAGAGGCGCAATGAGGTAGCTGTGTGAGTAAGATAAGCGACCCTAGTGGCCGACACAAACACCGTGCCCATCTAGGAGTGGCACTGCAGTGTCACGCAGGATGGCCCTTCCAAAAAACCCTCCCCAAACAGCACATGACGCAAAGAAAAAAAGAGGCGCAATGAGGTAGCTGTGTGAGTAAGATAAGCAACCCTAGTGGCCGACACAAACATCGGGCCCATCTAGGAGTGGCACTGCAGTGTCACGCAGGATGGCCCTTCCAAAAAACCCTCCCCAAACAGCACATGACGCAAAGAAAAAAAGAGGCGCAATGAGGTAGCTGTGTGAGTAAGATAAGCGACCCTAGTGGCCGACACAAACACCGTGCCCATCTAGGAGTGGCACTGCAGTGTCACGCAGGATGGCCCTTCCAAAAAAACCCTCCCCAAACAGCACATGACGCAAAGAAAAAAAGAGGCGCAATGAGGTAGCTGTGTGAGTAAGATAAGCGACCCTAGTGGCCGACACAAACACCGGGCCCATCTAGGAGTGGCACTGCAGTGTCACGCAGGATGGCCCTTCCAAAAAACCCTCCCCAAACAGCACATGACGCAAAGAAAAAAAGAGGCGCAATGAGGTAGCTGTATGAGTAAGATAAGCGACCCTAGTGGCCGACACAAACACCGTGCCCATCTAGGAGTGGCACTGCAGTGTCACGCAGGATGGCCCTTCCAAAAAACCCTCCCCAAACAGCACATGACGCAAAGAAAAAAAGAGGCGCAATGAGGTAGCTGTGTGAGTAAGATAAGCGACCCTAGTGGCCGACACAAACACCGTGCCCATCTAGGAGTGGCACTGCAGTGTCACGCAGGATGGCCCTTCCAAAAAACCCTCCCCAAACAGCACATGACGCAAAGAAAAAAAGAGGCGCAATGAGGTAGCTGTGTGAGTAAGATAAGCGACCCTAGTGGCCGACACAAACACCGGGCCCATCTAGGAGTGGCACTGCAGTGTCACGCAGGATGGCCCTTCCAAAAAACCCTCCCCAAACAGCACATGACGCAAAGAAAAAAAGAGGCGCAATGAGGTAGCTGTGTGAGTAAGATAAGCGACCCTAGTGGCCGACACAAACACCGTGCCCATCTAGGAGTGGCACTGCAGTGTCACGCAGGATGGCCCTTCCAAAAAACCCTCCCCAAACAGTACATGACGCAAAGAAAAAAAGAGGCGCAATGAGGTAGCTGTGTGAGTAAGATAAGCGACCCTAGTGGCCGACACAAACACCGTGCCCATCTAGGAGTGGCACTGCAGTGTCACGCAGGATGGCCCTTCCAAAAAACCCTCCCCAAACAGCACATGACGCAAAGAAAAAAAGAGGCGCAATGAGGTAGCTGTGTGAGTAAGATAAGCGACCCTAGTGGCCGACACAAACACCGGGCCCATCTAGGAGTGGCACTGCAGTGTCACGCAGGATGGCCCTTCCAAAAAACATTCCACAAACAGCACATGACGCAAAGAAAAATTAAAGAAAAAAGAGGTGCAAGATGGAATTGTCCTTGGGCCCTCCCACCCACCCTTATGTTGTATAAACAGGACATGCACACTTTAACCAACCCATCATTTCAGTGACAGGGTCTGCCACACGACTGTGACTGAAATGACGGGTTGGTTTGGACCCCCACCAAAAAAAGAAGCAATTAATCTCTCCTTGCACAAACTGGCTCTACAGAGGCAAGATGTCCACCTCATCATCATCCTCCGATATATCACCGTGTACATCCCCCTCCTCACAGATTATCAATTCGTCCCCACTGGAATCCACCATCTCAGCTCCCTGTGTACTTTGTGGAGGCAATTGCTGCTGGTCAATGTCTCCGCGGAGGAATTGATTATAATTCATTTTAATGAACATCATCTTCTCCACATTTTCTGGATGTAACCTCGTACGCCGATTGCTGACAAGGTGAGCGGCGGCACTAAACACTCTTTCAGAGTACACACTTGTGGGAGGGCAACTTAGGTAGAATAAAGCCAGTTTGTGCAAGGGCCTCCAAATTGCCTCTTTTTCCTGCCAGTATAAGTACGGACTGTGTGACGTGCCTACTTGGATGCGGTCACTCATATAATCCTCCACCATTCTTTCAATGGTGAGAGAATCATATGCAGTGACAGTAGACGACATGTCCGTAATCGTTGTCAGGTCCTTCAGTCCGGACCAGATGTCAGCATCAGCAGTCGCTCCAGACTGCCCTGCATCACCGCCAGCGGGTGGGCTCGGAATTCTGAGCCTTTTCCTCGCACCCCCAGTTGCGGGAGAATGTGAAGGAGGAGATGTTGACAGGTCGCGTTCCGCTTGACTTGACAATTTTCTCACCAGCAGGTCTTTCAACCCCAGCAGACTTGTGTCTGCCGGAAAGAGAGATCCAAGGTAGGCTTTAAATCTAGGATCGAGCACGGTGGCCAAAATGTAGTGCTCTGATTTCAACAGATTGACCACCCGTGAATCCTTGTTAAGCGAATTAAGGGCTCCATCCACAAGTCCCACATGCCTAGCGGAATCGCTCCGTGTTAGCTCCTCCTTCAATGTCTCCAGCTTCTTCTGCAAAAGCCTGATGAGGGGAATGACCTGACTCAGGCTGGCAGTGTCTGAACTGACTTCACGTGTGGCAAGTTCAAAGGGCATCAGAACCTTGCACAACGTTGAAATCATTCTCCACTGCGCTTGAGACAGGTGCATTCCACCTCCTATATCGTGCTCAATTGTATAGGCTTGAATGGCCTTTTGCTGCTCCTCCAACCTCTGAAGCATATAGAGGGTTGAATTCCACCTCGTTACCACTTCTTGCTTCAGATGATGGCAGGGCAGGTTCAGTAGTTTTTGGTGGTGCTCCAGTCTTCTGTACATGGTGCCTGTACGCCGAAAGTGTCCCGCAATTCTTCTGGCCACCGACAGCATCTCTTGCACGCCCCTGTCGTTTTTTAAAAAATTCTGCACCACCAAATTCAAGGTATGTGCAAAACATGGGACGTGCTGGAATTTGCCCATATTTAATGCACACACAATATTGCTGGCGTTGTCCGATGCCACAAATCCACAGGAGAGTCCAATTGGGGTAAGCCATTCCGCGATGATCTTCCTCAGTTGCCGTAAGAGGTTTTCAGCTGTGTGCGTATTCTGGAAAGCGGTGATACAAAGCGTAGCCTGCCTAGGAAAGAGTTGGCGTTTGCGAGATGCTGCTACTGGTGCCGCCGCTGCTGTTATTGCGGCGGGAGTCCATACATCTACCCAGTGGGCTGTCACAGTCATATAGTCCTGACCCTGCCCTGCTCCACTTGTCCACATGTCCGTGGTTAAGTGGACATTGGGTACAGCTGCATTTTTTAGGACACTGGTGAGTCTTTTTCTGAGGTCTGTGTACATTTTCGGTATCGCCTGCCTAGAGAAGTGGAACCTAGATGGTATTTGGTAACGGGGGCACACTACCTCAAGAAATTGTGTAGTTCCCTGTGAACTAACGGCGGATACCGGACGCACGTCTAACACCAACATAGTTGTCAAGGCCTCAGTTATCCGCTTTGCAGCAGGATGACTGCTGTGATATTTCATCTTCCTCGCAAAGGACTGTTGGACAGTCAATTGCTTACTGGAAGTAGTACAAGTGGTCTTCCGACTTCCCCTCTGGGATGACCATCGACTCCCAGCAGCAACAACAGCAGCGCCAGCAGCAGTAGGCGTTACACGCAAGGATGCATCGGAGGAATCCCAGGCAGGAGAGGAATCGTCAGAATTGCCAGTGACATGGCCTGCAGGACTATTGGCATTCCTGGGGAAGGAGGAAATTGACACTGAGGGAGTTGGTGGGGTGGTTTGCGTGAGCTTGGTTACAAGAGGAAGGGATTTACTGGTCAGTGGACTGCTTCCAATGTCACCCAAAGTTTTTGAACTTGTCACTGACTTATTATGAATGCGCTGCAGGTGACGTATAAGGGAGGATGTTCCGAGGTGGTTAACGTCCTTACCCCTACTTATTACAGCTTGACAAAGGCAACACACGGCTTGACACCTGTTGTCCGCTTTTCTGTTGAAATACCTCCACACTGAAGAGCTGATTTTTTTGGTATTTTCACCAGGCATGTCAACGGCCATATTCCTCCCACGGACAACAGGTGTCTCCCCGGGTGCCTGACTTAAACAAACCACCTCACCATCAGAATCCTCCTGGTCAATTTCCTCCCCAGCGCCAGCAACACCCATATCCTCCTCATCCTGGTGTACTTCAACACTGACATCTTCAATCTGACTATCAGGAACTGGACTGCGGGTGCTCCTTCCAGCACTTGCAGGGGGCGTGCAAATGGTGGAAGGCGCATGCTCTTCACGTCCAGTGTTGGGAAGGTCAGGCATCGCAAACGACACAATTGGACTCTCCTTGTGGATTTGGGATTTCGAAGAACGCACAGTTCTTTGCGGTGCTTTTGCCAGCTTGAGTCTTTTCAGTTTTCTAGCGAGAGGCTGAGTGCTTCCATCCTCATGTGAAGCTGAACCACTAGCCATGAACATAGGCCAGGGCCTCAGCCGTTCCTTGCCACTCCGTGTGGTAAATGGCATATTGGCAAGTTTACGCTTCTCCTCCGACAATTTTATTTTAGGTTTTGGAGTCCTTTTTTTACTGATATTTGGTGTTTTGGATTTGACATGCTCTGTACTATGACATTGGGCATCGGCCTTGGCAGTCGACGTTGCTGGCATTTCATCGTCTCGGCCATGACTAGTGGCAGCAGCTTCAGCACGAGGTGGAAGTGGATCTTGATCTTTCCCTAATTTTGGAACCTCAACATTTTTGTTCTCCATATTTTAATAGGCACAACTAAAAGGCACCTCAGGTAAACAATGGAGATGGATGGATACTAGTATACTTATGGATGGACTGCCGAGTGCCGACACAGAGGTAGCTACAGCCGTGGACTAACGTACTGTGTCTGCTGCTAATATAGACTGGATGATTGATAATGAGATGAAATCAATATATATATGTATGTATATATAATATCACTAGTACTGCAGCCGGACAGGTAGATAATATATTTATTAGGTAATGATGACTGATGACGGACCTGCTGGACACTGTCAGCTTAGCAGCACCGCAGACTGCTACAGTAAGCTACTATACTATAGTAGCATGTACAAAGAAGAAAGAAAAAAAAAACCACGGGTAGGTGGTATACAATTATGGATGGACTGCTGAGTGCCGACACAGAGGTAGCTACAGCCGTGGACTAACGTACTGTGTCTGCTGCTAATATAGACTGGATGATTGATAATGAGATGAAATCAATATATATATGTATGTATATATAATATCACTAGTACTGCAGCCGGACAGGTAGATAATATATTTATTAGGTAATGATGACTGATGACGGACCTGCTGGACACTGTCAGCTCAGCAGCACCGCAGACTGCTACAGTAAGCTATTATACTATAGTAGCATGTACAAAGAAGAAAGAAAAAAAAAACCATGGGTAGGTGGTATACAATTATGGATGGACTGCCGAGTGCCGACACAGAGGTAGCTACAGCCGTGGACTAACGTACTGTGTCTGCTGCTAATATAGACTGGATGATTGATAATGAGATGAAATCAATATATATATGTATGTATATATAATATCACTAGTACTGCAGCCGGACAGGTAGATAATATATTTATTAGGTAATGATGACTGATGACGGACCTGCTGGACACTGTCAGCTCAGCAGCACCGCAGACTGCTACAGTAAGCTACTATACTATAGTAGTATGTACAAAGAAGAAAGAAAAAAAAAAACCACGGGTAGGTGGTATACAATTATGGATGGACTGCCGAGTGCCGACACAGAGGTAGCTACAGCCGTGGACTAACGTACTGTGTCTGCTGCTAATATAGACTGGATGATTGATAATGAGATGAAATCAATATATATATGTATGTATATATAATATCACTAGTACTGCAGCCGGACAGGTAGATAATATATTTATTAGGTAATGATGACTGATGACGGACCTGCTGGACACTGTCAGCTCAGCAGCACCGCAGACTGCTACAGTAAGCTACTATACTCTATAGTAGTATGTACAAAGAAGAAAGAAAAAAAAACCACGGGTAGGTGGTATACAATTATGGATGGACTGCCGAGTGCCGACACAGAGGTAGCTACAGCCATGGACTAACGTACTGTGTCTGCTGCTAATATAGACTGGATGATTGATAATGAGATGAAATCAATATATATATGTATGTATATATAATATCACTAGTACTGCAGCCGGACAGGTAGATAATATATTTATTAGGTAATGATGACTGATGACGGACCTGCTGGACACTGTCAGCTCAGCAGCACCGCAGACTGCTACAGTAAGCTACTATACTATAGTAGTATGTACAAAGAAGAAAGAAAAAAAAAAAAACCACGGGTAGGTGGTATACAATTATGGATGGACTGCCGAGTGCCGACACAGAGGTAGCTACAGCCGTGGACTAACGTACTGTGTCTGCTGCTAATATAGACTGGATGATTGATAATGAGATGAAATCAATATATATATGTATGTATATATAATATCACTAGTACTGCAGCCGGACAGGTAGATAATATATTTATTAGGTAATGATGACTGATGACGGACCTGCTGGACACTGTCAGCTCAGCAGCACCGCAGATTGCTACAGTAAGCTACTATACTCTATAGTAGTATGTACAAAGAAGAAAGAAAAAAAAAAAACACGGGTAGGTGGTATACAATTATGGATGGACTGCCGAGTGCCGACACAGAGGTAGCTACAGCCGTGGACTAACGTACTGTGTCTGCTGCTAATATAGACTGGATGATTGATAATGAGATGAAATCAATATATATATGTAAGTATATATAATATCACTAGTACTGCAGCCGGACAGGTAGATAATATATTTATTAGGTAATGATGACTGATGACGGACCTGCTGGACACTGTCAGCTCAGCAGCACCGCAGACTGCTACAGTAAGCTACTATACTATAGTAGTATGTACAAAGAAGAAAGAGAAAAAAAAAACCACGGGTAGGTGGTATACAATTATGGATGGACTGCCGAGTGCCGACACAGAGGTAGCTACAGCCGTGGACTAACGTACTGTGTCTGCTGCTAATATAGACTGGATGATTGATAATGAGATGAAATCAATATATATATGTATGTATATATAATATCACTAGTACTGCAGCCGGACAGGTAGATAATATATTTATTAGGTAATGATGACTGATGACGGACCTGCTGGACACTGTCAGCTCAGCAGCACCGCAGACTGCTACAGTAAGCTACTATACTCTATAGTAGTATGTACAAAGAAGAAAGAAAAAGAAAAAAACCACGGGTAGGTGGTATACAATTATGGATGGACTGCCGAGTGCCGACACAGAGGTAGCTACAGCCGTGGACTAATGTACTGTGTCTGCTGCTAATATAGACTGGATGATTGATAATGAGATGAAATCAATATATATATGTATGTATATATAATATCACTAGTACTGCAGCCGGACAGGTAGATAATATATTTATTAGTTAATGATGACTGATGACGGACCTGCTGGACACTGTCAGCTCAGCAGCACCGCAGACTGCTACAGTAAGCTACTATACTCTATAGTAGTATGTACAAAGAAGAAAGAAAAAAAAAAAAACACGGGTAGGTGGTATACAATTATGGATGGACTGCCGAGTGCCGACACAGAGGTAGCTACTGCCGTGGACTAACGTACTGTGTCTGCTGCTAATATAGAGTCTAGACTGGATGATAAATTATTGATAATGAGATGAAATCAATATAATATCACTAGTACTGCAGCCGGACAGGTACTATATATATTTATTATGTAATGACTGATGACGGACCTGCTGGACACTGTCAGGTCAGCACAGCACCGCAGACTGCTACAGTAAGCTACTATAGTAGTATGTATAAAGAAGAATGAAAAAAAAAAACCACGGGTAGGTGGTATACAATATTATATATATATATATATATTATATACAATTATATATATATATATATATATATATATATTAAACTGGTGGTGATTGATTATTAAACTGGTGGTCACTTCAGGTCACGTTGCAACTTGCAACTAGTACTCCGAGGCCTAAGCAGACAATCACAAAATATATTATTATACTGGTGGTCAGTGTGGTCACAACAATGGCAGTGTGGCACTGACTCTGGCAGCAAAAGTGTGCACTGTACGTTATATGTACTCCTGAGTCCTGCTCTCAGACTCTAACTGCTCCCCACTGTCAGTGTCTCCCCCACAAGTCAGATAATACACTTACAGTCACACTATCTATTATCTAATCTATAAATATCACTTCAGCAAGTAGTATAGTAGTATACAGTATAGTAGTACTCCTCCTAATAATGCTCCCCAAAATACTGTGTCTCTCTCTTCTCTAAACGGAGAGGACGCCAGCCACGTCCTCTCCCTATGACTCTCAATGCACGTGTGAAAATGGCGGCGACGCGCGGCTCCTTATATAGAATCCGAGTCTCGCGATAGAATCCGAGCCTCGCGAGAATCCGACAGCGTGATGATGACGTTCGGGCGCGCTCAGGTTAGCCGAGCAAGGCGGGAAGATCCGAGCCTGCTCGGACCCGTGTAAAAAACCTGAAGTTCGGGCGGGTTCGGATTCAGAGGAACCGAACCCGCTCATCTCTAGTTGTTATAATTGTTATACTGCAGCAGTGGACATATAGCAGCAGCGTAGCGTATATCGTCACTGGAATTACTGATGACACAGGACACTACCACTGGTCTGATGCAGCCCAACAGGTTGTTATAATTGTTATACTGCAGCAGTGGACATATAGCAGCAGCGTATATCATCACTGGAATTACTGATGAAACAGGGCACTACCACTGCAGCCCAACAGGTTGTTATAATTGTTATACTGCAGCAGTGGACATATAGCAGCAGCGTATATCGTCACTGGAATTATAGATGACACAGGACACTACCACTGGTCTGCACTACACAGCACCACTTATACAGCTACACTGGATATATGGCAGCAGAGAACACCAACACTTTGACTGCCTGGACTGATGCAACACAATACACTGAGTGACTACACTGGACTGGACTGAGCAGCCCCAACACACAGACACTGAACACTGAGGACACGTCCTCTCTATACACTCTCCGAGACTGGAGTGAAAATGGCGGGGACGCACGGCTCCTTATATGTAATACAAATCCTGCGAGAATCCAACAGCGGGATGATGATGTTTTGCTGTGTTCGGGTTTCCGAGTCAGGCAGGAAAACCCGAGCCGGTCTCGGAAGGCAAAGTCTCTGAGAACCGAACCAGCTTAGCTCTAATATTACTGATAGGGGTGTGCACTGGGCCATTTTTTGGGTTTTGTTTTTTTGTTTTTCGAACTGTATCTCTTTCGTAACAGAAAAGAAGAAATAGAGGTAATGATGGCGCTGGCAGGCCTGTGTATGTGTGCACCCTGGGATTAGCTGCCACCTGGTGAGGAGGTAGCCGGCCTCCTCAAGAAACAAAGCAACTAGGGAAAATTACCAGGTAGGCGCTTAATGCCAATTGATGGACACAGTGGTAAAAAATTAAACCAATTTATTACATAGATTGACAACAAACAACACATAAAAATAAACAAGACCACAATACAATAGTAGTATAAAACTGAGGTTCCGGAGACCTCTAGATTAAATAATAAGTTAAAACTAATTGAATGTACTCAGAAGGTAGTCACAATACCTATGTATTAGAGAATAATTCTTTGATAGCTTTTGGCTATATTAGGTTTCTTGCCTAGATGTAAAAAACACACGAATACTTGGCACAATTGTGCATGTGGGTGTCCTCACAATGTGTATTAGGTTCCAATTAGGAAAGAGTTCATCACTTGCCGATTTTGGTATGAACAGTGCAAGGATGGACAGAAGTAAAATAGCTGTTACTCACAGACTGGACGGCATTTCCTTTATTATACCGCAATGGTATCGATGTGCGTGGCCGCTCTCTATCACCCTAAGCACGGGTGAGACATCCGTCAGCGGCAGGATTCGTCCGTGGCGTGAGCTGTCTGTAGCGTCAGCTGAAAAGTCGCTCTTTCCTCCGGCAAAGTGTAGATGCACCGGTGCAGCGTGCTCCACCCCCAGTGCTGGTGGAATAGTGCTCACCAAGATGAATCACCAGGTGTTCCCAGTATGGTCCAAGGGATTAAATTAATCTCTTTCGTGTTTTGGACATGTATTTTTTTTTTCAATCATAAAACAACTAAAATAACAGAATTTGGGGGTGTATTTGTTCCTGCGGTATTATGAACCTCAGTAACATTGATTTACACTAATTTCCAGTCTATTCTGAACGCCTCTCAGCTCACAAATAGGATTTTAATTACCTACCGGTAAATCCTTTTCTCGTTGTCCGTAGGGGATACTGGGAATCTATTTAGTACCATGGGTATAGACGGGTCCACTAGGAGCCATGGGCACTTTAAGAAATTGATAGTGTGCGCTCCTCCCTCTATGCCCCTCCTACCAGTCTAGGAAACTGTGCCCAAGGAGAGGGACATACTTTTAGAGAAGATTAGATAAGGAAAGTGGTGAGATTATGAACCAGCACACACAAAATAAGAGGAAAGCCATGCTAATCAAACTTGAAACAGGAACACCAACAGCTGAACAAACCAGAATACTTAACCAATTAACAGTGCAGGAAGAACGAATAACCAGGCGGACGCCCAGCATCCCCTACGGACTATGAGAAAAGGATTTACAGTTAGGTAATTAAAATCCTATTTTCTCTTAAGTCCTAGGGGATACTGGGAATCCATTTAGTACCATGGGGAAGTACCAAAGCTCCCAAACAGGGTGGGAGAGTCAGAGTGCTGAGGTTCCTGCAGAACTCATTGACCAAACTGAAGGTCTGGGCCGGCTCCAGGCATGTTCGAATAGTGCGGCCACGCAGGGCACCACCCTTAATGGGCACCGCACGCTGCAGCCCCCATATTCGAGCCTGGAGCCAGCCTGCTGCCCTAAATTGTTCTGTGCGCGCTGTGCAGTGCCGGCGTCTGACGTCAGATGCCGGCGCCGCACAGTGCGCATAGCGTGCACTGAATAGTTTAGCAAGTCCGCCCGCGGCCCACAACACTCCCCCTCCCAGCACAGCAGGTACTGTGTGGGCATATCTGGCACTGTGGGGGCATTTATGTATCTGACACTGTGGGGGCATTTATGTATTGGGCACCATGGGGGCATTTATATATCTGGCACTGTGGGGGCATTTATGTATCTGGCACTGTGGGGGCATTTATGTATCTGGCACTGTGGGGGCATTTATGTATCAGGCACTGTGTGGGGCATTTATGTATTAGGCACTGTGGAGGCATTTATCTATCTAGCACTGTGGGGGCATTTATGTATTTGGCACTGTGGGGGCATTTATGTATCTGGCACTTTGGGGGCATTTAAGTATCTGGCACTGTGGGGGCATTTATGTATTTGGCACTGTGGGGGCATTTATGTATCTGGCACTGTGGGGACATATCTGGCACTGTGTGGGTATTTATGTATCTGGCACTGTGGGGGCATTTATGTATCTGGCACTGCTGGGGGGTGTCATGTCTATCTGGCACTGCTGGGGGGCATGTCATGTCTATCTGGCACTGCTGGGGGGCATGTCATATCTATCTGGCACTGCTGGGGGTCATGTCATGTCTTTCTGGCACTGCTGGGGGGGCATGTCATATGTATCTGGCACTGCTGGGGGGCATATGTGTATCTGGCACTGCTGGGGGCATATCATGTCTATCTGGCACTCCTGGGGGGCATATCATGTGTAGCTGGCACTGCTGGGGGGCATGTCATGTCTATCTGGCACTGCTGTGGGGCATGTCATGTCTATCTTGCTCTGCTGGGGGGCATATCACGTCTATCTGACACTGCTCAGGGGGTATTTCATGTCTATCTGGCACTGCTGGGGGGCATGTCATGTCTATCTGGCACTGCTGGGGGGCATGTCATGTCTATCTGGCACTGCACTACTGTAGACATTATGTGTATCTGGCACTATACTGGAGACATTGGGGTAAATTTACTAAGATGGGAGTTCAATTTAACATGGGATGTTGCCCATAGCAACCAATCAGATTTCAGGTATTATCTTCTAGAAGGTGCTAGATAAATGAGAAGTAGAATCTGATTGGTTGCTATGGGCAACATTCCATCTTAGATAGAACTCCCATCTTAGTAAATTTACCCCATTATGTGTAAGGAACACTACTGTGGCTGTTATGTGTAAGGCTGCTAATTGTGTGCGTAGAGGGGGGGTGAAAATATATTTATTTATAGTTTGATAATATTTTTTTATTATTATTACCAGTTATTTATATAGCGCATACATATTCTGCAGCGCTTTACAGAGAATATTTGGCCAGTCCCTGCCCCAGTGGAGCGTACAATCTATATTCCCTATCTCATATACACGCAGTCACATTCACACTAGGGTTAATTTTCTTGGGAGCCAATTAACCTACCAGTATATTTTTGGATTGTGGAAGGAAACCGGAGTACCCGGAGGAAACCCACGCAAGTACGGGGAGAATATACAAACTCCACACAGTTAGGGCCATGGTGGGAATCGAACCCATGACCTCAGTGCTGTGAGGCAGTAATGCTAACCATTACAACAAATATGAAATTGCGCAGCCATGCCCACTTTTCCAGGAACGTGCGCAACTGCAGAAAAAGCAGGAAACGTCCCAGATGAAATTCGACCACAGAATATTGTCTGCTCTCACACCAAGAGACATATTTCTTCCATATACGGTGGTAATGTTTAGACGTTACCCCTTCCTGGCAACGTACCCTGTTGCAGAAGATCCTCGCAAAGAGGTAGAGGCCATGGATTTTCGAGCAGCATCTCGAGAAGATCCGCATACAGGCCCTTCGTGGCCAGTCTGGGGCAATGAGGATTGCTTGTACCTTTTCCCTTTTTATTATTTTTAGAATTCTTGGGATCAGCGGAAGTGGAGGAAACACGTACACCAGCTGGTAGACCCACGGAGTTGTCAGAGCCTCTACCACCACCGCTTGAGGGTCCCTTGACCTGGAACAATACCACTTGAGCTTCTGGTCGAGAGGCCATCATGTTGTGGATATCCCCACCGACGTGTCCACCACCGGAACACCTTCGAATGAAGGCTTCACTCCCCTGGGTGGGATAAGAAAAAGAGAGTGGCTGCGCAATGTGTAAGAGCATATATATGCTAATTAGGAGCTGACATGTAAGAATGTATAAATGTTTTATTATATGGATAGCATTGATTAAGCACGTAAAAACAATATTATAGTGCAATATAGTAAAATATAAAACAGAAACACCTTGAACTTAAAATTGTATAATGTCCTCCGGTTTTAATGAGGAAGCAGATCAAATTGAATGTCCATATACGGATCCACAATCAGGTAAGCAGCTGAACAACAGATGTTAATAAACGGAGGCCGTAATAGGAAGTCTGAGTGTGGCAACAAACAAAACTGCTGTATGAATAAATACCTCTCCGTGGGCTGGTCCCGACCGAGCGTCCTCGGTCGTATGTTCCTGCAGTGCTCAACGCTGAATAATGCAGCAGAATGGGAGAGTGTGTTTATCCCTGAATGGATGGAAGCAGTTAATCAGCAGCGTGCTGACGGAGGTCACCGGCGGCAGTTAGCAAAGCCGTGACCGGAGCCGAGGTCTCTCTGTAATTCACCCAGAGGATGGAAATCACCGGCAGCAGGTGGATAAGCCGGGACGGGAATCCGAGTGTGACAAACTCAGCAAGCAGATGGAAATTACCGGCGGTGGAGGAGGAAGCCGGGCGAAGGCCGAGTTGTCACAGGCTATGGACAGCAGCTTGCTACCTGTGTGATAAGATGAAGTCAAGGTGTGCAAGTAGGCGGGGTCCTGACGCGTTTCGTCACAGATCATGTGACTTTATCAAAGGTGTATCCCAGCCTGTAGGACTAGCAGTATTTAAAGCCCAAATTTAATTAGCAACATATGTCAACAATTAACAATCTATTAAACAGATTACAAGTCAGCTCCTAAAAACTTAATTGATTATTGGTCCACAAAAGAAAACAATAATCAGCAGATGAGTGTGTATAGAGAACAGCTATAGTGAGAGATAAAACAATATCGGTTTACATAATGCAAACTTTAAATACGGATCCAAATTAGGGGTTAAATCCTAGTTATAGCAATGTGCATTTAAACACATAATCAGACAGCATAACAAATAAATAATACATAACTAAAATAAATCCAGAGCTAAGGTTGTGTGATGATAATATACCAAAACACAGCTACGATATATATAGGTCTATCAAAAATAAAAAACAATATTTAAAAAGTATATAAAAAGGTATATAAGGGACAACAGCATGGAGACATAATAAAATAACAACTGAGGATCGAACACTCAGCTATGCCGTATAGTTGGAGTTCATAGAGAGAGATATATATAGTGTAGTCCTCCAGCCCGTTGAGCCACAGGGCTCACTAGTGAATAACTAGATGCAATAGAAACATTTAAGATGGATGAAAAGCCAACAGATATTGTAGATCTATGATTAGAAACAGAGTTATACGTATCGTTAGTATAACCTAAAGAGGAGTTTCCAGAACTTCTGCATTGATGTAGAGTATACATTAAATGATAAATAATAATTGAGTCCAGGTCGTGTCTGCTGAGGAAGTCTGCTTCCCAGTTGTCTACTCCCAGAATGAAGACTGCTGACCAAGCCACGGCATGTTTTTCTGCCCAGAGGAGAATTCTTGACACCTCTGACATTGCTGCTCTGCTTTTCATTCCGCCCTGTCGGTTCATGTACGTCACCGCCATCACATTGTCCGACTGGACCTGAATGGACTGATTCTGAAGAAGAGATGAGGCCTGCAGAAGGGTGTTGTATATAGCCCTGAGTTCCAGGATGTTTATTGGAAGGACGACTTCCTGACTTGACCATCTTCCTTGAAACTGCACGCCCGGGTGACTGCACCCCAACCTCTGAGGCTTGCGTCTGTGGTTAGCAGAATCAAATTCTGAATCCTGAACCTCTGACCCTCGACTAGGTGAGAAGTCTGTAGCCACCACAGGAGGGAGATCCTGGCTTTTGGCGACAGACGGATCCTTTGGTGCATGTGAAGATGCGATCAGAACTATTTGTCCAACAGATCCAGCTGGAAGGGCCTTGCATGAAACCTTCCATACTGAATTGCCTCATAAGAGGCCACCATTTTCCCCAGAAGGCGAATGCACAGATGCACCGAGATCCGGGCTTGGCTTCAGGACAGCCCAAACCATCGACTGGATTACCATTTCCTTTTCCAAGAGAAGGAACGCTTTATGAGACTCTGTGTCCAGTATCATTCCCAGGAATGGAAGCCTCTGTTTTGGTTCTAGGTGAGATTGTGGTAGGATCAGAATCCACCCTTGATCCAGGAGTAGTCTGGTTGCGAGGCCAATGCTGTCCAACAATCGCTCCCTGGACGGTGCCTTTATCAGAAGATTGTCCAGGTACGGAATTATGTTCACTCCCTGTTTGCGGAGTACAAACATCATCTTTGCCATCACTTTGGTGAACACTCTCGGTGCCGTGGAGAGACCAAATGGCAGGGCCTGGAACTGGTAGTGACAGTCCAGCAGGGCAAACCGTAGATAAGCCTGATGAGGCGGCCAGATTGGAATGTGAAGGTACACATCATCTGGTTTTGGTACTATAAACAAGTTGGAATAGTACCCCTTGTTTTGCCGATGAGGTGGAACTGGAACAATGACCTGAGTCTGTAGCAGTTTTTGAATGGCGTCCTGTAAAATTATACTTCCCTCTTGTGAAACTGGTAAGCCTGATTTGAAGAATCTGTGAGGTGGTAGCTACTGGAACTCCAGTCTGTAGCCCTGGGAAATAAGATCTATGACCCAGGGATCCTGGCATGAACTTGTCCAGATGTGACTAGAATTTTAGCCGGGCTCCCACCTGCCTGCTGAAGGTTTTGAGGAAGCAGAGCTTGAGCCCTGTTCCTGTGAACCTGCAGTTGCTGGTTTGCGTGGTTTACTCCTAGCATCTCTGGTGGCTGTAGAAGAACCTCTGGATTTGCCCTTAAACTTGGCAGTCTGAAAAGACTGTAAATTGGGAGCTGCAGAAGGAAGGTATGTGGTTTTACCCACGGTAGCTTTGGAGATCCATTTGTCAAGTTCATCTCCAAATAAGGCCTCGTCTGTGAAAGGTAGGCCTTCCACGCCCTTCCTGGAGTCCGCATCTGCAGTCCACTGGCGTAGCTATAGATCCTGCATGCAGACACTGCCACAGCCGTAGTGCGTGCATTAAGCAAGCCTATTTCTTTTATGGCTTTCACCATAAAATTCGCAGAGTCCTGTATATGCTGTAGGAATAAGATAACCTCCTCCTGAGGCAAGGTGTCTAACCCTTCAATCAGGTTACCCGACCATTTAGCAATAGCTCTAGTAATCCACCCACATGCTATTGTGGGTCTCTGGGCCACCCCAGCAGCAGTACACAAGGATTTGAGCGTAGTCTCAATTTTACGATCAGCCATGTCTTTTAGGGAGGCTGCACCCGGGAAAGGCAATACAATTTTTCTTGAAAGCTTGGATACTGATGCATGCACTATTGGTGGATTTTCCCATTTTTTCCTATTCTCAGGAGGAACAGGAAAGGATGACAACAGCCGTTTAGGGATATGAAATTTCCTATCAGTACTAACCCACGGTTCTTCAAACAGGGTGTTAAGCTCCTTTGACACAGAAAAAGTAGCTGAGGATTTCTTTTTTATATTAAAATAAGATTCCTTACTCTTCTCTGTCACCTTATCAGGGATATTTAGAACTTCTCTGATAGCTTCTATGAGAGCCTCTATTCCCTGGGCCTCCCCCACCTCTGAGTCACCCTCACCCTTCTCCATTTCTAACCCCTCATCATCCGAGTCAGACTGCAGGATATGGGCCAAAGTGCGTTTTTGCGGACAAATGGCAGGGGACTGAGACGCTGGTTTGGGTACTGAGTCTCTTTTTATAAACTCAGTCATAGATTGCCTTAAGTATTGCGTCTCTCAGTCCGAGATAACTTAGTAGAGATTGTGGAAATCATTCCCCTAATGGAGTCCAGCCATGCTGGTTCTAGCCCACTAACCTGGGAAGGGACACTACATTGAGTACACAATAGTTAACCCCCTGGGGAAGAGGAACACTGTGCCTTACATGAAACACACTCTTTGCCTTACATACTGCAGTGTAGGCAGCTAACAGGGAGGGCTGCATTAGGCAGCCCTGAAAAGAGCTTTTCTGAGAAGAAAGAAGACTTCAAGAGCCGCAGCACAGGCACTAGATTAGGGGTGGGCAAAATACGGCCCGCAAACCGATCCTGCCCGGCCCACTGCCTCCCTCCAGCGAGTAATGACAAGCGGCCCGACCGGCTGAGCTGCTTGTCATTGCTCTGCACTGCAGTACCTCCTAGCTGCCGGCGGCGCCTCTCTCCCCTGCTGCGTTGTAGCAGCCTCCTCCTCCTCCCGTCCACAGTGACAACGGCTGTGTTCAGCCGAAAAGGGGGCGGGGCTATGTGTCGATTGGGGGCGGGGCTACACGGGACCTCAGGGGGCGGAGCTACACGGGACAAGTCACAAGAGGCAAACTGCTACAGATCCATCCTTCCTGCCACTGACAGCCAGATCAGTAAGTAAATGGGAAAAGTGAAAGTGTGTGTGTGTGTGTGTGTGTGTGTGTGTGTGTGTGTGTGTGTGTGTGTGTGTGTGTGTGTATATATGTGTGTGCGGGCAGTGGCGTCAGACTTTTTTTAGGTTGCGGGGAGAGAACTTTAGCTCTCGCTGTACCATCCCCTCCTGTGTTCTGTCACCATGTCACCCCTGTGTTCTGTCACGTGTCACCCCCCCATGTTCAGTCACCGTGTCATCCCCGTGTTCTGTCACAGTGTCACAACCCCCGTGTTCTGTCACTGTCCCCCCCCCGTGTTCTGTCACTGTGTCACACCCCCCGTGTTTTGTCACTATCATCCCCCCGTGTTCTGTCACTGTGTCACCCCCCCCCCTGTTCTGTCACTGTGTCACCCCCCCCCCCCCCCCGTGTTCTGTCACTGCGTCACCCCCGCCGTGTTCTGTCACTGTCAACCCCACCGTGTTCTGTCACCGTGTCGCCCAGAGTCATCACCGGGTGTGGTGACACCCGGAGCGCACTCTGTAGTATTACACGCCCCCCCCCACTCGGCGCGTGGTGCCCGAAAAGTGGGTGTGACCTAATTTAGAAGGGGCGTGGCCTGGTCGGTCTTCTCTCTTTCGCTCCGGGGGCATGTCCTGCTTCCCCAAAGATGCTGGCTGACCCTGGAGACTGGACTGTGTGTGTGCTGGCTCTTATCTGTGACAGGAGCCGAGTGCTGCAGGAGATTATCTCACTGCAGCACTCGGCTCCTGTCGCAGCAGAAGAGCTGGCACTTTGGTGTCACCCCATCCAAGGGGGACACCCAAGTGCCGGTCGCACCCCCCGCACCCGCCTTCTGACACCACTGGTGTCACCCCCCATGTTCTGTCACTGCGTCACCCCCACCGTGTTCTGTCACTGTGTCACCCCCCCCCGTGTTCTGTCACTGTGTCACCTCCACCATGTTCTATCACTGTGACACCCCCCCCCCCCCGTGTTCTATCACTGTGTCACACCTTTCCCCAGGGGCTATAAGACACTGGATAATTTGCTTGCTGCGCAATAATTATCCTAAATAAAATGTTAATGTGTAAAAGGGGGCTCTACCTGCTGTAATGTGTAAGAGGGGGCTCTATCTGCCGTAATGTGTGTAAAAGGGGCTCTACCTGGTGTAATGTGTGTAAGTGGCGCTGTGTGGCGCAATTTGAATAATGGAGACTATTGTGCAGCCTTATATGAATCTGTATTATTTTTTGCCCACACCCCTTCCACATGAAGCCACGTCCCTATATTTTTGGCAAGTGGGGGGAGCTGCTATTTTGTTTGTGGCCCTCTGATACTGACAGGAAATGTGAAGTGGCCCCTCAGCTGAAATAATTGTCCACCCCTGCACTAGATGCTATATGTCATACTGACATATCGAGCTGCGGCTCCATCACCTACCCCAGTGGCGCTGTATACTCCCGCGCCCTGATTGCCGGGTACTTACAGCGGAGGCGCTCCGGTCTCATCAGGCACACATCCCCGCTGCTGCTCTCCTGGATCGTGTGGCCGCACTTACAGGGAGGAGGTAAGAGGGTCCCCCAGGTGGGACCCGCCGAAATTGTGATCCGGACGCAGTCCCAGGAGACAGACCGCGCTGCTGGCGTGAATACTGTTGCCGTGCAGGGACCCCGCTATATCCAACAGGGCAAGGAGCACTGGTCGGAATTACTAAAATCCGTTTATTACAGGCTCCATAGTACCCGGTGCTGAAGTCCAGCAGAGGGGATATTGCGCTGACCTGTAGCCCCTCCCCCAGGCCCAGGCACCATCTACAGCAGATGTACCCGCCCTGGAGCTGCATCTCTCTCTCTCCCTCACTCCCTGTCAGCGCTTAGGCGCCATTACACAGAGCTGCGCTGATTCTGGGACTGCTGGGCACTGTCTCCTCTGTAAAGCCGCCTGTCTCATCAGTGCTGTGCATTTACAGGACACTTAAATATTCTACATGTCGTTTAGACAGTGTTAGTTAAGAACAAGTGCATACCTACAGGAATATTTAGTACAAGTTTTCTGTGATATACACCAAGTGTTTACTGTGCATTGTTATATCTGTATACATACATAGCTTTACTTAGTATTGCTAGTCCAGTGCAGTCTTATTGTTGTGTGCAATAATTAACGCATTGTACATGTGACTGTGTTTCTACGAACTTGTGAATAGATCATACACTTGAATTCGGGTTGAAGAACTAACACTTCACCTAACAACCGTGAACATCTAGCGATTATATAATAGATTATTGCAAATGAATGTACTATCCAACTAACTTGTATGATCCATCTTTTCATGTTGTGGAAGTCTGCATGATAATATTGTAATATGTTGTTTGAATAAACAATCATTTTTATCATATGTTCTTAGACATTTGTGGTGGTCTAGCTCCCAAGAGAACACTTTTCTTTTCCTATCCTATGCCTAGTACCTCTTCTGACAGGAGGTATTTCTCAGTGGTTTGAGCTCATTGGTTTTAGCGCAAATAAGGGGTCTTAGTAGTTTTCTTTATATATATATATATATATATATATATATATATTTATATATATTTATATATACAGTATATATATATATATATATATATATATAGTGTTTCACAAGATATACTGTTTTTTTTGTATTTTTCTCTGTGTATTTCAGTCACCATATACCACTTAAATTGTCTGTTTGTGTTCTGCATTGGCAGTCACACTCCACAGGTTTTTTTTGTCAGGTACTGTGTCTGGCTATATTGTTCTGTTACTCCCTAAGGATACATTTCCATATAATGTCTGCTACACAGGGCGGGAGATCCATGGCTGACCCTGCATCATGCAGTGCTGACGCAGTGGATTTATCTGAAGAAAATATTCCAGCTGAGGGTCCAGGTAATGGGGGTTCGGTACCCCTCAGTCAGTCTGCAGCACCGGTGGCACACCAAGACCCACCTTGGACTGCTTTTTCTAATTTACTGACTACGCTAGTAACGAGACTTACGCCTCCTGTAGTTAATCCGCCGTGGTCGGATACACTGTCTACTCAGTTACAGCAATAAATCAGTCTTTGGTTAAACAATAGCCTAACCCTTGCCCTCCTAGGACCAAAGGGTCATCTAAGTGGGCCATTTCTTCCTCACAATCCACTCATGTTTCGGATAATGCTGCAGACGCTGATGCAGATGCTTTTGATGAGGAATCTACAACGCAAGTTGATGTTCCGGACCTATTGGAGGCTATCAAACTGATTCTACAGATTGAGGATGAAACTGATCCTCCAGATACGTCTAAGAAACCTGATAAGTTTAAATGTCAGAAGGTTACTAAATTAGTTTTGCCACATTTTGACCATTTGGTTGACATACGTCAGGAATCCTGGGAGTCTCTAGGGAAGAAATTCTCCCTGTCTAAAAAGATGCTAGCTCGTTATCCCCTCTCTGCAGAGTTAAGTAAGAATTGGGAAACACCACCACTGGTGGACTCACATGTAGCTCGTGTCTTCTACTCTGCCTGTCACTACCGTCACCTCTCTGAAAGAACCGACGGATAAGCGCGTGGAGGGTTGCTTGAAGTCTATTTACACTCTTGCGGGTGCTCTACAAAGACCCACTATAGCTGCTTTTTGGGCTGCAAAAGGTATTGAAGCCTGGGTTGAAGCTGTTGAGGCAGAGCTACCTCTGAATTTTTCTGATAATGCCAGACAATGTCTTTCATATATTACCAGAGCCTCTCATTACATTCAGGAGTCAGCCTCTGATGCCGGTTTTCTGGCGGCCAAAGCGTCTACTACGTCCATTCTGGCTTGCCGGATTCTGTGGTTGCGGTCCTGGTTGGAAGACCTGGACTCTAAAAAGACCTTGGAGGTGATCCCTTTTAAGGGTGACATCCTATTCTGGGAAGATTTGAACAAGATTGTTGCTGATTTAGCGTCTGCTAAAACTGCATGTCTACCAAGTACTAATCCTTCGGCTCTGAAGGCTAAAAGTATCTCCTTTCGTTCATTTCAACCTCCAAGTAAAGCAAAGAGTCAGGCGTACCCGAAACAGGCTTGCACTTCCAAAACCTCTAAGCCCAAGCCTAAACGTTCTTGGGCTGCCCGTCAGCCTGCTTTCAAACCAGACAAGCCTGCTGCATGACGGGGCGGGCCTCCCCCTGGGGGATCTCAGGGTGGGAGGCCGACTTCTGCGGTTCACCCAGGTATGGTTACAGACCACTTCGGACGCCTGGGTGAGGGCAGTCGTCACTCGCGGATATGCCATCTCTTTCAAGACACATCCCCCTCACAGGTTTTGCTCAACGGTTATCCCTTCGGATCTGTTAAAGGCAAAAACTCTACGTTTGGTGGTGAAATCACTCCTGGACGCGGGAGTGATAGTGCCGGTGTCTCTGTCTCAGAGGGGCAGGGGGTACTATTCAACTTTGTTCCTAGTCCCAAAGCCGATTGGATCCTCCCGGTCCAATCTCAACCTCAAATCTTTGAACAAATTTGTGAAGGTATCCAAATTCTGTATGGAAACTCTTCGCTCTATTGTTCTGGTTTTGGAGCCCATGGATTATATGATATGCCTGGACATACAGGATGCTTACCTACACATACCGATTGCCGTATCGCATCAGCAGTATCTACTGTTTGCTATTGGCAACCTACATTATCAATTCCAAGCCTTGCCCTTTCGGCTGACTATAGCTCCTCGGATCTTCACCAAGGTCATGGCAGTCATGACGATCATTCTCCGTTGGCAAGGTATCAGGATCCTGCCATATCTGGATGACTTGCTGATCCTGGCAAACTCCCCAGAAGTTCTCACCCGTCATCTGGAACTGACAGTCCAATTCCTAAAAGCACACGGGTGGCTCATCAACTGGAAGAAATCCTCACTGGTCCCTGCTCAGAGCATGGTGCACCTGGGGGCATTACTGGACACACACAATCAACATTTGTTATTGTCTCCAGAGAAGGTCCTGAAGCTTCAGGACAGGATAAGATGCTTCCTCTCTCGCCCACGAGTGTCAATACACTCGGCGATGCAAGTACTAGGCCTCATGGTGTTGGCTTTCAACATGGTAGAGTACGCTCAATTTCACTCTCACCCTCTGCAGAAGCTAATCCTTGCCAGGTGGGATGGCCTGCCTCAGATCTCACATGATCTCCTTGACTCCAGAGGTTTGTCTGTCACTGAGCTGGTGGCTACAGGACCAACAATTGAGTAGGGGTCGTCCCTTCTGGATCTCCAACTGGGTCCTCCTAATGATGGACGCCAGTCTGTGGGGTTAGGGCGCGGTGCTGGAGCAATGCTCTCTTCAGGGTTGGTGGATCAGGGAGGAATATCTCCTCCTGGTAAATATTCTGGAGTTGCAGGTAGTGTTCAGTCCTCTGAAACTTACCCTGCCTCTGGTACAGAACAGGCCTGTTCAAGTACAGTTGGACAATGCCACCACAGTGGCGTACATAAATCATCAAGGCAGAACGTGAAGCCGCATGGCAATGTTGGAAGTGTCAAAGATTCTTCAATGGGTGGAACGCCATCTGCTAGCCATATCGGCAGTGTTCATTCCAGGGGTCCTCAACTGGTAAGCGGACTTCCTCAGTTGTCAGGACATACATGCAGGAGAGTGGTGCCTTCATTCAGAAGTATTTCAATTCCCAGTGGACAAGTGGGTCCTTCCAGATGTAGCCCTGATGGCGTCTCGACACAATCACAAGGTTCTGATCTTTGGAGCAAGGACAAGGAATCCTCAAGCAGCGTTCGTGGACGCACTGGCAATTCCATGGAACTTTTGGTTGCTGCACGTGTTCCCTCCGGTGTCACTCCTGCCAAGGGTAATAAGTTCAAGCAAGAAGGAGGAATACTACTTCTAATCGCTCCAGCGTGGCCCAGACAGCATTGGTTCTCAGACCTGCAGGGTCTCTCGATAGAGTGTCCTCTTCTGCTTCCGCAATGCACAGACCTCCTCGTTCAGGGCCCTTGTGTCTACCAGGATCTGGCCCAACTGGCTTTGATGGCGTGGCTCTTGAAGCTTCACTCCTGAGGGCCAAAGGATTTTCTGAGGCAGTCATTCAAACTATGTTGAAAGCCCGTAAACCAGCTTTGGCTCTGATTTATTATAGGGTCTGGAATTCTTACTTCACCTGGTGTGCGGCTAAGAATTACGATGTATACAAGTGCAGTACTGCCAAACTTTTGGCTTTTCTGCAATAGGGCCTGGACTTAGGCCTTTGTCTGTCCTCAGTCAAGGTTAATATATCTGCCTTGTCGGTGTGGTTTCAGAGAAAGATTGCGTCTCTTCCGGACATTCACACTTTCACTCAGGGGGGTTTATTTCCTGAAGTCCCGATTCTGTCCGATTTTGTTTTCTTTTTCTAAGTGTCAACACGGGAATAAACTAAGCACAAATTTCGGCTGTGTTTGGGCTATTCGGAATGGTTTTCATGGCAGAGATCAGAAATACGAATGACTAGACCATCAGTCAAACGCGGGAATTTACTAATCATTCGTATTTGGGTGTTTGTCTCTGAATGGTCAATTGCGGTTGTATTTTTTTGCGATTTGTTAAAAAAAGCAGCAAAAAAATAGACCTGCTTTTTCCTAGCGTGTTTGGATAGTCATGCACGGGTCAGTGAGATTTGTGCATGGTTATCTGTGGTAATGGGTCTGTTTAGGTTAAAAATGTAAAAAAAAAATTGCGTAATCAGCCTCGGGCTCTTTGAGCCGGTCCTGGCTGTAAAAATACAGGGGGGAAATTGTCTAGGGTTCCCCCATATTTAAACAACCAGCACAGGGCTCTGCGTCCGGTCCTGGTTCAAAAAATACGGGGGACAAAACACGTAGGGGTCCCCCGTATTTTTTAAACCAGCACCAGTAGATCGGTCCTCTTCTTTAACCACTTAACTGACGATTTATTTCGCCGAAAACCGCTCCAAAATTGTTGGGTTTTTTTATGAGTGAATTAGGTGAAGAACATGACTTTAACCCTATCCCAAATGATTTTAACCATGGAGGGGAGAACCCCTTGGGTCTAGTTGGGGGGGTAACGCCACGGCCGCAGGGACCAGTATAAAAATGTCCCCCGGCTGTGGCATTATCTCTCTGGCTAGTGGAGCCCGGTGCTGGTTTAAAAAACACGGGGGACCCCTACGTGTTTTGTCTTTGGATGTGGTCTTTGGATGTGGTACGGGCTCTCCGTATCTAGGAGATCTGATTCTCTCTTTGTCCTTTTTGGTTTTCACAAATGTGGCTGGCCTGCGAATAAGCAGACCTTGGCCAGATGGATTAGAATGGTGATTGCACAGGCTTATGTGCAGGCTGAACTTCCAGCTCCTGCTACTATCAAGGCCCATTCTACTCGGTCTGTTGGACCTTCTTGGGCGGCCCGCTGTGGCGCGGCCCTAGAACAATTGTGCAAGGCGGCTATGTGGTCCACAGTGAACACGTTCAATAGGTTCTATGCCTTTGATACCTCTGCCTCCAAGGACGCCTCCTTTGGACTAGAGATGAGCGGGTTCGGTTCCTCGGAATCCGAACCCGCCCGAACTTCATGTTTTTTTTCACGGGTCCGAGCGACTCGGATCTTCCCGCCTTGCTCGGTTAACCCGAGCGCGCCCGAACGTCATCATGACGCTGTCGGATTCTCGCGAGGCTCGGATTCTATCGCGAGACTCGGATTCTATATAAGGAGCCGCGCGTCGCCGCCATTTTCACTCGTGCATTGAGATTGATAGGGAGAGGACGTGTCTGGCGTCCTCTCCATTAGAATAGAGATAGATTAGATAGAGAGAGAGAGATTGTGCAGAGTCGCAGACAGAGTTAGTTTACCACAGTCAGTGACCAGTGCAGTTGCTAGTTAACTTTTATTTAATATAATATATCCGTTCACTTCTCTCTGCTATATCCGTTCTCTGCCTGAAAAAAAAAACGATACACAGCACAGTCAGTCACACAGTGTGACTCAGTCTGTGTGCACTCAGCTCAGCCCAGTGTGCTGCACAGTCATCAATGTATAAATTAAAAGCTTATAATTAATTGTGGGGGAGACTGGGGAGCACTGCAGGTTGTTAGCAGGAGCCAGGAGTACAATTATATTAATTAACAGTGCACACTTTTGCTGCAGGAGTGGTGACCAGTGCCTGACCACCAGTATAGTATTGTTGTATACTACTAATATCTCTTTAAATATCAACCAGTCTATATTAGCAGCAGACACAGTACAGTGCGGTAGTTCACGGCTGTGGCTACCTCTGTGTCGGCACACGGCAGGCAGTCCGTCCGACCAGAATTGTATTATTTATTATTATATACCTACCACCTAACCGTGGTTTTTTTTTCATTCTTTATACCGTCATAGTGTCATCCTAATTGTTACGAGTATACTACTATCTCTTTATCAACCAGTGTACAGTGCGGTAGTTCACGGCTGTGGCTACCTCTGTGTCGGCACACGGCAGGCAGTCCGTCCGACCAGAATTGTATTATTTATTATTATATACCTACCACCTAACCGTGGTTTTTTTTTTCATTCTTTATACCGTCATAGTGTCATCCTAATTGTTACGAGTATACTACTATCTCTTTATCAACCAGTGTACAGTGCGGTAGTTCACGGCTGTGGCTACCTCTGTGTCGGCACACGGCAGGCAGTCCGTCCGACCAGAATTGTATTATTTATTATTATATACCTACCACCTAACCGTGGTTTTTTTTTTCATTCTTTATACCGTCATAGTGTCATCCTAATTGTTACGAGTATACTACTATCTCTTTATCAACCAGTGTACAGTGCGGTAGTTCACGGCTGTGGCTACCTCTGTGTCGGCACACGGCAGGCAGTCCGTCCGACCAGAATTGTATTATTTATTATTATATACCTACCACCTAACCGTGGTTTTTTTTTCATTCTTTATACCGTCATAGTGTCATCCTAATTGTTACGAGTATACTACTATCTCTTTATCAACCAGTGTACAGTGCGGTAGTTCACGGCTGTGGCTACCTCTGTGTCGGCACACGGCAGGCAGTCCGTCCGACCAGAATTGTATTATTTATTATTATATACCTACCACCTAACCGTGGTTTTTTTTTCATTCTTTATACCGTCATAGTGTCATCCTAATTGTTACGAGTATACTACTATCTCTTTATCAACCAGTGTACAGTGCGGTAGTTCACGGCTGTGGCTACCTCTGTGTCGGCACACGGCAGGCAGTCCGTCCGACCAGAATTGTATTATTTATTATTATATACCTACCACCTAACCGTGGTTTTTTTTTCATTCTTTATACCGTCATAGTGTCATCCTAATTGTTACGAGTATACTACTATCTCTTTATCAACCAGTGTACAGTGCGGTAGTTCACGGCTGTGGCTACCTCTGTGTCGGCACACGGCAGGCAGTCCGTCCGACCAGAATTGTATTATTTATTATTATATACCTACCACCTAACCGTGGTTTTTTTTTTCATTCTTTATACCGTCATAGTGTCATCCTAATTGTTACGAGTATACTACTATCTCTTTATCAACCAGTGTACAGTGCGGTAGTTCACGGCTGTGGCTACCTCTGTGTCGGCACACGGCAGGCAGTCCGTCCGACCAGAATTGTATTATTTATTATTATATACCTACCACCTAACCGTGGTTTTTTTTTCATTCTTTATACCGTCATAGTGTCATCCTAATTGTTACGAGTATACTACTATCTCTTTATCAACCAGTGTACAGTGCGGTAGTTCACGGCTGTGGCTACCTCTGTGTCGGCAGTCGGCAGGCAGTCCGTCCATCCATAATTGTATTATTATTATAATATATACCACCTAACCGTGGTTTTTTTATACCACCTAACCGTGGCAGTCCGTCCATAATTGTATACTAGTATCCAATCCATCCATCTCCATTGTTTACCTGAGGTGCCTTTTAGTTCTGCCTATAAAATATGGAGAACAAAAAAGTTGAGGTTCCAAAATTAGGGAAAGATCAAGATCCACTTCCACCTCGTGCTGAAGCTGCTGCCACTAGTCATGGCCGAGACGATGAAATGCCAGCAACGTCGTCTGCCAAGGCCGATGCCCAATGTCATAGTACAGAGCATGTCAAATCCAAAACACCAAATATCAGAAAAAAAAGGACTCCAAAACCTAAAATAAAATTGTCGGAGGAGAAGCGTAAACTTGCCAATATGCCATTTACCACACGGAGTGGCAAGGAACGGCTGAGGCCCTGGCCTATGTTCATGGCTAGTGGTTCAGCTTCACATGAGGATGGAAGCACTCAGCCTCTCGCTAGAAAACTGAAAAGACTCAAGCTGGCAAAAGCACCGCAAAGAACTGTGCGTTCTTTGAAATCCCAAATCCACAAGGAGAGTCCAATTGTGTCGTTTGCGATGCCTGACCTTCCCAACACTGGACGTGAAGAGCATGCGCCTTCCACTATTTGCATGCCCCCTGCAAGTGCTGGAAGGAGCACCCGCAGTCCAGTTCCTGATAGTCAGATTGAAGATGTCAGTGTTGAAGTACACCAGGATGAGGAGGATATGGGTGTTGCTGGCGCTGGGGAGGAAATTGACCAGGAGGATTCTGATGGTGAGGTGGTTTGTTTAAGTCAGGCACCCGGGGAGACACCTGTTGTCCGTGGGAGGAATATGGCCGTTGACATGCCAGGTGAAAATACCAAAAAAATCAGCTCTTCGGTGTGGAGGTATTTCACCACAAATGCGGACAACAGGTGTCAAGCCGTGTGTTCCCTTTGTCAAGCTGTAATAAGTAGGGGTAAGGACGTTAACCACCTCGGAACATCCTCCCTTATACGTCACCTGCAGCGCATTCATAATAAGTCAGTGACAAGTTCAAAAACTTTGGGTGACAGCGGAAGCAGTCCACTGACCAGTAAATCCCTTCCTCTTGTAACCAAGCTCACGCAAACCACCCCACCAACTCCCTCAGTGTCAATTTCCTCCTTCCCCAGGAATGCCAATAGTCCTGCAGGCCATGTCACTGGCAAGTCTGACGAGTCCTCTCCTGCCTGGGATTCCTCCGATGCATCCTTGCGTGTAACGCCTACTGCTGCTGGCGCTGCTGTTGTTGCCGCTGGGAGTCGATGGTCATCCCAGAGGGGAAGTCGTAAGCCCACTTGTACTACTTCCAGTAAGCAATTGACTGTTCAACAGTCCTTTGCGAGGAAGATGAAATATCACAGCAGTCATCCTACTGCAAAGCGGATAACTGAGGCCTTGGCATCCTGGGTGGTGAGAAACGTGGTTCCGGTATCCATCATTACTGCAGAGCCAACTAGAGACTTGTTGGAGGTACTGTGTCCCCGGTACCAAATACCATCTAGGTTCCATTTCTCTAGGCAGGCGATACCGAAAATGTACACAGACCTCAGAAAAAGAGTCACCAGTGTCCTAAAAAATGCAGCTGTACCCAATGTCCACTTAACCACGGACATGTGGACAAGTGGAGCAGGGCAGGGTCAGGACTATATGACTGTGACAGCCCACTGGGTAGATGTATGGACTCCCGCCGCAAGAACAGCAGCGGCGGCACCAGTAGCAGCATCTCGCAAACGCCAACTCTTTCCTAGGCAGGCTACGCTTTGTATCACCGCTTTCCAGAATACGCACACAGCTGAAAACCTCTTACGGCAACTGAGGAAGATCATCGCGGAATGGCTTACCCCAATTGGACTCTCCTGTGGATTTGTGGCATCGGACAACGCCAGCAATATTGTGTGTGCATTAAATCTGGGCCAATTCCAGCACGTCCCATGTTTTGCACATACCTTGAATTTGGTGGTGCAGAATTTTTTAAAAAACGACAGGGCCGTGCAAGAGATGCTGTCGGTGGCCAGAAGAATTGCGGGACACTTTCGGCGTACAGGCACCACGTACAGAAAACTGGAGCACCACCAAAAACTACTGAACCTGCCCTGCCATCATCTGAAGCAAGAAGTGGTAACGAGGTGGAATTCAACCCTCTATATGCTTCAGAGGTTGGAGGAGCAGCAAAAGGCCATTCAAGCCTATACAATTGAGCACGATATAGTAGGTGGAATGCACCTGTCTCAAGTGCAGTGGAGAATGATTTCAACGTTGTGCAAGGTTCTGATGCCCTTTGAACTTGCCACACGTGAAGTCAGTTCAGACACTGCCAGCCTGAGTCAGGTCATTCCCCTCATCAGGCTTTTGCAGAAGAAGCTGGAGGCATTGAAGGAGGAGCTAACACAGAGCGATTCCGCTAGGCATGTGGGACTTGTGGATGCAGCCCTTAATTCGCTTAACAAGGATTCACGGGTGGTCAATCTGTTGAAATCAGAGCACTACATTTTGGCCACCGTGCTCGATCCTAGATTTAAAGCCTACCTTGGATCTCTCTTTCCGGCAGACACAGGTCTGCTGGGGTTGAAAGACCTGCTGGTGACAAAATTGTCAAGTCAAGCGGAACGCGACCTGTCAACATCTCCTCCTTCACATTCTCCCGCAACTGGGGGTGCGAGGAAAAGGCTCAGAATTCCGAGCCCACCCGCTGGCGGTGATGCAGGGCAGTCTGGAGCGACTGCTGATGCTGACATCTGGTCCGGACTGAAGGACCTGACAACGATTACGGACATGTCGTCTACTGTCACTGCATATGATTCTCTCAACATTGATAGAATGGTGGAGGATTATATGAGTGACCGCATCCAAGTAGGCACGTCACACAGTCCGTACTTATACTGGCAGGAAAAAGAGGCAATTTGGAGGCCCTTGCACAAACTGGCTTTATTCTACCTAAGTTGCCCTCCCACAAGTGTGTACTCCGAAAGAGTGTTTAGTGCCGCCGCTCACCTTGTCAGCAATCGGCGTACGAGGTTACATCCAGAAAATGTGGAGAAGATGATGTTCATTAAAATGAATTATAATCAATTCCTCCGCGGAGACATTGACCAGCAGCAATTGCCTCCACAAAGTACACAGGGAGCTGAGATGGTGGATTCCAGTGGGGACGAATTGATAATCTGTGAGGAGGGGGATGTACACGGTGATATATCGGAGGGTGAAGATGAGGTGGACATCTTGCCTCTGTAGAGCCAGTTTGTGCAAGGAGAGATTAATTGCTTCTTTTTTGGGGGGGGTCCAAACCAACCCGTCATATCAGTCACAGTCGTGTGGCAGACCCTGTCACTGAAATGATGGGTTGGTTAAAGTGTGCATGTCCTGTTTTGTTTATACAACATAAGGGTGGGTGGGAGGGCCCAAGGATAATTCCATCTTGCACCTCTTTTTTCTTTTCTTTTTCTTTGCATCATGTGCTGATTGGGGTGGGTTTTTTGGAAGGGACACCCTGCGTGACACTGCAGTGCCACTCCTAGATGGGCCCGGTGTTTGTGTCGGCCACTAGGGTCGCTAATCTTACTCACACAGCTACCTCATTGCGCCTCTTTTTTTCTTTGCGTCATGTGCTGTTTGGGGAGGGTTTTTTGGAAGGGACATCCTGCGTGACACTGCAGTGCCACTCCTAGATGTGCCCGGTGTTTGTGTCGGCCACTAGGGTCGCTAATCTTACTCACACAGTCAGCTACCTCATTGCGCCTCTTTTTTTCTTTGCGTCATGTGCTGTTTGGGGAGGGTTTTTTGGAAGGGCCATCCTGCGTGACACTGCAGTGCCACTCCTAGATGGGCCCGGTGTTTGTGTCGGCCACTAGGGTCGCTAATCTTACTCACACAGCTACCTCATTGCGCCTCTTTTTTTCTTTGCGTCATGTGCTGTTTGGGGAGGGTTTTTTGGAAGGGACATCCTGCGTGACACTGCAGTGCCACTCCTAGATGGGCCCGGTGTTTGTGTCGGCCACTAGGGTCGCTTATCTTACTCACACAGCGACCTCGGTGCAAATTTTAGGACTAAAAATAATATTGTGAGGTGTGAGGTATTCAGAATAGACTGAAAATGAGTGTAAATTATGGTTTTTGAGGTTAATAATACTTTGGGATCAAAATGACCCCCAAATTCTATGATTTAAGCTGTTTTTTAGTGTTTTTTGAAAAAAACACCCGAATCCAAAACACACCCGAATCCGACAAAAAAAATTCGGTGAGGTTTTGCCAAAACGCGTTCGAACCCAAAACACGGCCGCGGAACCGAACCCAAAACCAAAACACAAAACCCGAAAAATTTCAGGCGCTCATCTCTACTTTGGACGCCGGGTTCTTGTGCCCACTACAGTGCGTCCCCTCCCATGAGGAACTGCTTTAGGACATCCCCGATCTTATTCCCGGGGGAATCCCAGTCTACCATGCTGCAGGAAAGGAGATTTATGGTAAGACTTACCATGGTTAAATCTCTTTCTGCAAAGTACACTGGATTCCACAGGGGCCCACCCTGACGCACTTCGCTCCTTTCAGTGCGTGGATCTGGTATTCCGTTTTTTTATTTTACCAAGTCCCTGGATTATAACGTATAAGAAGAGGACCGATCTACCTCGGATTCTTTGTAAGTATAATTTTATTCACAGGTACCCCAGGATTCTACTGGACAAGGGGACCGAGTGCTTCGTGTCAACATAGGTAAGTTTGTATGTATGTAAGTGTGCATGTTTGTTTAATAAAATTTTACTTTCACGGTGTGTGTGTTGTGTTTTTATTTGGGTATTTTTTTGTAGTAGAACTACAGGTACCAGCAGGCCCATTTCCCCCCCACATGCTGGTACTTGTGGTTCTCCAAGTACCAGCTTGCGGGGAGGCTTGCTGGGACTTGTAGTTCTGCTACAAAAAACAATATTCTTTTTTTTACACAAAAGGCTATCAGCCTCGGGCTTCACCCCTGGTCCTTGGGTAGCTGGAGGGGGGACCCCTTGATTTAAGGGGTCCCCTCTCCTCCAGGGTACCCCGGCCAGGGGTGACTAGTTGGAGATTTAATGCCAGGGCCGCAGAGACCAATATAAAAGTGTCCCCCGGCTGTGGCATTATCTCTCTGACTAGTGGAGCCCGGAGCTGGTGTTAAAAATACGGGGGACCCCTACGTCTTTTGTTCCCCATATTTTGTGCACCAGGACCAGATGCAGAGCCCGGTGCTTGTTGTTAAAATATGGGGGAACCCCTGTCAATTTTTCCCCCGTATTTTTACAACCAGGACCGGCTCAAAGAACCTGAGGCTGGTTATGCTTAGGAGGGGGGACCCCACGCAATTTTTTTTCCTGATTTTTAACTCTTTCACACCCCTTCCCACTGATAAACATGCACGGATCTCACGGATCCGTGCATGCCTATCAGAACATGGTAAAAAAAAAAGCAGGTCTATTTGAAAACTGCTTTTTTTTTAATGATTTGTATTTTTTCACGGCAGTGTTTGGCTATTGCCGGCAGTGATTGTGAATTCAAATTTTTAGTAAATTACCGAGTTGTATAAAATAACAGGCGTGTTTGACCGATGGTGTATTCATTCGTATTTTTTTTCTTTGCCTTTAAAAAAAATACGAATGCCCTCATCACTGCCGAGATTTCAGTTTAGTAAATTCCCGAGATGACACTTTGATGAAAAAACACCAATGCGGTCAAAATCGGGAGCTTAGTAAATATACCCCCAGTAGTCCCTCCAGTTCAACCTGAATTATCTTATATTTTCTATTCTATTCTGATTAAAGGCTATATCCTTGTATATCTTTTTCCGTTAGAAATTAATCTACCCCATTTTTAAACGCATTGACTGAGTCCGCCATTACAACCTTCTCTAGCAGTGAATTCCATATTCATATTGCCCTTCCTGCGCTGAGTACGAAATTTCCTTTCCT
Organism: Pseudophryne corroboree; assembly: GCF_028390025.1. Classification (NCBI taxonomy): domain Eukaryota; kingdom Metazoa; phylum Chordata; class Amphibia; order Anura; family Myobatrachidae; genus Pseudophryne; species Pseudophryne corroboree. The sequence goes on from NC_086451.1 coordinate 331,502,165, forward strand.
CAAGCCTTAGCGAGTTTCCACGCATTGTGTGTAGAGTTCTCTTAATAAACAAATCACCTGATAACTCCGCATATTGCCCCTTTATATATTTGTAAATATTAATCATATCTCCTCTTAGTCGTCTCATTTCTAGTGTAAACATATCTAACCTAGAAAGCCTCTCCTCATAGTCCAGTGTCTCCAACTCCTTAATCAGTTTGGTCACTCACCTCTGAACCTTTTCAAGTTCGGATATGTCTCTTTTATAGTGTGGTGCCCAGAACTGTACACAATACTCAAGATGTGGCCATACCAAAGATTTGTACAGTGGCAGGATTACACTCTCATCCCTTGTCTCAATTCCCCTTTTAATGCATGCTAACATCTTATTTGCCTTTGTTGCTGCACTTTGACATTGTGTACTGCTGCTAAATCGACTATCAATGAGCACCCCCAAATCCTTTCCAATACAGTTTCCCCTGTATTTTCCCCATTTAATTGATAGGTTGCATGTTTATTCTTAATCCGAAAGTGCATAACTTTACATTTTTCCACATTAAACTTCATGCTCCATTTTGTTGCCCAAAATTCAAGTTTAATTAAATCGCTTCGAAGAGACTCTACATCTGACTTGATTACCCTACGTATTTTAGTATCGTCTGCAAAAATTGACACTGTGCTTTCTGGTCCTTCCCCTAGATCATTTATGAATATGTTAAACAATAGTGGCCCCAGCACAGAACCCTGCGGTATTCCACTGATTACTTTAGTCCAGGTGGAAAACATCCCATTAACCACCACTCGCTGTTCCCTGTTATCAAACCAATTACTCACCCATGTACAAATAGTGTTTCCTATACCAAGCTCCCTTAATTTGAAAATCAGCCACCTGTGAGGCACTGTCAAAAGCTTTTGCAAAATCCAGACAGACCACATCTACTGCGTTACTCTTGTCAAGATTGCCGCTTACTTTTTCATTGAAGCTAATCAAATTAGTTTGGCATGACCTGTTTCTCACAAAACCGTGCTGGTTTACTTTTTAATAATAATTAATAGCATGGGAGTTCTCCAAATAATCCTGTATGCCATCCCTTAGTATACTTTACAAAAGTCTCCCCACTATTGATGTAAGACTAACAGGTGTATAGTTAGCAGGATGAAGTTTAATACCCTTTTTAAATAATGGGACTACCTCTGCTATACGCCAATACTTTGGTACCATGCCTTATGTAAGTGAAAATCAGATACAGTGGCCTTGCTATTTCAGTGTTTAACTCCATCAGAACCCTAGGATGAAGTCCATCTGGACCAGGAGATATGTTACTATTAAGTTTTTTAATAGCTCACGGACTACTTCCTCAGACAGATAAGTATTAAGTAACGCGCCTTTATCGTAATATTATTATTGCTACTCACTAATCCTACCATCTGGTCCTCTCTAGTAAACACTAATGAAAAAAATGTGTTCAATAATTCAGCTTTTTCTTTGTCATCATTTATCAAGAATCCCAGTTCATTTTTTAATGGTCCTATATTCCCTTTTTTTTAGCCTCTTGCCATTTATGTACTTAAAGAATTTTTTAGGGTTATTTTTACTCTCTTTAGTGATTTGCTTTTCGTTTTCTATTTTAGCTGCTCTAATTAATTTTTTACACTTTTTGTTACATTCCTTGTAGTACTGGAATTACTCCGCCTTCCCATCTGATTTAAAAGTTTTTAATTCTCGCCTCTTTTTATCCATTTCTTCCTTTCCCTTTTTGTTTAACCACATTGGTTTGAATTTAATACTCTTATTTTTACTGCCCGTGGGGATGCACTTATGGGTATATTTATCTAGCATCATTTTAAAAACATCCCACTTTTCAGCAGTATTCTTTCCCAAAAACAAGGTTTTCCAATCTATGCCCTTAAGTGTGTATTTCAGCATGTTAAAATTTGCTTTTTTAAAGTTAAGAGTCTTAGTTGCACCCTTAGAGTGCTGCTTTTGAAAGTTAATGTCGAATGTGATCATATTATGATCACTGTTACCCAAGGTCCCGCCTACTGTGGTATTTGCTATTATCGCTACGTTGTTACTTAGTACTAGGTCCAGTAAAGTCCCTATTCTGGTTGGTTCTTTGACTATTTGTGACAAGAAGTTATCTCATATTTAAGAACCTTTTACCCCTAGGTCTATCACATGATTCGCTGGCCCAATTTATGTCCGGATAATTAAAAGCTCCAATGATTAGAACCTCCCCCAGTCCTGTTGCTTTCTTGATTTGCATCAAGAGTTGCGCCTCCTCAGTCACACTAATATCAGGCGGTTTATAACATTTACCTTAAAAGCTTTTTAGTACATTTCTTTCCTATAGAAATTTCAACCCATAATGTCTCCACAATATCTCCAGTTCCCTCATAAATAACCTCCTTTAAGTATGGTTTTAGAAATGGTTTAACGTAAACACATACAACACCCCGTCTTTTAATAGCCCTGTCTCTCCTGAAAAGAATATAACCCTCCAAGTTAGCTGCCCAATCGTGAGAATCATCCCACCATGTCTCTGTGATACCTATATCATATTGTTCCTTCATTACAAGCAATTCTAATTCCCCCATTTTGCCTGAAAGGCTCCTTGCATTTGTAAGCATACACTTCAGATTAGAAATACCTTTAACTATTCGTCTATTCATTGGTATCCTTTCCCTTCTCAATTTAGCATTCCCCTCCCCATTTCTCCCCCCCCCCCGTTATACCTAATACCTCCCCCCGCTACACTCACTAGTGAACCCATAACTAGTCCTCTAGTTTAAAAGCTCCTCCAACCCTCTAACCATCCTGCCCCCCAGCACTGCTGCCCCCTCCTCATTCAGGTGCAATCCATCACAACAAAAAAGATGACGCCTGAATGAAAAGTCCGCCCAGTGTTCCAGGAACACAAACCCTTCTTTCCTACAGCCATTTACTTCCCTAATCTCCCTCTGCTTCCCTGGGCTAGCGCATGGCACAGGTAAAATTTCGGCGAATATTACCTTAGATGTCCTTACCTTAAATTTCTGGCCTAAGTCCCTATAGTCTTTCTTAAGGACATCCCACCTACCACTAACTTTGGCGTTGGTGCCAATGTGCACCAAGACCGCCGGGTCGTTTTCAGCCCTTCCCAACAATCTATCTAGTCAGAATAACAACACAGGCATCCCGACCTCCTAATATCCCGACAGGGGCGCTCAACTAAACTATCCATAACATCCCCTTGCACCACCACCTGCAGCCTAACCCTAACCATCCCCATCTGCAGCTTAACCCTAACCCCCCCACCCAACATTATAACCCTGACTCTCTCCCTGCAACCTAACTCTAAACAACACCCAGTGCCAGATTAAGGTCCCTATGGGCCTGGAGCTGAAATTTGTGAAGGGCCTATTGTGTGCTGCTGCAGGGGATGTGACCACATAACATGGGTGTGGCTATTGAGGGGTGTGAGCAGTGTTGGAGGTGTGGTTTGCACAGGGTGTGTGGCCTGTGCATATGGTGTGACTAGCGCCTACCTTCAAAAACCTCAATCTCCCCAGTTCTTCACTTAAATGGACAGTGTAATATGAGAGTCTACAAATGAACAAATAACTTGATAATGTGACTCTAATATTACAAGAAAGGAAAATGTCACTTGATGTAAATTTTAAAACCCCCCTCTCTCTCTCTCTCTCTCTATATATATATATATATATATACACAAACAAATATAAAACCACAGCACTCGCCACCACAGAAGAGGGGTGCAATGTCTGCACTCACCACTCATAGGGTGGGGTGCATGTAGCCCATGGCCACCTACGTACTTAAATATATATAAACAGAAAATTCAGCATCACCATGGCAAGCTCACTTATCCTTACAACATCAATAAATAAATGATGGGGGTTTAGTTAGTGAATTGGCCAATGCACAGAAGCCTGCAAACCAATCGACAAGGTACCCCACCTTCTTGCAGGTCCTAACTATCACAGAGTCTTAAAATTTAAACCTGGCAACTGTATCACACATAATATAACTGCAAATATGCCCATTAGGTTTAATGGGGGAGATGTACTAAGCCTGAAAAGTGATAAATATCACTGTGATAAAACACCAGCCAATCGGCTCCTAACTGCCATATTACAGGCTGTGTTTGAAAAATGACAGTTAGGAGCCGATTGGCTGGTACTTTATCACTGCGATATTTATCACTTTTCAGGCTTAGTACATCTGGCCCAATGTGCACCTGCCACATACCTTATGGCTTTTAAAGCTACACTAGTCACCCGATACTGGCTGATAAATTACTAAGGAACAGCTGACACAGGTTTAGGACAATTGAGTTTACATAGGGAATTTGACCCCCCCCCCCTCTCTCTCTCTCTCTCTCTCTCTCTCTGTGTGTATGTGTATATATATATATATATATATATATATACTGCTCAAAAAAATAAAGGGAACACTAAAATAACACATCCTAGATCTGAATGAATGAAATATTCTTATGAAATACTTTGTTCTTTACATAGTTGAATGTGCTGACAACAAAATCACACAAAAATTATCAATGGAAATCAAATTTATTAACCCATGGAGGTCTGGATTTGGAGTCACACTCAAAATTAAAGTGGAAAAACACACTACAGGCTGATCCAACTTTGATGTAATGTCCTTAAAACAAGTCAAAATGAGGCTCAGTAGTGTGTATGACCTCCCTACAATGCCTGGGCATGCTCCTGATGAGGTGGCTGATGGTCTCCTGAGGGATCTCCTCCCAGACCTGGACTAAAGCATCCGCCAACTCCTGGACAGTCTGTGGTGCAACGTTGGTGGATGGAGCGAGACATGATGTCCCAGATGTGCTGAACTGGATTCAGGTCTAGGGAGCGGGCCTGCCAGTCCATAGCATCAATGCCTTCATCTTGCAGGAACTGCTGACACACTCCAGCCACATGAGGTCTAGCATTGTCTTGCATTAGGAGGAACCCAGGGCCAACCGCACCAGCATATGGTCTCACAAGGGGTCTGAGGATCTCATCTAGGTACCTAATGGCAGTCAGGCTACCTCTGGTGAGCACATGGAGGGCTGTGCGGCCCCCCAAAGAAATGCCACCCCACACCATTACTGACCCACTGCCAAACCGGTCATGCTGGAGGATGTTGCAGGCAGCAGAACGTTCTCCTTGGCGTCTCCAGACTCTGTCACGTCTGTCACATGTACTTAGTGAGAACCTGCTTTCATCTGTGAAGAGCACAGGGTGCCAGTGGCGAATTTGCCAATCTTGGTGTTCTCTGGAAAATGCCAAACGTCCTGCACAGTGTTGGGCTGTAAGTACAACCCCCACCTGTGGACGTCGGGCACTCATACCACCCTCATGGAGTCTGTTTCTGATCGTTTGAGTAGACACATGCACATTTGTGGCTTGCTGGAGGTCATTTTGCAGGGCTATGGCAGTGCTCCTCCTGTTGCTCCTTGCACAAAGGCGGAGGTAGCGGTCCTGCTGCTGGGTTGTTGCCCTCCTACGGCCTCCTCCACGTCTCCTGATGTACTGGCCTGTCTCCTGGTAGCGCCTCCATGCTCTGGACACTACGCTGACAGACACAGCAAACCTTCTTGCCACAGCTCGCATTGATGTGTCATCCTGGATGAGCTGCACTACCTGAGCCACTTGTGTGGGTTGTAGACTCCGTCTCATGCTACCACTAGAGTGAAAGCACCGCCAGCTTTCAAAAGTGACCAAAACATCAGCCAGAAAGCATAGGAGCTGAGAAGTGGTCTGTGGTCACCACCTGCAGAACAACTCCTTTATTGGGGGTGTCTTGCTAATTGCCTATAATTTCCACATGTTGTCTATTCCATCTGCACAACAGCATGTGAAATTGATTGTCAATCAGTGTTGCTTCCTAAGTGGACAGTTTGATTGCACAGAAGTGTGATTGACTTGGAGTTACATTGTGTTGTTTAAGTGTTCCCTTTATTTTTTTTGAGCAGTGTATATGACCTTACCTTTTAAAACACTATAAGGTGCATATTTTTATAATATGCAGTCTGACCGCCAAAAATAAGAATCCTTATTGCCACATATCACTGCAATAAGGATTTTTCTTCCACTCAGATGTATAAATTTCAATCGGCTCCAATAAGAGCCTGTCCAGGCAATCAGGAGAAATACAGTATTGGTAAAAAGATTTAAAAGAACTTATATGGCGCCAATTTAGATTAGAAGCAGCAAACCCCGTTTGCACCAATGGTATTCCCCTATACCAGAGTAAGAATGTGGATGTGTATAGAAAAGGTACAACAGGGTGCGCTTAATCTGTGAATAACAATTTCATGTTTAAGCCCTTTTTGACGTAAAAAAAATGATTAAAACAATACTTCCCTTAATACTTCATATATGAATCCACTCTTAATTATGTTCCATATGCAAGGAAACAAAAGAAATAACATATAGTGTAGTATATTTATGTAGGGAAGATTTAATACAAAAATAAAATACTGATAAAACAAATATCACACATTTAAAACACGTCTTTTTCTCAAAGTTCCAAAATGGAGGGTAATAGGGTGGAGGATTACCAGAATAGAAGTGTTAGTGGGCGTTTAAGATGTAACCTTAGTGCAACTGGCTCCGGAACCTGGTTCCCTCGTCCACGACACAGTTGTCTGGTCAGCCTTTCCCATGGGTCAAATACGGTAAATGCTCCTCTCTCCTGCTGCTACGCGTTTCGGGAATGTCCCTTCATCAGGCAGTGAGAGAGGAGTGCACAGAGCTTCCTATTTATACCTTCCATAGTAATTACTTCCGGTTCAGAGGTCAGAAGCCGGAGCTGAAAATTATTACTTAATATCCATAATTTGGTCAGTTATATACATTACAGACAAGCATGCCTATTGATTTTGCTGGAAACAACGTGAAATCTAAACATCAAAGCAGAAATAAATTAGAAAGTCCGTGTCTCAGTGACCGGAAGTGATGCACCCGTCACTTCCGATTGCGGCCGTGATAGTCCATTGTATACCGATCTGCCTTTGTAATTAATAAGTCCCTCAAGTCCCTGTGACAAGCCACCTAGGGTTCTCCCTGGTGGGTTGTCCATACCCAAGTCTTGAACGCCACGGGCACGGAGCGCCGATTCCTGCTCCGCCGTGGAACGCACATTGGAACGCACCGGGGCTTCCGGTGACGCACTTCCGTTGAAGTCCATCGTATATTTCATGATGTATTTCAGTCCAGCGCCTCTACTGACCACATGGAGCAGGAGGATAAATGCACCTCTGGATGTCCTGTGACTTGTTCCCATAAAATAAACATAGTAAACATTTCATAAATCTGAATACCATAAAAAATTCAATACGTTTATAGAACATTATTAATCCATAATTCAGTGGGTTTATAGAACATTATAGGTGTGAGTGACTCATGCAGATATAATAGACATAGTAAACATTTGGTGGATAGGAATACCATGAAGATTCCATATGTTTATGGAACATTATTAATTCATAATTCAATAAGTTAATAGAACATTATAAGTGTAAGTGACTCATGCAAATATAAAAATGTCATGTGAGATGGTGGCTAAATAGATGGAAGGAGGGATGAGGATTGATAAATTTAGAGAAACCATTTTAATTCGAAATCTGCGTTAAGACCATGAGGAATAAGGCTTTTCACCTTATGTACCCATTTCATCTCGCTTTTGGCTAGGCGAGTGGCTTCATCTCTGTACCTCCAATTGTTTTTAACATTTTCAATTGCTAGAAACCGTATAATATTTTTGGTTGAACAGTTATGTTTTTCTTTGAAGTGGTTTGATAGTGAGTGAGTGGTAAGCCCTTTCTTTATAATGCGAAGGTGCTCGCTCAGTCTGGTCTTTAATGCTCTGCTGGTACGTCCTATATAAACAAGATTGCAGCTGCATTCAATCAAATACACTACATTGGTGGTATGGCATGTCATGAATTGTTGAAGTTTATATTTATTATTTTTGACCGTAAATTCTTCATATTTGGAGCCTTTTGATTTAATTTCCCGACATGCTTGGCATGTCCCGCATCTGAAAAAGCCCTTATTTCTTATAGGGTGGAAATCTTGATGTGGTAAAGCGCTCCTGGTCAATTTGGTTTTCAAATTAGGGGCCTTCCTGTAGATGAATTTGGGAACCTGAGGTAAGGCTTCTTTCAAGACAGGATCTCTTAATAGCAGATGCCAGTGTTTTCGCACAATGGACTCCATTTTTTTGTGTTTGTGGTTATATTGAGTTATGAAGGCAAATTGTGTCTTTCCATCATCCTCTTTATCGGTATACAATGGACTATCACGGCCGCAACCAGAAGTGACGGGTGCATCACTTCCGGTCACTGAGACACGGACTTTCTAATTTATTTATACTTTGATGTTTAGATTTCATGTTGTTTCCAGCAAAATCAATAGGCATGCTTGACTGTAATGTATATAACTGACCAAATTATGGATATTAAGTAATAATTTTCAGCTCCGGCTTCTGACCTCTGAACCGGAAGTAATTACTATGGAAGGTATAAATAGGAAGCTCTGTGCACTCCTCTCTCACTGCCTGATGAAGGGACATTCCCGAAACGCGTAGCAGCAGGAGAGAGGAGCATTTACCGTATTTGACCCAGGGGAAAGGCTGACCAGACAACTGTGTCGTGGACGAGGGAACCAGGTTCCGGAGCCAGTTGCACTAAGGTTACATCTTAAACGCCCACTAACACTTCTATTCTGGTAATCCTCCACCCTATTACCCTCCATTTTGGAACTTTGAGAAAAAGACGTGTTTTAAATGTGTGATATTTGTTTTATCAGTATTTTATTTTTGTATTAAATCTTCCCTACATAAATATACTACACTATATGTTATTTCTTTTGTTTCCTTGCATATGGAACATAATTAAGAGTGGATTCATATATGAAGTATTAAGGGAAGTATTGATTTAATAATTTTTTTTCACGTCTAAAATGGCTTAAACATGAAATTGTTATTCACAGATTAAGCACACCCTGTTGTACCTTTTCTATACACATCCACAATCAGGAGAAATAAATTGATTGCATCCACTATCACTTTACTACTATCTACAGACCTCTTGCAGCTACTGAGCATGCACAACTTTCTAGCTGCTTAATGCTGCAAAAGTCACAAATAGTTTTGGGACATCCTGCAATCCACTGAGAGTGATAACAGGGCAGGCAGCCCCATAGCAGGTAATGCGCTTATGTGGGGTTAAATTACGCAGGCAAGATCTGCAAAGATCTTGTTAAATACGATCCTCATTGAAAACTAGGGAGGACTGGGGAAGCGACACACCACCACCGGAATTCCACATGAGCTAAGACCTGGAAAACAAAACTGCACTGCCAGATGAGTCACAGATGAGTGACACTACTGTAGCTTCCAGACCAGGCAAGGAGATTGCAGGTCTGTTATGTTGACATTCTAATCATCTCAACATTTCAATAGTGTCAACATTGATAGTGTAGGAGCTTCCGCAGTATAGCAAATATATATTGATTCACGCTTTTTCGCATTTATTAAGATATTTACTGTTAATCACAAAATGGGTTCATGTGTCCTTAAGAAAAATATTGCAGAGTTGGTCAGAATACTATATTTGCTGAATATCTTGTCCTAAAGCATGACTTGTACAAAGACAAAAGCAACATTAAATGTATCCAAGGCGGACAAAGCAACATCAGATATATCCAAGGCTAATTGAGAAGAATGTTGAAAGAAATCTTTTGAGTTTATGTCCGAAAGACTGATAAACGAAACAATAACCATTTTCAAGGCTGTTCTAGTTGCCACTTGGAACATTGTATGACAATCGATGTATTTCAAGACATACATGGTGTATTCTGATTGGCTAAATGTATTGGCAAACATGAATCCTTTGTCTTTAAGCTATAAATAATAAAGCTATGACGGCCCTTAGCAGGTCATTTTATGATTTGATTAAGGTTACACATGATCTTGTGTCCTTTTTTCATTTACTGATCTCCAACCGGTTGCTAAAGGAACAGAATTCTGACTGATGACTGAAGAGAGTTTATAGACCAGACCTGAAGAGGTTAACATACCCTAACATTTGGGAGCATCGTCCGGGGATATTCCAGCATCTCCTCCACTGGCAACAAATCCTCTGATCTTTCAGGAACCGCTGATAACAAAAACCGGTAAGTGAGATTTAATGTGTAGATTTCTACCTGCTCACTTGGCTCAGCGTTTCTTGAATGCATCTGAGAAAGTCCAGTCGAGAAGATCAGAGAATATCTTAAAGAGCCCAGTATCAGTCAGAAGAAGAAATTTTTTTAAGGTAAAAAATATATTGTATGTTATGTTGTTGAATTGTGGGTAAATATCTTCAGCTAATTTGTCACAAGTGTACAGGGGGAATTAATCAAATATTCAGAAAAATGTTACATCTTTAAAAGGTGGCGTATGGCCAAGGTGTATTCTAATGCTGATAAACAGTTTGAATTGAGAAATAACCAAAGAGGTATATGCAAATCTTGTACCTGTGTTGTTGTGTTAAGAAAATACAAAGGGTCTGTAGCACCGAGATTGGTGGCAATTACAAGCACTGAAGTCTCATTTGGTTATGTGGAAAATGATGATGAATTTTATTGTACAACAGGTTGTCATTTTGAAAAAGGGAATTGTTGGAACATTACATTGAGAATGATTGGTCTAACATCATAACCTGTTTGCCTAGGAACCACATAATCCCAGGTCTAAGACCCATTTGCCCGTGCAGCCTCAAACAGCTGCCGTGCACACAGATAACAGATATAGCATTTACTGTCATCCTTGTTTTTGTGTCCTTGCACTGTTGTATGTACTCTGTCAATATGCTTTTGAAAAGGTGGGGAGGAGTCGGGGTGTCTGCTGAATAATGAAACCAGTGTCAGTAACTAGATTCTCCTGCACACATTGTACTGTATATATTGTATGTCCCTATGCAAGACAGTTAAGGGGTAGGATTTGGTCAGTAATAAAGAACAGCTACTGTCTGAAAGAGACACAAGGTGAACATATTCCAAGAATAGTGGGGAGTTTACCAAGAACACAAGGAACAACAGGGGTACTGGTACAAGCAGGAGTCTAAATAGGCAGGGGGATAGACCCTTGGAGTGACTTAACAATAATATTAGGGACGCATCTCAGTGATCCAGAAGAAATAATCTATTATGCAGGTCTCACTTGGGGAGCAGTACTAATAGATTTTCCACCAATACAGGGAAGAAGGGGCAACACTACAACTCCAGTCATTTGTCCACAGACGGATTTAAGGAGCTTTTTAGGTACAAGGATAGAAGAAATTCTTCAGAGTCAGCGTCTCACAAGGAGATTTTAAGTCCCTCATAAGGAGTTACTAAAATACCACATCAGGAGGGGTTCCGCGCACGTTCACCCAGGCATGGGAGCGCGGTCTGTAAAGATGTCTGGGTTCGACAAACCCGTGGATATTGTTAGTAACAGGGAGGGGAGGAAAGCTCTGAAAGGAATAAGTAAAATTTTCAAAAGAGCAGGTTTTCCATCAGAAGGGACACTAGACTTAGAGAAATGGGAAAAATTTGCCTCCTGTAACAAGAGTTGGATAATTAAGCATAATAGTAGAGATCAAGCATCCATCTGGATCACTGTAGCACAAGAATTAGAAGCAGAAAATATAAGAAGAGATGAGGAGAATGATTTCCCCATTGTACCAGAGTACCCAATAGCACCACAACCAGCGTTAAACTCACTGCCTGTGATTCCAGCAACAGCACCTCCACACTATACCCCACCCCTATACCCAGACATGCATGCACACCCAGGTACCCCTAGTATGAACAGAATTGAATCATCTGCAAGCTCACTAACAGTGAAATTGAAAAGAGATGAAACAGCAAAAAAGAGTGGCGAATAATCAGCCCTATCTTGGAAGGACCTGTGGTCGAAATCCGAATGATTTACCTGAGCTATGTGTACAGAGTATGCCCCAGTGTCCTGATACTTTATCACAAGAAACCCCAACAAGATCAAACCAAAGAAACTGGGCACCTAAAGCTCCCCTCATGTTTAAACGAGTGGTGGACACCTGGAATCAAGCTATGAGTCCAGTAAACAATAGTCCACAATCAGGAACTATAGACGAAAGGGTGCAAATCAGGCGGAGAGGAGAAGCAAGGGATCAAGACACAGCCTCTACAGCTTTTCATGTCCAGGTGCATAATGTACAGAATAAACTGACATATTTTCCAGAAAGATTGTGTCCGGTATGTCAGTTTTGCGTTTCAGAAGGATATGAACATTGCCCAAATTGTGGAAACTGGATTTCATCACATGAACCGCCATGCTCATGCACAGACACTCAGGGCACCAACAGCCCCAGATTTGAAACAGGAAAAGACTGAGTCCATCAGAACTTACTATGATAAAGTCACTATACGACACACAAGATGATAGAATATGAGGGTGTGCAACTCCTGTGTCGGCAACAGTGTACTCAGTCACCACTGGCAGTTCGATAAAAGTGACTTTACCCACAGGAGACACAAGGGTTTCAAGAGCTGTTTTTATGCACAACCAGATTCCTCTATGTTTACTTACAGATCAGGCCATTGCAACGACTGGATTGGGAGGTTAAGCCCTACCCCTGCAAGAAAGCAAAGATGTAACCTGAAATACAAGCTGCTATACAAGTCTATCTCTCACAGGAAAAGTAAGACAAAGAGGAACAACAACTCCCAGCATGAACATCATTATGTTGAACACCAGCCTGGGTGGACTTGGACTAAGAAGATGACATGCCAGCAGCAGTGAGAAAGAATATGCAAGTAAAGAAAGGACAAAGAATGAAGAATTATGAATGAATCATAAAGAGAGGTGATTGGAAAAAGAAAAGTTGAGAAACAATATGAAGGTCGCATGAAAGTTTGGAGACTAAAGGAAGTCTGCTTTAAAAAGGACAATGAAAGACATCTGACAAGTGGTCAGTACTACATGGCAAGATTACAGAGATAATGCCATGATTTAAAGCAACAGAAGCTCCGGGGTTTAAAGCAAATAATAAGGAACAAGACAGAAAAAGTTCCAGAAGACAAATGAATGATGCTTCTTCTGCCAATATGAAGTACAAGCTTCTTCAGGTACTCCCCAGTGAACATAATGTCTCCAGAGGAAACAGCAGAAGGTATGATTACAGTCACCTTGCCCACTGGAGAAATACGTTTGTGCCTAATGAATACTGGAACCAGCACACGCAGAAGACAGCAAAGGGAGATACCACAAGAACTGATGATATCAGAAATTCTTAAAAGGACAGGAGATGCAAGAACTACAGTCACCAATACCAGCCCAGTTCTTAACCTCGGAGTACATGTCCAGTGACTTTGCTGAAGTACAATGTGCTAAAGCTTATCCAAGGAGAATACAGTACACACCAGCAGAAGTTTAACTTTCTAGCAACTTATCAAAGGAAAGAACAGTAGTTCAGTATTGACTCATTCTCGCAGTACCAGTTGTAGAAGAAAGTAAGCAGGACTACTGGACCAGGATAGCCCTGTGGAGGGGCTATATCACCAAGTGATTTATCCACAAAACACACAGCTAAATACAGGATGTGAATGAACTGCTGATTGCCACCACTACTAAAAGAAGCACCAAGAAGGGGCAGTGTCCTTAGTGAAGTTTCTGGAAGAACAAGACTGCAGAGCCTCAAAAGGAGAAATTGCAGCTAGTCAAGCAAGAGTTAATCTTCCTAGGACACTCAAGGTACCCGACATCTAACAAAAGTGAGAAGGAAAATATTTATACTGCAAGCTAAGATGCCAACTAGTGTCAAGCAAGTCAGATGATCATTCCTTGGGCCTAGTAGGACACTACAGAACATGGATACCTCTAGCACCAGTCTACATGCAAGCATTGTATGACAACACTGAAAGGGAGGAGGGTCCGCATCCTACATACAGCAACAGATGAATGAAGCAATTAAACAATTGGAAAAAGCAGTTGCCTCATCTCAAGCCCTAGAACTACCTGACTATTAAAGAAAGAGGCCATACATAGAAGTCCTTACGCAAAATCATGGACTGAGGTGAAGACCAGTGGCCTACAACTCAAGCAAGCTTGACAGCAGTAATCAAAGAGCACCTACCGGCATCAGAGCAGTGATAGCAGCAACAGTCCTAGCAGAGTATAAGAGCACAGACACAGTGCTGAATCAGTAGTCCTAGAAGAGGACAAGAGCACAGGCATAGTGCTGAATCATGAACTTATCATCCAGGGTCCACATGCAGGTACAGAGAAGCTTCAACAAGCAAGAACCAGACACCTGTCAGTGGCAAGGCTGACCATGTATGAAGTAGCACTGCCAAAGTGCGACAAGTAACCATCAGAAGATGTATTACCCTCAACTCAGCAACCCTTTTCCAACATTAATCAATAAAGGTGTTGAATCTCAAGATTCAAAAGGAGGGAAAAACAGATTATCTACTGATGAATGGGAAAGCCAGAAGTTTCTAACATTCACTCACGAAGGTAAACAATATTGTTGGACACGATTACCCCAAGGGGGAGCAACCAGTCCATCAGATTTCTCAGAGGCAATGGCATTAATCCTGCAGAAATGGAGACCGCACTTTACAGACACCCAGTTAGTTCAATATGTCGATGATCTGCTTATTGCTGCACAGACAGAAGAGAAGTGCAAAAAGGAAACAGCATCACTACTCATCTTTTTGGCAGAAGAAGATTGCAGAGTGTCAAAAAACAAACTACAGCTAGTACAAAAAAAGGTTATCTTTTTAGGACACTGCATATCCCAAGGAACAAGGCATCTTACTGATGAAAGAACAAAAGCAATAACTCAAGCAAAAACCCCAAGAACATTAAAAGAAATCAGAGCTTTCCTGGGCCTTATTGGTTATTGCAGAGAATGGATACCCTCAGCTTCATTACTGATGCAACCTCTATATGAATTAATAAAGAAGGAGGCATCAGCAGAAAACAGGGACACCATTGAAGAAGCAGTAAGAAAACTAAAGCAAGCCATAATAACAGCCCCAGCATTGGGATTGCCTGACTATAAAAAACCTTTTAACCTATTCTGCCATGAAAACAGAGGGCATTCTTTAGGGGTGCTCACCCAGAAATACGGACTAAAACAAAGACCAGTGGCATACTATTCAGCCCAGCTAGATCCGATTATCAGAGGAGCACCATCCTGTGTCCGAGCAGTGGCAGCAGCAGCGATACTCAAGGAAAAGGTGGCAGACATTGTGCTTGATCATCCACTATGTATACAAGTACCTCACGCTGTCACAGAAATACTAAGTCAAGCAAAAACCAAGCATCTTTCTGCAGCCAGACTTACCAAATATGAAGTAGCGCTATTAAGCGCCTCCCATGTCACCATCACAAGATGCACTGTACTAAACCCAGCTACACTCCTTCCCATCAACGATTCAAAAGAGGGGAGGAGAGGGGGAATTGGTAATGATGGTGAATCGTCAGATGAGGAGGAAAATGCTGCTACAGACGCAGAAAATACAACACAATCATCTCTACATGATTACCTAGCCCTCATGGAATTAGAGACTTTACCTCTTCCTAATGTCCAAGATACACCACTGGACAATCCAGACATGAACCTGTTCGTCGATGGATCACGATATTATGATAAGGGATCCCCAAGGACAGTATATGCAGTAACAACTGAAACTGAAGTCATAGACTCTGGACCATTGACACCAAACATGTCAGCACAAGAAGCAGAGCTCATAGCAATGACCAAAGCCTGAATACATGCTGAAAACATGACAGCTAACATCTACACGGATTCACGCTATGCTTGGGGGGTGTCCCAGGATTACGCTGTTATTTGGAAAAGTAGGGACTTCAAAGGTGCAAACGGAAAACCCATCAAACATGCCAGTTTGATTATGGAACTCTTCAGAGCATTGGAACTACCTAAAAGGATTGGCATAATCAAGGTACAAGCACATACTAAGAGCCAAACCATGGAAGCTAAAGGAAATGCATTTGCAGATGCAGAAGCCAAGAGAATTGCCTTACAATCAAAAGAACCTGAGCAAGTCTTAGTAGCTCAAGATGTGAAGCAAATGCCCAGTGAAGGGGAGTTGATCAAAATTCAACAACAAGCATCACAAGGAGAAAAGGAAAAATGGACACGATTGGGGGCAGAAGAAGATGAACATGGACTTTGGAAGTCAAGAGAATTAAAGTACTGTCTACCAGCAGCTCTATTTCCACCTATGTTACAAGTAGCTCATGGACAAGTACATCATTCCAAGGAAGCCATGGTGAATAGAGTACAAGAACATTGGATAGCTCCAGGCTTCAATAAAGCTGCAACAAACTTTGTAGCAGGATGCTGGATCTGTGGAATCAGCAATCCAGGACAAAGAACCAAGACACCTCTAGGAACTATACCCAAAGCCTCTTACCCATTTCAAAGACTACAAATTGACTATATACAGTTGCCACGAAGCGGTCCATATGAATATGTACTAGTAGCAACGGACATGTTTAGTCACTGGGCCGAAGCCTGGCCAGTAAGCAAAGCCACAGCAAAAACCACTGCAAAGAAACTGATAGCAGAAGTAGTGTGTAGATTTGGGATACCTGAGGTTATAGAATCAGATAGAGGTACACATTTCACAGGAGAAGTCATGCAGCATATAATGAAAGATTTGGGGGTACAGCAGGCCTTTCACGTGCCTTACCGTCCCGAGGCAAGTGGGAGGGTGGAACGTCTGAACTTTGACCTTAAACTAAAACTACAGAAAATGATGACAGAAACCAAAAGAACTTGGCCAGAATGCCTACCTATAGTCTTGTTCAATATTAGGACCACACCCATGAGACCTAGTAAACTGACTCCATATGAAATATTGTTTGGGTCAGCTCCAAGAACAGGTTGTTATTATCCACAACAATTACAACATAATCATGGTGATTTAACAGGTTATGTACAGGAGGTCTGTAAAACATTGACTAACCTCCATTGCCGAGTGTTTTCTTCCATTCCAGACCCAGAAGGATCAGCTACGCATAAGCTAAATCCAGGAGATTGGGTCTATTTAAAGAGACATGTGAGAAAGACCTTTGAACCAAGATATGATGGTCCATATCAAGTGCTGCTAACCATGCCTACCTCAAATTAAGGTGTCAGGTCGCAATACCTGATTACACGCCTCCTACTCGAAGAAGCTGACAGTGACTCTCCAGCCAGAAGAATGAAGTTGCTTATCCTTTGGTTGTTAAGGGTAATCCCCAAGGTTTGGGCTATAAGTCCAGGCAACTGGTTTACTGAAAGGGAATAGTTCAGGCCTAGTGTAGGTAGAATAGGGAGAAAAAGTGGAATCAAAAAGAGGGGAAATGATAGTGTAGGAGCTTCCGCAGTATAGCAAATATATATTGATTCACGCTTTTTCGCATTTATTAAGATATTTACTGTTAATCACAAAATGGGTTCATGTGTCCTTAAGAAAAATATTGCAGAGTTGGTCAGAATACTATATTTGCTGAATATCTTGTCCTAAAGCATGACTTGTACAAAGACAAAAGCAACATTAAATGTATCCAAGGCGGACAAAGCAACACCAGATATATCCAAGGCTAATTGAGAAGAATGTTGAAAGAAATCTTTTGAGTTTATGTCCGAAAGACTGATAAACGAAACAATAACCATTTTCAAGGCTGTTCTAGTTGCCACTTGGAACATTGTATGACAATCGATGTATTTCAAGACATACATGGTGTATTCTGATTGGCTAAATGTATTGGCAAACATGAATCCTTTGTCTTTAAGCTATAAATAATAAAGCTATGACGGCCCCTAGCAGGTCATTTATGATTTGCATAGGTTACACATGATCTTGTGTCCTTTTTTCATTTACTGATCTCCAACCGGTTGCTAAAGGAACAGAATTCTGACTGATGACTGAAGAGAGTTTATAGACCAGACCTGAAGAGGTTAACATACCCTAACAACATGATGAATGTTGACATAACATATCAAACCAATATTTATAAAAATGTTTAAAATATTCAACTTTCATCCCCCTAAATGCCCCTTCAATGCCCCTCAATATTCTCCACGTGCCATCAGGCCACCCATTTGTCCCTTCAATGGCCATCAGAAATGCTCTCTCAGGGCCCCATAGTTTTCCCCACATGGCATCAGACCATAATTCATGCTGCTGTAGTGCCTACAAAGTAAATGGACCCCTCTGCAGGAGAGAGGGAGGGAGAAAAAACACTGGCCACCATAGATGGGGTATGCTGACTTCCGGGAAAGGGAAGCAGTGGTGGGATAAGCGAGTCTCTGCTGCAGTCAGAGATGTACTGGGTACTGGGTACACTCACTCCAATTCCAGTTGCCTCCCACCGTCTCTATTCCAATCTACCTTTCTCCTGTCACTAATCCCACCGCTGCCTGTTACTCCATCTCCAGGTCTTCCCAGAACTTCATGGCCAAAGTTCATTCGACAAAGGCGCCTTCTTCTCTTCAGCTCTATGGCCCTCATTCCGAGTTGTTCGCTCGCAAGCGGATTTTAGCAGATTTGCTCATGCTAAGCCGCTGCCTACTGGGAGTGAATCTTAGCATCTTAAAAATGCGAACGATGTATTCGCAATATTGCGATTACACACCTCGTAGCAGTTTCTGAGTAGCTCCAGACTTACTCGGCATCTGCGATCAGTTCAGTGCTTGTCGTCCCTGGTTTGACGTCACAAACACACCCAGCGTTCGCCCAGACACTCCTCCGTTTCTCCGGCCACTCCTGCGTTTTTTCCAGAAACGGTAGCGTTTTTTTACACACGCCCATAAAACGGCCTGTTTCCGCCCAGTAACACCCATTTCCTGTCAATCACATTACGATCGCCAGAACGATGAAAATGCCGTGAGTAAAATTCCTAAGTGCATAGCAAATTTACTTGGCGCAGTCGCAGTGCGGACATTGCGCATGCGCATTAAGCGGAAAATCGCTGCGATGCGAAGATTTTTACCGAGCGAACAACTCGGAATGAGGGCCTGTGTTGTGGCAACCCCTCCTGACTACAAAAATGTGGCTCTCTACAGTGTAATGTTATTGCTTTGGGGCCCAGGAATGCATCTAGGCAGGTGATGACCGCACTCAGCATTGGGGAGTGCCCACATCAGTGCGTTGGTTTGTAAAAGGGCAGGGCACATCGGTCTGCTTAAACAGCCCAGTGGGAACATTACATATACAGTTTTATAGCATATATATATATATATATAGGATGCGGTTAAGCTCACGGCTGTCAAAATCTCGGCGGTTTATATACTGATGCTGGGGTCCAGCCACCCATCAAAATCGTATTATCAGAATCCCGACAGGGTCAGGACGCCAATGCCGGAACTCTCACAGATGGGATCCCGTCCGTAGTGAGTACAGGCACATGTTAGTGTCAGGGTGGCGGGAGTTAGGTTTAGCCGACACAGGGGGGATAGGGTTAGGCTGCAGGGCAGGGGGGTTAGGTTAGGGGATGGTTAGGGTTAGGAGGTTGGAGACAGGGGTTAACATACTTAACTCACCCTTCTCTGGATTTTATTCTCCAGGATGCCGGCAAAAACTGCCTGCAGTCCACTTTAGTTTCAATAGTCAGCTTGTCCCAGTACCTGAATCGTGGTATAATGCATACTCCAAAGAAAACACGGCACTCAAGGGGACTGATTCAGGGGGATGCGGTCAAGATGCCCGATTCAGGAGCAAGTGCAGTAGTGTATTGTCACTGTTTCCACGCCTTTTGTCGGGACATACAGTACCAACATACAAATGTGTATATAATTAAAATCTCTACAAAAGTGACGGGCATCTGAGGAGAGGGTGGCCGGCTGCCAGGGTTAGTATGGGAGCGTGGAGGGGCTACAGAGGAAGGAGTCAGATGTATGGGTGAGACTTGTTGGGGTGGCTTGGGAGGGAGATACTACAAGAGTAAGGAGGGGGATTTGAGGAAGGAGAGGGAGAGAGAGAGAGAGAGAGAGAGAAAGAAAGAGAGAGAGTGTGTAATCTAGAGCACAGAGGGGGTGGAGCCAAACAAGGACAGATGCCTTGGTGACCTGTTTTATATGAAAACTAGCATATATATGTCACAAGTCACAAAATATAATTCGTAAAAATCTACAGTGAGGCAGTGCATACCTTTTTCAGAGGCACTGAACCCCTTCCCGCAGCAGCCTCCACAAAGTTCAGTCACGATCATCCTGTCTTCACGGAGCTGAGCTGTGAGATACACAGTGGTGGTAGGGTAGCAGCTCATGTTTCATGTCACACGGCAGGATGTGCTATAATGTCACTGCGGGCCTGGGGGAAGGGAAGAAATTGAAGTGAGGGAGAGCTTGTGATAACTCTTGCTGCGCTGCCACGATAAGTGGGGGGAGACTTAGAATCAGTCACTCCACAGACAGTGCGTCCTCTATGGTATGTTATTGGCACCAGCGTGATGATGCAGGGAGTAGGAGGACCCAGATCAAGCTGCAGTAGATAGGCTACTGGTGGGTCCAAGGAGGGATCTGTATGACGTAATTCTGGCAATCGTGGCACTGCAATTTGTGACCTGAGATCTAAATCAAAGAGAATAGACGGAGATGTTCTCCCGGGCTCTCAGGCAGGCCAAGGAGGTTTTGTATTTTGGGTTGACAGCAGCAGCAGCTGGCAAACTGTGACTGGAAAAAGTAGGCCTAGTTTCATTGGGGGGCCTGGACCAGCAGCTCCATCCACCCCATTGTTAATCCGGCGCTGACAACACCCCCAGTTTGAGCAAGGAGAGATTGATTGCTTCTTTTTTTGGTGGGGGCCCAAACCAACCAGTCATTTTAGCCACAGTCGTGTGGTAAACCCTGTGGCTGAAATGATGGGTTTGTTAAAGTGTGCATGTCCTGTTTATACAACATAAGGGTGGGTGGGAGGGCCCAAGGACAATTCCATCTTGCACCTCTTTTTTTATTATTTATCTTTGCATCATGTGCTGTTTGGGGCTTGTTTTTTTAAGTGCCATCCTGTCTGACACTGCAGTGCCACTCCTAGATGGGCCAGGTGTTTGTGCCGGCCACTTGGGTCGCTTAGCCTAGCCATCCAGCGACCTTGGTGCACCTCTTTTTTTCTTTGCATCATGTGCTGTTTGGGGACTATTTTTTTAAGTGCCATCCTGTCTGACACTGCAGTGCCACTCCTAGATGGGCCAGGTGTTTGTGCCGGCCACTTGGGTTGCTTAGCTTAGCCATCCAGCGACCGCCATTCAGCGACCTTGGTGCACTTCTTTTTTTCTTTGCATCATGTGCTGTTTGGGGACTATTTTTTTAAGTGCCATCCTGTCTGACACTGCAGTGCCACTCCTAGATGGGCCAGATGTTTGTGCCAGCCACTTGGGTCGCTTAGCTTAGTCATCCAGCGACCTCGGTGCAAATTTTAGGACTAAAAATAATATTGTGAGGTGTGAGGTGTTCAGAATAGACTGGAAATTATGGTTATTGAGGTTAATAATACTATGGGATCAAAATTACCTCCAAATTCTATGATTTAAGCTGTTTTTGAGGAGTTTTTGGGGGAAAAAACACCCGAATCCTAAACACACCCAAATCCATAAAAAAAATTTAAGGGAGGTTTTGCCAAAACGTGTCCGAATCCAAAACACGGCCGTGGAACCGAATCCAAAACCAAAACACAAAACCCGAAAAATTTCCGGTGCACACCTCTAGTAGCTACCATACTAGGTTCTGACCCTGCACCCTATGTATGGATTTGCCTGATGTAAAGTAAACTCCGGTTTAGAGTATCCTGGGAGTGCTGCCAGTCATGGATATATGCAGGGGCGGATTGGGAAACAAACGTGGCCCTGGAAAAATATCTAAAAGTGGCCTCATGTGGATGGCACCAAATCAACTGTAGGCGGTGCCAATACCAAAGTAGGCGGGATTAATACTTAACCCCAGACATATTACACCTCATACCCCTGACATAATAGTACACGTCACACCCCCAGACATAATATTACACCTCACGCCCCCAGACATACACCTAACAACTCATACCTACAAATATTATATTACACCTCATACCCACAGACATATTACATTTCATAGCCACAGACATATTACACCTCAAAACCCCCAGACATAATATTAAACCTGACACCTCATACCCCCAGAAATAATATTACACCTAACACCTCAAAATATTATATTACACCTCATAGACATATTACATCTCATACCCTCATACATAATTCACCTCACACCCCCGGACATAATAGTACACCTCACACCCCCAGACATAATATTACACCTCACACCTCATACCACCAGACATAATATTACACCTCACACCCCAGACATAATATTACACATCACTCCCCCAAACATAATATTACACCTAACACCTCACACATCCAAATATTATATTACACCTCATACCCACATACACATTACATCTCATACCCCCATACATAATAGTACACCTCACACCGCCAAACATAATAGTACATCTTATACCCCCAGGAATAATAGTACACCTCACACCCCAGACATAATAGTACACCTCACACCCCCAGACATACTAGTACACCTTGCAACCCCCAGACATAATAGTACACCTCATACCCCACCGTGACCGCACCTTCTCTTACCTCCGCTTCTGGTCAGCAGGATGGGTGCGGGGTGGCTCTCTAGATAGCGGCCGCTGGCCGCAGAGCTCACAATGCAGCCAGTAAGCAGGTGACGGGGAGGGGGGAGGATGGGCGGCTCTCCTGACAGTGGCCGCTACCCACAGTGCTCACCAGTAAGCAGGTGACGGGGAGGAGGGGTGGATGGCCGGCTCTCCCGACAGTGGCCACTGCCCGCAGCGCACCACGCTCAGTAAATTCATTAAACAGTTAGCGGGTGACATGGAGGGGGGCGGTGCCGCTTATGACAGGCGGCCCCACACCCCAATGGGCCCACCGGGTATTCCCCGGATAGGACAATGGCCAATCCGGCCCTGGATATGTGTGTGTGTGTGTGTGTGTGTGTGTGTGTGTGTGTGTGTGTGTGTGTGTGTGTGTGTGTGTGTGTGTGTGACTGTGACTGTTTTTTGGCCGTCCATTTATGTGAGCGCATGTGCGTGCACATTACAGAGGGCACTGCCACTGCTCACGGGGGCGTGGACTCGCAGCACTGCCCCATCTTTTTTTAAGACAAGCATGTTGAGCAGAGCATGGACTAAATAGAGCCTTACCGGCTCTTTGTGTGGCCGGACCAGATGGCCAGGCTAGCCCTGTATATATCTATATCTATCAAACTATCTGTAGATAGATAGATAGATAGATAGATAGATAGATAGATAGATAGATAGATAGATAGATAGATAGATAGATAGATATGTGTATATAAAGATAGATATATAGAAAGATATATATAGAAAGATGCCTATGTGAAGCTTATTAGTGTGTGTGTGTGTGTGTGTGTGTGTGTGTGTGTGTGAGTGTGTGTGTGTGTGTGTGTGTGTGTGTGTGTGTGTGTGTGTGTGTGTGTGTGTGTGTGTGTGTGTGTGTGTGTGTGTGTGTGTATAAATATATAGCAAATACTGGATCTGGAAACCCTCCTTTAGAAATCCTGCGTTTGCTCCTGGGTTGTCGTCTTTTGAATTCTTAAATTTGTTTTCTATATACATGTTCCGGATTGGAGCCAAAAAGCAGCATTTATGTAGTTAAAATAAATGTTCTAAAATCTATATTATTAGTTACTAGTGAAATGTTTCAATATGCATGCACGCACATGTGACTTAACTATGAACCAATCAGAAAACAAGTCAAGGCAGAGAATGCAACATTGTATAGCATTTTGCATCAGTCTGCTCAGCCAGATGCCACCTGGTCTGCAATAAGTTCCATCTCACAAGCACAATATTATGCAGTGTTTCTCCTCCCTGTACACACTGCAGTAGCTCACATACACTACTGTATATTAATATACAGATACACACACTAATATTTATATGCAGATGAGACGTGCCACATTAATGCATAGACTGTGCCAAGTATTATATGTAATGTGACTGCAACTGTGCTTTGTGCACACTGGAGTGTGATGCTGGCAACTGGAGTTTGTACACTGTTGTTGGGAATGATTATCTACCCAATGGGGCTTGTGTAATTAAAAGAACGAGAGACTGTATAGGATAGAGTGAATATAAGCACCCTGTTTGTTATGTAGCTAAGCTAGTTGGAGCTGGTTTTTGTGTTGATAAATTTTAATAGGTGCTGATGTATGTCAATTAAACATTATCCAATAGGGAGTAGTTAAGTAGGCGGGTTCATTGGTTGTTTAGGTAGCTAAGCTAGTTAGATCTGGTTTTTGTGTTGATACTTTCTAATAGGGTAGTAATAAATGTCAATCAAGCATTATCCAATGGGGAGTAGTAGGGTAGGCGGGGTAGATTAGTTTATTTAAGTGCTGGCAGAGGATTCATATTCCTCTTGCCATTTTGGGATTCACTGGACTGGTAAAGTATTGTGTATCACTCCACAGGTGTTTAATTAATCATAAATTGAATTTTGGTTTTCAACTTTATGTAATTATATCAATTAGCTTAACTATAATTGTATTGGTTTTGTTTCATTTATATTATTAAAAAATTTTTGTTGTGAGGTAATTTTAGGGAGCTATATATTTGTCAGTCTGCTGCTATATTGTTGCTTCTGGTTAACTATAATGCCTCGTCCCCGCCGCAGTGCGCCCCCTCCCCGCCGTTTAGTTGAGGTATCTAGACCTCTTTCGTCGGCAGCTGCCTCTGCAGCCGTGAGGGGTGCGCGGCGTTTATCTGTGAGGGGAGCCGGTCACGCGGCTCCCAGCGCTCGCGCGGCCTCCAGCACTCGCGCGGCTCCGTCTGAGGTAGCGGTGACGAGTCACCCGCCTCCCTCTCCGTCCCCCTCAGTGCTGCGGGCATGGCTGTCGGGAGCGACAGCCAGCCCTGCGAGCACACCCCGCCGGCCGTCACCAACATTAAGCAGCGGGTCCGGTGCCTCGGCACCCGCCGCTTCAAGCCCCGCCCCCGTTACCATGGCAACGGACCCGGCGGCAGTCAGCCCCTCTCCCACAGCTTTAGGAGCTGGGGAGAGCAGGGGCAGGGATAGGCGGGCAGGAATTGGTAAACCAAGGGAGAGGGAATATATTAGCCTCTCCCATTTTAGGTGAAGTAAATAGTAATGTGAATGTGTTAGGGACAACAGGGAATTTAAGGATTTCCCCAGGACCTGCGGTAGCAGGTTTGGATGCGGCAAGGGGATTGTTTGCAATCCCCCCCCCCCCCTTTTTTTCCCATCAATTAAATGTGCAGGCAAGGGGGAATTTTCAACCCCAGCAAGGGTCCTGGTCCCCGTATTTTAGTCAAGGGGCGCAAGGAAATGTCGCGCAGCTGTCTTTAACAGGACAGCAACATTTCTTTAACCATCAATATACCCAGCAGTTAGGTAATTTATATCAGCCTTTTGCTTTACCACAAGTAATGCATATTCCGAGCCCCCCGCAGGCGGGCCCTCAATATGGGCATTGGTTTCAGCCTGCGCATAACCAATTTATGGGTGTCCATCAGTTAGGGATGCCTCCTCTGCCACAAGTTCCTCCACCAGCTAGACCCCCATCACCAATGCAGTCAGATAGTCAGACAAACGTGCGCTCTCAAGCAAGTGCATCGTCGGTTGCACCCGATGGGGCAGACGGGGCGGGGCGGGCAGGAAGTAACGCTGTTTTATTGAGTCCCCAGGTGTCAGCGTTTCACGCAGCTTCAGTAGATCCATCGACAGACGGTGGGATTTCGCAGGGTCAACAATCATCGTGTCAAGTTGCGGCGGGCGCATCGCACAGCGTGGGACAGGAGACCGCAGGAGACCCAGGCGAAGGTCCTTCTACATCAGGAGCTGGTAAGATAGTTACAGAAGTTCAGCTTAGCGCAAAATCTTCGCATTCTGACGAATCTTCGGATACGTCTAGCTCGCTAGAGAATCCGCGTAAATTTATGCGGACATTCGTTCAGCATCTTAGGGGAAAGCGTAAGGTTTCAAAGGGAGGGCGCAGTGTAGCGGGCAGTTCGGCTCCAGATGCGTCAGGCGATAGCGTGCATTGTGCAAATACGGCAATACTGAGGGGAGTAAGGTCTAAGGTGAGGGAGCGTATAAAGAAAGGGCGCTTCGTGGATATGTTCGCAATTACACACGAAGCTAAAAAGGCTTTAGATACAGCAAAGGCTGGGGGGCCAGTGGTGGAAGAGGCAAGGAGGAGTTATCCCAATTGGCTTTCAGGGATGTACATTTTTGCGGCTTGTTATATAGAATCTCGTCCATCGGAGTTTCTTAACGTGATTAAATATCTGCATCTTATTCATAATATGTTTCTGACGGCTAGACATAATGTTTGGCGTCAGTACGACGAACTATTCAGAAAAAAGCAAGATGGGCAGAAATTGCTAAGTTTAGGTTTCAAAGATGTAGAGGTTTGGTTGGAGGTAACTCATAGTAATAGGTCTTTTACGGAATCGATGGGTCGTAAACAGCCCTTTCAGTTTAGACCGGGTTTTAACACAGGAGGAAGGGGAAAATGTTACGCGTTCAATAACGCGCAGTGCAGTAGGGGAACAGCATGTAGATATAGACATATCTGCATGCTGTGCGGCGGAGGTCACGCAGCAAAGGATTGTAGCAGGTCCGCAGCTCAATCAGGGGGTAGAGGGGAGCAGAGGGCCGCAAATAGGTAAAGCCGAGTCCCCGGTAGATGTAGTAGTTTTAGAGCGTTGGTTGGACCGCTATCCTCTCAGGGAGGAGGCGGCATTTTTATTGCAAGGTTTTAAGTTCGGTTTTAAATTGCCAATAGTTAGGCCAGTATTAGTTTTAGCTAGGAGGAATCTTAAATCAGCTAGAGATTATCCAGAAATAGTAAGAGCCAAAATTGCTGCTGAAGTTAGTTTAGGTCGTATGTGTGGACCTTTTAAAAGTCCGCCTTTGGCTGATTTTTGTATTTCACCATTGGGGGTAGTTCCAAAGAAGGAGCCGGGTAAATTTCGGATAATTCAGCACCTTTCCTATCCGGAAGGGGGCTCAATAAACGAGGCTCTCGATCCTTCTTTGTGTAGCGTTAAGTATCAGTCTTTTGAGGAAGCCGTTGATATGGTTCAAGGTTTTGGGGTAGGAGCTATGTTAGCAAAAGTTGATATAGAGTCGGCTTTCAGATTGTTGCCGCTGCATCCGGAGTCATTTAAATACATGGGTTTTAAGCTTGAGGGCCAATTTTATGTGGACAGGTGTTTGCCGATGGGCTGTTCAATTTCATGTTCTTATTTTGAATGTTTTAGTTCATTTTTACAGTGGTGTGTGAAGGCTGGCACAGGTCAGACAGGAGTCGCTCATTATTTGGATGATTTCTTGTTAGCAGGCCCTGCGAATAGTTCGGCATGTCATGAATTGCTATTTTCAGTACAGGCTCTTTTTTCAGTAATGGGTGTACCTGTAGCGAAGGAAAAAACGGAGGGGCCTGTGACCCGTTTATCTTATCTGGGTATAGAGATTGATACTGAAGCAGGACTTTGTCGGTTGCCGGTGGAAAAAGTAAATGGTTTAAGGAGTTTATTGGAGAATTTTATTTCTGCAAAAAAGATGACTCTGAAGCAGGTACAATCACTTCTGGGGTTATTAAATTTTTCTTGTAGGGTCATTCCGATGGGAAGGATTTTTAGTCGTAGGCTAGAAAGAGCCACAGCAGGGGTAAAGAAATCACACCATTTTATTCGCATTTCAACAGAATTGAAGGAAGATTGTAAGGTTTGGTTAGAATTTTTGAAGGAATTTAATGGGGTTTGTATTTGGTTGCAGGAAGAGGTAAGCAATAGAGATTTGCAATTTTTCACAGATGCATCAGGGTCCCTAGGTTTCGGGGCATATTTTGAAGGTGAATGGTGTGCGGAAGCTTGGCCTGAGGAATGGTGTAGGAAAGGGCTTACTAATAACATGCTTTTGCTTGAGCTTTTTCCAATCATTGTCGCGGTGGAGATATGGGGTTATAAACTAGGTAATCAAAGGGTTTTGTTCTGGTGCGACAATCTAGGGGTGGTTCAAGCAATCAACAACCAAAAGTCTTCATGTTATCATGCGTTGAAGTTGTTAAGGCATTTAACTCTTAAATGTATGCAGAAGAATATAGAGTTAAGTGCTAGGCATGTGCCTGGGGTGAGGAACGAGATAGCGGATGCTTTGTCCCGTTTTCAATGGGATAGGTTTAGAGCATTAGCTCCAGCGGCTAGATTAGATGGTTTGTCATGTCCTGAATTTGTATGGCAGATCATCAATCCGGCATGAAAGCGTTAGCATTAAAGGCGTTGGCACCTGGGACGTTGAGATCGTATTCTGCAGCATGGAATGAGTGGCAGGCGTACATGAATTCGGAAGGTGGTGGTAAGAGTGTGCAGGATGTTATGTTAGAGTTTGTATGGTTAGGGCATGAAAAGGGTCGTTCTAAAGCGGCTATGTCGGGTGCTTTAGCAGGAATCTCATATTTTTCACGTTTAGAAGGGTTGATCGACCCAACTAAATCTTTTATGTTATCAAAGGCAATGAAGGGATGGTCTAAAGAACAGGCAAATATAGGAGATGAGCGTAGGCCAATTGACATCAAGCTTTTGAAAGATCTAATTATGGCCGTTTCGGGTATTGCAATAGGTGAGTTAGAGGTTAAACTTTTTAGTTTGGCATTTGCAGTGGCCTTTTTTGGTGCATTAAGAGTAGGTGAACTAGTTGCGAAAAACAAGGGTTCAGTTGATACGGGTATATTGTTGAGTAATGTAGTAGTTAGGAGTGATAAGATTCTTATTAAGATACACCGGTCCAAAACAGATCAGTTAGGAAGGGGCAAATGGATTTCTGTTCCTATGCATTTGGAGCCGAGCATCTGCCCAGTAAGATTAGCTGAGGCCTTCGGGCGAATTCGTCCGAAAGGGGGGGATCAGTGGTTGGTACATAGGGATCAGAGTCCTTTAACTAAATTTCAATTCACAAGTATTTTTAACAAATGTTTAACGGCATTGGGCATTCCATTAGAGCATTACGGGACGCATTCTTTCAGGATAGGAGCAGCGACTTGCGCAGCAGTGGCGGGCTCTTCCAAGGAAGAGATTAAGAGGTTGGGACGATGGAAGTCAGATGCTTACAAGCGTTACGTTAGAGGGGATAAGTTGCATTAGTAGGGGCATCCTGCGAGTTTGTTATTTCGGAAACCCAGGGCCATAAGCTACCCGCCGTTAAAGGGGGATTGGAGTTCTTTTCACCTTTTCCCTCACAAGAACTTTGAGGTTTGGTGTCGTTCACCTCCATCTGGGTCGCCAAAATAACTAAGTTTTATCCCTCCCTGTTTTTTGAAAGGTTTGTTGAATCATAAGTTAAATAAAATATTTTATTTGTTTTGCTGTTTTTTCTGCAGGTTTTTTGACATTGTCAAGCCGGGTGTGGATTGTGGGGCATTCATATGTCTATTGGGCCAGCAGGCACAAGGCATCTAAGTCGTTCCCTTTTAAAGTGAGGTGGATAGGTATAAGGGGAATGAGATGGAGCAATCTATTGAGTGTGCTTTGGGATGGCGAAAAGAAGTGGGGTGCCCCTGATTGTTTGTTGATACACTTAGGAGGCAACGATTTAGGTACTTGTAAGGGTATAGAATTAATTAACAGCATAAAGAAAGATTTTCAAATAATTGCTGAGCATTGGCCAGCGGTTAAGGTGGTATGGTCAGAAGTGGTACCGCGTAGATTTTGGAGGGGCACCCAAGGGGGAGTGGCGTTAGATAAAGTGAGAAGGAAACTCAATGCCGCAACCTCCAGATTTGTTATTAGTTTGAAAGGGAAAGTGGTTAAGCATCCAGATTTGCGTTACGAGAAGGTAGAATTGTACAGATTAGATGGAGTGCATTTATCTGAAGATGGTTTGGAGTTGTTTGTCACAGCATTGTTGAAAGGTTTAAACGAATTGTGAAGGGAGGCTGGTTTTGGTGGCGGTTTCGAAGTCTGGAGGCTTCGAATGTGGCGGAAAGCAGTGCTATTCGGCGGCTCAATTTAGCGCAGCAGAGCTTGGCTAGCATTTCCCCTTTGAGAAAGGCGAGTCGGTCACTACCTCAGGGGAGGACCAGGTCACCATCTTAAGGAGGGACCAGCACTGTGCTAATTAAGGGGAGATGGTTCTACCCAGGACGGACTGCGCAAGGGGCGGAAACTCCGCCCCATTTATTTAAAGATTCTAAAGTTTTAAGCCATGGCCGAGTTGCCACTGCTTTTTTCGCCACCGGTGAGTAACAATTCTAATTCCAATTTAATAAATCTGGCTGTGACCTCCAATTTTTCCAATCTATACAGTTGTACGTGTCATTATTTCTAGGTTATTGGTTTTAGTTTGCATAATAATAAAACATATGGGTGACTTAAAAAGAACGAGAGACTGTATAGGATAGAGTGAATATAAGCACCCTGTTTGTTATGTAGCTAAGCTAGTTGGAGCTGGTTTTTGTGTTGATAAATTTTAATAGGTGCTGATGTATGTCAATTAAACATTATCCAATAGGGAGTAGTTAAGTAGGCGGGTTCATTAGTTGTTTAGGTAGCTAAGCTAGTTAGATCTGGTTTTTGTGTTGATACTTTCTAATAGGGTAGTAATAAATGTCAATCAAGCATTATCCAATGGGGAGTAGTAGGGTAGGCGGGGTAGATTAGTTTATTTAAGTGCTGGCAGAGGATTCATATTCCTCTTGCCATTTTGGGATCCCACCCACCCACCCTGCAATTTAAATTCGTGAATGGTGTTTTTCTGTCAATGTACTTTGAAAGTTTTTTATCGTTGGAATAATAAGTTATAATTATTCCAGCAAGTGAGAGGCGCAGCGGGCGGAAAGCAGTGCTATTCGGCGGCTCAATTTAGCGCAGCAGAGCTTGGCTAGCATTTCCCCTTTGAGAAAGGCGAGTCGGTCACTACCTCAGGGGAGGACCAGGTCACCATCTTAAGGAGGGACCAGCACTGTGCTAATTAAGGGGAGATGGTTCTACCCAGGACGGACTGCGCAAGGGGCGGAAACTCCGCCCCATTTATTTAAAGATTCTAAAGTTTTAAGCCATGGCCGAGTTGCCACTGCTTTTTTCGCCACCGGTGAGTAACAATTCTAATTCCAATTTAATAAATCTGGCTGTGACCTCCAATTTTTCCAATCTATACAGTTGTACGTGTCATTATTTCTAGGTTATTGGTTTTAGTTTGCATAATAATAAAACATATGGGTGACTTATGGTATGAACTCTGCACAGAATGGCTCAGGCAATGTGTCTGGTAATACAGTTTGTGCAAAAGTGTGGGCAGTGTGGTCTCAGAAATGTGTCTGTTAACAGCAACAGGTTACTTGGTTGACAGTGGGGTCTCTGTCATTTGTCTGACAATGCAATGTGTAATGAAGTCAGATTATAGTATATGGCTCAGGAATAGTGGGGATCAGTACTAAATGCCGCCGGCCGGAATCCCGGCGGTCGAAATACCGACGCCGGAATCCCGACCACACAATCCCGACAGGGGTGGCGAGCGGAACGCAGCGCCTTGCGGGCTCGCTTCGCTCTCC
The DNA here is from genome assembly GCF_028390025.1 of Pseudophryne corroboree. Taxonomy (NCBI): domain Eukaryota; kingdom Metazoa; phylum Chordata; class Amphibia; order Anura; family Myobatrachidae; genus Pseudophryne; species Pseudophryne corroboree. Next base: position 331,533,799 of record NC_086451.1, read on the forward strand.
ACACTGCGGGCACAGTGACTCGCTACGCTCGGCACACTATTATATTCTCCCTCTATGGGTGTCGTGGACACCCACAGAGGGAGAATATGTCAGGATTGTGGCGGTCGGGATTCCGGCGTCGGTATTTCGACCGCCGGGATTCCGGCCGGCGGCATCTTGACCGCATCCCGAATAGTGAAGGACATTTGTGGTTGTTAGCATCTGCAAAGATTCATTTCTAGGGGTGAGTCAGTTACTGTAGATGTGGATCACATTCTGGAAAAGGATCCCGCCTCACATCTAAATCACCGATTTTATTTCTTTGCCCCAATAGAAATGGGCACAAAAATCTGAGATTGTGCCATGACTACAGGAGCAGGGGTGTATCTAGGGGTCCGAGCTCCCCTGGCAAAGTAAGGACTGGTGCCCCCCCAACATATTTTAAATAAGGAGGGTGTATCAAAAAAGGCCTTGTGGGGAAGGGGGCGTGGCCACACAATAGTACTTCCAATTCAAATTATGCCACACAGTGTCTCTTATTCACGTTATGCCACACAGTAGTACACCTATAAGAAACACTGTCTATAGAAGGCATATGGGGAATGCGAATAGATAATGGAAATGTGGACCAGTGCTAGTAAATATATTTCTATTTTTATAAAGGGAATGCGGTCAAACCGCATTCAGAGATGCGACTACAATATCCCGGTTTTCAGCACCCCGCCCTGCGCATGTGCGACCGCCGTATGTGATTGGATCACATACTGATCTGATTGACAGGCAGAGGCATCCTCGGGGTGGGCAGGAGGTGGTGGTCACTGTTGCAGGGGCGGCGTGGGGAAAACGGGGTTGGTTTGTCTGCATTTTCAGGGCGGCTGAGTGACATCAGTAGTGTAGTTTATGTTGAATCTGATTACAAGTGAGGTGCGGTGCGCTGCTGCCTGACACTGTCACCGGCAATATCACACATTCACCAAGTCTGAAAGTACTACTGGATTCTACCCCCTGGCCATGGATGGCACCGCCAGACGGCGCCCCCTCCTTCCCTGGTGCCCCTGGCAAGTGCCATCCTGGCCAATGAGTAGATACGCCCCTGTACAGGAGTACTATATATTGTCATTATATGTGCGCCAGCCTCCACTGCCACTCTCTACAAGTGACCTGCGGTAAATACAAAGGTCTGCAATAAGTTCCATCTCACAAGCACAATATTATGCAGTGTTTCTCCTCCCTGTACACACTGCAGTAGCTCACATACACTACTGTATATACAAAAATACAAAGAGGATATTATAAATATCTTCTGTGTAGTATTCTCATATTTTACTGGACATCAGAAGCCTTGCAGCAAATGATTGGCGGGCTTCCAACACAAAATAAAATGATACGATGGTTAGTAGCGGCCGCATCCAAACCATTCGCTGGTACGTTACTATGTGTGCCTACACAGAAGTAGTCAGAGGACGCAATTACATGCTAGGGTTAAGTTTTGTCGGGAGCCAATTAACCTATCAGTATATTTCTGGTGTCAGGAATCGACTTACCGCTGTTATGTCTGTCCGCCGGAGCGGACTCCGTCCGGGGTCACTGCATGTTGCTGTCACCTGTCACCCTGCTCGTGGATACCATCTCAGGCCTGGGAGCGCCCCTGGAGTCAACGGGCGTGTGGGCGCGCCGCGTCCCAGCCGGGCCGCGTCATGGGCGCCGCCATGACAGTTTTCCCCAGTGTAAGTGCGGCAGCCAATCCGGAGCTTGGCCGCACCTCCTCGTCTCACTCCAGCCAATACCTGCCGGTCAGGGGGTATATCAGGAGCTGCAGGGTGAGTCAGAGGTGGTCCTGAACTTTGTGTCACTCCTGCGACCCGTGTGTCTGGACCTGTTCTCCTGTTCCTCCGTGTTCCTGGATATTCTCCTGATCCTCCGTGTTCCTGGATATTCTTCTGTACCTGTTACTTCCGTGGAACTACAAGTACCAGCACCAGCAATACCTTTCTGGCTTCACACCTTCTACATCTGCAGTGTGCTCCAGCCTACAGCAGTAGAGACTCTCTCTTCAGGTGCATTCCGTCATCTCACCTGTGATTCAGCCTGCATGCTGATTGTGCACTTCCAACAGCACAGTGAACATTACCATCCAGTCTCCTGCATTGCTACCAGGTTTGCTACCATTATTCCACCTCTGCTGGCTCCACGTTTTAATTACTCTGGTTCCATTTCTGCATTACAAACTCTGCCATAGACTTTCAGTTTCAAACCATATTATATCATTGCCATTACCATTGCCGTTACCATTGTCATTTCCATTGCATTCGTTTGTTTTACTTTCTGCTGCATTATTATCTGGACTTTCTGTTATTAATAAATCTACATTGTGCACATGCGCAGAAACCCAATACTGCCTCCTCACTTCATTCCACCTACCTCCACTGACCCACTAGCGCCCCCTCCGGGGACACAAACTAAACCGACTCTGACAGTAAGTTCAGGACCGATGGACTCGGACGGTGGTCAGAGTGTGGGGTCAGGGGCCTTACAAAACCTGGTCTCCCGTTTGGATGGACAAGAGGCTGTGCAGCAGCAGATCTTCCAGTTTCTGCAAGGGATGTCCTCCCGGATTTATACGTTACAGCAATCTCTGCTAAGTGCGCCTGCACCTCCAGTTCCTGTTACCAGTGGCGTCACAAGGCGGGTGCGGGGGGTGCGGCCCGCACCCGGGTGTGACACCAAATGTCAGCTCCTCCGTAGTGACAGGAGCCAGGTGCTGCAGTGTGAAATTCCGCTACAGCACCCGGCTCCTGTCATAGCAGAGGAGCCGACAGCACACTGAGACCGTCTCTGGGGAAAGCCCAGCATCTCCGGAGATGCTGGGCACGCCCCCAGAGTGACGATACCAGTATCCCCGCGAAGCCACGCCTCCTAGCTGTAAGGCCACGCCCCCTTTTTTGCCGCGATCGCGGCAGTACATCAGGGGTGCGCATCGGGTGTCACCACACCTGGTGACGCCTTTGCCTGTTACCCCTGCACATGCAAGTGTAGGGGGTTCTTCTTCTCCATCTGCATCTGCTCCTGTATCTCGTTTGCACCTGCCTGTGCCTAGCAGGTATGATGGCAGTCCGAAGTTATGCCGTGGGTTCCTCAACCAGTGTGAAGTCCAGTTTGAACTTTTACCTCATAATTTTCCCACGCCAAGATCCAAGGTTGCTTATATTATTTCACTGCTCTCCGGATCAGCCCTGAGTTGGGTGTCTCCTCTGTGGGAACGTGCCGACCCGTTGATGAACAACTATGCCGAGTTTGTTTCCATCTTCAGACGCATCTTTGATGAACCGGGTCGTGCAACATCAGCCTCCGCAGATCTTCTCCAGCTCCGTCAAGGGACTCGCAGTATGGGCCAATACGTCATCCAGTTCCAGACGTTAGCCGCAGAGGTTCAGTGGAATAACCAAGCCTTGGTAGCAGCCTTCTGGCATGGACTCTCGGAACGGATAAAAGATGAACTGGCAACCCGTGATATCCCTGTGCAATTACCAGAATTAATCTCCCTATGTATCAAGTTGGACTCTCGCATCCGCGAACGCAATAGTGAGCGTGCTCGTGCTGAGTGTCGCAAACCAAGAATGGTACCTCCTGTACAGTTTCAGCCTCCACCTTCTGACGAGCCTATGCAAATTAATAGGTCCCGCTTAACCTCTGAGGAGCGGTCAAGGAGACTTCGTGAGAGACTGTGTCTTTATTGTGCGGCAGTAGGTCACCAAATAAATTCTTGTCCAGTGCGTTCGGGAAACGCCAGATCCTGACTTGTAGGGGAGGAGTCAAGTTGGGATCTTTCAAGCAAGCTCCTTCAACCCAAGATTTCATTCTTCCTGTGACCTTAGAGACGGCGGCTGGACTCCAATCTGCAACTGCGTTGGTAGACTGTGGTGCAGCGGGGAATTTCATCACTCAAGCTGCGGTAGACAAGTTTCATCTGCCGGTCTATGAACTTCCATATCCAGTCTACATCACGGCAGTTGATGGTAGTCGTATTTCTAAGGGGTATATCACTCAACAAACCCGGCCAGTGATACTGGGGGTTGGGTTTCTGCATTCTGAGTTAATAAAATTTCTAGTTATTCCTCAGGCAACTCAGGAGATTGTGTTAGGTATGCCCTGGCTCCAGCTACATAACCCACAGATTGATTGGGCTACCTTACAACTAACTGCTTGGGGTTCACATTGCCGTCAGTCCTGTTTAGCCCAAGTTGTTCCTGTCAAGACTTCTGAAATCAAGACCCAGTCTACTCTTCCTATGGCCTATCAAGATTTCGCTGACGTCTTCAGCGAGAAGGCCGCTGATGTCCTGCCGCCCCATAGAGAGTGGGATTGCCCCATCGACCTCATTCCTGGCAAAAAACCACCTAGGGGGCGCACCTACCCGTTATCTGTTCCTGAAACCGAAGCGATGAGCGAATACATCAAAGAAAACCTACAGAAAGGATTCATCCGTCCCTCATCATCACCTGCTGGGGCAGGTTTCTTTTTTGTTAAAAAGAAAGATGGAGGACTACGTCCATGTATTGACTACCGGGGACTTAATGATATTACCGTTAAGAACAGCTACCCGTTACCTCTTATTACCGAGTTATTTGATAGAGTCAAAGGAGCCCGCATCTTCACCAAGTTAGATCTCCGCGGTGCCTATAATCTCATCAGAATCCGCAGCGGTGACGAATGGAAGACAGCTTTCAATACTCGGGATGGCCATTACGAGTACCTGGTAATACCATTCGGGTTGAGCAATGCTCCAGCAGTGTTGCAACACTTTGTTAATGAAATTTTCCGTGACGTTCTGTACAAGTATCTCGTTGTTTACCTGGACGATATCCTCATCTTCTCTCAAGACCTCCCTTCTCATCGTCTCCAAGTCCGTGAAGTCCTCCGACGTCTTCGTGAGAATTGTCTTTACGGCAAATTATCTAAGTGTACCTTTGAGGTTACCTCCATACCCTTCCTGGGGTATATAATTTCTGGATCGGATCTCCAGATGGACCCGGCAAAATTGGAAGCTATTGCCAATTGGTCCATTCCGAACACTCTCAAGTCCATTCAACGATTCCTGGGCTTTGCCAATTATTATAGGAAATTCATCCGAGGCTTTTCAACTCTCATTGCTCCTATTACTAGCTTAACTCGGAAAGGGGCAGATCATTCCAACTGGTCAGAAGATGCCCTGGCTGCGTTTCAAAAAATCAAGATGGCTTTTGTTACCGCTCCAGTTTTGTTACAGCCCGATATTAATAAGCCATTCGAGTTGGAGGTGGATGCTTCCACAGTAGGAGTGGGAGCTGTTCTCTCTCAGATGGGAGCTGACGGGAAGATTCATCCCTGTGGATTCTTTTCCCGTAAGTTTCTTCCTGCAGAAGTTAATTATTCCATCGGAGATCAAGAGCTTCTGGCGATTAAACTGGCCCTTGAAGAATGGAGGTATCTCCTGGAAGGGGCGAAGTTTCCATTTAATATCTATACGGATCATAAAAACCTGCTCTACTTGAAGGCAGCTCAGTGCCTTAATCCTCGCCAGTCCCGATGGGCTATGTTCTTCTCCCGTTTTAATTTCAAGCTCCATTTCCGCCCAGGTTCTCAGAATACCAAAGCAGATGCCTTGTCTCGATCCATGGAATCTGAGGACGAGATATCCGATCCAGTACCACGCTCCATCCTGGATCCTGTTGCTTTTGCTTCTACACAAGTTTCTCCAGCTCCGCCTCCTGGTAAGACTTTTGTTGCTCCTGAACTCCGTTCTAAGTTGTTGTCTTGGGCTCATCAGTCTAAATTTACTGGGCATCCTGGTGTCCTAAAGACTTTTAAATTTCTCTCTGAAACATACTGGTGGCCGAAGATGAAAGTCGACATCAAAGACTTTGTGGCGTCTTGCCCTAAATGTGTGCAGCACAAAACTCCTCGTCAGTCTCCAGCAGGTCAGTTACAGCCATTATCCATTCCCAGCCGTCCTTGGTCACATCTGTCTATGGATTTCATCTCTGACCTTCCCTCCTCCCAAGGATTCAATACCATCTGGGTAGTGGTCGACAGATTTACCAAAATGGCTCATTTTGTTCCACTCCAAGGACTTCCTTCCGCTCCAAAACTGGCTCAAATCTTCCTACGGGAGATTTTCCGTTTACATGGACTACCCACTGAAATAATATCTGACCGTGGAGTTCAGTTTGTGGCAAGGTTTTGGAGAGCTCTCTGTTCTGCCATGCAGGTCCATCTCAAGTTCTCGTCAGCGTATCATCCTCAGACGAATGGGCAGACAGAGAGGGTAAACCAGGAGTTGGAAACTTTCCTGAGACTGTACATATCATCTTCCCAAGATGACTGGGTAGATTTGCTCCCGTGGGCTGAATTCGCTCACAATTTCCGCTACCACACAGCTACTGAAACTACTCCGTTCTTCGCTGTTTATGGGCAGCATCCACGAGTTCCTGATTTTCAAGACCTTCCTAGCATCGATGTTCCTGCTGCCACTAGTGTCCTCAGTCAGTTCTCAACAATCTGGAGGAAGATTCATACTTCACTCAAAAAGGCTTCTGCCCGGTACAAATTCTTTGCCGACCGCAAGAGACGTGCAGTTCCCAGCTTGAAACCTGGGGATAAAGTCTGGCTGTCAACCCGGAATCTTCGTCTTAAAGTGCCTTCGATGAAGTTTGCACCACGCTTCATTGGTCCTTTCTCCATCGAAAGAGTTCTAAATCCTGTGGCTTACAAGCTCAAGTTACCCTCTTCATTGCGTATTCCTAATGCTTTCCATGTCTCTCTCCTCAGACCATTAGTCCTAAATCGCTTCCAAAGAGCTCTTCCAGCTGGCCCCAGCATTCCAACTCAGCGGGGCATAGAGTTCGAGATAGAGAAGATCCTGGACTCCCGTCACCGGTATGGTCGTCTGCAATATCTCATCGACTGGGCCGGCTATGGTCCTGAGGAGAGGAGTTGGGTGAACTCTGCTGATGTCCACGCTCCCAGGTTGGTCCGTGTTTTCCACAGGTCTCATCCTTCCAAGCCACGTGGGTGTTCGGTGCCCACCCATAAGGGAGGGGGTACTGTCAGGAATCGACTTACCGCTGTTATGTCTGTCCGCCGGAGCGGACTCCGTCCGGGGTCACTGCATGTTGCTGTCACCTGTCACCCTGCTCGTGGATACCATCTCAGGCCTGGGAGCGCCCCTGGAGTCAACGGGCGTGTGGGCGCGCCGCGTCCCAGCCGGGCCGCGTCATGGGCGCCGCCATGACAGTTTTCCCCAGTGTAAGTGCGGCAGCCAATCCGGAGCTTGGCCGCACCTCCTCGTCTCACTCCAGCCAATACCTGCCGGTCAGGGGGTATATCAGGAGCTGCAGGGTGAGTCAGAGGTGGTCCTGAACTTTGTGTCACTCCTGCGACCCGTGTGTCTGGACCTGTTCTCCTGTTCCTCCGTGTTCCTGGATATTCTCCTGATCCTCCGTGTTCCTGGACATTCTTCTGTACCTGTTACTTCCGTGGAACTACAAGTACCAGCACCAGCAATACCTTTCTGGCTTCACACCTTCTACATCTGCAGTGTGCTCCAGCCTACAGCAGTAGAGACTCTCTCTCCAGGTGCATTCCGTCATCTCACCTGTGATTCAGCCTGCATGCTGATTCAGCACAGTGAACATTACCATCCAGTCTCCTGCATTGCTACCAGGTTTGCTACCATTATTCCACCTCTGCTGGCTCCACGTTTTAATTACTCTGGTTCCATTTCTGCATTACAAACTCTGCCATAGACTTTCAGTTTCAAACCATATTATATCATTGCCATTACCATTGCCGTTACCATTGTCATTTCCATTGCATTCGTTTGTTTTACTTTCTGCTGCATTATTATCTGGACTTTCTGTTATTAATAAATCTACATTGTGCACATGCGCAGAAACCCAATACTGCCTCCTCACTTCATTCCACCTACCTCCACTGACCCACTAGCGCCCCCTTCGGGGACACAAACTAAACCGACTCTGACATCTGGATTGTGGGAGGAAACCGTAGTACCCGGAGGAAACCCACAGAAGCACGGGGTGAATATACAAACTCTGCACAGTTAGAGCCGTGGTGGGAATTGAACCCATGACCTCAGTGCTGTAAGTCAGTAATACTTAAAAGGCCACAATAAAAAGGGCACAATATATATATATATATATATATATATATAAAGGAGAAAAAAGGCTGCGGCACTCCAATTGCAGAGAAATAATGTATTAATTAAAAGGTCATAACAGTAGTGGTACTAGCAGCGACGTTTCGGTACTCACAGGTACCGTTTTCAAGCTACATACTACTGAAATGAAAAAAGCAGAATAAACAAGAATGACATAAATGTACTTACTTAAATACCCCCCGCCGCTGAGAGAGGCCGGGTAGCAGCAGCGTCCCGCATGGTGTCCGTCCACGACGGGCGCTTGCCGATGACGTCATGCCGCACAGCGCCGGGGTGATCCAGGGAAGCGTGGTGCGTTGCCTGGCAACCGGACGCTGAGGACTGAGATCTCTCCCCGGCCTCCCACAGCGGCTAAAGGAGACACAAAGACAAAGTGATAATCATACATAAATATAGGGTACTTAAAGATCAACATGGGATTTGTGAAAGACGCGTGTGTACTTTACAGTGTGGGCGCAAACAAATAGAATTGCGGGCACACTGATCAGAGAGACAGGTTACCATGGAAACAATAAATGCACAGAAGTGGTTGAGTAGTGTGAATAGAACTACACCATAGAAACACCAACCCTTGTGGAGATTAAATGTTATACCACAAGCTTCCCATAACAAATAAGCAAGGAAGGGAAGGCGAGCTGAGGGCCAAATAATATACATACATATATTGCAACTAGTGCAAACATAACATGCCACATATATTAGATATAATAGATGTGGCTAGTGAATAGAATGCCCACTATAGAAAAGTGTTCCAATTGTAACGTTCGTTCAATCCAGCTGGTGATACTGTATTAAGACTGTGTATCCACTTCATCTCACACTTCAACAACTTTCCACTACGATCGCCACCACGAAGCGATGGCGGAATGTGATCTATTAGCATATGTTTCAGCGAAGATAGCGGATGTCCGAATTGTTGAAAGTGTCGGGCAACGGGTTGATCCGAACTCCCACTGGCAATGGCCTTTCCAATGGAGGATCTGTGAAGTGCCATGCGTTCGCGTGCTGTACGAATTGTTTTGCCCACGTAGTACAAATTGCATGGGCAGATGATGATATAGATCACATGAGTGGAGAGGCATGACAGCGTATGCTTTAAAAATATATTTTTTGAAGTGTGTGGATGTTGAAATGATGGACCAGTTAACATATGTGAACAAGTGGTACATCGAGGGCATTTGTAGCAGCCTGGTGGTTTTGTCATAAAGTGAGGTGCCGGAGCAGGTTTATCGAAACCAGTGATGTCCGTATGGACAACCATGTCCTTAATATTTCGTCCTCTTGTAAAACACGCCATAGGCCTTTTTGATTTAAAACAAGGTAAAGCTTCATCAGACGATACAATAGGCCATAGAGCACGGCTCGCTCTCTGAACCACTTGACTAGATGTAGAGTATTCCATCTTCCACGGGATCGTGGATTGAGTGTCCTTCACTTTGGGAATAAGCAATTGGGACCGGTCCAATGCTAAAACCTCCGTTTTTTGTTTCTTTAAATCGGTGAGGTTGTATCCTCTGGCCACAAATTTGTCGATGACAGCATCAATGCTGTTGGCTGCTATTGATTTATCGCTTGCTATTCTTGCCACACGCATCATTTGTGATTTCGGCAAGCCTCGTTTAAGGGGTTTAGGATGGAAACTGGAAGCTGATAGCAAAGTGTTCCGGTCAGTCGGTTTGGAAAACACCTCGGTGCGTAATTTGTGGTCGATAATGGATACTTGGACGTCCAAATAATGGATTGAAACTTTGCTATAATTTACCGTGATCCTGATGGTGGATGGTCGGGAATTGATGGTTTCAATAAGACCCAGCAGGGCTTTTTCATCCCCCAACCATAACATAAATAAGTCATCGATGTAGCGCATATATATTGAGATGTTTCGTGCACTCTCTGGGGCAGCAAAGAACATTGACTCTTCTTCAAAGAACATGAAGATGTTGGCGTAGCTGGGTGCTACGTTACTGCCCATAGCACACCCCAACAGTTGTCTGTAGAATGTGCCATTGTAGATGAAGTAGTTGCGTGTTAGTGTTAATTCGAGCAACTGCATAAATAAATCGATGTCAAGATCTGCGATCCCTTCTTCCCGATAGAACGTTCTTACTGCTAGAAGTCCTAGTGCATGAGGGATCGACGTGTACAGACTATTGATATCCATGGTAACTAAAAATGCGTTTGCTGGGATATCAGTGATGACGGCTAGTCGATTGAGGAAGCTTGTAGTATCCTTAATTAGTCTTGCATGTCGAATCACGTAGGGTTGAAGAATCTGATCAAGGTACATCGCGATGGGTTGGTACAGGGAGTCACGAGCCGAGATGATTGGGCGCCCTGGGGGAGACACGGGGTCCTTGTGGATCTTGGGGACAGTGTACATTATCGGACTCACTGGAAATGGTTGTTGTAAGGCCTGGAGAAGAGTGTCATCCAGTTGACCATTGGCTTTTGCCTGTTGTAAAATGCCTGTGAGTTCTACTTGATACTGATGAGTCGGATCGCCATCAAGCTTCTGGTACACAGCTGTGTCAGCCTATTGTCGTTCAATTTCTGCCATGTAAGCCCCCAGATCCTGGACCACAATGGCACCCCCCTTGTCTGCCGGACGAATTACGATGTCTCTATACTCAGACAAATTTTTGAGGGCAAGATGTTCATCCCTGCTTAAGTTGTGGTGTGACCTAGGTTGGGCATCCACAAATTTCTGAACCGAGGCATCCATCAATCGGGAAAACGTTTGTATTGAAGAGTTTTGAGAAATAGGATCAAACTTAGAACGGCTTCTCTTCCTCAAAAATTGTTGTGTAGGTGATGTAGTGGGAACTTCTGTGACATGTTGAAAATGCTCCTTTAGTCGGAGCGACCTGGAAAATCTGTAGAGATCAATGTTCCAAGTTAAATCATGATGTTGATTGGTCGGCACAAAGGAGAGGCCCTTGTTAAGAACCTTCTCCTCCGCCTCAGTGAGTACCTGGGAAGAGAGGTTATAAATCATTTTTTCTTTTGGGAGGGAACTTCTTTTTTGCCTCGAGTTTTGACCCCCGCGGCGGGTGGCTTTGACTTGACAGCCTGGTCTTTTGTTTTTTTGGTCTGACCGCCTGGGGGCATGGAGTTCCCCTCTAAAGGGTCGTCAGAGTCCCGAATCTGAAAATCACTGTCACTATTGGAAGTGACAGTGCCTCCTGCCCTGGCTTCACGGCGTTGTCGCCAACCTTGGCGAGATCCTCCCTTCTGTGATCGCATAGAAGGGCGTTCGCCACCCATTAACCAATGGTAAACTCTGTTGGTCTCATAATCTTGTACCACTGTGTCATATTTCTTAAGCTTAAATTTAGACAATTCCTTCTGATAGGATTCGATGGTTGATTTGATCTTGGAAAGCCAGTCGGTGCCCGTGTCAGCAGACAGAACAGGGACATTGGTCGTTTGGAACTTGTTAATTTTCTCTCGCACCAAGTGGAGTTCTTTTTCAGATTCTTTAATCACAAGTAACATAAGATCCAGTCCACACTTGTTCACAATCCCTATCCACTGTTGACAGAATTCCGGGCTGTACTGACCAATGGTTGGTGCATTGCGACAGCGGAAGCCGCGTGGTATCATCTTCTCCTTGAAATATTTGGTCAATGTGACCCCATGCATTAGATAGTCTATTTCACGTTTTTTTAACTTAACTAGATGTTGATAGACTTCTTCAGCTGATAAGTCTAATTCAAAGGAAGGCCATGGTTCTTTAGATAAGATACGTTCGGCCTCTTCGTCGGTAAAACTGCACAGCAGTCCCTTGGTTCGGGGCATGCTGCGGCAACCTGTCGCAAGGCCACCACTGTCGTCCGACTGTGTTTCCATAATGCAATGTGTCAGTATTCCAAGAGGGGTGAGTAAATGCAGCTGATGGTGCAGGGTTCCGTGCGGAGTCTGGTGACTCACAGAAAACAATCCAAGGAATGAACCCGCACTCGGACGCTGATAAATCAAATAGATGGAGGGTGCCCTCAGCAAATGTGTAGATGCAAAGGAGAAAAAAGGCTGCGGCACTCCAATTGCAGAGAAATAATGTATTAATTAAAAGGTCATAACAGTAGTGGTACTAGCAGCGACGTTTCGGTACTCACAGGTACCGTTTTCAAGCTACATACTACTGAAATGAAAAAAGCAGAATAAACAAGAATGACATAAATGTACTGTTATTAATAAATCTACATTGTGCACATGCGCAGAAACCCAATACTGCCTCCTCACTTCATTCCACCTACCTCCACTGACCCACTAGCGCCCCCTTCGGGGACACAAACTAAACCGACTCTGACATCTGGATTGTGGGAGGAAACCGTAGTACCCGGAGGAAACCCACAGAAGCACGGGGTGAATATACAAACTCTGCACAGTTAGAGCCGTGGTGGGAATTGAACCCATGACCTCAGTGCTGTAAGTCAGTAATACTTAAAAGGCCACAATAAAAAGGGCACAATATATATATATATATATATATATAAAGGAGAAAAAAGGCTGCGGCACTCCAATTGCAGAGAAATAATGTATTAATTAAAAGGTCATAACAGTAGTGGTACTAGCAGCGACGTTTCGGTACTCACAGGTACCGTTTTCAAGCTACATACTACTGAAATGAAAAAAGCAGAATAAACAAGAATGACATAAATGTACTTACTTAAATACCCCCCGCCGCTGAGAGAGGCCGGGTAGCAGCAGCGTCCCGCATGGTGTCCGTCCACGACGGGCGCTTGCCTCCATCTATTTGATTTATCAGCGTCCGAGTACGGGTTCATTCCTTGGATTATATATATATATATATATATATATATATATATATATCTAATTAGTTAGATATGTGTGTGTATCCATGGAGATTCCAGCACTCCCATAAAAGGTAGTTAGATTGCTGAGTGCTCGAGCTGTAACACAATAGTCCCAATGTTGCTAAATTAGCAAACTGCACGTCACTCCAGTGCTGATTAAAAAAAATCCTTTAATACTCGTACATATGAAGGCAAATGGTAACAACATATAGTGGTGGGCAGCCTGTCTGTGTCATATCATCAGCGGCTCATTTCAGGACCATCCAATGGTGGTCATTCCGAGTTGTTCGCTCGCTAGCTGCTTTTAGCAGCATTGCACACGCTAGGCCGCCGCCCTCTGGGAGTATATCTTAGCTTAGCAGAATAGCGAACGAAAGAGTAGCAGAATTGCTACTAAATATTTTCTTGCAGTTTCTTAGTAGCTCCAGACCTACTCCTAGATTGCGATCAGCTCGGTCCGTTTAGTTCCTGGTTTAACATCAGAAACACGCCCTGCGTTCGGCCAGCCACTCCCCTGTTTCTCCAGACACTCCCGCGTTTTTACCTGACACACCTGCGTTTTTTAGCACACTCCTGGAAAACGCTCAGTTACCACCCAGAAATGCCCCTTTCCTGTCAATCATTCACCGATCAGCAGTGCGACTGAAAAGCGCCGCATGAACAACAGCAAAATTGCTAAGTTTTTAGTTAAATAACTAAGCGCATGCGCCCTGCGTACCATGCACATGCGCATTTAGCAACAAATCGCAGCATAGCGAAAATCGGCAACGAGCGAACAACTCGGGATGACCACCCATGGTCCCATCGTCAGGCTGTAACATAGCTGCTAAAGTCTAACATGACTATTCCAATGCAGAAAATAATAAAGACAAAACAAGTGTGTGTGCTAAATGCTTACCTTATATCCCCCTGCTTGTGTTTGTCAGTGTACAGCCGCGAACAGAGACCATGGGGGCGTACACTGACAAACGCAAGTAGGGGGATATAAGGTAAACGAGCCGTTGATGATATGACACAGACAGGCTGCCCACCACTATATGCTGTTACCATTTGCCTTCATATGTACGAGTATTAAAGGATTTTAATCAGCACTGGAGTGATAGACAGACAGACAGACAGACAGACATTTAGAAAGAAGCTTTGTGTAGAAAAGGTGGTCCATAAAAACAATTCAGTTTTTTTTTCTATTTTTTTAAGTAAGGTGACAAAAAAAAGTTGGTAAATGGTTGCTATAGGCAACAACATTATTTATTTAATAAATGCCCTGATTTCTATGGAAAGCATTTATAATAATGTCCCTCTTAGGCTACGGCCACACATAGCCGCACATGTGTGGGCACCTGCATAGGCGTCCATGTGCAGTCTCCTTGCAGCCAGCTATGTGTGGCTGTAGCCGTCAAATTTGCTTGTCAACCGTTTATAAAACCACAGTGATATCCTTAAATATTTGGGGAGAAAAAATCTATTGTATGAATGCATTCCATTCCCAGAAGATGCAGCAGAAATGGTACATTTTAAGCTTCAGTAGCAGACATTAATTTCTATTTTCTTGGTTTACATAACATGCATACAGGGGCGGATTGGGATCGAATACCACCCGGGAAATTTATGGAAGCAGCCCTAATGGGGGCAGTGTCTGTTGAGGGGGAGGGGTCTGTCAAGAGGGCTTGGTCACTCCTCAGAGGTCCGGAATCTGTCCCAGTGGCCAATCCGCCCCTGATTATATACATAGCCACCACATTATTACATGAATAACACCACATTACACGTATAGCACTGCATTACACATATAGCACCGCATTACATACGTAGCCACCACATTACATAAATAGGCCCATCATCATGGACAGACATTGGGCAGCTATAGGGCTGGGCTGAAGGACTTTGCATTAGAGATTGTCCCAAGGCTGGCTGTGAGTGCTGCCTGGTCAGCTTGAATCCTGAGAACAAGGTACAGCCTGCTCCTGTCCAGTCCCCAAACCATACACTGTGACCAGGGACGCCCTACCCTTTCACCATCATGTTTATGCAAATAATGTAATTAAAAATAATAATAACCTCTCTGCTGGGCCCCCTTCAGTGCTCAGTTGCTGCTCTGGCCAGTTCAGTGAGAGTGCGGGAGCTAGAGTGGCGGCAATTGTAGTGAACCCAGCTTCGACCATTGCTATGCCGCTGCCTCCGGGCCGGGCTCGTTGAAGAGACCTTTGGCCGGGGCCAGGGAGAAGATGCTGCTGGGCTGGTTACATTTCTCCAGGTACCCTGTTGGTAGAACAGCTTCACTACTTTTCACGGCTAGCGGCACCTGTAAGTGTCCACTAGCCTAACTTCCAGGATTGCGTTCTGATAATGTCGATATTATCTTAGACCGAAAAGCTATACCTCTAGATACACTATTACCATGGAGCCGCTATGGCCGCTAGACTGAATACATGTGCTACGCACTTTGTACGCTATTTGCGTACAGAGTCCCGCACGTGGTACGTACTTGGCGTACACACGCCGCGCTGAGTGTACAGAGTACACTCAGCGTGCGCACACACAATTGATAACCTTTAAACCTTGTTAATGATACAAAGTAATGATATGATTACACTTTAAACCCTTAGCAGCAAAGTACTGCAACAATGTTATACCTTAAACCTTAAGTAGCGCTGACGGTATAAAGTAACCGCAGTGCGTACACCTTATCAATACTTATACACTTTATACAGATAAATACACTCTAAAACCCTTGAAGGAAAGTGAAGACACAACACTGATTTGTAGTTGCAACCACAGGGTTCTAAGGCCACAGTGGATTAATTCCAAAAGGTAAACAGTACAAATCATACACTACAGGCTAACAAGATAAATCTAAACAGAATAATGGCTACAGAGAATGTACATACGTGAGAATGTTCGCAAGCGCAACCCGGCCGGTCCTCCGCTGGTCATACAGATAGCGTTCAGAGTCTTCTGACCAGCCAGGCAGCAACAGGCTTTTTTTATACACTACTTCCATATACAATACAATGGTCACTGTAATCCCTTTGTCTATTGGACACAGAGATATATCTTTACATTACAGGAGAAGTCATAGGTTGATTTGAAAAGGTGGGCTATGTCTTTCTCAACTGCTCTTGTGGGTGGTCTCCTCTGGATTCCCCTCGCATACATAATATACAGTAAATACAGTTTAAACCTATATTCTGCTTCTGCATCTAACTATCCTCAGGAACATGCGATCTTCCTCAAACCAACACCAGAATGTTTCCCTTAAAATACCCTACAGCTGGATACCAAACACCACCTTGTAACCTTGTTCTGTCCCCTCCTATCCTGTAAAGGTGAATCCCTTTGTTCTGTTACCATTTTAAACAGCTATTTCTTTCTGATGTGGTGCAGGGGGCTATGTGTACAATGTGCACTATTTGGGTTAAATATGTAATGTTCTAATAACCCTCTATGCGCTCACAAACTCCGCCGTAAATACCCATATCACGCGCATGATCGCCGGAGCGATCCTTACGCAAATTGCAGATATGTGCACGCACGGAGGACTGAGTGCACGAGCAGCGGGCATGTGCATGGGGTTAGTACAAGGCATATGTATTACAATATTTTTCGACTTTGACAGTCCACCCTTTGGCAGTCAACAACAACTGCCACTATCTAAACATTAAACAGAAAAATATACAATACAATATCTACAGATGGTTGGATAAAAATATACAATACATTATCCATAAAATAATTGGATGGTAGGAGGAGAGGTGTAGGCGGGAAATGTATGACCTAGTGGGATAGTAAAAGCATGTATGTATGAAATCCATGTCTGAGGGGCATGTATCATTGTGCCGTATATGTTCTAGATAAGCTTCGAGGTATTGCGAAGTATACATTAAATCCTTCTCATCCCATATTAAGGGTCTGTAATTGGGCCAACAAACACTACCGAGCTCTTTTCGGCTTCTTGTTCCAACAAATGGGGTGCACATTTAGTTGATGATACATGGAGGGGGGGAACATATGTGAATGCTAATATATGGGTATTACTTATCGACTATGTGTGACACTACCTGAAGGTTGTAGAGATGAAGATAAGACACGTATAACAAATACATTCACATAACATTTGTGCAATCGTTCTTGGGTGTTGGTTGAAGTCTTGTCCGGAAGGGTGTATCTTTGCTGAAAGTGTTAATCAAAGTCTTTTCTGGATAGATGTATTGTTCATCAAAAGTCTTTTCCGAATGGATGTATTGTTCATCAAAGTCTTTTCCGAATGGATGTATTTTTGCTTGAGGGAAAACAAAGGAGAAACGGGTGAAAGAAACGGACCGTGGAATCACGTCTTATCACAACATTGTCTCTATTGATGGGTCATAAATTAAATCAGTTGTTGTAACAATGCACCCGCTCCTCAAACTCATCACTTTGGTACCGTGCTTGCGCCGCGTTCTAAATATCAAACCAATCATTATGACAACTCCTAGGATACAAAGGAGAAACTTTCCTACACTCACGATAACATTTTGAGCCCATTCTCCTAAACCTGAGAACCAATTGCGTGGGTTCAACCATGAGACCCAGCCGGTCAGTTCATTACTCACAGCAGTAAGGGTAAGGTTGTGTCTCCTTCGGAACTCCCACTTCAACTGTAAGATATCGTCCATCTTTTGATCTATGACCTCGGTTGGGTCATCAGTGCTGTTTGTGATGTACGTGCAGCACTTCACACCATACTGAGTTGCTAAGGTGACACAGTACCCGCCTGTCACCGCTGTGATATAATTTAGAACCATCCTGTGCTGGATCAGTTCCGTTTTGTAAGCTTGCAACTCCCTCCCTGTATACCTGAAGGTGTCATCATACATCTCGGTGATATTATCTATCAGGTTCGCTAGCGCATGAATATACCTATAATTTATAATTCCTCTGGCGGTACGGGTGATATCTAACTCGAGTAGGAATTGAATCCCGGTGGATTCGTGGATCAAATCAGAGGCTGCGTGCTCTGTCCTATCTATAAGGTGTCTCTTAACGATGTGTTCATAGTGAGTATGAGTCTAAGGAGCTTGAGCATTGCGGTGAACGTCTTTCATCTTATCAAGGGTTATGGTCATTACTTCTGGCAACACTCTTCCAATGTAACACAATCCCTCTGAGTTTGGGGCAAGCCACTTATAACCCTTCCTCCCACATATGAAATAAGCATCATCGGGGAGAACATATGGGACAGAATATGACATTACCATATTGCAAACCTTCCAAGTGAAAAATCCTATCCCTAACTCTCTCATCTGTTCAGTACACGTATCAGGCTGTATGATATGCGCACAGTACCCTGGTGATACTTCTCCAACCCGCATGGTCTTACTTCCTTGAGTATACCTATACCGAAAATACCTTCCACCGTTGGCTATTTGGCGTATACGTTCTGAGTCTACGGGCATTCTGTCGGCTCTGTGTGAAAATGCCATGGTTTGGTTATTCCATGTCACTTCCCAATTTCCCGGCTTTCGGGAATTGGAAATGTTGAAACATACTAAGGATCTATCCACATGATATTGGTAGAGCTTCAAACTAGGGGGCCCAGAAATATTAAATTTCTTGTCCACCGGTCTCCCACCCCTTAATTCAAGTACCTCATCTATTGTTAAAGGATACGGTACTAGTCCTGACTTGCTCTGACCTTGAGGTACTTGTGAGCACACCCAGCATTCTGTTTGGTTTAAAACCTTACCCACTAATGAGTGATAATCACTCAATGGATGACGGTCCATGTTGATATTAAGGCTGGACTGACATCTCTGGATGCACCCGTCCTCAACTATGTTTTCACAGTTTCTACAAATACAATTTTCCTCAGCCAATAACCCTTCACAGTGCCTCCTAGTTTCTTGACTACCAGATCGTTTTCTGATACTTGCCTTTGCTCGGTGGATGTGTTGCTCTTGGAATTCTACAAATCCGTCCTTGCCATCAGAACCCATTCCAGATCCTTTCTCGACCTCTCTGGTACTCTCACCGAAACAGACTGCTCTGGTCAACAACAGGGTCAACAGGAAAACCCGTAATGCAGTCTCTTGGGGTAAGTCCATCTTGTTAAGGGGAGAGAAAAAGGAGCAAGGAAGGGGGGGAAAGGAGGGTAATGGGAGATGGAGAAAATAATAAAAAGGAAAAAGAAATTTGGTACGACAACCGCCTCTGGTCTTGTAGTTCTCCGTGCTCAGGTGCCGTCTCAACAGTGCTGCCTCTCAGTCTTCCCGAAACAGACACTCCAGTGATACGCTATTCTTTCTGAGTCCGCGACCTTTCTATAGGGAACATAAATCCTGTATTACAATGTATTTAACTGTTGTGTGAAATAAACCATCCGTGGAAAATGAAAAAAGAGAGAGAGAATAATAAAAAGAAAATTTGTCAGATTTGCGTTCACCATCAGGCTGTCACACCATTATGTCTATCGGTATCTCTGCACAGTCTCCCTTCACCAGTATTTCCACTCTCCACCCTCTGTGCATGGCCAGGCACAATGATGCTGGTGAGATATACTGGGGTTGGGCAGACCTCTGAAAAGACCGAGTAGATATGTGACGTTTGAGCTGTAAATCTGTCGGTGAACGTCAGAGATGAAGAGGAAACTTTAAAGATAGATCACAGAGTTTACCTGGCCGCCCCTGCATCTACAAGGAATGATCTACCAGCTACATCAACTGTGACCTCAGGTTTACTACCAAGGCTAGCAATCAACTTCACTGACTGCAAACTACAGGTGCGGCCCAAACTTTTTCCTATGTGATCCCTGATTCCAATTACGTGTATCATAACTTTGCTCATGTTCTTGTCTAGGGGGTCTGAATTTATGCGTGCTGTTACAGTTGCTGGCATAATTACAATTCCGTGCGTAATGTCCTTCTCTCTGACAATTATAACATTTCACTACATACGACTTACCATCAGGGGTCTGGGATTTTGGCTGATGTGGCTTCGTTGTAAGGGCTTTGATACTTACGGTCATCAGCTTATCCCCCTGTGACTCCCTGTGCTTAATGATGTTCCGATCGTGGTCGATAGCGGACTCACTTAATGCAGCCACCGAAATACCTCTCCAGTTAGGTTGAGTGGTTTGTACCTTTGTTCTCAACGTTTATTTCAAGCCGTCCATTAATACGGACACAGTTACCTCTCTATGATGTACATTTTCCTTAATGTCCTCGACCCCAGTGTATCTAGCCATTTCCTGCAGTGCTCGATGGAAATATTCAGAAGCAGTTTCACCTTCTTTTTGTCTTATGGAAAAGATTTTATTCCACTTGACAACAGTAGGGAAATATACCCCTAACTGCAGATTGATCTGTTTTACATTCTCCTGAGTGTATCCATCAGTGAGAGGTACTTCTGCGTCTAATTTACAATCAGCAATGAATTTCACAGGGTCAATATTGGAGGGCAAACATGCCTGTAGCACTGTCCGCCAATCTTTGTTTGTGGGTTCGGTGGCGTTACCTAGTTCTCTAATAAACCTCTGACATGCGGCTAGATCCTTTCTGGGATCGGGAAATTCAGACATAATTGTTCTCAATTCTGTCCGGGACCAAGGACAATGCATAGCAATGTTCCTGACGGGAGTGATTCCCTGAGCGTCAGTCTTCCCATTGGGGACTGCGATCACCCTGACAGGATTTAGTTCAATTACATCGTTCTGGATTGCTTCTACAATGTGAGGTGCAATTGTCTCTGCATAATGTACTGTACCGTACTTACCTGTGGACACGACCTCACTTATCCCTCCGCTAGGGGGCTTTACTACTGCTCTTACCGGTTGGGCCGTGCCCACCTGGGTGTCCTGTATGGTGGCTGCTGGAGAAAGTGCCGATATCGTGCTGGGTTCATCTTTTTGCTCGTATTCCTGAGGGAAGTTTAAGATGGGATACAACTTGCACGGGTTAGCATTAATACATTTATTAAGTTCACTCTTATTATCATTACTACATTTATCAAGTTTACTCTTAGCATATATCAGTATGTCATTGTCTGTAGCCACTTTCTCCCCTGTAATATACGGTGGTGGTGGTGCAGTTGCAATCAGTTTCCTGCCAGGGTTGGAACCAGCTGCGTGAGCTAGACCCTTTGCATATCACTCTCTAGTTGCCATAAATGTAAACAGTTTGAGTGTCTGAACCTTTCTTTTCGGGATTTTAACAGACATATCCTATGCCTTAAATTCTGCAACACCTCTGTACTAAAACTGCCTACCTTAGGGAATGGTTCCCTATCTTCCGCAGTCATACGTTCCCATTCATTGCATAAAACCTCTGCGTGTGATCCATATTTCTCACACATTATGTACCTCGCCGACCCCTTGGGCCGCGGAATATCAACCTGAACCCTGGTTGATCGTCCCTTACTTGAGCAACTGGCCCCCATCTTTTGCAGGTATTGCCTTCTCAGCTAATTCCTACAAAAAAACAAAATACTCAGTGATAAGGCAACGGTGAAAGTTCAACGAGTGCTCTCACCCACTCACGCCCACGTTGGCCAATATACCTAAACACTGTCGTCAGCGCCGGTCGTACCCAACCTAGGGCCCCTGTGTAACCTTTATTTACTGGAAATGTATGGGAGTGACTTACCCTAACCAGTAAATATTGGTCGTTGGAGATTTCCTGAGTGACCAGCGAAACTCCCTTAAAATAAAAAACTGTTACACAAATCACGTTGCGTGTGCTACACTTAGCGCCTATGATCCCGCGATTTTACGCAAATGTCGTAAAAGGGTATCACATTGAGCTAAATATTGCACCCACTAACGCGCGGTACAATCGCACAGCGTATAGGTAACTGTTACTGATCCGCTGTACGACCAATGGAATCGTTTTTCAGGCTGCGAAACCTCAGCCGGAGTGTTTCAAAACGGGCCAATATGGGTTCTACGCCAACCCCCTAGGCTGCGCTCTCTACACAAAAACCTTGCTGACCTTTTAGGCCGCGGTATTCAGAGCTTCGCTTGACTTTGTCAGCGGTTTTCTGACTTCGCTGACCTCTTGGTCTGCTGTATCTACTACTTGCTCCTTTGTACCTTAATCAATGTTAACGTGAGCAAGCCACTCTCACGCCACCAAGTGTCCACTCACCTGGTGTGGTCTCCTACGGGATCCCGAATTCCCTAGGTCCACAAAACCTTTATTGTTTGCACACTCACGCTCGTTCACTCATATACACTTTGGTTTTTCTGTACAGAAAATTAACTTTCATTCAGATAAAACAGTCTTAGGGGGTCATTCCGAGTTGTTCGCTCGCAAGTTGCTTTTAGCAGCTTTGCACACGCTAAGCCGACGCCTACTGGGAGTGAATCTTAGCATATCAAAATTGCGAACGAAAGATTCGCAGAATTGCGAATAGACACTTCTTAGCAGTTTCTGAGTAGCTCCAGACTTACTCGGCATCTGCGATCAGTTCAGTGCTTGTCGTTCCTGGTTTGACGTCACAAACACACCCAGCGTTCGCCCAGACACTCCTCCGTTTCTCCAGCCACTCCCACGTTTTTCCCAGAAACGGTAGCGTTTTTTCACACACTCCCATAAAACGGCCTGTTTCCGCCCAGAAACACGCACTTCCTGTCAATCACACTCCGATCACCAGAACGAAGAAAAAACCTCGTAATGCCGTGAGTAAAACTCCAAACTGCATAGCAAATTTACTTGGCGCAGTCGCAGTGCGGACATTGCGCATGCGCATTAGTGACTAATCGCTCCGTTGCGAGAAAAAAATAACGAGCGAACAACTCGGAATGACCCCCTTAGTTCCAGAGGTGATACAGTAAAGAAGGTATTTAAACTAAATATTGGAAACTGATCAATTTGTGCTATTATCGCGTGGCTACCGTCTCGCGCCTAAACTAAAACAATGCTATTGTGTGATTTGTACTTAGTGGGCGTACCTTTTACGCATGTTGCATAAACACGCCACGTGCATAGGCCTTTACGTAGCGTACGCAGTCCCGTACTTTGTCCGAGACACGTGTACAAAGGCCGTACATCCGCAGTACTACAAATCCCACACTTCTGTAAATGTAAGCGATATTAACTATAATCGCTCACTTAACACTACACACAGTTTCTTCTGTATAAACCTTTACAACTAGGCTAGGCTGCATGTGCGTCTTACACTTATTTCTTAAATATTAACTCTATATTTAAACTAAATAGCAACAAATTTTTTCAGTACAGGTCAAAATGAATCTAATAATCCTCAATAATTCAAATGGTATGATTCAGATTGGATAGCTATCTTGCAGAAAATACACTGATATAAATATACACATAATTATAATATTTCATATATGTACCATTCACTGGTCTCCTGAGACTCATTTACCCATTAAGTGCTTCTAATTTGCATATGAATGCTATGTGCTATTGGTTGCCTGTAACGGTGGGTTTTTTTTGTCACTGTTAGGAAAAAGCAGTTACACAGGTTAATTTGCATTTCAATGGCTATCTTACAGCAAGCAGAGTTAACTGAATCCTAGAGGTAGAAGGGAAAAAAAAACTTTGTTTTTATCTGTGTGTACTTCTTACATCAAGTATCCATCTCACTATTAACTTTCACCAGGCCCCATCTGAAACTATTTGTAATTGACTATGGCATGGGTTAAATAAATGCATTGGTAACTCATAAATGGTGATTTCTTTTTGACCAAGGACGGCTGATTATTCCGGGCAGTGAAAATCAGCCATTTAGAAAAAATGACCTTCCCAACATGTCCGCTGCTCCTCCCCCTTCCACATCCCTGAGGGTTACACAAAATGGTGGACAAGCCATGTGGTTAGTCCAAAATGGAGGACAGACCATGCGGTTCCTTTGTCACAAAGAAATCACACACCATGCAAGCCCCTGGAGTTATTTTAGGCCTGAGTTAAAAAAAAAAAACACTATATCAAGGCTTTTGCAGCAACTTTTAAATGTACTTTTACCCTACTTAACAGATAAGCAATCCAATCTGAATCAAACACAATATGACTCATTTGAACCTTGTTTTGCAACAATATGATCAGATATGCAGAGTACAAAATACAGGTGTATGCGTGTATTGTGTGCGCATTTTGCGCCAAACAGAAATTCACAGACTTTATAAATAGCTTTGCGTTCTTACCTTCCGGATTCCACCAGCATCCCAACAAACCTTGCAGAGCAGACGCTTATCTTATCAGCACTAGTGTATCCACCAACCAGGAGAAGGTTTGTGTGGGATACCTTCCCGCCCTTTGCTGATAGATATAGTCTGCTGTACGCTGCTAGGCTGTGGGTATGAGGAAAAACTGGACGAGCTCCCAATTGATAATGTCGATATTATCTTAGACCGAAAAGCTATACCTCTAGATACACTATTACCATGGAGCCGCTATGGCCGCTAGACTGAATACACATGCTACGCACTTTGTACGCTATTTGCGAAGAGAGTCCCGCACGTGGTACGTACTTGGCGTACACACGCCGCGCTGAGTGTACAGAGTACACTCAGCGTGCGCACACACAATTGATAACCTTTAAACCTTGTTAATGATACAATGTAATGATATGATTACACTTTAAACCCTTAGCAGCAAAGTACTGCAACGATGTTATACCTTAAACCTTAAGTAGCGCTGACGGTATAAAGTAACCGCAGTGCGTACACCTTATCAATACTTATACACTTTATACAGATAAATACACTCTAAAACCCTTGCAGGAAAGTGAAGACACAACACTGATTTGTAGTTGCAACCACAGGGTTCTAAGGCCACAGTGGATTAATTCCAAAAGGTAAACAGTACAAATCATACACTACAGGCTAACAAGATAAATCTAAACAGAATAATGGCTACAGAGAATGTACATACGTGAGAATGTTCGCAAGCGCAACCCGGCCGGTCCTCCGCTGGTCATACAGATAGCGTTCAGAGTCTTCTGACCAGCCAGGCAGCAACAGGCTTTTTTTATACACTACTTCCATAAACAATACAATGGTCACTGTAATCCCTTTGTCTATTGGACACAGAGATATATCTTTACATTACAGGAGAAGTCATAGGTTGATTTGAAAAGGTGGGCTATGTCTTTCTCAACTGCTGTTGTGGGTGGTCTCCTCTGGATTCCACCCGCATACATAATATACAGTAAATACAGTTTAAACCTATATTCTGCTTCTACATCTAACTATCCTCAGGAACATGCGATCTTCCTCAAACCAACACCAGAATGTTTCCCTTAAAATACCCTACAGCTGGATACCAAACACCACCTTGTAACCTTGTTCTGTCCCCTCCTATCCTGTAAAGGTGAATCCCTTTGTTCTGTTACCATTTTAAACAGCTATTTCTTTCTGATGTGGTGCAGGGGGCTATGTGTACAATGTGCACTATTTGGGTTAAATATGTAATGTTCTAATAACTCTCTACGCGCTCACAAACTCCGCCGTAAATACCCATATCACGTGCATGATCGCCGGAGCGATCCTACGCATATTGCGGGTATGTGCACGCACAGAGGACTGAGTGCATGAGCAGCGGGTATGTGCATGGGGTTAGTACAAGGCATATGTATTACAATATTTTTCGACTTTGACAGTTCCAATGAACCACAAGTACTGGAAGCAGTGTGAGCCAGCCCAGCCTGAGTGTGAACAGGCCTGGCTGAGTGGGGTATGGGACTGGCCCATCGGAATCTGTCATGGTGTCCTGGTGGGCCAATCCGCCCCTGCATGCACATGTATTTTGAGGATCTGCCAACAATTGTGTCATGATGTAAAAACTCAACCATTCTGGGTGCAACAGTCAACAAAACATAGGTAGATTTGATGCACTAGCTAGCTATTAATAAGATGCAGCAGGTGGATGGGGAGAAGTGGATCATAACATGTAGCAGCTGAACTGGGCGATGAATGCTCCTAAACTTCTTTGCTTGACCACAACATTTTACTTCCAAAATAAAGTTTTTAAATAAAACTGGTTGATTTTTATAAAAAGTTATGCAGTCACAGACATTGTGGTAGTGCCGTTATACATAATATCCACAGGAGGGGAGGGGTGCAGTGAGGTGCTGAGCACTTAAGTGAGACAACATGCATTGAATAGACCCCATAGCAAAACACACACACACTCAGAGCAAAACAAACATACAGCAAAAACACATATATATACAAGCTGTCTCTGGTATTTACAGGGTTTTTGTTTTTTTCCCAACACATTGTGCCCATCCTGGCTGGCTCACTGGCTCTGGCAACACTCTTCAGGCAGCTGCTGATGTCAGACGTCTCCTGATTCCTGACTGAGTCCATGCACTGCATACTGCCGAGACTCTCTCGCCCCCTTCTCCCAGCATGCAGTGGTGGGACAGAGGAGGCTGGAGAAGTGAGTGTGTGACTGCTTGCAGCGGCACTGTGCAGAGTTCAAAGAAGGGTGATGATTGATTTCATCACCCTTTTACCTTCCTCGCACCAGGGACCGCATTCTGGCTTCCTTCATTGTTAGGTACAGTGGCGTAGCGGCGGGCAGTGTATACTCAGTCAGTGTGACTCATTATACTGTTGCCGGCTGTGGGGTAGGGCCACACAAGCGGGGCGGACTAATCCTGTGCCGGGTGTCACCCCGCATGTCTGAGTAACTGATCGTGGCCATGCAAAATTTTGCACAGCACCGATCAAGCCCTTGATACGCTTGTGGATGAGATGAAAAATACATAGACTTGACGGATTTGTTGGAACCCTAC
The DNA here is from genome assembly GCF_028390025.1 of Pseudophryne corroboree. Lineage (NCBI taxonomy): Eukaryota > Metazoa > Chordata > Amphibia > Anura > Myobatrachidae > Pseudophryne > Pseudophryne corroboree. The sequence goes on from NC_086451.1 coordinate 331,560,547, forward strand.
TCTGAGCATTTAGATGTTACAATCTCCCCATTTTGTTTCATCTCTTCTAGGGGTAGACTTTTACACCTAGGGTAATCCTATGCAGTGTGCCCTAGATGGCTGCCTCATCTGGTACATTGGTAGGGTGAAATACACAACCCTTGGAAGTTGTTATCCAAAATGTGTACACCAATCCTGCATTATGGTTACTGTGCGCTCAAGGTTTTCTTTTTATGTCTGTGTGGCTTGTCAATTGCTGTATCATTTAAAGCTTCTGTATTGTGTGTATTGTTTTTGATGTCTGTAAAGTGCCTTGAGTCCTGAGCGCTATATAAATAAAATTCTTCTTCTTCTTCTTCTTCTTCTTCTTCTTCTTCTTCTTCTTCTTCTTCTTCTTCTCCTCCTCCTCCTCCTTCTCCTCCTTCTTCTTCTCCTTATTACTGGTTGTACTACATGTGTTATTTTTATCTATAATATATTGTAAAACTGCTACAAATAATAAACTCTACTTTTGGCATTATATGCCTTCTACAGTCTCAGTCTTCATCAGTAGTATTTTATCTGTACCATGATTAAATGATTTCTCTCAGAGAATTCAAAGTTTCTGAATGAAACCAACATCTGCATTTGCCAAAAAAAACAAAAAACAAGAAGAGGCTTTTCTAGAATACAAATCTAGTAAGTTATTATTATTATTATTATTATTATTATTATTATTATTACTACTACTATTATGTTAATTAAGTAAGTAAAAGGTTTGGGAGTGTCCATTAAACAATCGTCTAAGAAAACAATAGCATTGCCACCATTTCAGTCACACTTACTAAGCTTTGCCTGTTTGAGGGCACTCCTATCATCCCCGTTCTGCCTTGCTGGAGAAATGTGCATTTGAGATCAAAATGCATTTGACTCTGAATTCTCGTGTTTGCTTTATCTGAGCATGTGCAAAGCAAATTCGCAATAAAAGATGTACATTCAACTCTGCATTCATGCCACAAAGTGTATATAAAGAAAAATACATTATTAGTGAATACGGAATGAAATGCAAGTAGGTGATGTATGGTGGATGTCAGGCTCCGGAGTCTTACCTCCGGCGGGTGCTCCAGCGGGTTACCATCCCGCTGGTTGGCGCGGCTGCGGCGGCAGGGGGCTGCTGGCGGCGGAACCTCCTGGACGGATGTGTGGTTGCCAAGGGCCGGGGGCTGAGGGTCTGGAGATTTGGGCACTGCGGCGGGGGATCGCTGCGGTAAGGTCCTCTAGTGGTGACACAGTATAGTGTGTCAGAGACAGAAGCTGGCTAAAGCTGTGTGCTAACAGCTAAGTGTGTCTCCTGTGCTGGGGGCAGCCACGCTGGAGACCAGAGTATTACCAATGAAGTTCCCAATCTGTGTCCAGCCAATCCTACGTGTTCTCCCCTTACAAAAGGGGGCTGGCTCAGAGGGAGAGTGCCAGTGCTTTAAGTTACCTCCTTGTGAAAGGTTCTCCAGCTCTGTGCTCCCAGGTTACTTCTGGTTCCCTGGTCCTGGTTGCTCTCATCTATCGGTTACCTAAACTCTGCTGCAGTCCTGCTAAGTCCGTTGCCACTCGTGGAAGCGCTCACAGGGTCCCAGGTCGTAGAAGAGCTCCAGGTGCTAATGGTGGTTCCCAAAGACGTCTTCATTTCTTCAAAGTCCAAGTTCTTCAGCCTCGTCTTTCAGTCACAAACCATAGTCTTCATTTCTTTAAAGTCCAAGTTCTTCATCCTCGTCTTTCAATCACAAACCACAGTCTTCATTTCTTCAAAGTCCAAGTTCTTCAACATTGTCTTTCAATCACAAACCACAGTCTTCATTTCTTCAAAGTCCAAGTTCATCAGCCTTGTCTTTCAATCACAAACCACAGTCTTCATTTCTTAAAAGTCCAAGTTCTTCAGCCTCATCTTTCAATCACAAACCACGTCTTCATTTCTTCAAAGTCCAAGTACTTCAGCCTCGTCTTTTAATCATAAAACACAGTCCTCAGCTCTTCTTTACCGGAGTTCTTCAGCTTCACTCCTCAAGTCATTTAACCATAGACTCTAATTCTTCCAGTTTCTTTTATTTCTCCCCTATTCGTGTACAGCCTGATTATTCATTAAAACTACAGTTATCTTCCTACGAAGTCCTCCTTTTCTTTACACCTTCTGGCCAACGTTAACACTTAGTTTGGCTTCCACCCCATGAGGAGGAATTACATTCAGCCACCTCGTTTACTCTGCTCACAGGTAGCTGTCCCTTCAGCCAAAACTCGGTTTTCGGAACCCCAACTTACACAGAGCGTGACAGTGGACTTAGAAGTTCAACAAATGGAAGCGTATAGTTAGTGGCCTGCAGGTCTCTATGTATGCAGGATCATCATCACTAATAACCTTTGTTATAAAGCAAACACAAGTGGTCTAGGGACACCATTGTCCTCTAGTATCTCCTACTTATAATCCAACACCTTGTAGGAGAGGAAGGAATCATTTTTCTAAGGCCTACTAAGACCTTCCTTTACTGCTTTCTTAACTGGGAGCTCTCCTCTAGGATCCACCACCTCCAGCAAACATTGGGTATTGTTAGTCAATACCAATGTAACTTACTTTGGATGGAGACTTAATACCTCTATATTTCGGCTGTGGGAGGGGACAATTTAGGGTTAGACTTCGGGAGCGGGAGGTTGGGGTTAGGTTTAGAAATAACGGTAGGGTGAAATACTTACCCAGAAGCTGTCAGGATTCTGGAAGTAGGGATTCGGTTGTGAGTCTTCTGTCGGGATTCCGACTGCTGGGATTTCATACCCAACCAGGTAACATTTGCTAATGTAAAACATCAAGAACTTATAAAAAAAAATAGATATTAAGATACAGAGCAACTGAATTTAAAGCACAACGGAATTTGATGCACTGTTAATACATAAATAATACATCAGTGACTGCGGATGAACAGGCTTTTTTTCCCCATAGATGCAAAATTCCTGTTACTAAGTCTATTCAAGGACACATGCACTCTGGAATGACTAATAATTACAGAGAACACTAGCTTGCACTCAACAATAAATTGTCTGATAGCCTAAGATTCTGTCAACATATGAGAACATATTGCATGCTTCCGTGTTTGCTATAATACATTGATCAGTTTGTATTTTGGGTCAGGTTGCCCTTTACACTCACATTTCACCTAACCCTGATAATATATTCATGTAATCAGTTATGTCACAGTAGTTATGTTTTCATGGACAATCTATCATAACGCATGCTGTTCTTCTACCCAGTCATCAAGATATCAACAGTGCTCTCATATACAATATGGGTGTGGTATGGAAGGTAGATAGTAACTAAGTCGACAGTGTCTAGGTCGATCACTATTGGGCGACAGTAACTAGGTCGACAGGGTCTCTAGGTTGACAGGGTCTTTAGGTCGACATGGTCTAGGTCGACAGGTCAAAAGGTCGACATGAGTTTTTTTATGTTTTTTTGGTGTCGTTTTCTTCATAGAGTGACCGGGAACCCCAGTTAGTGCACCGTGTCCCCTTGCATGGCTCACTTCGCTCACCATGCTTTGGGCAAGGTGCCTTGCTCCACTGCCGCTTCGCTCGGCACAGATTACCGTTCCAATCGTAGTCTACGTGGATCGTTAAGTATGAAAAGGTTCAAAAAAAGAGAAAAATTGTGAAAAACTCATGTCGACCTTTTGACCTGTCGACCTAGAGACCCTGCCGACCTAGAGACCCTGTCGACCTAGAAACCCTGTCGACCTATTTACTGTCGACCAGTAGTGGTCGACCTAGATAGTCTCGACCTAGTTACTGTCGACCTAGAGACCGGACCCCTACAATATTATTCATATTATTTAATGGTCTAAAATAAGGCAAAAAAGAAACTTCCAAAGTTTGTGGTGGGTGGTAATCCCGGCCACACAGAAGATTATTCAAATCTCCCAGAGCTGTATTGCATCTGTCCACTTCCCAATTAAAGTAGGCAGTCTGGACGGCTGATGATGCAATTTGTGCTAAACTGCATCATTGTAGCCATGCCCCCACTTTACAAAGCTGTTAATGTCAGCATTGCACAGCAGGGGGTGGGGGGCGCAGGGCTGGCAATCGCACCATTAAGCCCCCCACACCACCAATGCCATGCCACACCACCAGCTGCGCCGACCGGTTAGCAAGTACAGTATGCTGCAAGTCCATCATAATGCCATCAGTGAACATCAATACAAGGATTTGAAGTGAAGGATGGCGCACAGGAAAACAAGGGCTGCCACTCACGTATGTGATAGTGCTATTTTAATAATAAAGACAATGACTTAACAAATATACACACGAGGAAGTGCCAATTGTAGCTTAATTACTACTTATATGTGAATATACATAACACTTGGGAATCATAGTAAAAAGCAGTAAAGGATTCTGCTTGAAGAAGTAACTTCTATTATGCCGGTTTTACCAGGCAGATGTGTATAATCCGCAATATCATTTGTGAATATCCCGAACAGAGATGCAGATAATCTCTTTAGTACGGTACATGGCTCTTCAAGCGGTTATATCCTTTCTCATTTCTTCCTTTCACCACCCAGTTGGTAGGTATAACATGTAACAAATGGAAAACCGCAATAGTGTATGTATTTATGATCATTTATAACATATCCTACAGAACTTTTATAACTATTATGGACCCCTGTTGTCTAAGGAAATATTTTTGTTGCTATTACTTTGCTGGGTGTGTGGGTGTATAGTATAAGGAATTATTACTACTTACTTAGTACTAATATAGGATTCATAAGTGCTACGTATATTCAGAGAAGTATTAAGTAGGCTCCAATTGTCGCCTCCTCTCACCTATATTTGTTAGTTATCGCCCTTACTGAATATTGTCTATGTGAAAACGCCCCATTACAGCCCTGTTGAACCCTTTCAGTCGCAAGTGGAAAGCAATGCCTGTAAATGTATTCACTCAGTTTCAGCGCAAGTTCAGTGCAAAAACATGCAAGATACATGCAAACAGGCACACATTCAGCTCTGCATTAGCCCTTATGTAGATCATGGACGTAAGTAAATGTTACAAAACTGCATTTTTTATATATATATATATATATATATATATATATATAGTTTGTATTTAGGGAGTTCGGTTCATTTATTTTTCTTTGATGTTTCTGCTGTCCCATGTATGCAGCTAGATAGTTAATGTCTCTATCCACCATTATACAAATTTCAGGAAGACAAGGAAGTATTATAATATTGTAGAGGCCCCGCTAGTTTTCCGGTTCAAATCCTAGTTCATGCTGTTTGTTAAGTACTTGTTCACAGTGACAGCTTTCACCAAAACAGAATGTGCTGAATACTTCTCTCCGAACCGCTCCGTCCTGCTGAGACTCAAGTGAAACAAACTCTTCAAACTCCATCATGTGAACTTTTTATGTTGAACAATCTCTTTCAAGCTACTTCTTTCAGAGATACTATCCGTGAAACTGGAATTCAGGGGGATGAAGTGACATCACAGTGTTGTATCCCTAAGATGGGTCATGGCCACCAAAGTTGTACCACATGATTTTCCTTAATTGCATTCTGTTAATTGTATTGCTCCTATTCAACAACAAAAATACATAAGTACTTTAGACCTGAGGCAGACCTCACATTGAACAGGCAATTGAAATTTTAAATAGACAGTTTAAGTTAAAAATGTTTGAACTGTCACATTGATTTCACAAGGAAAAATTGCACAAATCGAACAAACAGAAATGGTCTCAGCTGTTTGTTTACACATATTTAGGGCCAAACAATGAATAACATTTGGCTATTACGCACTTGTTTTCAGTTGCCAAAACTTTACAAACTATCTTTGATTGTATAGATTGAAACTCATTGAAGATATATATTTTAGGCGTGCTTGCGCTACATTTAAAAGAGCATTCAGCAAGTAAACTAGCAAAGTGCTGTATGAAAAAAAAAGTTGCCATGATTATCAAATCTAGAGATAAGTGAAAATGCTGTAGAATATCGCACACTTTGAGATCTGCGGCAGAGCAGGCAATTTGGCCCAGGATCGAGACAATATTGAAGTTCTGCTTTTGCGTGACCAGTCTAAGGAATGGCCGCTCTGAACTGTATTCATTTAGCTGATTTGCTGGTCTATGAATAAATCTGGAGTAACAGCCAATTCATTCTGCTGTGTGGTGTCGTTGGAGGGGAATAGGAACATTAAAGACTAAACTGTACCAGTAAAATTTCAAATACGGAATAAGGCAACTATTTAGCTAATAGAAACAACTGTTTTCAGGCGCTCATTGTAAACTATATATACACACTGTATCTTGTTTTATTAATATACATTCAGCAGCAATCTGTCAAATTGTGTCTGTGTGGACACAACAAGATGAATGGGAACTCAGGAGCAGTAATCCCCTAGTTAACTATTAATTATTGACAACTATTTGCGCTAATTGTATCAATTGCCAAGGTGTATACATGGACCAGAAACACTTGTGAATATTTAAATTATTTATTTTATATATTCATCACAATATAAAAGATGTAATCTTTCCATTTTATATGGCATCCAATGTTGATAAAAAAAATAGTCACATGACAAAAATATATACTTAAAAATGGGATGGTTTACATCCATATATACCTGAAAAAATAAAAAACAAAAAATGTCCATACATTTGATACATAAGACAATGCTGTATATAGTCTTTCTCATATTCCTTATGCTTGTTACACGGGTGGTATGCAGGCTAAATGATGTTAAGTCCGTAATTAGCCACCCCGTGTAATACGTGTTCTGATTTGGGGAGCTTACCGATCCACTATTCACCGGCTCCCTGCACCAATGCTGGCCACGCTGGGAGAGTGTGTGTGTGTGTGGGGGGGGTGGAGGTGGGGGGGTGCTTAGTGTGTCATCTCTCCCTCGTCCCTCCGGCCATTGGTGATAGCTGCCGGAGCTGGAGCCGTGACCGCTATTGTGTAGTCTGTACGCCGGGACTAGATGATGTCACTTGCCTTACTGGTGTGTCCCGTCTCTGGATGTTAGAGACTCCACAGGCGGTTTCAGGTGAGAGTCATCAATGTCTGTGTGCTGAAATCGTCCATGGCTCACATCAGAGGTTTTGGGTTTGCGGTCACGATATGGTCCCCCAATACGGATGTCTTTTCAAAAAGATGAGAAGGAGCTGTTTCCTCTCAAATCAGAACACGTATTACACTGGGTGGGTTAATTACGTACTTAACATCATTTAGCCTGAATACCACCTGTGTAACAAACATAAGGAATATTAGAAAGACTATATATACAGCATTGTCTTACGTATCAAATGTATGGACATTTTTTTGTTTTTTATTTTTTCAGGTATATATGGATGTAAATCATCCCGTTTTTAAGTATATATTTTTATGTCACGTGACTTTTTTTTATTAACATTGGATGCCATTTAAAATAGAGAGATTACATCTTTTATATTGTGATGAATATATAAAATAAATAATTTAAATATTCACAAGTGTTTCTGGTCCATGTATACACCTTGGCAATTGATGTAATTAGCGCAAATAGTCTAAGTTTTCCTCTATTGTCAAATATTTAGCTAAACAGTTATCAAAATGTCATTCATCTATAACTAATACATTTGAAATACCCAAAAGTTGTGAATGTATGATAAATATACAGACATTTGTGAATCTAGAGAGATTTCTGGAAAAGTTTATTATATTAGATTTGATGATGATGATGTCTAAAGGTCAGGTCCAACCATAGTGCATGATGTATAAAGCATGTTTATTATCATGTTTAATTTTATATACATGGGTCGTCAAATGTACTCCTTGAGACTGTGCATGAACTATGGAGATAAAAAAAAAGTCAGAATTTTTGTTTGTCTGTTCTGGCATCACGCAAAAACTATCGGATGAATTTGATCAATTTGGATTGCATTTTCACTAATGTATAGCTTAGTTACCTAGAAAGGAACTAAGTTATTATCTTAATGTGTCATCAGGGAGAGGAGCAATGAAGGGAAAAAAAAGATGCTTGATATTCGGCGCGTACGGTGTGCAGGCTCCTCAAGACAAAAATAATTATATGTATATAAATGTAATTTTTTTGGTACAGATATACTTATAAGGACTGTTTATGAACTATGGAGACAAAATAAGTGTTATCAGAATTTGCACAGGTTCCTCAAGTCCAAAATGACTATGGCGGGGGAGGGGGATATCCAATTAGGTGCAATGAAACGTCGGGAGCAAAAAAGTGGATTTTTTTTTAAAAAAATTCAGATGTTTCGCCAGTATTTTTTTCCCAGGGTATACAATTAGATTGCATGTAAAAGAATATTTTTTCGTGCGAAAACACACAGGTTCAGTGAAACCTGTGTTTTTTCACCAACGCCGACCCGAACTAACTTAGCAAGGATTTTGTTTCGCCTGCCTGAAGCAGATGACATATAATCCCTGATAAGCCACGGCAACCCTCTCCAGTCCATGCCCCACGCCGGCCGCAGCCACAGCTGGAGGCAGCAGGGAGGGCGTCTGGGAACCGGCACTTAGCACCGTGACCCACATCCACCCCTCTTCCCCCATCCCGGGTGCCCCGGCCAGGTGGGGGTCATGTGATTGGGGAGCTGTCAGGTAGCCAGAGTGGTCAAGGGAGCTGATGCCCGGTTCTGAGGCAGGTGACACAATCCCTGATAAACCGTGGCTCATGCCGGCTTATTGGGGCTAATAGTATAGCTCCAGGCGATATTATTATGTATATATATATATATATATATATATATATATATATATATATTGCACACCCGGAACACAAACAGCTATATGTGTATGTTTATATAAATACATAGATATATATATCTCATTATATATCTATTTCGCAGGAAAAGCTGACTATATATTAATCACTAATCAGGCAGCTTATCTTGACTCATGAAGTTGCAGTATACATATCAATCCAGCAGATGGCGTACCAAAGCATATACTACTTATTACAGAGTTGCTGGTCATGTTACTTGCAACCTTTTAGCATTACTGTAGATTAAGTAGCAACAGATTTGGGATCTACAAGATAAAAAATTTTTTACTAAAGTGAATTTAGACTGGACTGTGAGATTGATTGCCCCTTGAATTGGATTTTGTGGTTTACATAAAAAATAGAAAACTTTGCATTATTGCTTATCAGTGTACTGTCGCAGGGACAAACACCCAGGGCTGCAGGCATAGATCTCAGGACCAGCTGCTGACTACAGATTATATTAATGGGGGTGACTTTATTTTGTGCTTTGTGCTAATATAACACCGGCTATCCAGGCAGGAAAACCCCTACATATTTTGGCTTGCATCCCATCGCAGAATTGAATCTCTACCTTAGTCTATGCAGGGCCATAACTATGTGTGTGTGGAGGGGGCACTGCACACAGCGCTGCAGTGTAGGGTGCGCTGTTGGTGGCACTGTCGATTATCTGTTTCAATTACTTTCACTTGCAGCTTTCCCCTTCTTTGAAGCCCAGCATCTCCTGACCACCGCTGTCTCCTACCCTGACCCCTTCTTTCGCTAATACTTATACAACATTCATGAACTCAATTTAAGATTTTTTTGGTATTTAGTCACACTGTCCTTTAAAAAACAGAAATGATGGTTCGATCTGCGCTTATATATGGAGTGGCAGCCTATATGGTAAAATAGAGCCTTCACCAAGACCCCAAATGGAACACTGTACAGAAAAATGACCACACCTGGCGCCACCATACAACAAGTGAGGAAATAGAAATAACAGCTTACTGTTGTTATTTGATAGTATAATAGCTAAAATAACTCTTGTCAGAGAGAATCTGTAAAATTAAAACAGGACAGACATAGTGCAGCCAATAGTGCAAAAAAGTATTTGAGAGTTTTATTGGTTCCACTCACATATATATGAGTCAGTACTGCATATCATCCACCAGAGGGTATGACACCTCAATTCCATTGAACATCTCTATGGGCTGTAAACTCAAAGGGATATGGACATAGTGCAATACAGCTTGTTCACATGTAAAAATGTATTTTGACAAAAACACACACACAAAGATAAAAGGTTTAAAACATACAAATATCACCCAATGGGTTACTGGAAGTCCAATTCGTCCCAGAGCCAGCGGTATCAGGTCTCCCAAACAGGGTCCAGTTGATTAGAGCCTTATGCTTCACACTGTCCTTTATTACATTGCTGACATGCCTGGGATTCGAACCCATTGCCTGTGGCATTGTAGTCAGAAAACCTATTCATTGAGCTATCTGCCCATGCATAGAAAGGTAGAGAATTCTAATCTAGAGAATTCTAACTATTTGAAGCTTACTTTGTACTTTGTGAAAAAATTATCAGCATTGCAGCTGAGTAGATCTATGTAGGGTGTGGCTGCAAGAGATTGGATTTGTGGCTGCACACGATATAGATCTGCTCAATTGTTAAGCTGATTATTATTTTTTTTACAAAGTACTGGTAGCTTCATATAGGTATAATAGTTTTTATGCAGGATCAAATAGCTCAATGAGTAGGGTGTTTGATTAGAATTCAACATGTTATAAGTTTGAATCCTGGGTAGGCAGTGTATTGGAATTTGTTATTTAATAAAGGGTATTGCAACTGAATAACAACAAGCTATCAAGTTAAGTGCATGAATGTGGCATTAAGGGGATTCGTGTCCAAATACATTTTGTTGCAGTGGTCTATAAATGTGTGTATTAAAAGAATGGGTGGTTGGAGGGAGGGGTGGGGGCGCTAATGCTCTCTCTGGCACAGGACACCAAAAAGTCTACTTACGTCTCTGAGTCTTTGTTTTGAATATTGTATGCACACCCATGGAAATAGTGATGTAAAATTTTTTTTACATTTAAAATATTTATATATAACACATAAGTAAATAGTGATGAAATTAATGATATTTTGATTGTGGTGATGTTACCTCTATAACATAACTGTGCTGCCACCTGAATCACACGATTAATTTTGAAAGGGTTCTGTGATGGCATGCATGACTGGACACACACCTGGTTACCATGGCCTATCTATCATCAGTGCAGGGTGTGCAGTGCACACTGACCTATAGCTAATATATCCTACAATATTTACAGTAGTGGGTGAGGTATTGCTATTACTAGACAAGGGTCCTACCACTACATTCCACATATAATTTTTGACATCACTATTCAGGTAGATGGAGGCTGTCAGAGATTTGGAGTTCTGCTTAACATTGCATCTATTATTTGGAGTTCTGCTTTTGGATTCTGCAGAATGCCATTCATATAGTGCCACTCCACATAGTGCCATTCCAGAGAGTGCCACTCCACATAGTGCCATTCCACAGAGTGCCACTCCACATAGTACCATTCCAGAGAGTGCCACTCCACATAGTGCCATTTCAGAGAGTGCCACTCCACATAGTGCCATTCCACATAGTACCATTCCAGAAAGTGCCACTCCACATAGTGCCATTCCAGAGAGTGCCACTCCACAGAGTGCCACTCCACATAGTGCCATTCCACATGGTGTCATGCCACAGGGTACCATTCCACAGAGTGCCATTCAAGAGAGTACCATTCTACAGTGTGCCACTGCACATAGAGCCATTCCACATGGCGTCATTCTACAGGGTACCATTCCACAGAGTGCCATTCCACATAGTGCCATTCCACATGGTATCATGCCACAGGGTACCATTCCACATAGTGCCATTCCACAGCGTGCCACTCCACATAGTACCATTCCAGAGAGTGCCACTCCATATAGTGCCATTCCACATGGTGTCATGCCACAGGGTACCATTCCACAGAGTGCTATTCAACAAAGTGCCATTCAAGAGCGTGCCATTCTACAGTGTGCCACTGCACATAGTGCCATTCCACATGGCGTCATTCTACAGGGTACCATTCCAAAGAGTGCCAATCCACATAGTGCCATTGCACATGGTGTCATGCCACAGGGTACCAGTCCACAGATTGCTATTCAACAAAGTGCCATTCAAGAGAGTGCCATTCTACAGTGTGCCCCTGCACAAAGTGCCATTCCACATGACGTAATTCTACAGGGTACCATTCCACATAGTGCCATTCCACATGGTGTCATTCTACAGGGTACCATTCCACTGAGTGTCATTCCACTGAGTGCCATTCCACATGGTGTCATTTCACAGGGTACCATTCCACAGAGTGCTATTCAACAAATTGCCATTCAAGAGCGTGCCATTCTACAGTGTGCCACTGCACATAGTGCCATTCCACATGGCGTCATTCTACAGGGTACCATTCCAAAGAGTGCCAATCCACATAGTGCCATTGCACATGGTGTCATGCCACAGGGTACCAGTCCACAGATTGCTATTCAACAAAGTGCCATTCAAGAGAGTGCCATTCTACAGTGTGCCCCTGCACATAGTGCCATTCCACATGGCGTAATTCTACAGGGTACCATTCCACATAGTGCCATTCCACATGGTGTCATTCTACAGGGTACCATTCCACTGAGTGCCATTCCACATAGTACCATTCCACATGGTGTCATTTCACAGGGTACCATTCCACAGAGTGCTATTCAACAAATTGCCATTCCATAGATTGTCATTGCAGAGTGCCTTTCCACAGAATTCCCATCTACAGAATGCCATTCCACAGTGTCTTTCTGTAGAGTGCAATTCCACAGAGTGCCATTTAACATTTGTGGCGTGACATTCAATAGAGTGCCATCCCACATCAGCAGAGTGCCATTTAACATCTGTACAATTAGAGCACTTAGAGGGGGGAAACATGGATAGTTGCTGGCCGACAACTGCTTATAAAGAAATCATAACACGCCCCTCTCACCACCACTGGCTATCTCTCCTGTCCATCAGGTAATCAGACCAAAACTTAAAGCAGCAACCAAAAGTATTGAAGGCCAGCCTTGTGTGATTTTACTCAGGTGTTTAGTTACTGAACCCTGGCTTGCGCTTAAATTCCACAGTGTGCAACTGCACAGAGGACCTAATTCAGATATGGACAGATGGTGCATTGCTGCTGCAGCAGGAGGCGCCTGATATAAGTAGATGCCTCCTGCACGCATTTGTGATCCAGTGCACCATCCCAGGACGCAGCATCGGATCACATGAGCCACCATCAGCCACTGCATGACCCATGGGTTCATGCAAGAAGGCCAATGGTTATTGCTTTCTGTTTTATAGAAAGAGATATATAGACTGACAGACATACAGAGAGACAGATAGATAGATAGATAGATAGATAGATAGATAGATAGATAGATAGATAGATAGATAGATAGATAGATAGATAGATAGATCGATCTATGTAACAGAATGTGGAATATGAATATATTTTTTGGAAGAGTTATCAGTTTTGCAAGACTAACTATCTCCAGCCCCATTAAATCCTCCCAAAGTGTGAAAATGACCAGACTGCAGCGGAATAATAATCCCATATCAGCACCTAGACAAGTAATTCCTCTGTGGACCATGATTTAAGAAGGACAATTCTAATTTGTGAATCCCAAAGGAAAGGAGCTTTCATGAAAGTGGACGGAGTTGGGTTAGAGGTGTGTTTTATGTGATATGGGGTCTGGAACGTAATTAGGGTGGAATTAATATTATCCCAATTTCACTAATTTTATTTGTGTAAATGTTTGGATATATTTTATACTAATAAATTAAAAGGCATGTGTTTATGATCATATAGAGGGACATTTATCTGATGCAATGAAAGCATGCTGTAACCCATAGCAACCACAGTCTGCCATTTTTCAAATTGAGTTTAGACATTAAAAAAAAAAATCAAAGGTCTGTCTGCTTTTGACTTAAGCATTTTTTATATTGACTCATATAACATAAACGACCATATAACATATCACAAGCAATTCTTTAAAGAGTATATAATTTGGTGCTATGTACAGTATCACATAGTCAAATAAATAGACTTAATAAACTTGCCAATTACTTCTGGCAATGTGCAATGTCTGTTTACTTGTGGACACCGACACAACATATTTCTTATTATGAAACTGTAACCACTCAGGAGCTGTTCTTATTCTTTAAAATCTTTTCACATCTTCATTGGAATACAGTATCTGCAAAACTATTTTGGATCAAATGCAATAGCCTGCAAATTGCAAACAGCGGCAAGAATTCGCCAATATAGACACTGGATTTAAAACCATTTTTATTTTTTTTTAGGCAAAACCAGGTTGAGCTTTCCTTAAAACAAATTGCTGCCTTTAACCTAGAAGTTACATTGCTGAATTCCTGATGATGGCCACAACTTACAGTCTATTATTACATTTGGGCCTCTGTAGTAATTAAATTACAATTTTGTTTCAAATTTCTCCTTTCCTGATCATGAAAATAGAGGCAGTGCCACTAGTGTAATTACTATCTATTTAGAAGTGTGTTTTTTATGACCAGTAATTATTTTTTATGAGCTATTGTAGGCTCTTTAGACAATAAAACATTCCCATAGATCTTACTGCCCCTTAAAGAAATAAATTAACAGGTATAATGTATGTGTGGCACATATTTTATTTGTAAACATTTTGTTCAACTTCTTTCATTCAACAAATGGTGTTAAAAAGTAAAAGTTCATCTTAAAATATCACTGACCGAAATTCATGGAAATGCATTTGTGAAAAATGTAAAATTTGGTGTGTGTTTTTTTTAAATAGATTTTCTCCCACAAATGACAAATTTGTAATTTACTTTCATTAAAATGTTAAACTTAATCTTTAAATTCACGTGACACTTGTTGATTCTTTTTGTTAATTTTCAAGAAATGCTCTTTTTACTTTTTTTTAACTACCGTCAAAGTTATTAAATAGCTAATATTTTTTATTGTATAATATTCACTTTATCTTAAGTATTTAAGTATTTTAATCTGAAGCGAGCTTTCACCGGGGTCTCCAAACAGAAACAATGGACTTCTCTTCAAAAAGGGAAAGTGGGATTGTGCCTTTTTACCGTAAACTCCCCACTTTCATGATTCATTAAACCTATTTTCTATGTGTGCAATCGGACCTGACTCATTACATTTACATGCATGATGGAGGTGAAATACTGTCAGGAGCTGAAGGGACATCGGATAGATGAGTTTCTGGGGACTAACAGTATCATTAAAGGCTAAAAATGCATCAACAAATATAATAGAAATATTTGAGTTTTTGTCTCTGTGTGATTGCGTCTATCATTTTATTTATTTATTTTTTTGTAAAGTGAAAATCATATTAATTAATAGGATAATGGCAAATGATCAAACAGCTTGTAAAACCTAAGACTATGAACAAGTTTGCAGCAAATCACAGGTCATTGCATGAGCGGTTGTATCATTATGTCTATTCAGGTCAGTGCATAACCTGTTGTATATATTATTATGCCACGTAATGCAATAAAGCAATAAATTGTTGAAAGATTGCTGTGTTTTCTTAGAACATTCAAACTGATTTAGTTACTTTAAGACTGTTTCCTTAAGGAATGAAGTGAGAAAGGTGAGATGACATATGATCACTATCAATGATCCCATACATAGGTGAATATATATATTTGGGCAAAATAAATAAATTATGGAATAAAAGCATGTGTGTGTGTGTGTGTGTGTGTGTGTGTGTGTGTGTGTGTGTGTGTGTGTATGTACAGTATATATATATACATATATATATGTTTATATATATATATATATATATATATATATATATACATAAATACACACGCATATATATATCTACACACACACACTATACACACCGTTAAGTACTGTATTATTTTTTGCCATAAGAGAAAGATTTAGTAGTTTTCCACTTAATTTAAATGAAAAGAAGTACTACCTTACATATTGCACGGATAATGTAAGGGCTAGGGGGAACAAAACAGGCTTTGTAATGTGACCACCTCCTAAAGTTGTTGCAAAGAAACTTTTCCCCTTCGTATCTGCTAACCAATTCTAATTAATGCTGAGCATTCCTCTACTGAAATCATTGAAGGCGTAACAAGCAGTGGGGGAAAAAGACATTTTTGAATGCTGGTGATTGCCCTGTTAGAATTATACGACTGAATGCCAGAGCCTGCTAACTTACTGTCTATTAAACCAAAGCTTTCAAAGAGAAATGCATCTACAAAAGCTGTCAATCTTCCTTGCCCCGAAAGCCTGGGTTCACATGGATTCAAGTGACAGGCCCCCTCCCCCTATGCACAATACATCAATCTGTCTCTCCCACAAGCACCCACAGCCCATTGTGCAGGCCGCAGGTGCCTATTATAGCACCCATGACTGCCTCCCTCAGCTCCTCCCCTGAGAAACAGGAACTTCAGACAATAGAGCACTGTGGGAATATGATGATGGGTGTTTTAGGGTAATAGACAGATGGTAAATGGTACATGGGTGGTACAGAAAGGTGTGTTTAAGTTACTTCTACAAAATGTTCAACTTTTTACCACAATACCGGCAGGCACTAGAATTGTATACCTATGTATTTGTAAGTTTATTCCTGATTTGATATTGGGGGCACAGCACTTGCTACCCATCTTATACTTTGAGAAAGAATAGATCGTGCAGTTACAGATAGATATATTGCTGATGTAAAGAGAATCTAGGACATGCGATAATACAGACTCACAATGTTACTTACATAGATACACACACACATACAGATATAATTGGAAAACACTCTACGTGAGTGAGTTTGTATTATAGCAGGCCCCCGGACTCACTTCGCTGCATATTAATGCATATGAAAATAGTTCACATATCCTGAAAATAAATAAGATGTTTCATGCTTGTCAGATACATTTCTAGGGATACAAGCCTCACAGCTACAAATGGGGACTTGAACCACAAACAAAAGTTCCCTGTCAAGCAGTATCAATAAAGGACCACATCAGCAATTTAAGGGGATTTCTATGATAATCTTGCACCACTTTAGAACAGTATCTTATGGAACTGCCTGCTATGATAGTTTTCTAATCCTGTTCATAACAATATGTATTTCTGTAATAACAATACACATACATACATACATACATACATACATACATACATACATACATACAGTACATACACACAAACTCAGTATTAATGCACAAGTGACATCAATATTAGGGATGTGCACTTGAAATTTTTCGGGTTTTGTGTTTTGGTTTTGGGTTCGGTTCCGCGGCCGTGTTTTGGGTTCGACCGCGTTTTGGCAAAACCTCACCGAATTTTTTTTGTCGGATTCGGGTGTGTTTTGGATTTGGGTGTTTTTTTAAAAAAAACCCTAAAAAACAGCTTAAATCATAGAATGTGGGGGTCATTTTGATCCCAAAGTATTATTAACCTCAAAAACCATAATTTCCACTAATTTTCAGTCTATTCTGAATACCTCACACCTCACAATATTATTTTTAGTCCTAAAATTTGCACCGAGGTCGCTGAATGACTAAGCTAAGCGACGCTAGTGGCCAACACAAACACCTGGCCCATCTAGGAGTGGCACTGCAGTGTCACGCAGGATGGCCCTTCCAAAAAACACTCCCCAAACAGCACATGACGCAAAGAAAAAAAGAGGCGCAATGAGGTAGCTGTGTGAGTAAGCTAAGCGACCCTAGTGGCCGACACAAACACCTGGCCCATCTAGGAGTGGCACTGCAGTGTCACGCAGGATGGCCCTTCCAAAAAACACTCCCCAAACAGCACATGACGCAAAGAAGAAAAAAAGAGGCGCAATGAGGTAGCTGTGTGAGTAAGATAAGCGACCCTAGTGGCCGACACAAACACCTGGCCCATCTAGGAGTGGCACTGCAGTGTCACGCAGGATGGCCCTTCCAAAAAACACTCCCCAAACAGCACATGACGCAAAGAAAGAAAAAAAGAGGCGCAATGAGGTAGCTGTGTGAGTAAGCTAAGCGACCCTAGTGGCCGACACAAACACCTGTCCCATCTAGGAGTGGCACTGCAGTGTCACGCAGGATGGCCCTTCCAAAAAACACTCCCCAAACAGCACATGACGCAAAGAAGAAAAAAAGAGACGCAATGAGGTAGCTGTGTGAGTAAGATAAGCGACCCTAGTGGCCGACACAAACACCTGGCCCATCTAGGAGTGGCACTGCAGTGTCACGCAGGATGGCCCTTCCAAAAAACACTCCCCAAACAGCACATGACGCAAAGAAGAAAAAAAGAGGCGCAATGAGGTAGCTGTGTGAGTAAGATAAGCGACCCTAGTGGCCGACACAAACACCTGGCCCATCTAGGAGTGGCACTGCAGTGTCACGCAGGATGGCCCTTCCAAAAAACACTCCCCAAACAGCACATGACGCAAAGAAGAAAAAAAGAGGCGCAATGAGGTAGCTGTGTGAGTAAGCTAAGCGACCCTAGTGGCCGACACAAACACCTGGCCCATCTAGGAGTGGCACTGCAGTGTCACGCAGGATGGCCCTTCCAAAAAATCCTCCCCAAACAGCACATGACGCAAAGAAGAAAAAAAGAGGCGCAATGAGGTAGCTGTGTGAGTAAGATAAGCGACCCTAGTGGCCGACACAAACACCTGGCCCATCTAGGAGTGGCACTGCAGTGTCACGCAGGATGGCCCTTCCAAAAAACACTCCCCAAACAGCACATGACGCAAAGAAGAAAAAAAGAGGCGCAATGAGGTAGCTGTGTGAGTAAGCTAAGCGACCCTAGTGGCCGACACAAACACCTGGCCCATCTAGGAGTGGCACTGCAGTGTCACGCAGGATGGCCCTTCCAAAAAACACTCCCCAAACAGCACATGACGCAAATAAAAATGAAAGAAAAAAGAGGTGCAAGATGGAATTGTCCTTGGGCCCTCCCACCCACCCTTATGTTGTATAAACAGGACATGCACACTTTAACCAACCCATCATTTCAGTGACAGGGTCTGCCACACGACTGTGACTGAAATGACGGGTTGGTTTGGACCCCCACCGAAAAAGAAGCAATTAATCTCTCCTTGCACAAACTGGCTCTACAGAGGCAAGATGTCCACCTCATCATCATCCTCCGATATATCACCGTGTACATCCCGCTCCTCACAGATTATAAATTCGTCCCCACTGGAATCCACCATCTCAGCTCCCTGTGTACTTTGTGGAGGCAATTGCTGCTGGTCAATGTCTCCACGGAGGAATTGATTATAATTAATTTTAATGAACATCATCTTCTCCACATTTTCTGGAAGTAACCTCGTACGCAGATTGCTGACAAGGTGAGCGGCGGCACTAAACACTCTTTCGGAGTACACACTTGTGGGATGGCAACTTAGGTAGAATAAAGCCAGTTTGTGCAAGGGCCTCCAAATTGCCTCTTTTTCCTGCCAGTATAAGTACGGACTGTCTGACGTGCCTACTTGGATGCGGTCACTCATATAATCCTCCACCATTCTTTCAATGGGGAGAGAATCATATGCAGTGACAGTAGACGACATGTCCGTAATCGTTGTCAGGTCCTTCAGTCCGGACCAGATGTCAGCATCAGCAGTCGCTCCAGACTGCCCTGCATCACCGCCAGCGGGTGGGCTCAGAATTCTGAGCCTTTTCCTCGCACCCCCAGTTGCGGGAGAATGTGAAGGAGGAGATGTTGACAGGTCGCATTCCGCTTGACTTGACAATTTTGTCACCAGCAGGTCTTTGAACCCCAGCAGACTTGTGTCTGCCGGAAAGAGAGATCCAAGGTAGGTTTTAAATCTAGGATCGAGCACGGTGGCCAAAATGTAGTGCTCTGATTTCAACAGATTGACCACCCGTGAATCCTTGTTAAGCGAATTAAGGGCTCCATCCACAAGTCCCACATGCCTAGCGGAATCGCTCCCTTTTAGCTCCTCCTTCAATGCCTCCAGCTTCTTCTGCAAAAGCCTGATGAGGGGAATGACCTGACTCAGGCTGGCAGTGTCTGAACTGACTTCACGTGTGGCAAGTTCAAAAGGTTGCAGAACCTTGCACAACGTTGAAATCATTCTCCACTGCGCTTGAGACAGGTACATTCCACCTCCTATATCGTGCTCAATTGTATAGGCTTGAATGGCCTTTTGCTGCTCCTCCAACCTCTGAAGCATATAGAGGGTTGAATTCCACCTCGTTACCACTTCTTGCTTCAGATGATGGCAGGGCAGGTTCAGGCGTTTTTGGTGGTGCTCCAGTCTTCTGTACGTGGTGCCTGTACGCCGAAAGTGTCCCGCAATTCTTCTGGCCACCGACAGCATCTCTTGCACGCCCCTGTCGTTTTTTAAAAAATTCTGCACCACCAAATTCAAGGTATGTGCAAAACATGGGACGTGCTGGAATTTGCCCATATTTAATGCACACACAATATTGCTGGCATTGTCCGATGCCACAAATCCACAGGAGAGTCCAATTGGGGTAAGCCATTCCGCGATGATCTTCCTCAGTTGCCGTAAGAGGTTTTCAGCTGTGTGCGTATTCTGGAAACCGGTGATACAAAGCGTAGCCAGCCTAGGAAAGAGTTGGCGTTTGCGAGATGCTGCTACTGGTGCCGCCGCTGCTGTTCTTGCGGCGGGAGTCCATACATCTACCCAGTGGGCTGTCACAGTCATATAGTCCTGACCCTGCCCTGCTCCACTTGTCCACATGTCCGTGGTTAAGTGGACATTGGGTACAACTGCATTTTTTAGGACACTGGTGAGTCTTTTTCTGACGTCCGTGTACATTCTCGGTATCGCCTGCCTAGAAAAGTGGAACCTAGATGGTATTTGGTAACGGGGGCACACTACCTCAAGAAATTGTCTAGTTCCCTGTGAACTAACGGCGGATACCGGACGCACGTCTAACACCAACATAGTTGTCAAGGCCTCAGTTATCCGCTTTGCAACAGGATGACTGCTGTGATATTTCATCTTCCTCGCAAAGGACTGTTGGACAGTCAATTGCTTGGTGGAAGTAGTAAAAGTGGGCTTACGAATTCCCCTCTGGGATGACCATCGACTCCCAGCAGCAACAACAGCAGCGCCAGCAGCAGTAGGCGTTACACGCAAGGATGCATCGGAGGAATCCCAGGCAGGAGAGGACTCGTCAGAATTGCCAGTGACATGGCCTGCAGGACTATTGGCATTCCTGGGGAAGGAGGAAATTGACACTGAGGGAGTTGGTGGGGTGGTTTGCGTGAGCTTGGTTACAAGAGGAAGGGATTTACTGGTCAGTGGACTGCTTCCGCTGTCGCCCAAAGTTTTTGAACTTGTCACTGACTTATTATGAATGCGCTGCAGGTGACGTATAAGGGAGGATGTTCCGAGGTGGTTAACGCCCTTACCCCTACTTATTACAGCTTGACAAAGGCAACACACGGCTTGACAAATGTCCGCATTTCTGGTGAAATACTTCCACACCGAAGAGCTGATTTTTTTTGTATTTTCACCAGGCATGTCAACGGCCCTATTGCTCCCACGGACAACAGGTGTCTCCCCGGGTGCCTGACTTAAACAAACCACCTCACCATCAGAATCCTCCTTGTCAATTTCCTCCCCAGCGCCAGCAACACCCATATCCTCCTCATCCTGGTGTACTTCAACACTGACATCTTCAATCTGACTATCAGGAACTGGACTGCGGGTGCTCCTTCCAGCACTTGCAGGGGGCTCCTTCCAGCACTTGCAAATGGTGGAAGGCGCATGCTCTTCACGTCCAGTGTTGGGAAGGTCAGGCATCGCAACCGACACAATTGGACTCTCCTTGTGGATTTGGGATTTCGAAGAACGCACAGTTCTTTGCGGTGCTTTTGCCAGCTTGAGTCTTTTCAGTTTTCTAGCGAGAGGCTGAGTGCTTCCATCCTCATGTGAAGCTGAACCACTAGCCATGAACATAGGCCAGGGCCTCAGCCGTTCCTTGCCACTCCGTGTGGTAAATGGCATATTGGCAAGTTTACGCTTCTCCTCCGACAATTTTATTTTAGATTTTGGAGTCCTTTTTTTACTGATATTTTGTGTTTTGGATTTTACATGCTCTGTACTATGACATTGGGCATCGGCCTTGGCAGACGACGTTGCTGGCATTTCATCGTCTCGGCCATGACTAGTGGCAGCAGCTTCAGCACGAGGTGGAAGTGGATCTTGATCTTTCCCTAATTTTGGAACCTCAACATTTTTGTTCTCCATATTTTAATAGGCACAACTAAAAGACACAGAGGTAGCTACAGCCGTGGACTACCGTACTGTGTCTGCTGCTAATATAGACTGGATGATAATGAGATGAAATCAATATATATATATATAATATCACTAGTACTGCAGCTGGACAGGTATATATATTTATTATGTAATGACTGATGACGGACCTGCTGGACACTGTCAGCTCAGCAGCACCGCAGACTGCTACAGTAAGCTACTATAGTAGTATGTATAAAGAAGAAAGAAAAAGAAAAAACCACGGGTAGGTGGTATACAATTATGGATGGACGAGCGACTGCCGACACAGAGGTAGCTACAGCCGTGGACTACCGTACTGTGTCTGCTGCTAATATAGACTGGATGATAATGAGATGAAATCAATATATATATATATAATATCACACTAGTACTGCAGCCGGACAGGTATATATATTTATTATGTAATGACTGATGACGGACCTGCTGGACACTGTCAGCTCAGCAGCACCGCAGACTGCTACAGTAAGCCACTATAGTAGTATGTATAAAGAAGAAAGAAAAAAAAAAACACGGGTAGGTGGTATACAATTATGGATGGACGAGCGACTGCCGACACAGAGGTAGCTACAGCCGTGGACTACTGTACCGTGTCTGCTGCTAATATAGACTGGATGATAATGAGATGAAATCAATATATATATATATATATAATATCACTAGTACTGCAGCCGGACAGGTATATATATTTATTATGTAATGACTGATGACGGACCTGCTGGACACTGTCAGCTCAGCAGCACCGCAGACTGCTACAGTAAGCTACTATAGTAGTATGTATAAAGAAGAAAGAAAAAAAAAAAACACGGATAGGTGGTATACAATTATGGATGGACGAGCGACTGCCGACACAGAGGTAGCTACAGCCGTGAACTACCGTACTGTGTCTGCTGCTAATATAGACTGGATGATAATGAGATGAAATCAATATATATATATATAATATCACTTGTACTGCAGCCGGACAGGTATATATATTTATTATGTAATGACTGATGACGGACCTGCTGGACACTGTCAGCTCAGCAGCACCACAGACTGCTACAGTAAGCTACTATAGTAGTATGTATAAAGAAGAAAGAAAGAAAAAACCACGGGTAGGTGGTATACAATTATGGATGGACGAGCGACTGCCGACACAGAGGTAGCTACAGCCGTGGACTACCGTACTGTGTCTGCTGCTAATATAGACTGGATGATAATGAGATGAAATCAATATATATATATATATATATATATATATATAATATCACTAGTACTGCAGCCGGACAGGTATATATATTTATTATGTAATGACTGATGACGGACCTGCTGGACACTGTCAGCTCAGCAGCACCGCAGACTGCTACAGTAAGCTACTATAGTAGTATGTATAAAGAAGAAAGAAAAAAAAAAACCACGGTTAGGTGGTATACAATTATGGATGGACGAGCGACTGCCGACACAGAGGTAGCTACAGCCGTGGACTACCGTACTGTGTCTGCTGCTAATATAGACTGGATGATAATGAGATGAAATCAATATATATATATATAATATCACTAGTACTGCAGCCGGACAGGTATATATATTTATTATGTAATGACTGATGACGGACCTGCTGGACACTGTCAGCTCAGCAGCACCGCAGACTGCTACAGTAAGCTACTATAGTAGTATGTATAAAGAAGAAAGAAAAAAAAAAACCACGGGTAGGTGGTATACAATATTATATATATATATATTATATATAATTATATATATATATATATATATATATATATATATATATATTAAACTCACTGGTGGTGATTATTAAACTGGTGGTCAGGTCACTGGTCAGTGGTCACACTATCAGCAACTTGCAAGTAGTACTCCTAAGCAGACAATCACAATATATATTATACTGGTGGTCAGTGTGGTCACAATGGCAGTGTGGCACTCTGGCAGCAAAAGTGTGCACTGTACGTTATATGTACTCCTGAGTCCTGCTCTCAGACTCTAACTGCTCCCCACTGTCAGTGTCTCCCCCACAAGTCAGATAATACAGTCACACTATCTATCACTTCAGCAAGTAACTACTAGTACTCCTCCTAATGCTCCCCAAAATTACTACTGTGTCTCTCTCTACTGTCTCACTCTCTTCTCTATAAACGGAGAGGACGCCAGCCACGTCCTCTCCCTATGAATCTCAATGCACGTGTGAAAATGGCGGCGACGCGCGGCTCCTTATATAGAATCCGAGTCTCGCGATAGAATCCGAGCCTCGCGATAATCCGACAGCGGGATGATGACGTTCGGGCGCGCTCGGGTTAACCGAGCAAGGCGGGAAGATCCGAGTCGCTCGGCCCCGTGTGAAAAAAACTGTAGTTCGGGCGGGTTCGGATTCCGAGGAACCGAACCCGCTCATCCCTAATCAATATATCTTAATCCTTCTGTGAAATTGTAAAATACTGTATATCTGTGTGTGTTGTGTGTGTGTGTGTGTGTGTGTGTGTGTGTGTGTGTGTGTGTGTGTGTGTATATATATATGTTTCGCTTACATTTGTTGAGTAGTAAAAGCATTACCTACATTTGTTGAGTGTGTATGGTGGCTGACCCTCCTGCAAGGTACATTCTTTCTTATATGGCTATATATGTACAGTATCTTTATATTAGGTATCCAACTGGAAGATAGCAATTTCTGCCAACTCCAAAGTACAGTAGTGCAGTTCCAGCTCATTTGTGAGGCTAAAAACCTTTGCAGCACAAAAAATAAAAAATTCACTACAGTTAAGATCATATGTGTCGATAACAAGTCATTTAAATGTCTCCCCCTTCAAAATGAACAATCGTGCAGGTCAGGGCGTAACCTGTTGTATTAATACGTCTATTCTGCAGGGATGAGGAACATCCACTGTCATCTTATTATCCTACTATACATGAGCCTACTTTGGAATGAGCTTCCTTTTACACTGTGCCCCCAAAAAATAAATAATCAGACACACAGTACACAGTCTTGACACACACAGTCCTCATGCATCATATGCTGGGTACTAACTAGATGTGTACCCAGCACAACATTGCAGGCGTCAGGACCTGGTATCAGCACATACACATACACACTTGCCGATGCGGCAGCAACCATTCATGCAGGGCCGATGGAGGATCTCGCTGACGATGCGTGGGAACGCACATCATCAGCGACATAGGGGTATATTTACTAAGATTCGTAATTTCCGAAAATAGGTCAAAGTTCAATCACGAATGACATCGAGAGTGTAAAACTGCAACTTTTTGAATTTATTACGATGGATTTACTAAGCTGTCGTATTCGTGTTTTTCTTTTCTTCCGATGTCGATGTCATTCGTTTTTTTTTTCCTAATTTTACGGCAGTGATTAGCAAAACACTGCCGTTTTTTTTTACAATCAATCTCGGCCGGATCTGTGTGATCCGTGCTGGGGTTCTTTTTATTTTTTATTTTTAATTAAACAATGTAAAATCCCCCCAAAAAATGCGTGGGGTCCCCCCTCCTAAGCATAACCAGCCTCGGGCTCTTTGAGCCGATCCTGGTTGCAGAAATATGGGAAAAAAATGACAGGGGTTCCCCCATATTTAAGCAACCAGCATCGGGCTCTGCGCCTGGTCCTGGTCCCAAAAATACGGGGGACAAAAAGAGTAGGGGTCCCCCGTATTTTTAAAACCAGCACCGGGCTCCACTAGCTGGACAGATAATGCCACAGCCGGGGGTCACTTTTATATAGTGCCCTGCGGCCGTGGCATCAAAAATCCAACTAGTCACCCCTGGCCGGGGTACCATGGGGGAGTGGGGACCCCTTCAATCAAGGGGTCCCCCCCCCCCAGCCACCCAAGGGCCAGGGGTGAAGCCCGAGGCTGTCCCCCCCCATCCAATGGGCTGCGGATGGGGGGGCTGATAGCCTTTGTTGTAAAATAAAAGATATTGTTTTTAGTAGCAGTACTACAAGTCCCAGCAAGCCTCCCCCGCATGCTGGTACTTGGAGAACCACAAGTACCAGCATGCGGCGGAAAAACGGGCCCGCTGGTACCTGTAGTACTACCACTAAAAAAATACCCAAAAAAACACAAGACACACACACCGTGAAAGTATAATTTTATTACATACATACACACATACATACATACTTACCTTATGTTCCCACGCAGGTCGGTCCTCTTCTCCAGTAGAATCCAAGGGGTACCTGTTGAATAAATTCTACTCACGAGATCCAGGGGTCCAGGCTCCTCGGCAAATCCAGGGATAATCCACGTACTTGAATAAAACAAAAAAACGGTTGCCCGACCACGAACTGAAAGGTGACCCATGTTTGCACATGGGTCACCTTCCCACGAATGCCAGAAACCCACTTTGCCTTCTGGCTAAGTGGGTTTCTTCAGCCAATCAGGGAGTGCCACGTTGTAGCACTCTCCTGATCAGCTGTGTGCTGCTGTCCTCACTGACAGGCAGCACGCGGCAGTGTTACAATGTTGCGCCTATGCGCTACATTGTAACCAATGGTGGGAACTTTCTGCTCAGCGGTGACGTCACTTTAGGTCAACCGCAGGGCAGAAAGTTCCCACCATTGGTTACAATGTAGCGCATAGGCGCTACATTGTAACACTGCCGTGTGCTGCCTGTCAGTGAGGACAAGAGCACACAGCCGATCAGGAGGGTGCTACAACGTGGCACTCCCTGATTGGCTGAAGAAACCCACTTAGCCAGAAGGCAAAGTGGGTTTCTGGCATTCGTGGGAAGGTGACCCATGTGCAAACATGGGTCACCTTTCAGTTCGTGGTCGGGCAACCGTTTTTTTGTTTTATTCAAGTACGTGGATTATCCCTGGATTTGCCGAGGAGCCTGGACCCCTGGATCTCGTGAGTAGAATTTATTCAACAGGTACCCCTTGGATTCTACTGGAGAAGAGGACCGACCTGCGTGGGAACATAAGGTAAGTATGTATGTATGTGTGTATGTATGTAATAAAATTATACTTTCACGGTGTGTGTGTCTTGTGTTTTTTTGGGTATTTTTTTAGTGGTAGTACTACAGGTACCAGCGGGCCCGTTTTTCCGCCGCATGCTGGTACTTGTGGTTCTCCAAGTACCAGCATGCGGGGGAGGCTTGCTGGGACTTGTAGTACTGCTACTAAAAACAATATCTTTTATTTTACAACAAAGGCTATCAGCCCTCCCATCCGCAGCCCATTGGATGGGGGGGGGACAGCCTCGGGCTTCACCCCTGGCCCTTGGGTGGCTGGGGGGGGGGGACCCCTTGATTGAAGGGGTTCCCACTCCCCCAGGGTACCCCGGCCAGGGGTGACTAGTTGGATTTTTGATGCCACGGCCGCAGGGCGCTGTATAAAAGTGACCCCCGGCTGTGGCATTATCTGTCCAGCTAGTGGAGCCCGGTGCTGGTTTTAAAAATACGGGGGACCCCTACTCTTTTTTCCCCCCGTATTTTTGGGACCAGGACCAGGCGCAGAGCCCGATGCTGGTTGCTTAAATATGGGGGAACCCCTGTCATTTTTTTCACCATATTTCTGCAACCAGGATCGGCTCAAAGAGCCCGAGGCTGGTTATGCTTAGGAGGGGGGACCCCACGCAATTTTTTTTGAAAAAATAAGCACTTTCCCACCCCTTCCCACTGATATACATGCACGGATCTCATGGATCCGTGCATGCCTATCCAATCACGAATAAAAAAAAAAGGTCTGTTTTTTTTTAGCACTTTTTTACGAGTTGTAATTTTTCACGGCAGTGTTTGTTCTTTTTTGGCTTTGCACTTCTTAGTAAATGACCGAGATTCATACTTAAACAGCCGCGTTTTGACCGATGGTGTATTCATTCGTAATTTTTTACCTGAACTTGCAAAAAATTACGAATGCCCTCATCACTGCCGTGATTAGTGTTTAGTAAATTACCGAGATTAACCGAGATGACACTTTGAAGAAAAAACGGCATCTCGGTCAAAATCGGGAGCTTAGTAAATATACCCCATAGTGCGTATACACGTGACTATTTAAGCAATGTGTCATTCCGGTCTGCCGGAATTGGGCACATCGTTCAAAATATCATCTAGTGTACCCAGCTTTACACTTCTCCATCACAGTATACACACATACATAGACCTACCTCCATAATATATACAGTACATAATATATACTGTGTGTATATATATATATATATATATATATATATACTTTTTTTAATCGACTTTGTAATAATACAACCCCTGTGATGCACTCAGTAATTTCCTTTAGTGAAAAGTGAAAGTGCAGAAATTGTATCTGAGAAGAATAAAAAACAGTATGTGCTCAAATAGTGTAGGATCTTCAATACACCTTTAGTAATCAAATACTCATTGCCAGTGCCGTAACTAGCCATTTTAGCGCTGTGTGCAAGAAACGACAGTGGCGCCCCCCCCCCCATGCAAGACAGGGGCAGTGCGCGCCGCAGGCGCGCATAAAATTTATAGGGGCGTGGCTTCACGGGGAAGGGGCGTGCCCACAAAATAACAGCAATTCATACTACGGTGCACAGTAGTCTACATTATTCAAATTACGCTGCACAGTAGCGCCACTACACCAGGTAGAGCCCCTTTTATACATTACAGCAGACAGCGTCCCCATTTTTACACATTACGGCAGCCAGTCCCCCTCTTTAGTCTTTACACATTGCGGCAGCCAGGCCCCCTCTTTACACATTGCGGCAGCCAGGCACCCTTTTTACACATTGCGGCAGCCAGACCCCCTTTTTATACATTGTGGCAGCCAGTCCCCCTTTTTACACATTGCGGCAGCCAGGACCCCATTTTACACATTGCGGCAGCCAGGACCCCATTTTACACATTGCGGCAGCCAGGACCCCCCCTTTTTACACATTACGGCAGCCAGTCCCCCTTTTTACACATTGCGGCAGCCAGGACCCCTTTTTACACATTGCGGCAGCCAGGACCCCATTTTACACATTGCGGCAGCCAGGACCCCCCCTTTTTACACATTACGGCAGCCAGTCCCCCTTTTTACACATTGCGGCAGCCAGGACCCCATTTTACACATTGCGGCAGCCAGTCCCCCTTTTTACACATTGCGGCAGCCAGGACCCCATTTTACACATTGCGGCAGCCAGGCCCCCTTTTTACACATTGCGGCAGCCAGGACCCCATTTTACACATTGCGGCAGCCAGACCCCCTTTTTATACATTGCGGCAGCCAGGACCCCTTTTTACACATTGCGGCAGACGGTGTCCCCCTGAGAGAGAGAGAGAGAGAGAGAGAGAGAGAAAGAGAGAGAAAGAGAAAGAGAGAGAGAGAGAGAGAGAGAGAGAGAGAGAGACATACTTACCTTCTCCCCGCTGACAGGCTCCTCGTGCAGCTCCCTCTCGGTGCAGGCTGTGTGAGGTGAGAAGGAGGAGGAGGGAGGGGGAGCAGGGAGCCGCAGCAGCGCTATTTGATTGGTAGTAAGCGCCGCTGCAGCATCCCCCTCTCCTTCTGTATTGGTTGCCTGGCGCTGCTGTGGATGCTGGGATGAAGGAACCGCATCCCAGCATCCATAGCAGCGCCGGGCAGCCAATACAGAAGGAGAGGGGGATGCTGCAGCGGCGCTTACTACCAATCAAATAGCGCTGCTGTGGCTCCCTGCTCCCCCTCCCTCCTCCTCCTTGAACCCGGCGCTGGTCTCTCTCCTCCAGCGCGGCGCACGGCGCACACAGAGGCGGCATGTAATGAGTCAATTTGACTCATTACATGCCGCTGGCCGTTGCGCCCCCAGGGCAACTGCGCTGTGTGCCAAGCCCCCTTTGCACACATGTAGTTACGGCCCTGCTCATAGCCAAGGGTGTAGCTACCATGGGTGCAGGCAGTGCAAAGTGAAAGTTACATGTGTTATACACATTTTTCGCCATTGGGTGGTACGTAGGGGTCCTTTCAAACTTTTTCATTAGGGCCTGCAATATATCTAGGTATGCCCCTGGACCTGCTCATTGTAGTGTGGTATAAAATTAACTGGAGGGCATTTTAATGTTATATAATATGAACCAGGGCACTGTAATGAGGCACAATATAAACGGGGAGCACTAATAATCATAATGTGAATTGGGGGTACCATGCGGTATAATGTATACTGGCAGCTCTAAAATGTGACATAGGGTGAACTTAAGCACTACTGTGATTCATAAAAGAAATTAGGGCACTGCTATGGGGCATAACATTAAATAAGGCTCTACTATGGTTTAGAAAATGAACTAGGGCACTATTATCGGGCATAAAATGAAAAACTGCTGCAGAGAAGTGCGTCTCTAGAAAAATTGGGACAGAGGCCCCTTCAAAATGTTGCTATGGGGCCCACAAAGTTCTGGCTACACCCCTGCTCATAGTGAAAGCCTTGCACCAAAATTAAATAATTCAATAGCTAATCTTAAAAATCTCTTTATGTAGTGGATCCCTCCGACAATATAATCGATGTACCAAATTCCTCAGATTAACATAAAATAATTTAATACACATAGCGTAATACTGTATAAAAGTTCCTATTTATTCCAAGCCAAAATATATAACTCACAAGATACACATTCTGGATACTGGCTCAATGTGTTAGTCCATATTCCTCCTTCTGTCACCCAAGGGGAATATGGAAAAGACAATTCCAGAAACCCAGCTTCAGTGTTTCAGAAATCCCTGATGCATTTCATCCATGGAGGACTTTTTCTCACGTATGCAAAGCTTAGAAAGTGCTTGTTCCCACAAAGACAGAATTTGCAGACCTCAGTGTACTGTAAGTGCATGTAGATTATGATAACTACTAGCAATATGATATCCCAGCTGACGGGATGCCGGCAGTCAGAATACCGACGCCAACATCCCGATAGTGTAAATCCCAACAGGGGGGAGGTAAGACTGTTCTCCCCTCACCCCTACCCCTAACTTCCCCCCTTAGTGCCTGAACCTAACCTCCCCCTGGTGGTGCCTAAACCTACCCCCCCCCTCCCCTTCCCCTCAGTTTAACCCTAATCCCCACAGGTGATGCCTAAACCTAAATCCCCCCCAGGCCCTAGCTCTAATCCGCCCCTATACTCATGGTTGGGATGCTGCTATTGGGATTCTGGAGTCAGTCCCCTGACCGACATCGGGTCCCGACAGCTGGCATCTTAATCGCATCCTGAAAATGCAACAGAAGTAAATGTAATCACATCTTAATTTTCAAAGAGCTCTACATATAAGCAGGGGTTAAAGTGAGCCGGAACGGGCCGGAACTGCGTTCCGTCAGTTCCACCAGGAGACGGAACGCAGTTCCGCCTCCCCCGGCTCACCTAACCTGATGTCCCGGGCGGCGCTGCAGGGAGATGCCGGGCGCCCGCTGAGATTGCGTTACCAGCGGGCGCCCGTCTCCCTCTCCGCAGCGGCAGCCGGAGGCAGGAGCTCAGTACTGAGCTCCGGCTTCCGGCTCTGTCAGTGCGCGCTATGGGAGAGACGTCATGACGTCTCTCTCATAGTGCAGAGGAGCGGGCGGCGAGAGAGGACTGCGGCGGGAGCGGGGCTAGGTAAGTATAGTTCTTTCCGCCCTCTCCTTCCTATATGTGTACCACAGGCGTTTCTACTGGGGGCCTTTACTACTGGGGCAAACTACAGAGGGGCAAACTACTGGGGGGCTCTAGTACTGGGGGCAAACTACTGGGGGGCTTTACTGCTGGGGCAAACGACAAGGGGCAAACTACTGGGGGGCTCTAGTACTGGGGGCAAACTACTGGGGGGCTTTACTGCTGGGGCAAACTACAAGGGGCAAACTACTGGGGGGCTCTAGTACTGGGGGCAAACTACTGGGGCAAACTACAGAGGGGCAAACTACTGGGGGGCTCTAGTACTGGGGGCAAACTACTGGGGACCTTTACTACTGGGGCAAACTACTGGGGGGCTCTAGTACTGGGGGCAAACTACTGGGGCAAACTACTGGGGGGCTCTAGTACTGGGGGGCAAACTACTGGGGGGCTTTACTGCTGGGGCAAACTACTGGGGGCAAACTACTGGGGGCATTACTACAAGGGGGCAAGCTA
The DNA here is from genome assembly GCF_028390025.1 of Pseudophryne corroboree. Classification (NCBI taxonomy): domain Eukaryota; kingdom Metazoa; phylum Chordata; class Amphibia; order Anura; family Myobatrachidae; genus Pseudophryne; species Pseudophryne corroboree. The sequence goes on from NC_086451.1 coordinate 331,592,700, forward strand.
CAAAGGGGCAAACTACTGGCAGCATTACTACTGGGGGCTAAACTACAAGGGGGCATAATTACAGGAGCTAAACTACTGGGGGTATAACTACAAGGGGGCAAACTACTGGGGACATTACTAACTTTGGCAAACTACATGGGGGCTAAACTACAGGGGCTAAACAACTAGGGGCACAACTGCAGGGGGCATTACCACTGGGGGCTAAACTACATGGGGCAAACTACATGAGGGCAAAACTACTGGGGGCATTACCACTCAGAGGCTAAACTAGAGGGGGGGGGGAGTAAATTGCTGGGGTCATAACTGCAGGGGCATTACCAGTATTGGCATGACTACTGGGGCTAAACTACAGGGGCTAAACGACTAGGGGCAATACTACACAGGGGCATTACCATTAACGGCATTACTGATGGGGTGCACAGCTAATGAGGGCATTGTAAAGGGGGCACTTCATAAGGGGCACTACTGTTGGGGACATTGCATAAGGGGCACTACTACTGTGGGCATTGTATAAGGGATGCTACTGCTGGGGGCATTACTGTATGGGCCGACAAAGAAGCTGCGTTCCTGGTCCGCCCTCCGTCGCTCCGCCCCTACCATCTCCGCCGCACTGGAAGCACAGGTTCCAGACTCCCAGCTGCAGCGGATCTGGGACCAGGCCGGCTTTATTATTCCTGCCGCTGCATCGAGCTTCTGTGACCGCGGCACTACTAGTTCAAATCTGTCGCTGATTGGCTGCCGGTCCGCAGCAGTTTTGAAATATTAGCGCCGTGGTCACAGGAGCTCGATGCGGCGGCAGGGATAATAAAGCCAGCCTGGTTCCAGATCCACTGCAGCCGCTCTCAGCCTCTTCTGCCGCCCCGCCCTCGGACCTCTGCGCACCCACAGCCTCCTCCTCCGCACTATCTCCGAGGCCCACAGCCTCCTCCACGTCACGCCTACCACAGCCTACTCATCCACAGCACCGCAGACCACCGCCGCTGCTAAACAGGTAATCTAACCTGCTGCCTTTCTCTCTCCCTAGTCCCTACTGTATTCCCCTGCTGTCACTTTCCATGTCCCTGCTGTCACTTTCCATGTCCCTGCTGTCACTCTCTCTGTCACTCTATAATGTGAATTTCGGCTCATTCTCTGTGCTATAATGTGAATTTTGGCTCATTCTGTGTGCTATAATGTGAATTTCGGCTCATACCGTGTGCTATAATGTGAATTTCGACTCATACTGTGTGGTGTAATGTGAATTTCGGCTCATACCGTGTGGTGTAATGTGAATTTGGCTCATACTGTGTGGTGTAATGTGAATTTGGCTCATACTGTGTGGTGTAATATGAATGTGGCTCATACTGTGTGGTATAAATGTGAATTTCGGCTCATACTGTGAGCTATAATGTGAAAGGGGTCCTATTGTGGTGCATAATGTGTATAAGGGGTATATGGTGTGGTAAACTACACTGAAGGGCACGCCCCCTTTTGCGTGGCCACGCCCCCTTGTCAGGAGTGCGCGCGCCTTCGGCGCACACATAATTGCACCCTTCACTTTTCCATACCCCCACTTCAAAATTTCCACTTGGGTACTACTACTGTGGGCATTATTACTATTGTGTGGCCACACCCCTTTCTTTTTGAGACCACACCCCCTTTTTGCTGCGCGCGCCTACGGCGTGCGCAATACCTTTATTTCATGGGCGCCGTGGGGAGGGGGGTGAGTTCCACCACCTCTCTAGGACCACTTTAAGCACTGCATATAAGCGAATACACATTTATTTTCTGTATAAGCTTCTATAGAGCAAAGTTATGCTCAATTTATTCCCAGCTCTGCTTTGGCCCCAAAATGCCTAAAGATAGAACTAATTAGCTCTCTTTTTCATGAGGAATATGGACTAAGGGCCTTATTCAGACCTGAAAGCACCGCCGCATTCAGGGGGTCTGCGCACGTGCTGCAGCTATAGTGCCCATGCGGGATAATTCAAGAGATTGACAGGCGATGGGCGTCTGGGGGTGGCAACGTGATGTTGGGGGTTCAGGAAACGCAGGTGTGTCATGGCCATTTTTGGAATAGCCCTGTTTTTGGTGCCTGCTTTTCCTGGGAGAGGAAGCATTGCGCCAGACCACCTGCCTACGCAGCCATGCTGAATAAGCAGGGGCCTACCTCTATTCGATGCGGTCGCAACTGAATTGCAATCGCATTGCAGGGGTGGAGCCACAAATGCCTGGCAGCCTTGCCCTGTGCTAGGCGGCCCCCAGAATGTGAGTAAGATGGTCGCAGATTTTGGACTAATTCTGAATGTCCCCCTAAGATATTCATTTGGGTAAGGAGATCCTTTAATTATATTTGATGTTCCCAGGTAGGAAAGCCGAAGATGACTTCCCCTATCTGATTCTTTAGGTAAAGCAGTTATGGTTTTGGTTATATGATATAAGTGGATAAGATTTATAGGAAGCTGGATTCCCAAGTAAGTTATACACTTTTTGCCCATTCATTAGGGAGATTTCTGGCCATAAGGGCCTAGGTAATGTTCACATTTGGGAACTGAGTTGTCCATAGTTACAGAAAATAAGGAATGAGGTGTACATAGTGTTGTATCAGGGTAGTGCATGAATGAAACAGTATAACAGCCTTCATAGCATCAAGTCTGAGGGGCATATTGTTACCGTTAGTTTCCTAAGAGGATGCTACTACACAAATAAACCTTGGCAGAGAATGACCTGAAGAATATATAAGACTGGTAGAACAAATTTAGAAGCAGATTTCCCCACAACATTGGGCCTGATTCAGATGTGGTTGTTCTTGCTGCTGCTGGTGCTATCTTTTGCCTATGCAATTGCCATGATATGAGAATATGGGCAGATTCGAACCCGATAGGGATGCCCACTGCTGTCACATCATCTCCGCCCAACAGCGTATAATTACTGATGCATTGGTACCAACGTTGCAAATCAGGTCATGTCACAGAGTCTGAGTATCTCTGAAGACACGCTGGCTGAGTTGCTCTCCCGGGATGCAGAGAGCTCTCCAGTAGCAACTAAGGGGTTAATTCAGATCTGATAGCTGCTGTGTATTTTCTCACAGCGGGCAATCAGGTCCTAACTGCGCAAGCATATGCAACTGAATGCGCAGGCCCGTCGGACAACAATGGGCATCTCCAGCGATGGGATGGTGCAAAAATTCCGATCGCATGGGCGTGCACAAGGTGATTGACAGGGGGGGGCATTTGTGGGTGCAACTGAGCGTTTACAGCGAGTGTCCGGAAAAACTCAGGCGCTCCCAAGCATTTTCAGGGAGGGTGTCTGGCGTTAGCTCCGGCCCTGATCAGCCTGTTCTCATTGCACTGTAGGAATAAGTCTTGGGTTGCGCACAGACTGCACACAGTGGATTTTCACAGCTCGACATACACATGGGATCAAACACTTGCACAGCGAATTTATACCCCCCCTGGAGGCGGCGACTATCTGATCGCAGGACAGTAAAATTAGCAGCCCAGCGATCAGGTCTGAATTACCCCCTAAGATCGCAACTGCTAATTTATGCACACCTAGAAGATAAGTTTTTCTTTTTTAAATTTTAAAACAAATGTTAAATTTTCAGATAAATCTTTATAAATAGAACCATAAGTATTAGCAATAAAATGTCAATGATGAACTGTTATAGATGTTTTATAATGGGGATCTGAGTAATAACAACTAATAGGAATTATTTACTTAGTAGTACAGAAACCATTGGAAATAGGGGCTCTTAACTCCTGCCCTAAATAACAAGGCACAGTCAAAGGACAGGAGCCCCTGATGTAAACAAATTATAAAGGATACGACAGTTAATAATTGGATCCCTGTAATATTGTTGCAACATTAAACTATCAGCGCAATGTGATAACATTATTTATTTTAAACACTACAGAAAGATTCTATTTTCCCTGCACAAACTGTCTCTAATAAGGTCTCAGCCATTTCCTAGCTGATTATGACATCACAAGACGCATCATAATTGCACTGTGGCTCAGGGTTATATCACAGGCTTTAGCAGTTTTAGGGGTATATGCAAATCCTCGTACTAGGCAAAAAGTAACCTCATCGCTGACCGCAAAGTTCCCACCATTGAATATAATGCAGGGGCTGTGCGATGCGCTGTCTGACAGCTCAGACGCGCATAGGCAATCAGGAGAGTGCCACGACGTGGCGCTCCCTGATTGCCTGAAGGGACCCTCAGTGACAGGAGACACGGGGGGTCTCGGCATTCGGGGAAAGGGGTTCCATGTGTAAGCATGGGACCCCTTTCAGACCCCTGCAGTGACACTCCTAGATGGGCCCGGTGTTTGTGTCGGCCACTAGGGTCGCTTATCTTACTCACACAGCTACCTCATTGCGCCTCTTTTTTTCTTTGCGTCATGTGCTGTTTGGGGAGGGTTTTTTGGAAGGGACATCCTGCGTGACACTGCAGTGCCACTCCTAGATGGGCCCGGTGTTTGTGTCGGCCACTAGGGTCGCTTATCTTACTCACACAGCTACCTCATTGCGCCTCTTTTTTTCTTTGCGTCATGTGCTGTTTGGGGAGGGTTTTTTGGAAGGGACATCCTGCGTGACACTGCAGTGCCACTCCTAGATGGGCCCGGTGTTTGTGTCGGCCACTAGGGTCGCTTATCTTACTCACACAGCTACCTCATTGCGCCTCTTTTTTTCTTTGCGTCATGTGCTGTTTGGGGAGGGTTTTTTGGAAGGGACATCCTGCGTGACACTGCAGTGACACTCCTAGATGGGCCCGGTGTTTGTGTCGGCCACTAGGGTCGCTTATCTTACTCACACAGCTACCTCATTGCGCCTCTTTTTTTCTTTGCGTCATGTGCTGTTTGGGGAGGGTTTTTTGGAAGGGACATCCTGCGTGACACTGCAGTGACACTCCTAGATGGGCCCGGTGTTTGTGTCGGCCACTAGGGTCGCTTATCTTACTCACACAGCTACCTCATTGCGCCTCTTTTTTTCTTTGCGTCATGTGCTGTTTGGGGAGGGTTTTTTGGAAGGGACATCCTGCGTGACACTGCAGTGCCACTCCTAGATGGGCCAGGTGTTTGTGTCGGCCACTAGGGTCGCTTAGCTTAGTCATCCAGCGACCTCGGTGGAAATTTTAGGACTAAAAATAATATTGTGAGGTGTGAGGTATTCAGAATAGACTGAAAATGAGTGGAAATTATGGTTTTTGAGGTTAATAATACTTTGGGATCAAAATGACCCCCAAATTCTATGATTTAAGCTGTTTTTTAGGTTTTTTGGAAAAAAACACCCGAATCCAAAACACACCCGAATCCGACAAAAAAAATTTGGTTAGGTTTTGCCAAAACGCGGTCGAACCCAAAACACGGCCGCGGAACCGAACCCAAAACCAAAACACAAAACCCGAAAAATTTCCGGCGCTCATCTCTACTATGTAGTCAGCTCTGCAGCCCAGGAGCTGCAGCCGCCTCTGAAAAGGAGGGTGCCCTGGAATGCTGCGCACCACTTTATTTACTTGTTTGTCACTCTTTAAGAAACCAGCTCTCATGAGCATATAAGACTTTTCATTCCAGCCTCTGGTGTGTAGGCTTATTCACATATATAGTATAGGCCTGGGTCTGGTTACCATTGATAGCTAGCAGGCCCAGACCTTTCATTTGCAGACTGGGGGGGACTCAAATTTCCTAAAACTTGTAAAACAGAGAATTGGTGATTTTGCCAATAGCAACCAATCAGATGCTGTCTATCATTTCTCTATTACCTTTTAGAAAATGATAGACAACATCTGATTGGTTGCTATGGGCAACGTCACCAATTCTCTGTTTTAAAAGCTTTAGTAAATTTACCCCTATGTATGCAGAATATAGAGGTTATTAGTAACAATACTGCTCATGTAGCTGAAGCAACTCTTTTGTATTCATAATTGCTTTTCATAAACCAGAGGTTCCAAAACTTGGTCCTCAATGCACCCTAACAGTCCATGTTTTAAGGACATTCATGTTTGATTCTAAATGAATTAATTAGTACCTCAATTTTAATTTAACCCTCTGTGGTCAGCCATGTATATCCTTAAAACCTGGTCTGTTATGGTGTCTTGAGGACTATGTATGGGAACCACTGATATAAGGAATTGATATGTGTAACATGGCTGCAAATGAAATGAAATGTATTCACCTAGCCTGTTTTTTTTCTTGTACAGCCGGCCTTAATATCCAGTCACTGAGAGCAGTGGCGTAACTAGAAATTTTTCTCCCCCAAGCCAAAAAATCCTTCGCCCCCCCCCCCCCCCCATACACCCCGTAATTGGCACTAGCAGGCGCGCGCTGGCAAAAAGGGGTGTGGCTTTGTCGAAATGGGCATGGCTTTGCGTGGAGGGCGTGGCATTGCAGGAAAAGACTACCTTATACCCCAGTTTTGCAACCTGCACTCCCAGACGTTGGCCACCACAGGAAAGAAAAATAATCCTGATTCATGCCCCTTACATTATTTGTCATTTTTCCTCCTTATAGTAATGCCCAGTATACATTATTCCACATACTGCAATGGCCCTTAGACATTATTCCACACACAATCAGTGATCGCGCTGAGCCAAAAAAAAAGTGGGTCCCAGGGACCCTTCACTTTTAAAAATTGGGGTCCTACCGGTCTTTTTCTGGGTCCCATCGGAATGAAGGTTCTTATTAATTTTAATCTTGTTTGGACACTACAAAAGTGTTGCAAGATGGGGGGGATGGGGTGACAATGCTGCTGGGCTGTGTAGCATGCAGGACACCCTGCACCAGAGCTGTAACTAGACATTTTGGTGCCCTTAGGCAGAAAGTGAATTGGTGTTAGACCACTTAGACCATAAAGAACAGGTAGTGCGCGCCGTAGGCGCGTTGCAAAATTTTAGGGGCGTGGCTTCATAGGGAAGGGGCGTGACCACATAATAGTGTCAATTCACATTACACCACACAGTAGTGGCGCTTATACACATTGTACCAGGTAGAACCTCCTATGCACACTGATCCAGGTAGATCACGTCATACACTTTGCTCCAGGTACAGCACGTCATACACTTTGCACCAGGTACAGCACGTCATACACTTTGCACCAGGTACAGCACGTCATACACTTTGCACCAGGTAGAGCACGTTATCATACACATTGCATCAGGTAGAGCATGTTATCATACACATTGCCGCTAGGTAGAGCAAGTTATCATACACATTGCCGCTAGGTAGAGCAAGTTATCATACACATTGCGTCAGGTAGAACACGTTATTATACACAATGCGCCTGGTAGAGCACGTTATTATACACAATGCGCCTGGTAGAACACGTTATTATACACAATGCGCCTGGTAGAGCACGTTATAATACACATTGCACTAGGTAGAACACGTTATTATACACAATGCGCCTGGTAGAGCACGTTATTATTAGAGATGAGCGGGTTCGGTTTCTTTGAATCCGAACCCGCACGAACTTCACTTTTTTTTTCACGGGTCCGAGCGACTCGGATCTTCCCGCCTTGCTCGGTTAACCCGAGCGCGCCCGAACGTCATCATGACGCTGTCGGATTCTCGCGAGACTCGGATTCTATATAAGGAGCCGCGCGTCGCCGCCATTTTCACACGTGCATTGAGATTGATAGGGAGAGGACGTGGCTGGCGTCCTCTCCATTTAGATTAGATTTAGAAGAGAGAGAGAGAGAGAGAGATTGCTGTGATACTGTAGATTAGAAGAGAGTGCAGACAGAGTTTAGTGACTGACGACCACAGTGACCAGTGACCACCAGAGACAGTGCAGTTGTTTGTTTTATTTAATATATCCGTTCTCTGCCTGAAAAAAACGATACACAGTCACACAGTGACTCAGTCTGTGTGCACTGCTCAGCCCAGTGTGCTGCACATCAATGTATTGTATATAAAGCTTATAATTGTGGGGGAGACTGGGGAGCACTGCAGGTTGTTATAGCAGGAGCCAGGAGTACATGATAAATAATATTATATTAAAATTAAACAGTGCACACTTTTGCTGCAGGAGTGCCACTGCCAGTGTGACTAGTGGTGACCAGTGCCTGACCACCAGTATATTAGTAGTATTGTATACTATCTCTTTATCAACCAGTCTATATTAGCAGCAGACACAGTACAGTGCGGTAGTTCACGGCTGTGGCTACCTCTGTGTCGGCACTCGGCAGGCAGTCCGTCCATCCATAATTGTATTATAATATATACCACCTAACCGTGGTTTTTTTTTCATTCTTTATACCGTCGTCATACTAGTTGTTACGAGTATACTACTATCTCTTTATCAACCAGTGTACAGTGCGGTAGTTCACGGCTGTGGCTACCTCTGTGTCGGCACTCGGCAGGCAGTCCGTCCAACCATAATTGTATTATATACCACCTAACCGTGGTTTTTTTTTCATTCTTTATACCGTCGTCATACTAGTTGTTACGAGTATACTACTATCTCTTTATCAACCAGTGTACAGTGCGGTAGTTCACGGCTGTGGCTACCTCTGTGTCGGCACTCGGCAGGCAGTCCGTCCATCCATAATTGTATTATAATATATACCACCTAACCGTGGTTTTTTTTTCATTCTTTATACCGTCGTCATACTAGTTGTTACGAGTATACTACTATCTCTTTATCAACCAGTGTACAGTGCGGTAGTTCACGGCTGTGGCTACCTCTGTGTCGGCACTCGGCAGGCAGTCCGTCCAACCATAATTGTATTATAATATATACCACCTAACCGTGGTTTTTTTTTCATTCTTTATACCGTCGTCATACTAGTTGTTACGAGTATACTACTATCTCTTTATCAACCAGTGTACAGTGCGGTAGTTCACGGCTGTGGCTACCTCTGTGTCGGCACTCGGCAGGCAGTCCGTCCAACCATAATTGTATTATATACCACCTAACCGTGGTTTTTTTTTCATTCTTTATACCGTCGTCATACTAGTTGTTACGAGTATACTACTATCTCTTTATCAACCAGTGTACAGTGCGGTAGTTCACGGCTGTGGCTACCTCTGTGTCGGCACTCGGCAGGCAGTCCGTCCAACCATAATTGTATTATAATATATACCACCTAACCGTGGTTTTTTTTTCATTCTTTATACCGTCGTCATACTAGTTGTTACGAGTATACTACTATCTCTTTATCAACCAGTGTACAGTGCGGTAGTTCACGGCTGTGGCTACCTCTGTGTCGGCACTCGGCAGGCAGTCCGTCCATCCATAATTGTATTATAATATATACCACCTAACCGTGGTTTTTTTTTCATTCTTTATACCGTCGTCATACTAGTTGTTACGAGTATACTACTATCTCTTTATCAACCAGTGTACAGTGCGGTAGTTCACGGCTGTGGCTACCTCTGTGTCGGCACTCGGCAGGCAGTCCGTCCAACCATAATTGTATTATAATATATACCACCTAACCGTGGTTTTTTTTTCATTCTTTATACCGTCGTCATACTAGTTGTTACGAGTATACTACTATCTCTTTATCAACCAGTGTACAGTGCGGTAGTTCACGGCTGTGGCTACCTCTGTGTCGGCACTCGGCAGGCAGTCCGTCCAACCATAATTGTATTATAATATATACCACCTAACCGTGGTTTTTTTTTCATTCTTTATACCGTCGTCATACTAGTTGTTACGAGTATACTACTATCTCTTTATCAACCAGTGTACAGTGCGGTAGTTCACGGCTGTGGCTACCTCTGTGTCGGCACTCGGCAGGCAGTCCGTCCATCCATAATTGTATTATATACCACCTAACCGTGGTTTTTTTATACCACCTAACCGTGGCAGTCCGTCCATAATTGTATACTAGTATCCAATCCATCCATCTCCATTGTTTACCTGAGGTGCCTTTTAGTTCTGCCTATAAAATATGGAGAACAAAAAAGTTGAGGTTCCAAAATTAGGGAAAGATCAAGATCCACTTCCACCTCGTGCTGAAGCTGCTGCCACTAGTCATGGCCGAGACGATGAAATGCCAGCAACGTCGTCTGCCAAGGCCGATGCCCAATGTCATAGTACAGAGCATGTCAAATCCAAAACACCAAATATCAGTAAAAAGCCTCTTTTTTTCTTTGCGTCATGTGCTGTTTGGGGAGGGTTTTTTGGAAGGGACATCCTGCGTGACACTGCAGTGCCACTCCTAGATGGGCCCGGTGTTTGTGTCGGCCACTAGGGTCGCTAATCTTACTCACACAGCTACCTCATTGCGCCTCTTTTTTTCTTTGCGTCATGTGCTGTTTGGGGAGGGTTTTTTGGAAGGGACATCCTGCGTGACACTGCAGTGCCACTCCTAGATGTGCCCGGTGTATGTGTCGGCCACTAGGGTCGCTAATCTTACTCACACAGCTACCTCATTGCGCCTCTTTTTTTCTTTGCGTCATGTGCTGTTTGGGGAGGGTTTTTTGGAAGGGACATCCTGCGTGACACTGCAGTGCCACTCCTAGATGTGCCCGGTGTTTGTGTCGGCCACTAGGGTCGCTAATCTTACTCACACAGTCAGCTACCTCATTGCGCCTCTTTTTTTCTTTGCGTCATGTGCTGTTTGGGGAGGGTTTTTTGGAAGGGCCATCCTGCGTGACACTGCAGTGCCACTCCTAGATGGGCCCGGTGTTTGTGTCGGCCACTAGGGTCGCTAATCTTACTCACACAGCTACCTCATTGCGCCTCTTTTTTTCTTTGCGTCATGTGCTGTTTGGGGAGGGTTTTTTGGAAGGGACATCCTGCGTGACACTGCAGTGCCACTCCTAGATGGGCCCGGTGTTTGTGTCGGCCACTAGGGTCGCTTATCTTACTCACACAGCGACCTCGGTGCAAATTTTAGGACTAAAAATAATATTGTGAGGTGTGAGGTATTCAGAATAGACTGAAAATGAGTGTAAATTATGGTTTTTGAGGTTAATAATACTTTGGGATCAAAATGACCCCCAAATTCTATGATTTAAGCTGTTTTTTAGTGTTTTTGGAAAAAAACACCCGAATCCAAAACACACCCGAATCCGACAAAAATAATTCGGTGAGGTTTTGCCAAAACGCGTTCGAACCCAAAACACGGCCGCGGAACCGAACCCAAAACCAAAACACAAAACCCGAAAAATTTCAGGCGCTCATCTCTAGTTATTATACACATTGCACTAGGTAGAGCACGTTATCATACACATTGCGCCTGGTAGAGCACGTTATTATACACATTGCACCAGGTAGAGCACGTTATCATACACATTGCGCCAGGTAGAACACGTTATCATACACATTGCGCCTGGTAGAACACGTTATCATACACATTGCGCCAGGTAGAACACGTTATCATACACATTGCGCCAGGTAGAGCACGTTATCATACACATTGCGCCAGGTAGAACACGTTATTATACACATTGCGCCAGGTAGAACACGTTATTATACACAATGCGCCTGGTAGAGCACGTTATTATACACAATGCGCCTGGTAGAGCACTGAGGCACATTGCAGTAACCACTCACTTATCACCTCCAGTTGCACGAAGGGGCCGTTTGACACAAGTGGCTCCGCCCCCAGCAGCAACTCACTGACACTCACCATTTTTTCTGACAGCACAGTGCAGTGAGTGCACTGGCACAAGTAGCCAGCCTGCGCCTGTAGTAGCCGCAGCCTGGAGGAGCTCTATGTGAAATCGCAAGCAGAGGCTGTTCTCTGGCAAGAAGGAGCTCGTCCAATCGCTTCCCCTGACGGGCTGGCCACTGCTAAATATACCGATAATCAGTTCCAACTGTGTCAAAGTAGTGGAGCCCCAGGTGCAATGGGAAAGTCAGTGTCACTGCACAGTTGTACTGATTACTGGTATATTTAGCAGTGGCCAGCCCGTCAGGGGAAGCGATCGGAGGAGCTCCTTCTTGCCAGCCTCTGCTTGCGATTTCACAGATAGCTCCTGCATGCTGCGGCGCCGGCTGGCTACTTGTGCCAGTGCACTCACTGCACTGTGCTGCCAGAAAAATGGTGTCAGTGAGGCCCTGACACTCTGAGCGGCCTCACATTGCACACACGGAGCTTGCAGCCCCCGGACATCCCGCATCTGCACCAGCTACTCCAGGTGAAGCGGGGCGATGCAGCACTGTCTACTGCTTACCTACAGCGGGAGCTGTGCAGCCCGGCCGGCTCCTGCTGGAAGGTAGTTGTCGGGTCTCGGTGGGGCGTTGAGCGGGTCCCGGGTAGGGGGGTGGCGGCGGGCAGATCCGGAGCTGTACTCCCAGTCGCAGAGGAGGGTGCTGGCGGCAGAGCGGCAGTGGAGCCGGATGAGCGGGGCCAGTCTGTCAGCCCTGCAGCACAGATTCATGTGCTGGCGGGGAGCAGGATTCAAAGCGGAAGATGCTGCAGGCTGTGATTGGATGGAGACTACAGGAGGTGATTGGCCGAGGAAACATCCAGTCACCGCCTGCATTCCGCTGACAGGCTTAACACATGCAAACACATATTCAGATGAGCGCGTCCTGTGGGACCCGCTCATCTTCTAAATGTGAGTCCCGGGCGGCTGTTTCTGGGTAAAATACGCGCCATAGCGCGTTTTTGCGATCACTGACAATAATGCACATGACACAATATGCACACACCGTAATGCCCCCTACACATTATGCCACACACCGTAATGCCCCCGACACATTATGCCACACACCGTAATGCCCCCGACACATTATGCCACACACCGTAATGCCTGTGACACATTATGACAGGAATCGCAATGCCCGTTATACATTATGCTACACACTGCAATGCCCCTGATACATTATAGCACATACAATGTCTGTGACACAGTATGACACACACCACAATGATCCTGAGACATTATACCACATACCACAATGCCCGTGACATAGTATACAACACACCGTAATGCCAGATACATTATGACACACACTGCAATGTCCGTGATACATTATGCCACACACCGTAATGCCCATTACACATTAAGTTCTACAGTAAGGCTTCCAATTACTTTTAAATTACCTGCTCGTTGCCAGGGGTTTCATGCTCTTGGTTCCATGCACGGTGCCAGGATGTCATGCTCGTTGCCAGGGGTTTCATGCACTGGGTGTCATGCTCGTTGCTAGGGGGTAGTGCTTGTTGCTAGGGCCGTGCTCCCAGTGCCACATATGCTCCCAGTGCCAGATATTCCCCCACAGTGCCAGGTATATGCACCCAGTGCCAGATATTCCCCCACAGTGCCAGGTATATGCACCCAGTGCCAGATATTCCCCCACAGTGCCTGCTTCCCCCCCCCAGTGCCAGGTATATGCCCCCCCAGTCCCGGGTATATGCCCCCAGTGCCGGGTATATGCCCCCCCAGTGCCAGGTATATGCCCCCAGTGCCAGGTATATGCCCCCCCAGTGCCAGATATTCTCCCACAGTGCCAGATATTCCCCCCCAGTGCCAGGTATATGCCCCCAGTGCCAGGTATATGCCCCCAGTGCCATGTATATGCCCCCAGTGCCAGGTACATGCCCCCCCAGTGCCAGTTATATGCCCCCAGTGCCAGGTATATGCCCCCAGTGCCAGATATCCCCCCCAGTGCCTGCTTCCCCCCCAGTGCCAGGTATATGCCCCCAGTGCCGGGTATATGCCCCCCCAGTGCCAGGTATATGCCCCCAGTGCCGGGTATATGCCCCCCCAGTGCCGGGTATATGCCCCCAGTGCCAGGTACATGCCCCCAGTGCCAGATATTCCCCCCCAGTGCCTGCTTCCCCCCCAGTGCCAGGTATATGCCTCCAGTGCCGGGTATATGCCCCCAGTGCCAGGTACATGCCCCCAGTGCCGGGTATATGCCCCCCCCGGTGCCAGGTATATGCCCCCAGTGCAAGGTACATGCCCTCAGTGCCGGGTATATGCCCCCCCAGTGCCAGGTATATGTCCCCAGTGCCAGATCTGCCCCCCCAGTGCCAGGTATATGTCCCCAGTGCCGGGTATATGCCCCAGTGCCTGCTCCCCCGGCCCCCCCCTATGTGTTGGAGGGACACGAGCGCATCGCGCGTCTCTCCTGTGTCCCTCCTGGCTCTCCCCCGGCTGGTCTAATAAAGGAAGTGCCGTTCGTGAGCCAATCAGAACTCACGAACGGCACTTGCTTCCTTAGACCGGCCGGGGGAGAGCCAGGAGGGACACAGGAGAGACGCGCGATGCGCTCGTGTCCCTCCAACACATAGGGGGGGGCCGGGGGAGCAGGCACCGCAGGGAGGGAGAGGAGATCGCAGATTGACATGCGGACGCTCGTCCGCATGTCAATCTGTTCTAAATCAGTGGCGCCCCAGCAGCCCCTCACCCCAAGCCACCGCGAGGACTGCGGGGGCAGTAGTTACGCCACTGACTGAGAGGACCACAGATAGCTTATATAGCTGTGGGCTTGGCATGCTTTCTGGGTGTATTGGCCTTCATCATTTACACCTGGTAAGTTACTAACATCATGTACAAATAATATTACAGTTGATTTATCTAGATAAAAGGTATATTATTCTATGCAATGGCTAACCTCCCATGCCAATATCCAATGGTGTAAAGTATTTGAACTTGATTAATTATAATAGTAAAAGTCAGAATTTTGATCTATAGGAAACAGTCACATGCCGGAGTTGCCATGTTGTCGTCCTGACATTTCTCATGCAGGTTTAAGGGGGGTACTCACGGAGCGGTAATCTAAGCAATCTGACCAGATTGCTTAGATTTTAAGCATGATCGCTCCGTATGTACCCCCACAGCGATTGCGATGTGCAGCCCCGCGCATAGCTATCGCTGGTGCTAGATTGGCCTGCCATGCAGGCCAATCTCGCAGGTCGCCCCCCCCCCCCTTTCTCCCCCCGCACGCTCAGCACACGTCACACTGTGCTGAGCGGTGGGAGAGATGTGTGCTGAGTGGTTCGCTCAGCACACATCTCTCCCACATTGGCCCGTGAATACGGGCCCTCATTCCGAGTTGTTCGCTCGGTATTTTTCATCGCATCGCAGTGAAAATCCGCTTAGTACGCATGCGCAATGTTCGCACTGCGACTGCGCCAAGTAACTTTACTATGAAGAAAGTATTTTTACTCACGGCTTTTTCTTCGCTCCGGCGATCGTAATGTGATTGACAGGAAATGGGTGTTACTGGGCGGAAACACGGCGTTTCAGGGGCGTGTGGCTGAAAACGCTACCGTTTCCGGAAAAAACGCAGGAGTGGCCGGAGAAACGGTGGGAGTGCCTGGGCGAACGCTGGGTGTGTTTGTGACGTCAACCAGGAACGACAAGCACTGAACTGATCGCACAGGCAGAGTAAGTCTGGAGCTACTCTGAAACTGCTAAGTAGTTAGTAATCGCAATATTGCGAATACATCGGTCGCAATTTTAAGAAGCTAAGATTCACTCCTAGTAGGCGGCGGCTTAGCGTGTGTAACTCTGCTAAATTCGCCTTGCGACCGATCAACTCGGAATGAGGGCCACGGCCTTTAGGCACTTTAGTACCTGCTACTTGGGATTACATTGACAATTTAAGAATTATTTCTGTACATGACCTTAAACACCTACAATGGAAACAGAAACTCGGAATTATGGGAAAGGGAATGTATTGAAATAAACTATATTTTACAACTTTAAATATGTAAAAACAAAACAAAAAAAAAAACCAAACATATTGAGAGAGGGAGAGAGAGAGGGAGGGAGCAACTAGCAGAACGTTAGATTTACTTTTAAGACGATTTGGATATGGAAAGGGTTAATACAGAATCATTGGTGCTAACATATGAAGATATTATTTAAGTGATATACTAATACATAATGTGCCACTATATATTGCCTTTGAAGTCATATAAGACAAGGAGACCCCATGGTTACTTTCTGTGTTCTGCTACTGACTACTTTTCATTATTTTCTGCAGTTGTAAGAAATGGAGGTCAAAGTGTGACCCAGAGGAAGACATCAAAGCCAACTTTGTCACAGACTCAGGTAACATTACTTAGAGTAATACATAAGTGTACTGACCACAGGACAAACAAAATCAGCTCTATTCTTAGTCATGTTGTTGAAGCATAGAATGCAAAACCCTTTAGGCAGAGATGTATCAAGCCTTGGAGAGAGATAAATTGGAGAGAGTTAAGGTTCCTTCCAACCAATCAGCTTCTTATAGGATATACTAGAAAAATGACAGCTAAAAGCTGATAGGTTGGTACTTTACCTCTCTCCACTTTACTTATCTCTAATATTTAATAAATCTCCCCGTTAATGTTTTACTCTTGCTATTGTTTTGTATGTAAATGTATTTAGGCAGCTGTATAAGGGTGCCAGTCACTGGAGGGCACCACATGCTGATGCTGAATCTGTTTTTTCAAAAATTTACATTGCTCTAGGCTAGCCACCACTGTCAGTCACCTCCCCACAGGCAATGTACTTGTCACTGCCAGTGCTTGGCATCCTCTCTGCGCTGTGTTGATGTGCGCTGGCAGCACTGCTTGTTTACAAGTCAATCACCCTTTGGACTCAGAGCCTGGCCCTGGCCTGCTCTCTCGCTCCCTTATCGCCTCCTCTTCCTTTAAGAGGTAACCAGCAGGGCTGCCAGGGACTGAGAAGAGTAGGCTTCACTAGTAAGTTGTCTGGTATGCAGTGGTGGATTTTACCCCAGATCAAATCGGCCACCCAGCTTAGTGTAATTGAACAAGATGCAGTCCATGAGACTGCACTGGCTTTACTGTGACTAGCAGTCTTTTCCTATTGGAAGTTCTACCTGTCAGTCACAGACACACAAGGCAGTCCCATTGGGAGGTGTTTCCTCTCTCTGGGACTGTCAGACTGGGCTGTGATAAGCAGTGAGCTGGCTTCTTATAGGAAGCCAATCCCTGCCTTTGGCACAGCCCAATCCGATCTGGCTTCTATGGGCTTCAGGTGATGCAGTCCATAGGAG
The DNA here is from genome assembly GCF_028390025.1 of Pseudophryne corroboree. Classification (NCBI taxonomy): domain Eukaryota; kingdom Metazoa; phylum Chordata; class Amphibia; order Anura; family Myobatrachidae; genus Pseudophryne; species Pseudophryne corroboree. Next base: position 331,609,596 of record NC_086451.1, read on the forward strand.
CTGGGGGTTTGTGCATGCGCAATCACACCATGGCGTCATTGAAAGCTAGTGTGGTGTGGCAAGTTAGACAGCACGGCAGCAAACTTTGGTGTACTGTACAGTAGACTAATGTGTAGCTATTTTTCTACAAATGCATAAGAGCACTATATCAGCAGAGGGTCTGCTGATGTATGCTGCAGTGTGCAGAACATAGAATGATGATGATGATAATAATAATAATAGTAATGATAATAAACATAGGTACATTTTAAAACTAATCAATACTGTACCAGGCAGCTTTACCGGTGATGGTGGTGGGTGGGTAGGTATTGTGTAGCTTTGTCTAGGGCACCAGGAAACCTTGCATCGGCCCTGTATACAATTATCTGGCCTATCCTTCTGACATGTACTGTATATTTACATGACTGATCTGAAAACATCGATCAGTCAGACATGACAGACCATTCAGCATGTACGTCCGATGCAACATTTTGAAGTGTCAAGTCAGCCGCATCGGTCAGTGTATGCACTGCCGCAGCTGACATTTCCCCTGTTCCTTCTCAGCGAAGGAATGCAGATATCCTGCGGCAATAGACTGTGAGATATCATATAGCTAGGTCGGACTGGCCCTTAAGAGTACATGGAAAACCCCCGGAGGGCCCCTCCGCCTGATGCCCACCTCCTCTTCCCCTTGTGCTATTATATGCTTATGTTGTTATATCTCCCTGCTCTGTGTCATGATATCACATCATTCTACTGGGTTTTGGTTCAGTGTATATAAGATGAGTTTTAAAAGACAGTATAAAATGCAATGTTTTTGTAGCTCTTCATAGGGAATTATAGGAAAATTAGCAGCAAAAATCTGCAACTGTGGATCCCCCTGGCCGATTGTGAATAATGATATGGATTTGTGGGGTTTGTAAATTTAGATAGAGTTCTATATGATTTATCAAGGCACAGGTGGTAACCACCTCCAGCGATTGCTTCCTCTATAAATTACTATTTTTCTTTTCTGTCTGTTTTGATAATTAGACCCCTTAATAACTAACTAATAAGTGTGGGCTGGGTATTACCTGTTACTAACTGTTTCTTTTTACATTTTAATAAATAATGAAGAACTAAGGCGTCTGGTAATAGAGATGACACCAGTCTATGGGATAAAGAGCATTCTTTAAAAAAAAAGAAGAAGATAACAACAATGCTAAATTTAAATCCCAAAAGAAAGTTCATTTTAAGGATTATCTTGAGTCCATCAAGAAGGCAGAAAAAGACCAAAAAGCCAAAAAGATAAAAAAAAATATATATAAACAAGCAGGCAAATAAAAACATTGAGAAAATGATACAACCGGGGGCATGGCTTGGACACCATCTGGAAGGAAGCAGGCAGGTTAGCTGCTCCTGAGGCGTACCTGGACGCTTGCCATGCCCGGACTCAAGGACCAGCTGCGGGACACACTGAGACTGTGTTGCAACGAGGCATCGGACCTGCTTGCCTGCCGAGCTGCCGGACACCTTCTCGGTCGTGGGTGCCCAATACAACGGCCAACGCAGAGGACCATGACCAGCAACGCCCCCCCCCCCCCCCCCCATGTGCTCCAGAGTGGGCCTGGTGGTGGTAGCATTGTGAGACCGGAGCTGGACATTGGAACAGGGCCTAAGGCAGTGGCAGAGAGCAAAGCTAATCTTAAGGAGGGGAGTCCCCATACAGGCCGGTCTAAAAGGAGAAGCGGAGGCCAGATGGGGAGAAAATCAACTTCCTGCTGCCCACTAACTTCAGGCAGTCAGTGAACTTTACCCCACTGTGTATCAATAACATACAAGTACTGTACTGTGAATATGCAGGCCGTTCTTCACTGCATATTTATAACATGTACATACTGTGACTCCACAATGAATGATTTCTGAAATAAAGGGTCAAGTAAATATATACTATTATACTGTAGTTTTTGTACAACTTGAGTGTGTTCAGCAATATGATCACGACTATCAATCGAGAGAAAAACAGCACCAAGCAAATACTAGCGCTGCAGCTGCTGCCACCAGTCATGACAATGCTAGCTCTTCAATTCCATCTACTGAAGCTGCTGCGCAAAGGCATAGAGGGTTTAATTCAGGGCATCTGAAATTTTTTATGTATATATATATATATATATATATATGTCCCCACCGGCGTTACTCCGGACGTGAAAAGAATACTCAGAGTCGGCTAATATAAGCTTATATTAGCCGACTCTGAGTATTCTTTTCACATCCGGAGTGCCGCCGTTGGGGACATATGACACACGCAGCCTGGATGACTACGTGATGGAAGGCACCTAGCAAAGTATTTCTTATTAACCTGGGATATGGTATATATATAGTGGTATTGCAGGTGCGGCACTCAAAACATACTTTCAATAAAAGGCACAAAGGTGGAAGGTTAATATATATATATATATATTCAGAAAGTGAAGAAAAGGGTGCCTACTAGTGTCTAATAAAATTATATAAAAATATGAAATATAGAGCTGGTGTGATTGAGAACAGGACGCTACTTATCTGGCATAAACAGACTTTTGCTTCAGTCATAGGACCAGTATAGGTACATGAAAAAAGAAGAACAAAATAACATAGCGCGTACTGTTTTTACACAATTTCAACCTACAGATCAAATGAACCAATTGTGTGTTATAAAAAACTTTCTGGGTAAAGGTAAATCCCAAACTTTAAAATCCACAGCCAGGGATTTTTTTAAAAGTTTTTCACAATAATAAAACACATAAAACATAAAGGTAGAAGTAATGCGGGCGTACAAGATACGCAATTTTCAATCTACAGATCAAATGAACCAATTATGTGTTATAAAAAACTTTCTGGGTAAAGGCAAATCCCAAAATTTAAAATCCACAGCCAGGGACTTTTTAAAAGTTTTTCACAATATTTAATAAAACACATAAAACATAAAAGGTAGAAGTAATGCGAGCGTACAAGACAAAAATGAATGACAAGCTTATCTGTCCATATTAGGAATGGGATACATCAGATTTTCCATAAACATCCAAGATAAATAGTAAAAATTCAAACGTACAAAAAATAAGTATTAAAACAGCTTATCTGCCCATAAGGGAAGTTCAGGTGCATCAGTCCCAACGCGTTTCGTCCTTAATTAGACTTCATCATGGGGATATGGTCAGTGAGCAAAGATGCTCCATTTATACCTAAAGAGATAGTGAGAGCCCAGCACATGGCCAGGTAATTGATGACATCACTTCCTGTTGGGTGATGTCGATTTTTGCTGATGGGAGACATTCTAATTATAATTTCAGGCATGGTAGCTACATGTGGGGTGTATATGAGGCACAACCAAGTAATAAGGCAGGGAAAATAAAGTATAAAACGAAGCTTAAAAGCTTCGTATGGCGCTGTGTAGCGCGGTGGAACGCACGCTGGAACGCACAGCTAGTTCCTGGCGTGGTCCGCCGCGCGTCACTTCCGGTCTTGCGGAAGGTACTTCCGCCGGCCGGTGGAACGCACTGTGGAACGCATCGTCATCTCCGTGACGATGCGCCCTGTGTAGCGGAGCTTGCCAGCAGTTATTAGCTGCTCAAAAAAGAGATTTGGAGAGGAGTGTACAGCGCTGAAAAACCCTTAAAATCCGGATAGTGTCTATATATAAAACGCAAAAAGGATTATTCTATCCTTTGTACATAAAAATGGGCAGTAATACAAGCTCTAACAAATAGCTTAGTGGATAATTAGTGAAAAAGCATATGATATAGAGAGCATTAATTAGAGCAGTTGGTAATCGTTATGCAAACTTCTATCCTTTGTACATAAAAATGGGCAGTAATACAAGCTCTAATAAATAGCTTAATGGATAATTAGTGAAAAAGCATATGATATAGAGAGCATTAATTAGAGCAGTTGGTAATCGTTATGCAAACTTGATATCCAGCTGATTGTCAGTAGTGAGATCGGTTTAAACAGAATCTCTGTTTTTTGCTGTGCTCACTGTGAAACTGACACTCACTTTAAAAAAACCAATACCGTTCACTGAAAGGTATCTTTGTATTCCTTAATCCCATCTGGTGTCATCAGGATTCAGGACTCCAACAGACCAATCACAAATGGATAAAAAGAAGTACCCCTTAGGGAATTTATTCACAAAGACTTAACAAATTTTTCTTTAAAAAAGAAGGAGAACACGGAACGCATACCCGCTCCCAGACAGAGGCTGTGCTTCACCACTGAGATGTCCGGAATATCTCAGTCCGCTGTAACGGCAAACAGCCTCAGGCGTGCGGGTAAGTTGCGGCTCTCTCCTGGATCAGCTCCCACGTCACTACAGCATCAACCGGTTTCGGGGGTCCGCCCCCTTTCTCAAGATACACTGTAGTAGATCCGGATCTTCCTTATATGCTCTTAATTGGGTTCTGATTGGATCATTCTCAATGAGGTCATTGTAGGCGGATAGTTTTAAATTCAATCACACACCCATTCAGACCATTATATGTTTCACTATTACATTGACATTCGTCTACATATTCAGCAAATACAATATACATGGTAATTGGCACAATAGTAAATAAATAATAAAAAGCATATGTTTAATTAACAATAAATACTAAAAAAAACATACAATAAAAACTATGCTTGCATTTCATTCCCATTCATACTATTCCTCCATGAATGGGCTCCATATGCATAGGGGAAGAGAAAAGGAAAAAGGAGACAATTATTAGTGATGGTCATTATAAAAACCATTTGGTCTCAAAGTCTTTATTAAGGCCATCAGGTAACAAGGTTCTCATCTCAAAAATCGTTTGCATTTCCAACTTTGCAAGTCTGACAGATCTATCACTAGTCCTCCAGTTGCATCTTGCAATTTTTATCCCTGCAAACATTTTGATATATTTTGGGTCGCAATTATGTGCGGTCTTAAAATGCATTGACACATTGTGGTTTTCATAGCCCCGTCTGATGTTCCTGACATGTTCTGTCAGCCTATCTTTTAGTGGGCGTGTCGTTCGGCCGATGTATTGCTTGTTGCACTGACATTCTAACAAATAAATTACATATTTGCTATTACATGTAATAAAGGTGTCAATCCTCTCTCTCTTGTTATTACTGCTTGATGTTACTTCTACAATCTTTCTTTCTGTTTTGCAGGCTTTGCACATTGCACATTCCCCACATCTATGAAAACCCTTAGTTATAATTGGCATACTGGGCTTAGGGGTTTCTATAGCGCTATTCACTAAAATATCTTTAAGATTGTCCGCTCTTCTATATATAAAACGAGGGGTTTCGGCGATGTACTCCTTTAGACCGGAGTCCGCCTGAAGTATTCCCCAGTGTCTTTTTATAATACTCTCCATCTCTCTATGATGATTAGTGTATTTGGATATAAAGGGTACTCCATATTTCTTATCTGGTATATCCCTTCTTGTGTTCTTTAAGATGGTGTTCCTATCCAAATCCCTACATCTACTGATGGTCTTATCCAGAGCTATTTCTTTATATCCTTTGCTGACAAAATGATGTTTCATTCCGACAGCCTGTTGGTCAAAAACATTAACATCTGTACAGTTCCGACGTAGTCTTTGGAATTGGCTGTTAGGAATACTAGACAACCAATTACTATGATGATTACTGCTCATATCAATATAAGAATTACAATCGGTGGGTTTGCTATAATTTTTGGTATAGATATGGTTATTCTCCACATAAATGGTTAAATCTAAAAAGTTTATGGTGGTGTCACTAATTGTGAAGGCTAATTTTATATTGCGATCATTATTATTTAACCCTTCACAAAAAAGGTCAAGAGAGGCTCTACCTCCTCTCCAAATAAAAATAACGTCATCTATATAACGATTATAAAGTACCAGGCTGGCAGCCGCCCGCCAATCCGTCCACACCGCCGACTCCTCCCAGTGGGCCATGAACAGATTGGCATAGCTTGGTGCCAGCCTGGTACCCATCGCAGTGCCTGTACACTGCAAATAAAAGTCACCACCATACCAAAAATAATTATTGGTTAAGATCATGGATATACCCTCCAATATGAATTGTTTGTATGTGGTGCTATGTTCACTCTTTTCTAAGTAGAATTTAACACCTTCTAAGCCATCAGCATGACAGATATTGGTATACAGTGCTGCAACATCCGCTGTAACCAACAAATATCCTGGTTCCCATTCGATCATAGCTAGTTTGTTAACGATGGATATAGTGTCCTTTAAGTAGGATCTCGTTGTCACTACTAGTGGTTGAAGTTGATGGTCCAAATAACAAGAGAGATTTGCAGTTACCGAATTCAACCCGGCTACAATGGGGCGGCCCGGAGGTTTGCTTAAACTCTTATGCACCTTTGGCAGTGCATATAGCACCGGTATGGAGGGGTTTTCTACTAATATATATGAAGCAATATCCTCAGTAATACTGTTATTATTTGTATATAAATTAAGAAACACCTCTAATTTTTTTGTGATCATATTTATAGGGTCTCCTTTTAGCTTCTTATATGTATGCTGATCTGCAAGTTGGTTCATAATTTCAGCATGATAATCATCTCTATTCAACACAACAACCCCCCCCCACCCTTATCTGCTGGCTTGATTACTATCTGATCGTTATCTTTTAAGTTTTTAATTGCCTCCCTCTGTTTTTTATTACAATTTGTAGACTTTACAGGTTTAAAGACTGTCCTTTCCAGATCCTCTTTGACTAGCCTCTCAAACGTCTCGATAAAACAGCCTTTTTTGTGATCAAAAAAGGCTGTTTTATCGAGACGTTTGAGAGGCTAGTCAAAGAGGATCTGGAAAGGACAGTCTTTAAACCTGTAAAGTCTACAAATTGTAATAAAAAACAGAGGGAGGCAATTAAAAACTTAAAAGATAACGATCAGATAGTAATCAAGCCAGCAGATAAGGGTGGGGGGGTTGTTGTGTTGAATAGAGATGATTATCATGCTGAAATTATGAACCAACTTGCAGATCAGCATACATATAAGAAGCTAAAAGGAGACCCTATAAATATGATCACAAAAAAATTAGAGGTGTTTCTTAATTTATATACAAATAATAACAGTATTACTGAGGATATTGCTTCATATATATTAGTAGAAAACCCCTCCATACCGGTGCTATATGCACTGCCAAAGGTGCATAAGAGTTTAAGCAAACCTCCGGGCCGCCCCATTGTAGCCGGGGTGAATTCGGTAACTGCAAATCTCTCTTGTTATTTGGACCATCAACTTCAACCACTAGTAGTGACAACGAGATCCTACTTAAAGGACACTATATCCATCGTTAACAAACTAGCTATGATCGAATGGGAACCAGGATATTTGTTGGTTACAGCGGATGTTGCAGCACTGTATACCAATATCTGTCATGCTGATGGCTTAGAAGGTGTTAAATTCTACTTAGAAAAGAGTGAACATAGCACCACATACAAACAATTCATATTGGAGGGTATATCCATGATCTTAACCAATAATTATTTTTGGTATGGTGGTGACTTTTATTTGCAGTGTACAGGCACTGCGATGGGTACCAGGCTGGCACCAAGCTATGCCAATCTGTTCATGGCCCACTGGGAGGAGTCGGCGGTGTGGACGGATTGGCGGGCGGCTGCCAGCCTGGTACTTTATAATCGTTATATAGATGACGTTATTTTTATTTGGAGAGGAGGTAGAGCCTCTCTTGACCTTTTTTGTGAAGGGTTAAATAATAATGATCGCAATATAAAATTAGCCTTCACAATTAGTGACACCACCATAAACTTTTTAGATTTAACCATTTATGTGGAGAATAACCATATCTATACCAAAAATTATAGCAAACCCACCGATTGTAATTCTTATATTGATATGAGCAGTAATCATCATAGTAATTGGTTGTCTAGTATTCCTAACAGCCAATTCCAAAGACTACGTCGGAACTGTACAGATGTTAATGTTTTTGACCAACAGGCTGTCGGAATGAAACATCATTTTGTCAGCAAAGGATATAAAGAAATAGCTCTGGATAAGACCATCAGTAGATGTAGGGATTTGGATAGGGACACCATCTTAAAGAACACAAGAAGGGATATACCAGATAAGAAATATGGAGTACCCTTTATATCCAAATACACTAATCATCATAGAGAGATGGAGAGTATTATAAAAAGACACTGGGGAATACTTCAGGCGGACTCCGGTCTAAAGGAGTACATCGCCGAAACCCCTCGTTTTATATATAGAAGAGCGGACAATCTTAAAGATATTTTAGTGAATAGCGCTATAGAAACCCCTAAGCCCAGTATGCCAATTATAACTAAGGGTTTTCATAGATGTGGGGAATGTGCAATGTGCAAAGCCTGCAAAACAGAAAGAAAGATTGTAGAAGTAACATCAAGCAGTAATAACAAGAGAGAGAGGATTGACACCTTTATTACATGTAATAGCAAATATGTAATTTATTTGTTAGAATGTCAGTGCAACAAGCAATACATCGGCCGAACGACACGCCCACTAAAAGATAGGCTGACAGAACATGTCAGGAACATCAGACGGGGCTATGAAAACCACAATGTGTCAATGCATTTTAAGACCGCACATAATTGCGACCCAAAATATATCAAAATGTTTGCAGGGATAAAAATTGCAAGATGCAACTGGAGGACTAGTGATAGATCTGTCAGACTTGCAAAGTTGGAAATGCAAACGATTTTTGAGATGAGAACCTTGTTACCTGATGGCCTTAATAAAGACTTTGAGACCAAATGGTTTTTATAATGACCATCACTAATAATTGTCTCCTTTTTCCTTTTCTCTTCCCCTATGCATATGGATCCCCATTCATGGAGGAATAGTATGAATGGGAATGAAATGCAAGCATAGTTTTTATTGTATGTTTTTTTTAGTATTTATTGTTAATTAAACATATGCTTTTTATTATTTATTTACTATTGTGCCAATTACCATGTATATTGTATTTGCTGAATATGTAGACGAATGTCAATGTAATAGTGAAACATATAATGGTCTGAATGGGTGTGTGATTGAATTTAAAACTATCCGCCTACAATGACCTCATTGAGAATGATCCAATCAGAACCCAATTAAGAGCATATAAGGAAGATCCGGATCTACTACAGTGTATCTTGAGAAAGGGGGCGGACCCCCGAAACCGGTTGATGCTGTAGTGACGTGGGAGCTGATCCAGGAGAGAGCCGCAACTTACCCGCACGCCTGAGGCTGTTTGCCGTTACAGCGGACTGAGATATTCCGGACATCTCAGTGGTGAAGCACAGCCTCTGTCTGGGAGCGGGTATGCGTTCCGTGTTCTCCTTCTTTTTTAAAGAAAAATTTGTTACGTTTTTGTGAATAAATTCCCTAAGGGGTACTTCTTTTTATCCATTTGTGATTGGTCTGTTGGAGTCCTGAATCCTGATGACACCAGATGGGATTAAGGAATACAAAGATACCTTTCAGTGAACGGTATTGGTTTTTTTAAAGTGAGTGTCAGTTTCACAGTGAGCACAGCAAAAAACAGAGATTCTGTTTAAACCGATCTCACTACTGACAATCAGCTGGATATCAAGTTTGCATAACGATTACCAACTGCTCTAATTAATGCTCTCTATATCATATGCTTTTTCACTAATTATCCACTAAGCTATTTATTAGAGCTTGTATTACTGCCCATTTTTATGTACAAAGGATAGAAGTTTGCATAACGATTACCAACTGCTCTAATTAATGCTCTCTATATCATATGCTTTTTCACTAATTATCCACTAAGCTATTTGTTAGAGCTTGTATTACTGCCCATTTTTATGTACAAAGGATAGAATAATCCTTTTTGTGTTTTATATATAGACACTATCCGGATTTTAAGGGTTTTTCAGCGCTGTACACTCCTCTCCAAATCTCTTTTTTGTGCAGTGTTAACTACAGGTGTTGGTGTATACCTGGGATTGGAGTTGAGCAGCTGATTACCAGCGCTGTGAGGGGGAATAATTTCTGTTTTCATTCAGTTATTAGCTGCTGCTCTTACAATGGATATTGAATAATGAAACAAGGGGGGCAGTGACGGAGGAATGAAGTGGGCAAACTACTTAATATATGAAAGCACATACATATATAGAGCGTATCCGGAGTAAAAATAATTAAAAGAGAAGTGAATGAACATAAAAAATATAAATATTAAAAGATTATATATATATATATAAAAAAAGGTATATATATAAAAACATAGTGGTATAGTCCTTTCTCCATGTATAGAGGTATGTCCCATCTTAGTAGGTTTTCATGGATTCCAACATAAAGTCCGTAGTGGTTCACACGTAGTGGTCGTGAAGTTAAAAACGTCCAAACTGAAGCTGGACAGAACTGGTTTTTCGCCAATAGGCTGGAACATTAAGAGGATAAATAAATTTATTATATGATGACTAGGAGTGATTAGGAGCAAGTGTAATAAAACATGCAGAAATATAAGATGTGCAATTAAATTGCTGGTGATTAAGTTGACTCAAGATCATAATAAAAGGAAGAAATAACTAAGGTGCAATAATATAGTGCAATTGTGGACATAATAAAGAGAATTTTTTATATATTACTATTTTATGTTAAAAAGTATAGGTGATGAGTCTCTTATAAAAAAGGGGCGAATTCAAATGCTTCGTTGAAGCCCAGAGGTACCATAGTTTGCAGTTCAAAGATCCAGAACATCTCTCTTTTCGATAATTTGTTCAATATATCTCCCCCTCTTTCTCCTGATTTAATTTGCTCGATGGCTTTGAATGTCAGATCTTCGGGATTGGACTTGTGTTTTTCCTTGAAGTGTTTGGAAACAGCGTGATTCTCAACCTTATTTTTTATATTTCGGACATGTTCCTGTAGTCGAATTTTAAGTAGTCGTTTAGTTTTGCCCACATATTTTAGGCCACATGTGCATTCTAAAAGATATATGACCATGGTTGAGTTACAGTTCATGAAGTCTTTGATTAAATATTCCTTCGAGTTGTTATGGTTGGAGAAGTGTCTTCTAACTGGATGTACAAACTTACACATGTTGCAATTTCCGCATTTATAATTTCCTTTGCACTTAGGCATCCCGATTTTATTTGTAGGCTCTTCTTTTTTCAAAAGACTTGGGGCTAGGATGTCTTTGAGACTTTTGGTCTTTCTAAAGACAATTTTTGGTCGTTCTGGAATGATATCTTTGAGGACGGGGTCAAGTAAAAGGAGGTTCCAGTGTTTATTAAACGACTTCTTGATGGACTGTTCCTGGCAGTTATACGTGGTGATGAAGGGGATGAATTTCTCATCTGATTTCTCTTTGATTGATACGGTCTTAGCATCACAAACTTTTTCAAGTGCCTTCTTAATGGTAGTCTCTGGATATTGTCTCTCTTTAAATCTTCCTGCATATAGTTCAAGTTGTTTGGCGCACTCATCTGGATTGCTGCAGTTACGTCTGATCCGATGAAATTGGGAGTACGGGATGTTGTTCTTCCAACCCTTTGCATGACAGCTTTTATAGTGTAAGTAACTATTAGTATCCATTTTTTTATATAGTTGCAGGTATTGATTTTTTGATTGGTACTTGATAAAGTCAGGTCCAGAAAGTCGATTTTCTCTTTGTCCATATGATATGTGAATTTCAGGTTATAGTCGTTAGTAGATATTAGGTTAAAGAAAACCAGGAAGTCTTCCTCTTGACATTCCCAGATTATGAGAATATCATCAATATAACGTTTGTATAGTATCAGCTGATCGATACATGGATTATTGGAATGAATATGGTCCTCCTCCCAGCATCCCATGAGGAGGTATGCGAAGCTGGGCGCAAAAATCGTCCCCATAGCTGTCCCACATGTCTGAAGAAAAAAGGTGTCCTGGAATTTAAAGTAATTGTGACGGAGAATGAACTTGATGAAATCACAAATGGCGTCTTTATGGGGTGTGGAGAGATCCAGACCCCTGTCTAGAAACCTCCGACACGCTTCAATCCCTTTTTCATGTACAATACAGGTGTAGAGGCTCTGGACATCTATGGTTATCCACATGTAAGAATTCTTCCACTGTACCATTGGTAATATGTCCAAAACGTTCTTCGTATCTTTGAGATATGACGGAAGTTGCACCACGTATTTCTGAAGAAAGACATCTATGTACTCGGACATATGTGCTGTCAATGAGTCGATTCCAGCAATAATGGGCCTACCTGGTGGATTGACAAGTGTCTTGTGTATCTTTGGTAGGAAGTAGAAGATGGGTATGACCGGATTTGATGTCATCAGATACTGGAATTCTTCTTTTTCCAAAATTTGGTTATGAAGATACTGTACTAGTAAAACTCTCAATTCTTCAACGAATGTATTTGTAGGGTCGTTTGGAAGTTTTCTGTATGAGATATCGTCACTGAGAAGACGGGTGGCTTCTGTCACATATGCATCTCTGTCCATTATTACGAGGCCTCCTCCTTTGTCCGCCTGCTTAATGACAATGTTTCTGTTTTCTTGTAACTTTTTCAGTGCTTCTTTTTCAGCATTTTTCAAGTTTGAGAATTTGCTTTTTTCATGGTCATCTTCACATAAATCTTTTTTAACTTGTTCATAGAACACATTAATGTAGTTGCCTTTGGACTCCAAGGGATAAAATTTAGATTTCTTTTCAAACCAGATTTGGTTGCTTGAGACAGTGTGGTTTCTTTATCTTTTCTTGCAAAGTGTCTCTTAAGTGTCAATGCCCTGACAAACTTGTTGAGATCAATAAAAGTCTCAAATTTGTTAATCTGATTTGACGGTGCAAATTTTAGTCCTTTGCCAAGTAAAGAAATTTCCGACGTGCTTAGGGTCTGGTTTGACAGATTGAATATTCCTTTCTCCTGAGGGTCTATTTTAGATATCTTTTTTGGGGGGGGTTTTGTCCTGCCGCTGCCCCTTGTGCCTCTTCTTCTGGGTAGCTTCAGCTATGCACTTACTGAGTGGTAAGTGCATAGCTGTGCCCCGCTTCTGGTGTGGTGAGTGCTGTGATTTTTTCTCTGTGTGTATACGATGGGGTTAATCTATGGTTAGCTCTTATTAACCGTGGCCACTAGCTTTCTCATGCACCCCTGTGTGGACTTTATTATCCTGAACCTGTCTCAGCTGTTCCTTAGCAATCATCTTTGAGCCAGTGCAAAAGGTGACTAGTGTACCTTTAAAAGCCATAAAGGTGTGGCAGGTACACATTAAATCTAGCAGGCAGATGATGTGTGTAACAGCAGTGAAGTAGTCAGGTTTTAAGACTCTGTGATAGTGTAGGACCTGCATGAAGGTGGGGTACCTTGAAAATCGGTATGCAGGCTTCCGTGCATTGGCCAATCCACCAACTAAACCCCCATCATTTATTTATTGAATTGTTGAGGATAAGTGAGTTTACTTTGGTGAGTGCTGGGTTCTTTGTTTGTATTTATTAGAGCAATGTGGTCATGGGCTACATGCACCCCGCCCTGTGAGTGGTAAGTACAGCTGTGTACCCCGCTTTTGCAGTGGAGAGTGCTGTGTTACATGCACCCCACCCTGTGAGTGGTAAGTGCATAGCTGTGCCCCGCTTCTGGTGTGGTGAGTGCTGTGGTTTTTTCTCTGTGTGTATACGATGGGGTTAATCTATGGTTAGCTCTTATTAACCGTGGCCACTAGCTTTCTCATGCACCCCTGTGTGGACTTTATTATTCTGAACCTGTCTCAGCTGTTCCTTAGCAATCATCTTTGAGCCAGTGCAAAAGGTGACTAGTGTACCTTTAAAAGCCATAAAGGTGTGGCAGGTACACATTAAATCAAGCAGGCAGATGATGTGTGTAACAGCAGTGAAGTAGTCAGGTTTTAAGACTCTGTGATAGTGTAGGACCTGCATGAAGGTGGGGTACCTTGAAAATCGGTATGCAGGCTTCCGTGCATTGGCCAATCCACCAACTAAACCCCCATCATTTATTTATTGAATTGTTGAGGATAAGTGAGTTTACTTTGGTGAGTGCTGGGTTCTTTGTTTGTATATATATATATATATATATATATATATATATATTACAGTAGTAAATATAAAAAACACATTTAATAAAGGGGAAAGGTTAGTGCAGAAAAACATAAAAAATTGGCAACATGCCATTCACCACACGCAGTGGCAAGGAAAAAGTCAGGCCTTGGCCTTTATTTATAAGTGGTGGTTCTGCAACTGTCAGTGAGGTATCTTCTGCTTCTCATGATGACACAAGACCTTTTCACTCAGATTCTAGAAGAGGTGCAAAAAATAAAAACCACTAAGGCAGTAGAACAAACTGTGTGTTCAGAACCAACACACATCCCTGAGGAGAGTTTAGGGGTGACCACATTAGCTATGTGTGAGTCTGACATTTCTCACACATTTCTGTCCTTATAGAGAAGCCTCTTTTGCATCCTTCCACCATTTCTGTACCATCTGCACATGTGGGGAGAAGTACAGATGGTGAGGACAAAATAGAAATTGAGGATGCTTAAGTGGAACAGGATGATTGGTATTGTATATGTGTGTACTGCCCCTATCTGACACTGAAGATGTTGGTGATGTTTTTTTTTTATCTACAAGTGACTGCAGTTCTTGCCCATGATAGAAAGAAATCTTTTGTGATGCCTGGGCATAAAACCAAAAAAGTCACCAATTGGGTGTGGGATTATTTTTGCCCAAATCCTGACAACATTTGTTAAGGCAATCAAAGTTAGTAGAGGTAGGGACGTTAGCTATCTAGGCACCTCCTCCATGTTATGTAATTTATGGCGAGTTCATGTAATGTATTTTACAAGATTATAATATAGTTAACTCCTTCATCATCAACCTCCTCATTAGTGATCGGAGGAAGTCCTTTCAAATAATTGTTTTGTTAGTGGCCCAAACAAACCAAGGACTTCAGCAACAAAAGTGTCAGCCACTGTCACTGAAGTGTTTGGTTAAACTGTGCATGTCCTTTTTAATATCAAACATAAAAGTGGGTAGGAGGGTTCAAGAACAATTCCATCTTGTACCACTTGTTTTATTTTCATTATTGGCTGCATTTTTGGCGGACATTGGTGACTGTCTTATTCTTTCATTGCTTTTTTTCACATCATTCACATCAGCCACAATCTGAATAAATATATATTTTTTTAAATTCTTCTTTTATTGCTGCCATAATAAATATAAAAAGGTAATTCGCCTCTGTGAGTTGTCATTTGTGGAAGTAAAAAAAGAATTGCTCGTTTTCATTGTATAACTTGTGTATGTTGAGTTCATTGATATGGATAAAGTGGACCATACAGTTGCCTACCATAATCAATCAATCTATTAATCTTTTTTTTAATTCTTCTTTTATGGTAGTTTTAGGCCGCACCTCATAGAGAATATGGACCATACAGTTGCCACCCCAATCAATCAATCAATTATTTTTTTATTCTTCTTTTATTGTGTTTTTGCCGCTTGCCCTCACCTCACTGTCACTTAGCTTACTCAGCCAGCTAGCTAGCTCAGTGCAGCCTTTTGGCATAAACTGAATGAAAACAATATCGTGAGGTGGATAAAATTAAGTGGACATGACTGAAATTAATGTTTATTGAGGTTAATAATACCCTAGGAACAAACAAAATGGCCAAATTATATGATTTTAGAATTTTTAGTAATTTTTTTTTTTAAAGTACAAAACCAAAGGGAGGCAATCAATTTTTCAGCTGTCGGGATACCAGTGATCAGGATACCGATGCTGGAATCCCGACAACTGGTGAAATGTCGACGGTCGGAATCCCCACTTGAGGGGGAATAGATCAGTGTGGTGACCAAAAGTCGCCACTGGGCCCGAAGAGCGGCAAGCGCAGCGATTCCAGCATTGGTCTACTGAAATATCATACTGATTCCAACCAAAACTAGTAACGTGATTTTTGCAAAATCAAAACCGGGCGACCAATTAGAACCAAACCTAGCAAAAATGGGCCGAGGCACATCTCTACGTATGATACTGTATTTGAGAACCTTACAGTTACTGACTTTAATACACCTTTAGTGATCAAATACTCATAGCCAGGGGCGTAGCTACCATGGGTGCAGGCAGTGCAGCTGCTATGGGGCCCAGAGCTGAGACGTGCCCACCTTCCCTGTCAAAGTTACATGTGTTATACACATTTTTTGCCATTAGGCGGTACGTAGGGAGGGTGTTCTTCAGTTTGCCGGCTGTCGAGATCCCGGCACACAGTATTCCGGTGCCGGAATCCCAAAAGCCGGCATATCGACACTTTATCTCCCTCTTGGGGGTCCACGACTCCCCTGGAGGGAGAATAAATAGCGTGGCACGCATAGTGTGCCACCATGCCCGTAGCGTGGCGAGCGAAGCGAGCCCGCAAGGGGCTCATTTGCGCTCGCCACGCTGTCGGTTTGCCAGCGGTCGGGATTCCGGCGCCGGTATACTGGGTGCCGGGAGCCCGGCCGCCAGCATACAATACTACACCCACGTAGGGGTCCTTTCAAACTTTTTTATTAGGGCCTGCAATATATAGTAACATAGTATCTAAGGTTGAAAAAAGACAGTTGTCCATTGAGTTCAAACTATTTGTGGTCTCCTATGCAAGATTATTTTATCTGAAAAATTTTGACTGATGCTGATGTCAGCTGTTGCATTATATCCCTTTTTATAGTGACTATAGTGCGTGACTATGCACCATAACCCTGGATATCCTTATCCATTAAGGAATTTATCTAACCCATTCTTAAGGATGTTGACAGAGTCGGCCATTACAACTCCCTCAGGCAGGGAATTCCATACACGTACTGTCCTTACCGTGAAAAAGCCTTTACGCCGTATTGTGCAGAATCTCTTCTCTAACCTGAGCGAGTGTCCACGAGTCCTCTGTGTTGATCTTACCAAAAATAGGTCCTGGGCAAGCTCGGTGTATTGTCCCCTTATATATTTGTAGATGTTGCTCATGTCCCCTTTTAGTCTCCTCTTTTCCAATGTAAACATGCCTAGTCTTTCAAGCCTTTCCTCGTATTCCAGCATCTCCATGCCCTTAGTTAGTTTGATCGCCCGCCTCTGAACCTTTTCTAACTCCAGGATATCCTTTTTGTAGTATGGTGCCCAGAATTGTACACAGTATTCAAGGTGTATATCTAGGTATGCCCCTGGACCTGCTCATTGGGGTGTTATTGGTGGTATAAAATGAACTGGAGGGCATCGAAATGTTGTATAATATGAACCAGGGCAGTGTAATGAGACACAATATAAATGGGGAGCACTATATATCATAATGTGAATTGGGGGTACCATGCGGTATAATGTATATTGGCAGCTCTGAAATGTGACATAGGGTGAACTTAAGCACTACTGCGATTCATAAAAGAAATTAGGGCACTACTATGGGGCATAACATTAAATAAGGCTCTAATATGGTTCAGAAAATGAACTAGGGCACTATTATGGGGCATAAAATTAACAACTGCTGCAGAGAAGTGTGTCTCTAGAAGTATTGGGACAGAGGCCCCTTCAAAATGTTGCTATGAGGCCCGCAAAGTTCTGGCTACACCCCTGCTCATAGTGAAAGCCTTGCACCAAAAGTAAATAATTTAACAGCTAATCTGAAAAATCTCTTTATGTAATGAATCCCTCCGACAATATCATCGATGTACCATATTCCTCAGATTAAGTTAAAATAATTTAATACACATAGCGAAATACTGTATAAAAGTTCCTATTTATTCCAAGCCAAAATATATAACTCACAAGATACACATTCTGGATACTGGCTCAATGTGTTAGTCCATATTCCTCCTTCTGTCACCCAAGGGGAATATAGAAAAGACAATTCCAGAAACCCAGCTTCAGTGTTTCAGAAATCCCTGATGCATTTCATCCATGGAGGAATTTTTCTCATGTATGCAAAGCTTAGAAAGTGCTTGTTCACACAAAGACAGAATTTGCAGACCTCAGTGTACTGTAAGTGCACGTAGATTATGATGACTACTAGCAATATGATATGCAATAAATGGTGGCAAACTGCTCAAATCAAGCTGGTAACAATCCTCAGGTGCTGCGGGAGGGGGTTACTCTAGACAAGAAAAACAAAAGGGATTTTTCCCATGCACTCTGCTGGCTGTTAGTAAGAAGAACTATATACTATGTAATAATAGAAAATGTAGAGCTCTTCGTTACATATGTTTTGCAACAGATATGATAAGCCTCCAGGCCACTTCACGGCTGCTCTATTACTGGAGGTACCTAACTAAGCATAAGTCCAGGGCTTGGACCCCACAAAGTCGGCTCAGGCCCAACCACCCTAGGGCAGCACACCATTGAAATACTAAAGTGTTAATATGTGTTAAGAAAGAAGCAGAAGCTATGGGTTAGAAAGTGCTACAGAAATAAGGGTGTTAATAAAATACTCAAAAGAGTAATATTAGTGAAAAAATAGGAGTGTTACATAAGTGCTAAATAAATAATATGGCGTGCTGCCCCAAGGTAGCCCAGTCACACCAGACCTGAGGGGTACCACTCCCCAAACCTACACACAGCATAATAATAATAATAATAATAATAATCACTATGGGTCATACAATTGCTTAATGTACGGCCACATGATAATGGCACATACAAAACATATCCAGATTGAGAGCTAGCTTACCTAATATTACTCTTTTGAGTATTTTATTAATACCCTTATTTCTGTAGCAATATGATATCCCAGCTGACGGGATGCCGGCAGTCAGAATACCGATGCCAACATCCCGATAGTGTAAATCCTGACAGGGGGAGGTAAGACTGTTCTCAATTTCTGCCAAAGGTGGTCTCATCTTTTCATATGAACCAACCTATTGTCGTGCCTGTGGCTACACGGGACTTGGAGGATTCCGATTCCCTGGATGTGGTCAGGGCTTTGAAGATTTATGTGACCAGAACGGCTAGAATCAGGAAGACTGAAGCTCTGTTTGTTCTGTATGCGGCCAACAAGGTTGGCGCTCCTGCTTCAAAGCAGACTATTGCTCGCTGGATCTGTAACACGATTCAGCAGGCGCATTCTACGGCACGATTGCCGTTACCGAAATCGGTTAAGGCCCATTCCACTAGGAAAGTGGGCTCTTCTTGGGCGGCTGCCCGAGGGGTCTCGGCATTACATTTGTGCCGAGCAGCTACTTGGTCGGGGTCTAACACCTTTGCAAAGTTCTATAAGTTTGATACCCTGGCTGAGGAGGACCTCCTGTTTGCTTAATCGGTGCTGCAGAGTCATCCGCACTCTCCCGCCCGTTTGGGAGCTTTGGTATAATCCCCATGGTCCTTAAGGAGTCCCAGCATCCTCAAGGACGTTAGTGAAAATAAGATTTTACTTACCGGTAAATCTATTTCTCGTAGTCCGTAGAGGATGCTGGTCGCCCGTCCCAAGTGCGGACTTCTTCTGCAAGACTTGTATATAGTTATTGCTTACATAAGGGTTATGTTATAGTTTATCGGTTGAACCGTGGCTATGTTGTTGTTCATACTGTTAACTGGGTAGTTTATCACAAGTTATACGGTGTGATTGGTGTGGCTGGTATGGATCTCGCCCTTAGATTTACAAAAATCCTTCCTCGTACTGTCCATCTCCTCTGGGCACAGTTTCCCTAACTGAGGTCTGGAGGAGGGGCATAGAGGGAGGAGCCAGTGCACACCCAGAGTCCAAAGCTTTCTTAAAGTGCCCTATCTCCTGCGGAGCCCGTCTATTCCCCATGGTACTTATGGAGTCCCAGCATCCTCTACGGACTACGAGAAATAGATTTACCGGTAAGTAAAATCTTATTTTGATCTTCCCAGGTAGGAAAGCCGAAGATGACTTCCCCTATCTGATTCTTTAGGAAAACAGTTATGGTTTTGGTTATAGGATATAAAATATGTGATTATTACTGCGCTTGTATATATTAGCTGCTTCACATAAAATAAGAATACCAAAATAATTTAAAAAAAGGAGCGCTTGTTGTGAGTTATACCGCTCATACCTGTAAAAAAAATTGGGTTAGTGATAATGTTTACAGACCCTTTTTGAGGTGTTTTTGTTTAAGATGAGGATATGGAGTATTGAGGATTCCAAATGTAAATTGGTCCGGTAACAAAAGTGGGTGATGTTAGTGTGCAGCTGTCCCGTCCTGTCTAGCCCTGCTGTCCCTACCTTACAAGCCGCTGATCGCGGCTTGCTTCCGGTCTCCGGACCTGGTTTCCTCACCGCCAGTTAGCGGTATGTGAGCAAGTTGCTCTGCCGAGCGTCCAACGATGACGTGTAGCGGCACCTCCTTCCTCCGTCTCTCTCTCCAACGCGTTTCGGGGTTTGGGCCCCTTTGTCAAGTCGATAAGATTTATAGAAAGCTGGATTCCCAAGTAAGTTATACACTTTTTGCCCATTCATTAGGGAGATTTCTGGCCATAAGGGCCTAGGTAATGTTCACATTTGGGAACTGAGTTGTCCATAGTTACAGAAAATAAGGAATGAGGTGTACATAGTGTTGTATCAGGGTAGTGCATGAATGAAACAGTATAACAGCCTTCATAGCATCAAGTCTGAGGGGCATATTGTTACCGTTAGTTTCCTAAGAGGATGCTGCTACACAAATAAACCTTGGCAGAGAATGACCTGAAGAATATATAAGACTGGTAGAACAAATTTAGAAGCAGATTTCCCCACAACATTGGGCCTGATTCAGATGTGGTTGTTCTTGCTGCTGCTGGTGCTATCTTTTGCCTATGCAATTGCGATGATATGAGAATATGGGCAGATTCTAACCTGATAGGGATGTCCACTGCTGTCACATCATCTCCGCCCAACAGCGTATAATTACTGATGCATTGGTACCAACGTTGCAAATCAGGTCATGTCACAGAGTCTGAGTATCTCTGAAGACACGCTGGCTGAGTTGCTCTCCCGGGATGCAGAGAGCTCTCCAGTAGCAACTAAGGGGGTAATTCAGATCTGATAGCTGCTGTGCATTTTCGCACAGCGGGCAATCAGGTCCTAACTGCGCATGCATATGCACCTGAATGCACAGGCCCGTCGGACAACAATGGGCATCTCCGGTCAGTGATGGGATGGTGCGAAAATTCCGATCGCATGGGCGTTCCGTTCACAAGGTGATTGACAGGGGGGGGGGGGGCATTTGTGGGTGCAACTGAGCGCTTACAGCGAGTGTCCGGAAAAACTCAGGTGTTCCCAAGCATTTTCAGGGAGGGTGTCTGACGTTATCTCCGACCCTGATCAGCCTGTTCTCATTGTACTGTAGGAATAAGTCCTGGGTTGCGCACAGACTGCACACAGTGGATTTTCACAGCTCGACATACACATGGGATCACACACTTGCACAGCAAATTTATACTACCCCTGGAGGCGGCGACTATCTGATCGCAGGACAGTAACATTAGCAGCCCAGCGATCAGGTCTGAATTACCCCCTAAGATCGCAACTGCTAATTTATGCACACCTAGAAGATAAGTTTTTCTTTTTTAAATTCTAGAACAAATGTTACATTTTCAGAAAAATCTTTATAAATAGAACCATAAGTATTAGCAATAAAATGTCAATTATGAACTGTTGTAGATGTTTTATAATGGGGATCTGAGTAATGACAACTAATAGGAATTATTTACTTAGTAATACAGAAACCATTGGAAATAGGGGCTCTTAACTCCTGCCCTAAATAACAAGGCACAGTCAAAGGACAAGAGCCCCCGATGTAATCAAATTATAAAGGATACGACAGTTAATAATTGGATCCCTGTAATATTGTTGCAACATTAAACTATCAGCACAATGTGATAACATTATTTATTTTAAACACTACAGAAAGATTCTATTTTCCCTGCACAAACTGTCTCTAATAAGGTCTCAGCCATTTCCTAGCTGATTATGACATCACAAGACGCATCATAATTGCACTGTGGCTCAGGGTTATATCACAGGCTTTAGCAGTTTTAGTCTTTTGATAGGTAGTTTTCAGTGGAGCAATACGGAAATTGAGTTTATTGTAGTTAAGGAGATTTTTAATAATATTTTTACCAACCATGAGTGACACAGGAGAGGATCTGACATCTGAAGGTAAGTGGTCATTATCATTATAATATAATAATTTGTACTAAGCAGAAATAAATAATTATATTTGGATAGAGCCATAGACACATACATACCTCTGCAGGTATCAGGACACACAGTACATAATACATAACTTACTATACACAATGTAAGAAACCTCACACTGGTCTGCAGTAATGCAGTGGTTATAATAATATATTATGTGAGATGGTGTTTGATTTAGGAGTCAGGACTCGCCTGTGTGTAGGGGTTTGTTATATGATAATAATAAATATATATATCCTCACAGGGTTACATAAGATATAAATTTTATACGTGCTGCCTACTCTCCCGTCCTGTGGGAGACACAGTTTTGCGGTAGTAGCCCAGTTTTACGGTTAGTGTATAGGAGACAGCCAATGGGAGTCTGGGGGTGGACGTAGGAGTAGAGTGATGCCTAATGCTGATTCCCTAATGCGCATGGAGGCTGTTTTACACAACGCTGCCATCCCAGGGTAATACAAGCCAGCACATATATTACATACAACATGCATGTTTATATGTGCTAAGCCACCCCACCCCCTGCACTATGTAGTCAGCTCTGCAGCCCAGGAGCTGCAGCCGCCTCTGAAAAGGAGGGTGCCCTGGAATGCTGCGCCCCACTTTATTTACTTGTTTGTCACTCTTTAAGAAACCAGCTCTCATGAGCACATAAGACTTTTCATTCCAGCCTCTGGTGTGTAGGCTTATTCACATATATAGTATGGGCCTGGGTCTGGTTACCATTGATAGCTAGCAGGCCCAGACCTTTACTTTGGAGACTGGGTGGGACTCAAATTTCCTAAAACTTGTAAAACAGAGAAAGAGAACGGAGGACATTTTATATGGCTGTAGTGACATAAAATTCTGAATAGCAGGCTGAATGAAGCAGGTGGAGAAGTGGAAGTATCCATGGCAACTATGGGCCTATGATTTGACTGAGGAGTCTGATGATGGGAGGGGCTTAGTCCTTATAAGCAGAGGACTGATTAGGTTCTCCCCCTTTTTCCTCAGTGAAAATTGAACAGTGAAGTGCTCTGCATTTGTGTTGTATTGAACTGTGTATTATTTGTGATTTTGTGGTGTTTTTCTTCTCATTTCTTTTCTATCTTTACTAATCTTTAAGCTTTTCAACCTCCTTTTATTCTTGGACTTTCTCTTATCTATCTTTCCTATCTTTTAACATGCCGAGGCCCAGTCGTGCTGTGCGTCCCCCTGTTCGTTTTATTGACAGCGGGGAAAGGGATGCTGCGGTCTTAGTGTCAGGTAGTGGACAGCAGCGGTCATTACAGACAAGAAGTCAGGCTAGGAATAATTTTGGTAATGCCGCCACCAGGGGTCGGGCTCGACAGCCTGAGAGACTTTTGGCGGGCGAAGGTGCGTCACGCAGAGGCCGGGTCAGTAGCGCGTCTGTGACACGAGCTGCTGTTGTGAGTGACAATTCTAGAAACTTCTCAAAGGAACCGGTTTCCGTGAATAACATGTCGCGAAGTGTGGGGGCTATGGCGGAGTCGCTGATCGGGGTGTTAAGGAGAATTGTAACATCCCGAGGAGTTACCTCAGGAGTGCATGTGCCGGAGGTACGCCGCGGTCGCCCCGTGGGCCCGCGGGGGTCCGTGGCTGCCAGAGGTGGTCGACGCAGTTCGATTCTTACTAGAGGTGAGCACATTGGGAGATCTACAAGGTTACAAGAGTCGGTGCAAGGAGAGGGGGCACCCAACAGTGGTATTACAATGGGTTCGGTTAGTAATATAAACAACAGCGCTGACACGGTTGTAGCGGGCCAGGGCGCGAGCACATCGGGTATTAGTAATGCTGGAAGACAGCTAGGAAGGCCCGCCACGTGTAATATTAGGGGTAAAAAAGGAGCAAGGGAGCTACGTTGTATGAGGGGCACAGTATCGGGGAGATCTGATGCTGATGCGGTATGCTTTGGAGGTAATGGCGCTGGATTCAATTCATCTGAGGTAGCGTCACTCTATATGCACCTCGGTCATATCAGCGCTGGTCCCGGTGCTGAATGCCAATAACGCTGAAAGGAATTTTTTGTGGGGGCAGAATTCTGTCGATTTGCAGAGGGATGGCGTTGGTGAATCAGGGGCGGCTGTTTTACAGGCCAGATCGGGTGGAGGTAATAGGGGCAATAGGAATGTTAATGAATTTTTGGTAGATGTTTCTCCTTGCTTTTCTACAGAGGAGTCCCTTGCAGCCCCTGAGGTGCAGGACGATTCTGGGGAATCAGCTGCGGTTGTAGAGTCTGCCCTGGACGAGGGTGGTCTTTATGGTGAGTCGGTTGTGCACCCGGCAGCGCGCCAGAATGATTCAGCGGTGGGGTCAGGCAACAGGGGCGCAGTTACAGATAAAGTATGTGGTAAAAAAGCGTCAAAAAAGCGTAAGCATAGGCGCAGAGGGCACAGGGACTCATCTACTTCTTCCTCTGAGTCCCCAGGTTCATGTGATAGCAGATGCAGGGGTTGCAATGCAAAAAATAAAAGGAAGCGTAGACATAGTAGCTCCAGCATGTCCTCGGAGGAGGGTCCTGAGGATTCTTTGCAATGCGCTAATACTGCAGTGTTGAGAGGAGTTCGACCTAGAATTAGGGAGCGTATTAGACAAGGAAAATTCGTTAATATATTTGCTTTAACCAGCAAAGGGAGAAAAGCATTAGAAGAGGCAAAAAAGAAATCAGGTATAGGTGAGGAGGCTTATAAGTCTTACTCTAACTGGCAGAAGGGCATGCTTATCTTTGCAGCCTGTTATTTGGAATCCAGGCCTCAGGAGCACATGAACATAATTAAATATATGTATTTGCTACACGAATTGGCCAGATCCGGGCGCGGGACAGCTTGGAGGTCCTATGATGAGGAGTTTCGGAGAAAACAAAATGGGAAGGAGATTATGGATTTTGGTAAAAAAAGATGTGGAGATCTTTGTAGATGTTACCCAGCCTCTTAAGAGTGGTTTAGAGGGTCTGGTGGACAAACAAAGTAATTCCAGCAATAAATGGTTGGTGGGTAAGAATCGGGCAGGCAAGTGCTATGCCTTCAATAATAGTCAATGTACCCTAGGGTTCAAGTGTCGTTTTCGTCATGCTTGTATCCGCTGTGAAGGAACCCATCCCATAAAAAACTGCCAGCAAACAGCTAGTGGGAGAGGTAGTTGGCAAAAGCAGGATCAACTAATCCCAGCTGCGGCAGTGTCCAAGTAGGGCACTTACTCCAGTTAAGTTAACAAATTATTGCTTTGGTTGGATTACTATCCAAATATAGACTATTCTTAGTTTATATAGGTTAGGTGTCTCAAAAGGTTGTTATGTTGCCTTTTAAAAGGCCAAGAAAAATGTGCGGGATTACAATTTACGTGCGGCTTGCAGTTTACAGTTTAAAAAAAAAAAAAAAAAAAAAAAAAAGATTATAAAGTAGTTGCGTTGGGTAGGATGGTAGGTCTTTTTAGTTGCCCTCCATTGCCTTATTTAATTTTTCCACAGTTGGGGTTGTCCCTAAAAAGACTCCAGGTAAATTCCGGCTAATTTAGCATTCATCATTTCCAGTAGCATGTTTGAGGGAGGTTGTGCTCTTCCCCATGGCAAAAAAAAATCTTGGGTGGAAAGAGGCCTCACTAGTAACTTGCGCTAAACATTTCCGGGCATTGGAAACGGAGTGGCAGATGCGCTATCGCGTTCTAGTGTCACAGGTTTAGGGTGCTAGCTCTGGATGCGAATGTATCTGGTGACCCTTGCCCGTCTTATGCCTGGCAGGTTATACGCCCGGATTGGAGGGCTTAGCCCTGCGAGCCCTGGCTCCCTCCACTCTTCGAGGGTACAGAAATGCCATGGGAGAGTGGGAAAGATATGTGCGCCTGCATCAGGAACAAGGTAAGACCGATTACGCAATGTTATTGGATTTTGTGTGGGAATGTTTTAGAGCAGGCAGATCAAGAGGGTGCGTTACACGTTTACTGTCTGCTCTTTCTTATTTCCTGAGACTTTATGGCCGGCATGATTTTACTAAATCTTTCTTTCTAGCAAAGATTCTTAAAGGTTGGGCTCGAGTTATGCCCCCTGTTCAAGATGCACGTAGACCAATAACCATTTCAATATTGCGGCGCATGGCGGTCGTGTTGCAGGATGTCTGTGCATCTGATTACGAAGCACTTTTATTTACATTGTGTTTCGTTATGGCCTTTTTTTGGGCCTTTAGAGTCAGTGAACTGGTGGCTGCTTCGAAATCAGCAATGTCACCTATGCTTCGTGAACACGTGTCATTGGAAGAAGGAGGCTTATGGTGCAAAGTACAACGTTCCAAAACGGACCAATTGGGCAAAGGTTGTTGGGTCGTTTTGAATTGTGTTGATGACATAGAGATTTGTCCTGTGTCATTGGCGAGGATTTATTTGAAAACAAGGTCTGATGTGCCAGGTCCATGGTTGCAGCATTTGGATGGTATGCCGGTGACTCAATTTCAATTTAGATGGGTGATGGAACGTTGTATTTGCACGATGGGTTTGCCGGTATCGAGATATGGTACCCATTCGTTTCGAATAGGTGCGGCGACAACAGCAGCTGCGGAAGGCTGTTCGAGCGGGCAAATTAGATCCTTGGGAAGGTGGAAGTCTGATGTATTTCGGAAATATATCAGGTTTTGACCTGTTTTAAAAAAAAAAAAAAAAAAAATCAGACTTGAGGTTTCAGCCACTCGCCATATTTGGGGGTCTTGAGGAATTTTTTATCCTGTCAGGTGCCTTAAGCCTGGGGGTTCATACCCGCCTGTCAGGTGTGTTTTTCGCCTCTCGTCAAGTCTGATTCCCCCCCCCCTTATCTAACTCCCTTTGTCAGAGAGCAATTCTCTTCAAAAATTATCACATTAGAGGCCAAATTAAAATATTTAATAAATAAATGTTAAACCATTTTAGCAAGATTTTAAAGGGATGTTTTTGGGGTAATGTTGTTGCAAGATTTTGGTTTTAGGGGTTTTTGTTCAATAAGTTTTGTGAATGCTTTTGTATTTTCAGATTTGCGCTTGGACGGGTGTCCGATTTGGATCATGGGGCACTCATACATTTATTATGGTGAAAGGTCTGGTGTTGAGTGCCTTCAGTCCCCGGAAGCTAATCTGGTCAGATGGATTGGAGTGAGGGGACTTCGGTGGGAGCAAGTCATCCCGCTTTTTTGGCAGCAAGTGGAGAGGTCGGGATACCCCCTGAGGGTGGTGTTCCATGTTGCCGGAAATGATCTGACCAGGAGGTCTGGTTTAGATCTTCGGAAAACCATAGTTAGGGATGTAGTTAGTCTACAGAACAGGTTGTGCTTTCTGAGTGTAGGATGGTCGGAGATTATCCCTCGTTTAGTGTGGAGGGGTGCAGACAGACCGGCTGCCATTGAGTTGATCCGGCGCCGGATCAATTCTGTGGTTGGCAGAGCTGTTAGCGAAAATTGGGGGTTTGTGGTCCCACATCCCTCAATTTCAGTTTCTGCTCCTCATCTTTATATGGCCGATGGTGTCCATCTGAATTTGAGGGGTATTGAAATTTTTATGGGAGATTTGTGGTTAGCGTTTTTTTCTCAGGAGTTTTATTGATAGGTTGAAGGTTTTTTAGGAGTAGTTAAGGTTAGTTTTTAAGGTAGAGGTATGGTGGCGGGGTTTCGTTGAAACTGTGGCGGGTTGGGACGGCCTGAAATTGTGGCTGTAATTTAAAGAGTTTTATAGGTGCTCAGGAGATGTGAAGGTGGTGGAGTTTGATACATTACGGGGCCAGAGTTCCATCGGACCAGGTGGGCTTCGGTCTCCGGTGGAGTTTGTACACACCTGAGCACCTTTGGGTGGAAGTTGGGGAATACCTTGAGTGGAGAGTTGGCCACGGTATTCCCGATAGAGAGCAAGTAACACAAGGGGTGGCAGATGGCCCATGGTGGCCCCTTGTGATGAGTGGGGGGCTGGGCTGAAATTGGGCCCCTTAAAAGCCTCCCCTTGGGATGTATGGGGGCTGGGCTGAAATTGGGCCCTTAATAACCTCCCTTTGTTATGCGATGGAGGCCGGGCTGAAGTTGGGCCTTTGCCTCCTTTTGTGTTGTGATCAGCCACAGTTAAAAGGTTAGAATAAATAGGGACATTTAAATAGGCCGTCCCTCCTTGCCACCATACCATTTGTGTTAATAAAAGCTGACAATTTTATTGGCAAACATATCCTGGTGTCAGTGTCAGTTATTTCTTTATGGATGTTGGTGTATGCGCATGAATGAAGAACAGTCTATGATAGACATTTTAAGAGAACGGAGGACATTTTATATGGCTGTAGTGACATAAAATTCTGAATAGCAGGCTGAATGAAGCAGCTGGAGAAGTGGAAATATCCATGGCAACTATGGGCCTATGATTTGACTGAGGAGTCTGATGATGGGAGGGGCTTAGTCCTTATAAGCAGAGGACTGATTAGGTTCTCCCCCTTTTTCCTCAGTGAAAATTGACCCACCCACCCGCCCTAGAGGAGTTTATTATTGGTGTCGGCTTGGCGGGTTGGGACGGCCTGAAATTGTGGCTGTAATTTAAAGAGTTTTATAGGTGCTCAGGAGATGTGAAGGTGGTGGAGTTTGATACATTACGGGGCCGGAGTTCCATCGGACCAGGTGGGCTTCGGTCTCCGGTGGAGTTTGTACACACCTGAGCACCTTTGGGTGGAAGTTGGGGAATACCTTGAGTGGAGAGTTGGCCACGGTATTTCCGATAAAGAGAAAGAACACAAGGGGTGGCAAATGGCCCATGGTGGCCCCTTGTGATGAGTGGGGGGCTGGGCTGAAATTGGGCCCCTTAAAAGCCTCCCCTTGGGATGTATGGGGGCTGGGCTGAAATTGGGCCCTTAATAACCCCCCTTTGTTATGCGATGGAGGCCGGGCTGAAGTTGGGCCTTTGCCTCCTTTTGTGTTGTGATCAGCCACAGTTAAAAGGTTAGAATAAATAGGGACATTTAAATAGGCCGTCCCTCCTTGCACCATACCATTTGTGTTAATAAAAGCTGACAATTTTATTGGCAAACATATCCTGGTGTCAGTGTCAGTTATTTCTTTATGGATGTTGGTGTATGCGCATGAATGAAGAACAGTCTATGATAGACATTTTATTAGTGATGTTGCCCTTAGCAACCAATCAGATGCTGTCTATCATTTCTCTATTGCCTTTTAGAAAATGATAGACAGCATCTGATTGGTTGCTATGGGCAATGTCACCAATTCTCTGTTTTAAAAGCTTTAGTAAATGTACCCCTGTGTATGCAGAATGTAGAGGTTATTAGTAACAATACTGCTCATGTAGCTGAAGCAACTCTTTTGTATTCATGATTGCTTTTCATAAACCAAAGGTTCCAAAACTTGGTCCTCAATGCACCCTAACAGTCCATGTTTTAAGGACATTCATGTTTGATTCTGAGTGAATTAATTAGTACCTCAATTTTAATTTAACCCTCTGTGGTCAGCCATGTATATCCTTAAAACCTGGTCTGTTATGGTGTCTTGAGGACTATGTATGGGAACCACTGATATAAGGAATTGATATGTGTAACATGGCTGCAAATGAAATGAAATGTATTCACCTAAACTTTTATTTTTCTTGTACAGCCGGCCTTAATCTCCAGTCACTGAGAGGACCACAGATAGCTTATATAGCTGTGGGCTTGGCATGCTTTCTGGGTGTATTGGCCTTCATCATTTACACCTGGTAAGTTACTAACATCATGTACAAATAATATTACAGTTGATTTATCTAGATAAAAGGTATATTATCCTATGTAATGGCTAACCTCCCATGCCAATATCCAATGGTGTAAAGTATCTGAACTTAATTAATTACAATAGTAAAAGTCAGAATTTTGATCTATAGGAAACCGTCACATGCCGCAGTTGCTAAGTTGTCGTCCTGACATTTCTCATGCAGGTTTAGGCACTTCAGTACCTGC
This sequence comes from Pseudophryne corroboree, assembly GCF_028390025.1. NCBI lineage: Eukaryota > Metazoa > Chordata > Amphibia > Anura > Myobatrachidae > Pseudophryne > Pseudophryne corroboree. The sequence goes on from NC_086451.1 coordinate 331,639,590, forward strand.
TAGTTGGGATTACAGTGACGATTTAAGAAATATGTCTGTACATGACCTTAAACACCTACAATGGAAACAGGAACTCGGAATTATGGGAAAGGGAATTTATTTAAATAAACTATATTTTACAACTTTAAATATATAAACAAAACAAACATATCAAGAGAGGGGGAGAGAGAGGGAGTGAGCAACTAGCAAAAAGTTAGATTTACTTTTAAGACGATTTGGATATGGAGAGGGTTAATACAGAATGATTCGTGTTAACATATGAAGATATTATTTAAGTGATATATTAATACATAGTGTGCCACTATATATTGCCTTTGAAGTCATATAAGACATGGAGACCCCATGGTTACTTTCTGTGTTCTGCTACTGACTACTTTTCATTATTTTCTGCAGTTGTAAGAAATGGAGGTCAAAGGCTGACCCAGAGGAAGACATCGAAGCCAACTTTGTTACAGACCCAGGTAACATTACCTAGAGTAATACATAAATGTACTGACCACAGGACAAACAAAATCAGCTCTATTCTTAGTCATGTTGTTGAAGCATAGAATGCAAAACCCTTTAGGCAGAGATGTATCAAGCCTTGGAGAGAGATAAATTGGAGAGAGTTAAAGTTCCTTCCTACCAATCAGCTTCTTATAGGATATACTAGAAAAAGGACAGCTAGAAGCTGATAGGTTGGTACTTTACCTCTCTCCACTTTATCTATCTCTAATATTTTACAATTATCCCCCTTAATGTTTTACTCTTGCTATTGTTTTGGATGTAAATGTATTTAGGCAGCTGTATAAGGGCGCCAGTCACTGGAGGGAGCCACATGCTGATGCTGAATCTGTTTTAAAAAAAATTGACATTGTTCTAGGCTAGCCACCACTGTCAGTCACCTCACCACAGGCAATGTACTTGTCACTGCCAGTGCTTGGCATCCTCTCAACGCTGTGTTTGTTGTGCGTTGGCAGCACTGCTTGTTTACAAGTCCATCACCCTTTGGACTCAGAGCCTGGCCCTGGCCTACTCTCTCACTCCCTTATCGCCTCCTCTTCCTTTAAGAGGTAACCAGCAGGGCTGCCAGGGACTGAGAAGAGTAGGCTTCACTAGTAAGTTGTCTGGTATGCAGTGGTGGATTTTACCCCAGGTAAGATCTGCCATGCAGCTTAGTGTTATTGAACAAGATGCAGTCCATGAGACTGCACTGGCTTTACTGTGACTAGCAGTCATTTCCTATTGGGAGTTCTACCTGTCAGTCACAGACACACAAGGCAGTCCCATTGGTTGGTGTTTCCTCTCTCTGGGACTGTCAGACTGGGCTGTGATAAGCAGTGAGCTGGCTTCTTATATGAAGCCAATCCCTGCCTTTGGCATAGCCCAATCTGATCTGGCTTCTATGGGCTTCAGGTGATGCAGTCCACAGGAGCTGGGGGTTTGTGCATGCGCAATCACACCATGGCATCATTGAAAGCTAGGGTGGTGTGGCAAGTTAGACAGCACGGCAGCAAACTTTGGTGTACTGTACAGTAGACTAATGTGAAGCTATTTTTCTACAAATGCACAAGAGCACTATATCAGCAGAGGGTCTGCTGATGTATGGTGCAGTGTGCATAACATAGAATGATGATGATGATGATGATGATGATGATGATGATGATGATAATAAAAATAAAAATAATAATAATAAAAAACCTAGGTAAATTTTAAAACTAATCAATACTGTACCAGGCAGCTTTACCGGTGATGGTGGTGGGTGGGTAGGTATTGTGTAGCTTTGTCTAGGGCACCTGGAAACCTTGCATTGGCCCTGTATACAATTATCTGGCCTATCCTTCTGACATGTACTGTATATTTACATGACTGATCTGAAAACATCGATCAGTCAGACATGCCAGACCATTCAGCATGTACGTCCGATGCAACATTTTGAAGTGTCATGTCAGCCGCATTGGTTAGTGTATGCACTGCCGCAGCTGACATTTGCCCTGTTCCTTCTGAGCGGAGGAACAGGGAAAGGTCTTCTCCCCAGGGAAGGAATGCAGATATCCTGTGGCAATAGACTGTGAGATATCATATAGCTAGGTCGGACTGGCCCTTAGGAGTACATAGAAAACCCCCGGAGGGCCCTACTGCCTGATGCCCACCTCCTCTTCCCCTTGTGCTATTATACGCTTATGTTGTTATTAGAGATGAGCGGGTTCGGTTTCTTTGAATCCGAACCCGCACGAACTTCACTTTTTTTTCACGGGTCCGAGCGACTCGGATCTTCCCGCCTTGCTCGGTTAACCCGAGCGCGCCCGAACGTCATCATGACGCTGTCGGATTCTCGCGAGACTCGGATTCTATATAAGGAGCCGCGCGTCGCCGCCATTTTCACACGTGCATTGAGATTGATAGGGAGAGGACGTGGCTGGCGTCCTCTCCATTTAGATTAGATTTAGAAGAGAGAGAGAGAGAGAGATTGCTGTGATACTGTAGATTAGAAGAGAGTGCAGACAGAGTTTAGTGACTGACGATCACAGTGACCAGTGACCACCAGAGACAGTGCAGTTGTTTGTTTTATTTAATATATCCGTTCTCTGCCTGAAAAAAACGATACACAGTCACACAGTGACTCAGTCTGTGTGCACTGCTCAGCCCAGTGTGCTGCACATCAATGTATTGTATATAAAGCTTATAATTGTGGGGGAGACTGGGGAGCACTGCAGGTTGTTATAGCAGGAGCCAGGAGTACATGATAAATAATATTATATTAAAATTAAACAGTGCACACTTTTGCTGCAGGAGTGCCACTGCCAGTGTGACTAGTGGTGACCAGTGCCTGACCACCAGTATATTAGTAGTATTGTATACTATCTCTTTATCAACCAGTCTATATTAGCAGCAGACACAGTACAGTGCGGTAGTTCACGGCTGTGGCTACCTCTGTGTCGGCACTCGGCAGGCAGTCCGTCCATCCATAATTGTATTATAATATATACCACCTAACCGTGGTTTTTTTTTCATTCTTTATACCGTCGTCATACTAGTTGTTACGAGTATACTACTATCTCTTTATCAACCAGTGTACAGTGCGGTAGTTCACGGCTGTGGCTACCTCTGTGTCGGCACTCGGCAGGCAGTCCGTCCAACCATAATTGTATTATATACCACCTAACCGTGGTTTTTTTTTCATTCTTTATACCGTCGTCATACTAGTTGTTACGAGTATACTACTATCTCTTTATCAACCAGTGTACAGTGCGGTAGTTCACGGCTGTGGCTACCTCTGTGTCGGCACTCGGCAGGCAGTCCGTCCATCCATAATTGTATTATAATATATACCACCTAACCGTGGTTTTTTTTTCATTCTTTATACCGTCGTCATACTAGTTGTTACGAGTATACTACTATCTCTTTATCAACCAGTGTACAGTGCGGTAGTTCACGGCTGTGGCTACCTCTGTGTCGGCACTCGGCAGGCAGTCCGTCCAACCATAATTGTATTATAATATATACCACCTAACCGTGGTTTTTTTTTCATTCTTTATACCGTCGTCATACTAGTTGTTACGAGTATACTACTATCTCTTTATCAACCAGTGTACAGTGCGGTAGTTCACGGCTGTGGCTACCTCTGTGTCGGCACTCGGCAGGCAGTCCGTCCAACCATAATTGTATTATATACCACCTAACCGTGGTTTTTTTTTCATTCTTTATACCGTCGTCATACTAGTTGTTACGAGTATACTACTATCTCTTTATCAACCAGTGTACAGTGCGGTAGTTCACGGCTGTGGCTACCTCTGTGTCGGCACTCGGCAGGCAGTCCGTCCAACCATAATTGTATTATAATATATACCACCTAACCGTGGTTTTTTTTTCATTCTTTATACCGTCGTCATACTAGTTGTTACGAGTATACTACTATCTCTTTATCAACCAGTGTACAGTGCGGTAGTTCACGGCTGTGGCTACCTCTGTGTCGGCACTCGGCAGGCAGTCCGTCCATCCATAATTGTATTATAATATATACCACCTAACAGTGGTTTTTTTTTCATTCTTTATACCGTCGTCATACTAGTTGTTACGAGTATACTACTATCTCTTTATCAACCAGTGTACAGTGCGGTAGTTCACGGCTGTGGCTACCTCTGTGTCGGCACTCGGCAGGCAGTCCGTCCAACCATAATTGTATTATAATATATACCACCTAACCGTGGTTTTTTTTTCATTCTTTATACCGTCGTCATACTAGTTGTTACGAGTATACTACTATCTCTTTATCAACCAGTGTACAGTGCGGTAGTTCACGGCTGTGGCTACCTCTGTGTCGGCACTCGGCAGGCAGTCCGTCCATCCATAATTGTATTATATACCACCTAACCGTGGTTTTTTTATACCACCTAACCGTGGCAGTCCGTCCATAATTGTATACTAGTATCCAATCCATCCATCTCCATTGTTTACCTGAGGTGCCTTTTAGTTCTGCCTATAAAATATGGAGAACAAAAAAGTTGAGGTTCCAAAATTAGGGAAAGATCAAGATCCACTTCCACCTCGTGCTGAAGCTGCTGCCACTAGTCATGGCCGAGACGATGAAATGCCAGCAACGTCGTCTGCCAAGGCCGATGCCCAATGTCATAGTACAGAGCATGTCAAATCCAAAACACCAAATATCAGAAAAAAAAGGACTCCAAAACCTAAAATAAAATTGTCGGAGGAGAAGCGTAAACTTGCCAATATGCCATTTACCACACGGAGTGGCAAGGAACGGCTGAGGCCCTGGCCTATGTTCATGGCTAGTGGTTCAGCTTCACATGAGGATGGAAGCACTCAGCCTCTCGCTAGAAAACTGAAAAGACTCAAGCTGGCAAAAGCACCGCAAAGAACTGTGCGTTCTTTGAAATCCCAAATCCACAAGGAGAGTCCAATTGTGTCGGTTGCGATGCCTGACCTTCCCAACACTGGACGTGAAGAGCATGCGCCTTCCACCATTTGCACGCCCCCTGCAAGTGCTGGAAGGAGCACCCGCAGTCAAGTTCCTGATAGTCAGATTGAAAATGTCAGTGTTGAAGTACACCAGGATGAGGAGGATATGGGTGTTGCTGGCGCTGGGGAGGAAATTGACCAGGAGGATTCTGATGGTGAGGTGGTTTGTTTAAGTCAGGCACCCGGGGAGACACCTGTTGTCCGTGGGAGGAATATGGCCGTTGACATGCCAGGTGAAAATACCAAAAAAATCAGCTCTTCGGTGTGGAGGTATTTCACCAGAAATGCGGACAACAGGTGTCAAGCCGTGTGTTCCCTTTGTCAAGCTGTAATAAGTAGGGGTAAGGACGTTAACCACCTCGGAACATCCTCCCTTATACGTCACCTGCAGCGCATTCATAATAAGTCAGTGACAAGTTCAAAAACTTTGGGTGACAGCGGAAGCAGTCCACTGACCAGTAAATCCCTTCCTCTTGTAACCAAGCTCACGCAAACCACCCCACCAACTCCCTCAGTGTCAATTTCCTCCTTCCCCAGGAATGCCAATAGTCCTGCAGGCCATGTCACTGGCAAGTCTGACGAGTCCTCTCCTGCCTGGGATTCCTCCGATGCATCCTTGCGTGTAACGCCTACTGCTGCTGGCGCTGCTGTTGTTGCCGCTGGGAGTCGATGGTCATCCCAGAGGGGAAGTCGTAAGCCCACTTGTACTACTTCCAGTAAGCAATTGACTGTTCAACAGTCCTTTGCGAGGAAGATGAAATATCACAGCAGTCATCCTACTGCAAAGCGGATAACTGAGTCCTTGACAACTATGTTGGTGTTAGACGTGCGTCCGGTATCCGCCGTTAGTTCACAGGGAACTAGACAATTTATTGAGGCAGTGTGCCCCCGTTACCAAATACCATCTAGGTTCCACTTCTCTAGGCAGGCGATACCGAGAATGTACACGGACGTCAGAAAAAGACTCACCAGTGTCCTAAAAAATGCAGTTGTACCCAATGTCCACTTAACCACGGACATGTGGACAAGTGGAGCAGGGCAGGGTCAGGACTATATGACTGTGACAGCCCACTGGGTAGATGTATGGACTCCCGCCGCAAGAACAGCAGCGGCGGCACCAGTAGCAGCATCTCGCAAACGCCAACTCTTTCCTAGGCAGGCTACGCTTTGTATCACCGCTTTCCAGAATACGCACACAGCTGAAAACCTCTTACGGCAACTGAGGAAGATCATCGCGGAATGGCTTACCCCAATTGGACTCTCCTGTGGATTTGTGGCATCGGACAACGCCAGCAATATTGTGTGTGCATTAAATATGGGCAAATTCCAGCACGTCCCATGTTTTGCACATACCTTGAATTTGGTGGTGCAGAATTTTTAAAAAAACGACAGGGGCGTGCAAGAGATGCTGTCGGTGGCCAGAAAAATTGCGGGACACTTTCGGCGTACAGGCACCACGTACAGAAGACTGGAGCACCACCAAAAACTACTGAACCTGCCCTGCCATCATCTGAAGCAAGAAGTGGTAACGAGGTGGAATTCAACCCTCTATATGCTTCAGAGGTTGGAGGAGCAGCAAAAGGCCATTCAAGCCTATACAATTGAGCACGATATAGGAGATGGAATGCACCTGTCTCAAGTGCAGTGGAGAATGATTTCAACGTTGTGCAAGGTTCTGATGCCCTTTGAACTTGCCACACGTGAAGTCAGTTCAGACACTGCCAGCCTGAGTCAGGTCATTCCCCTCATCAGGCTTTTGCAGAAGAAGCTGGAGGCATTGAAGAAGGAGCTAACACGGAGCGATTCCGCTAGGCATGTGGGACTTGTGGATGCAGCCCTTAATTCGCTTAACAAGGATTCACGGGTGGTCAATCTGTTGAAATCAGAGCACTACATTTTGGCCACCGTGCTCGATCCTAGATTTAAAGCCTACCTTGGATCTCTCTTTCCGGCAGACACAGGTCTGCTGGGGTTGAAAGACCTGCTGGTGACAAAATTGTCAAGTCAAGCGGAACGCGACCTGTCAACATCTCCTCCTTCACATTCTCCCGCAACTGGGGGTGCGAGGAAAAGGCTCAGAATTCCGAGCCCACCCGCTGGCGGTGATGCAGGGCAGTCTGGAGCGACTGCTGATGCTGACATCTGGTCCGGACTGAAGGACCTGACAACGATTACGGACATGTCGTCTACTGTCACTGCATATGATTCTCTCAACATTGATAGAATGGTGGAGGATTATATGAGTGACCGCATCCAAGTAGGCACGTCACACAGTCCGTACTTATACTGGCAGGAAAAAGAGGCAATTTGGAGGCCCTTGCACAAACTGGCTTTATTCTACCTAAGTTGCCCTCCCACAAGTGTGTACTCCGAAAGAGTGTTTAGTGCCGCCGCTCACCTTGTCAGCAATCGGCGTACGAGGTTACATCCAGAAAATGTGGAGAAGATGATGTTCATTAAAATGAATTATAATCAATTCCTCCGCGGAGACATTGACCAGCAGCAATTGCCTCCACAAAGTACACAGGGAGCTGAGATGGTGGATTCCAGTGGGGACGAATTGATAATCTGTGAGGAGGGGGATGTACACGGTGATATATCGGAGGGTGAAGATGAGGTGGACATCTTGCCTCTGTAGAGCCAGTTTGTGCAAGGAGAGATTAATTGCTTCTTTTTTGGGGGGGGTCCAAACCAACCCGTCATATCAGTCACAGTCGTGTGGCAGACCCTGTCACTGAAATGATGGGTTGGTTAAAGTGTGCATGTCCTGTTTTGTTTATACAACATAAGGGTGGGTGGGAGGGCCCAAGGATAATTCCATCTTGCACCTCTTTTTTCTTTTCTTTTTCTTTGCATCATGTGCTGATTGGGGAGGGTTTTTTGGAAGGGACATCCTGCGTGACACTGCAGTGCCACTCCTAGATGGGCCCGGTGTTTGTGTCGGCCACTAGGGTCGCTAATCTTACTCACACAGCTACCTCATTGCGCCTCTTTTTTTCTTTGCGTCATGTGCTGTTTGGGGAGGGTTTTTTGGAAGGGACATCCTGCGTGACACTGCAGTGCCACTCCTAGATGTGCCCGGTGTTTGTGTCGGCCACTAGGGTCGCTAATCTTACTCACACAGCTACCTCATTGCGCCTCTTTTTTTCTTTGCGTCATGTGCTGTTTGGGGAGGGTTTTTTGGAAGGGACATCCTGCGTGACACTGCAGTGCCACTCCTAGATGTGCCCGGTGTTTGTGTCGGCCACTAGGGTCGCTAATCTTACTCACACAGTCAGCTACCTCATTGCGCCTCTTTTTTTCTTTGCGTCATGTGCTGTTTGGGGAGGGTTTTTTGGAAGGGCCATCCTGCGTGACACTGCAGTGCCACTCCTAGATGGGCCCGGTGTTTGTGTCGGCCACTAGGGTCGCTAATCTTACTCACACAGCTACCTCATTGCGCCTCTTTTTTTCTTTGCGTCATGTGCTGTTTGGGGAGGGTTTTTTGGAAGGGACATCCTGCGTGACACTGCAGTGCCACTCCTAGATGGGCCCGGTGTTTGTGTCGGCCACTAGGGTCGCTTATCTTACTCACACAGCGACCTCGGTGCAAATTTTAGGACTAAAAATAATATTGTGAGGTGTGAGGTATTCAGAATAGACTGAAAATGAGTGTAAATTATGGTTTTTGAGGTTAATAATACTTTGGGATCAAAATGACCCCCAAATTCTATGATTTAAGCTGTTTTTTAGTGTTTTTGGAAAAAAACACCCGAATCCAAAACACACCCGAATCCGACAAAAATAATTCGGTGAGGTTTTGCCAAAACGCGTTCGAACCCAAAACACGGCCGCGGAACCGAACCCAAAACCAAAACACAAAACCCGAAAAATTTCAGGCGCTCATCTCTAGTTGTTATTATAGCTCCCTACTCTGTGTCATGATATCACATCATTCTACTGGGTTTTGGTTCAGTGTATATAAGATTAGTTTTAAAAGACAGTATAAAATGCAATGTTTTTGTAGCTCTTCATAGGGAATGATAGGAAAATTAGCAGCAAAAAGCTGCAACTGTGGATCCCCCTGGCCGATTGTGAATAATGATATGGATTTGTGGGGTTTGTAAATTTAGATAGAGTTCTATATGATTTATCAAGGCACAGGTGGTAACCATCTCCAGCTATTGCTTCCTTATAAAGTACTATTTTTCTTTTCTGTCTGTTTTGATAAATAGACCCCTTAATAACTAACGAATAAGTGTGGGCTGCGTATTACCTGTTACTAACTGTTTCTTTTTACATTTTAATAGATAATGAAGAACTAAGGCGTCTGGTAATAGAGATGACACCAGTCTATGGGATAAAGAGCATTCTTAAAAAAAAAGAAGAGGATAACAACAATGCCAAATTTAAATCCCAAAAGAAGGTTCATTTTAAGGATTATCTTGAGTCCATTAAGAAGGCAGAAAAAGACTAAAAAGCCAAAAAAATAAGAAAAATAAAATATAAACAAGCAGGCAAATAAAAACTTTGAGAAAATGATACAAACGGGGGCATGGCTTGGACACCATCTGGAAGGAAGCAGGCAGGTAAGCTGCTCCTGAGGCGTACCTGGACGCTTGCCATGCCCGGACTCAAGGACCAGCCGCAGGACACACTGAGACTGTGTTGCAACGAGGCATTGGACCTGCTTGCCTGCCGAGCTGCCGGACACCTTCTCGGTTGTGGGTGCCCAATACAACGGCCAACGCAGAGGACCGTGACCAGCAACGCCCCCCCCTATGTGCTCCAGGGAGGGCCTGGAGGTGGTAGTATTGTGAGACCGGAGCTGGACATTGGAACAGGGCCTAAGGCAGTGGCAGAGAGCAAAGCTGATCTGAAGGAGGGAGTCCCCATATAGGCCAGTCTACAAGGAGAAGCGGAGGCCAGACGGGGAGAGAATCACCTTCCTGCTGCCCACTAACTTCAGGCAGTCAATGAACTTTACCCCACTGTGTATCAATAACATACAAGTACTGTACTGTGAATATGCAGGCCGTTCTTCACTGCATATTTATAACATGTACATACTGTGACTCCACAATGAATGATTTCCGAAATAAAGGGTCACGTAAATATATACTATTAGTAGTTTTTGTACAACTTGAGTGTGTTCAGCAATATAATCACGACTATCAATCGAGAGAAGAGCAGCACCAAGCAAATACTAGCGCTGCAGCTGCTGCCACCAGTCATGACAATGCTAGCTCTTCAATTCCATCTACTGAAGCTGCTGCGCAAAGGCATAGAGGGTTTAATTTAGGGCACCTGGGGGGAAAAAAAAAAAAAATGTATATATATATATATATATATATATATATATATACATTAGGTCTGGGCAAGTTAACGCGTTAATATCGCGTTAACGCATTAACTAATTAACGGGCGACAATTATTTTAATGCTGCGCACCGGCAGCTGCCTTGGAAGGACAGAGGCTAAGCCGCGGCGCTATTCTAACTACAATGCCGTCCGTGAGCCAATCGGAGGTCACGGACCGGCAGCCAATCAGGAGCTGCCATTTGGCAGCTCCTGTTTAGCTGCTGGCCCGTGACATCCGATTGGCTCACAGCAGGCTCTGTACTAATGTACCGCCGCTGATGTGAGGGGAGGAGAGCACAGCCTGCGCCTCTCCTTCCCCTCAGTCTCCGGCGGGTGCGGGTGTCTTCGTTCAAGTCAGCGCCGCCCGTGAGCCAATCAGAGCTCGCAGGACCGCGAGCTCTGATTGGCTCACGGATCGGCATTGAACTGAGACACCCGCACCCGCCAGAGACTGAGGGGAAGGAGAGGCACAGGCTGCGCTCTCCTCCCCTCACACAGACAGGACAGCAGCGGCAGCGGTGAGTAGCAGGAGACCTGAGGGATATCTGGCACTGGGGGGGGCATGTATACCTGGCGCTGGAGGATATCTGGCACTGGGGGGGACATGTATACCTGGCACTGGGGGATATCTGGCACTGGGGGGGCATGTATACCTGGCACTGGAAGTATATCTGTCACTGGGGGTCATGTATACCTGGCACTGGGGGCTTATCTGGCACTGGGGGATATCTGGCACTGGGGGGACAGGTGTATCTAGCACTAGGGGCATTTCTGTATCTGGCACTGTGGGCATATCTGGCACTGTGGGGGGCATTTCTGTATCTGGCACTGGGGGGCAATGTATATCTGACACAGTGGGGGCATTTGTGTATCTGGCACAGTGGGGCAATGTGTATCTGACACTGGGGGCAATGTATATCTGACACAGTGGGGGCATTTGTGTATCTGGCACAGTAGGGCAATGTGTATCTGGCACTGTGGGGCAATGTATATCTGGCACTGTGGGGCAATGTATATCTGGCCCTGTGGGGCAACATGTATCTGGAACTATTGGGGTCATATGTGTATCTGCCCCTCCCCCACATGTGTATCGCGCCCCAATTTTCATTGGCCACGCCCCATGTGGCATTTGGCCACACCCGTAAGGCATTTTTTCTACTTGCACCACTGGGAATGGGGCAGCGTTTGTGTGGGGAGGGGGGCCCTGCCTCATTTGTCAGTCCCGGGCCCCTTCATTTCTGATGGCAGCCCTGGTGGAGGGTGATTGTGGCGATCACCCCCCTAGCACTGTGCAGTTGTAATCAGCTCTCTTCGTCCTCCCAGCTGTTGGTGCATACAGTAGTTAGCTGCGGGCAGCCATGGAGATCGTGACAGCGCCGGTGCCATTTCAAGTGTATTGCTTGCCGCCAGCCAACCAATTGGAACTCGAGGACTGGCAGCCAATCAGGAGCGCAATACACCACTTTTGAATTCATTATTGAATCTTGCGCATAACAATGCGATTAATCGCAATTAATCAGAGAAAATCATGCGATTAATCGCGATGAGAAATTTTAATCGTTGCCCACCACTAATATATATATATACATATATATGTCCCAAACGGCGTCACTCCGGACGTGAAAAGAATACTCAGAGTCAGCTAATATAAGCTTATATTAGCCGACTCTGAGTATTCTTTTCATGTCCAGAGTGCCGCCGTTGAGGACATTTGACACACGCAGCCTGGATGACTACGTGATGGAAGGCACCCGGCAAAGTATTTCTTATTAACCCTGGGAGTGCCGGAGCTGGGAGTTCTATATATATATATGGTATTGCAGGTGCGGCACTCAAAGCATACTTTAAATAAAAGGCACAAAGGTGGAAGGTTAATATATATATATATATATATATATATATACTCAGAGAAGGTGCGGCACTCCAATGATTTTCACACGACCACGTATTAGAACCACAACGTTTCAATGCCTTTAATCGTACGGCATTTTCATCAGGTAGTACAACAATGATTAAAATCGCTTACCTTATAAAGAAGGTATCACCTCGTGGCGCCGACGCCGTAACGGGACTGCACACCCGGCGGCCGCGCTTAATAGTGACGTCATGGCGCTCTACGGGAGTAAGCCAGACGACGTGTAAAAGAAAAGCCATCACCATGGTTACATAGAAAACAATGCACATTTAAAGCACTGCAGAAAGCAATCGTATTATCAGAGCGGTAGAACAGATATAACCATATGAAAAGTATCATATATTACAACTAGAAACATAGTGATGAATGGCAGAATGTATCAATGAAGCATAAGTTAATAGCGCATGTAGCATATAAAGCTAGATCACTATAAACCAAACACTGGTATATGTATCCATATATATAAGATCAACAAATTAACTATTAATAGCAAGGACATTAATACCTCAGTGTTCGTTCAGGCCTCTAGGGGCTAAGGTCCCCAATTTAAAAATCCAACGGGCCTCACACTGTACTAATTTTAAGCTACGGTTACCTCCCCTCAACGACAGCGGTATGTGGTCAATCATACGGTATTTGAAATTTAAATTATTATTATTATTGGTATTTAAATTTAATTAGGTCTCTTTTATAAATCTGAAGCTGTGCATTCAATTTAGTGTACCAATCAGTATCTTTATCATCAGTGAGGCTGGGTTTATGGATGGTTTCGAACGCATCAATTTTCTCTTTCATAGATTTGACCTCTTTAGTGGAGAATTCTATTATCAATAACATAAGGTCAAATGAACACTTATTTGTTATAGATATCCACTTTCTGCAAAAAGCAGGGTCATGCTTCCCAATAGTGGGGCCATTACGGATTCGCAGGCCCCTAGGGATTTTTTTAGCTCTATGATAATCACTCAGAGATAATGCGTGAAAGTAATAATCAATCTCTCTTCTCTTGAGTCTGTGCAACTCTCGGTATACATCATCCAAAGGGAGAGCTTCAGCCTGTTCAGTCATGACATCAGTACATAGAATGGCATCAGCTTCTGCTTCAGAATAAGAGTACGTGTCGCCAATGGGGTAAACATTAAGCACATGGCTACTTGATGCTTGCTCGGATACAGATTCCGCCATAATGTCATATAGCAAGTGCAAAAATGTGCATAAAAAAATGTGCAAAAAAATGCAATGAGCACTTATATAAAAGTGAAAAAGTTAAAGAGTGAAAAAATAATAATATAAAAATATAAAATAGATGATACCTGATTTAGAATCAAGAGGGGTGCCCTGACCAGAAATCCAAGATGCTGGAGATCAATAATAAACATGAGGGGGGTGCCCTGGTTATTCAGGACTTAACTAAATATAAAGAACAGGTGGCACTACACCTCAATGATTCTGCTACCTACCGGTTGCTACCACAAGATCCTTCTACTATATTTAAAACGGAACTTTCAAGGATCCTTAAGGAGGCCACGGATAATGGATTTATTTCTGACCAGCTTCATAAAGCCCTTTTACCTGCATTTCCTCTTGTCCCGTTATTTTACACTACCCCCAAGATCCATAAATCTTTGGTTGACCCCCCCGGGCAGACCTATTATCGCAGCCCGTGGCGGATTGTCCCAATTTGTTTCTGTCTATTTAGACAGTTTATTACAGCCATACATCAGAGTCCACCCTAGATACCTTTTGGATACAACCTCATTATTGATTAAATTGTTAGCATTGCCTAGGTTGGACGCTGATGTAGTTATGTTTACCATAGATGTAGCCAGTCTTTATACCGTCATACCCCATGATGTAGGTATGGCGGCAGTAGGCCGTTTCCTTAGAGGACAAACCTCTTACAAGGGGCCTGACATCTCTTTTGTGTTAAATTTATTGGAATTTGTCCTTACACGTAATTTTTTCTTGTACAATGGGTCGTTTTACCTCCAATTGGTTGGCTGTGCTATGGGGGCGGCAGTAGCCCCGTCATATGCCAACATTTTTATGTTTGAGATAGAGCAGTCTGTATTTTTTTCTGATCCGCTGATTGTTAGCAGGATCCTCTTTTTTTGTCGCTATATTGACGACCTGCTAATTTTTTGGAAGGGAGACAGCAATGATTTGGTTAACCATATTAACCTACACAATTCGGGTACCAGCCCGGTTAAATTTACCTTCACTTATAGCTCTGAGGTGGTCCAATGTTGCTATCTCTATCCAGGATGGTGTTATTACAACCAACCTGTACTCCAAAATAACAGACCGTAATAATTTGTTACTACCCAGTAGCAGTCACCCGGTTTCCCTTATCAAAGGGCTCCCATACTCTCAATTTATTCGAGCCAAATGCATTGCGTCTGATGCTAAGCAGGCGGAAATAGAGATTGACATCTTGTTTAACAAATTCTTGGAGCGTGGTTATGATTTTTCCCTTTTACAGCAAGCTAAAATTAAGGTACTAAACATTGAGCGTGAAACCTTACTTGTACCTAAAACCAAGAATGATAAGAAGATTTTACCATGGGTCACTCAATTTACATCGGCCAGCTCAACCATTAATAAGATCTCTAAAAAATTGTGGCCCATCGTTAAATCTGACCCTGAATGCAATCTAACTGACACTCAACTATTGTCATGTTACAAGAGAGGTCGTAACCTACGCGACATTTTGGTCAAATCAGATATTTCTGAGCCAATACCTAATATATATAGAGGCAAATTTGGTTGTATCCGATGTACTTGTGTCCCATGTAAATTCCTGATCCCAGGTGATACTTTCTATCACCCACAGACAGGTAAAACACTATATATTAGACATAGACTTACCTGCAATTCAAAATTTACAGTATATCAGATCATTTGCCCATGTGGCCTATCATACATAGGCAAGACAGAACGTTCATTTAAAGAGAGAATGGCTGCCCATAGATCGGCCATTAAGGCCGCCCTGGTATCGGGGACCAGTGATCAGCCTGTCGCAAGACACTTTGCAGTAGCGGCACACAATCTGACCACACTCAAATACCGTATGATTGACCACATACCGCTGTCGTTGAGGGGAGGTAACCATAGCTTAAAATTAGTATAGTGTGAGGCCCGTTGGATTTTTAAATTGGGGACCTTAGCCCCTAGAGGCCTGAACAAACACTCAGGTATTAATGTCCTTGCTATTAATAATTAATTTGTTGATCTTATATATATGAATACATATACCAGTGTTTGGTTTATAGTGATCTAGCTTTATATGCTACATGCGCTATTAACTTATGCTTCATTGATACATTCTGCCATTCATCACTATGTTTCTAGTTGTAATATATGATACTTTTCATATGGTTATATCTGTTCTACCGCTCTGATAATACGATTGCTTTCTGCAGTGCTTTAAATGTGCATTGTTTTCTATGTAACCATGGTGATGGCTTTTCTTTTACACGTCGTCTGGCTTACTCCCGTAGAGCGCCATGACGTCACTATTAAGCGCGGCCGCCGGGTGTGCAGTCCCGTTACGGCGTCGGCGCCACGAGGTGATACCTTCTTTATAAGGTAAGCGATTTTAATCATTGTTGTACTACCTGATGAAAATGCCGTACGATTAAAGGCATTGAAACGTTGTGGTTCTAATACGTGGTCGTGTGAAAATCATTGGAGTGCCGCACCTTCTCTGAGTATATGTTTACCCGTCTCGTGAGGGCACCCAGTGTGATTATTTATTCAGTGGCTGTGCCAGACCCCTGAATCATGTTTATATATATATATATATATATATATATATATATTTATTTTACAGTAGTTAATAAATAAACAAATTTAATAAGGGGGAAAGGTTAGTGCAGAAAAAAAAAATTGGCAACATGCCATTCACCACACGCAGTGGCAAGGAAAGAGTCAGGCCTTAGCCTTTATTTATAAGTGGTGGTTCTGCAACTGTCAGTGAGGTATTTTCTGCTTTTCATGACGACACAAGACCTTTTCACTCAGAATCTAGAAGAGGTGCAAAAAAAAAAAAAAAAAACCCACTAAGACAGTAGACCAAACTGTGTGTTCAGAACCAACACACATCCCTGAGGAGAGTCTAGGGGTGACCACATTAGCTGTGTGTGAGTCTGATATTTCTCACACATTTCTGTCCTTATAGAGAAGCCTCTTTTGCATCCTTCCACCATTTCTGTACCATCTGCACATGTGGGGAGAAGTACAGATGGTGAGGACAAAATAGAAATTGAGGATGCTTAAGTGGAACAGGATGATGGGTACTGTATATGTATGTACTGCCCCTATCTGACACTGAAGATGTTGGTGATGTTTTTTTTCATCTACAAGTGACTGCAGTTCTTGGCCATGATAGCAAGAAATATTTTGTGATGCCTGGGCATAAGACCAAAAAAGTCACCAATTGGGTGTGGGATTATTTTTGCCCAAATCCTGACAACATTTGTTAAGGCATCTGCTCCATTTGTGAGGCCAAAGTTAGTAGAGGTAGGGACGTTAGCTATCTAGGCACCTCCTACATGTTATGTAATTTGTGGTGAGTTCATGTAATGTATTTTACAAAATTATAATATAGTTAACTCCTTCATCATCAACCTCCTCATTAGTGATCGGAGGAAGTCCTTCCAAATAATTGTTTTGTAGTGGCCCAAACAAACCAAGGACTTCAGCAACAAAAGTGTCAGCCCCTGTCACTGAAGTGCTTGGTTAAACTGTGCATGTCCTTTTTAATATCAAACATAAAAGTGGGTAGGAGGGCTCAAGGACAATTCCATCTTGTACCACTTGTTTTATTTTCATTATTGGCTGCATTTTTGGCGGACATTGGTGACTGTCTTATTCTTTCATTGCTTTTTTTCACATCATTCACATCAGCCTCTGCACCTCATGGACCATACAGTTGCCAATGCCTACCACAATCTGAATAAATAAATAAAAATGTAATTCTTCTTTTATTGTTGACATAATAAATATAAATGGGGTGATTCGCCTCTGTGAGTTGTCATTTGTGGAAGTAAAAAATTAATTGCTCGTTTTCATTGTACAACTTGTGTATGTTGAGTTCATTGATATGGATAACGTGGACCATACAGTTGCCTACCATAATCAATTAATCTATTACTCTTTTTTTTAATTCTTCTTTTATGGTAGTTTTAGGCCGCACCTCATAGAGAATATGGACCATACAGTTGCCACCCCAATCAATCAATCAATCAATCAATCATTTTTTATTCTTCTTTTATTGTGTTTTTGCCGCTTGGCCTCACCTCACTGTCACTTAGCTTACTCAGCCAGCTAGCTAGCTCAGTGCAGCCTTTTGGCATAAACTGAATGAAAGCAATATCATGAGGTGGATAAAATTAAGTGGACATGACTGAAATTAATGTTTATTGAGGTTAATAATACCCTAGGAACAAACAAAATGGCCACATTATATGATTTTAGAATGTTTAGTAAAAAAATTTTTTTGAAAGTACAAAGCCAAAGGGAGGCAATACATTTTTCAGCTGTGAGGATACCAGTGATCAGGATACCGATGCTGGAATCCCGGCAACTGGTGAAATGTCGACAGTCGGAATCCCCACTTGAGGGGGAATAGATTAGTGTGGTGACCAAAAGTCGCCACCTGGCCCGAAGAGCGGCAAGCGCAGCGATTCCAGCATTGGTCTACTGAAATACCATACTGAGTCCAACCATAACTAGTAACGTAATTTTTGCAAAATAAAAACCGGACGACTAATTAGAACCAAACCTAGCAAAAATGGGCCGAGGCACATCTCTACATATGATACTGTATTTGAGGACTTTACAGTTACTGACTGAGAGTTCCATCACCTAGTAAGCCTGTCAGTCTCAGTACATGTAATTCTCCATTATGATATAAGTCAGAGTAGTCAATGGACCCTGATCTTCAATACACCTTTAGTGATCAAATACTCATAGCCACGGGCGTAGCTACCATGGGTGCAGGCAGTGCAGCTGCTATGGGGCCCAGAGCTGAGAGGTGCCCACCTTCCCTGTCAAAGTTACATGTGTTATACACATTTTTTGCTATTGGGTGGTACGTAGGGGGGTCTTCAGTTTTCTGGCTGTCGAGATCCCGGCGCACAGTATTCCGGCGCCAGAATCCCGACAGCCAGCATACCGACACTTTATCTCCCTCTTAGGGGTCCACGACCCCCATGGAGGGAGAATAAATAGCGTGGCGCACGTAGCGTGCTACCGTGCCCGTAGCGCAGCGAGCGCAGCTAGCCCGCAAGGGGCTCATTTGCGCTCGCCACACTGTCGGTATGCCGGTGGTCGGGATTCCGGAAGCCGGTATGCTGGGCGCCGGGAGCCCGGCCGCCGGCATACAATACTACACCCACGTAGGGGTCCTTTTAAACTTTTTCATTGGGGCCTGCAATATATAGTAACATAGTATCTAAGGTTGAAAAAAGACAGTTGTCCATCGAGTTCAACCTATTTGTGGTCTCCTATGCAGGATTATTTTATCTGAAAGATTTTGACTGATGCTGATGTCAGCCGTTGCATTATATCCCTTTTTATAGTGACTATAGTGCGTGACTATGCACCATAACCCTGGATATCCTTATCCATTAAGGAATTTATCTAACCCATTCTTAAAGATGTTGACAGAGTCCGCCATTACATCTCCCTCAGGCAGGGAATTCCATACACGTACTGTCCTTACCGTGAAAAAGCCTTTGCACCGTACTGTGCGGAATCTCTTCTCCTCTAACCTGAGCGAGTGTCCACAAGTTCTCTGTGTTGAGCTTACCAAAAACAGGTCCTGCGCAAGCTCGGTGTATTGTCACCTTATATATTTGTAGACAGTGCCAGATTAAGGTCCATATGGGCCTGGAGCTGAAATTTATGAAGGGCCTATTTTATGCCACCGCATGGAGATGTGAAAACACTATGGGGGTGTGACTAGTAATGTTGGGGGTGTGGTAGATGTTGTGAGGGTGGAGTCTGCACAGGGGGTGTGACTAGCGCCTACCTTGAAAAATCTCAATCTCCCTCACTTATTCCATTATATCAACAGAGTAATGTGAGAATCTACAAACGAACAAAGGAAAACATCTCTTGTTAATGTGACTGTAATATGGAAAATGGCGCTTAGTGATGACATAAATATGAAACCTCTCAACAAAAGAGGCTACAGGTCGCTTGGGGATGTCATGAATGTGAAATCTTTCTATATGTAAAAAAAGAATTTACCTTTATAATATGTAGTTATGCTGAGAAGATATATCAGGAATGGTGGCTAGAGAGGGTGGGATTGAAGGGAGGTGTCGTCTGGACAGGGCAGAACAAGGGGAAGACTGAGGTGACCCAGCATATAGTAGTATGTGTACAGAAATACAGAAATACATTTAGATAGATAGATAGATAGATAGATAGATAGATAGATAGATAGATAGATAGTTGAACCAAGAGGGTTTGCAATGTCTAAAGAAGCTGAAAGTGGACATGTCACTGCTTGCATATGCACACGCACAGCTGTACACCAAAGAAGGGCTTGTACCAATATTAGTAAACAGCGGCAAAAGATGCACAAACGGATGTGCCTGAGTTTGACTCAGAATCAAGCCCAATGTTTTGGTTATTAATATTATATATGTTTTAATAGGGTTGGTATCAGGATCCCGACGGTTGGGATGCCGGCTGTCAAAATTCCAACAGCGGCATCCCGATGTTGAAAATACCGATATGCACTAAATAACTAAGCTAACCCTGATCCTAACCACCCCTAACCATAACCAACCTTTCCCGTACCCTAAACCTGCCACCACCTCCACACACACCCACCCACCGCAGCCTAACCCTCCCTGGGGGTGCCTAACCCTCACTCTCCCTCCCCGCAGATTAACCTTAACCTCAATCTCTCCCCCCACAGTCTAAACCTAACCTCCCCCCCCTCCCCTCCCCCTTGCGGCTTATCTCTGGTGCTCTGTGAAATCATTGTTCGGGATTACGGCGCCGGGATAGTGATCAATGTCGGGATTCCGAGTACTGTCGGGATTCTGGCGTTGGTATTTCGACTGCCAGGAACCCGACCACAGGGATCCTGACTGAATCCTGTTTTAATGTTGCTAAAATGTACAAAGCAAAATGAGAGGACTATCTGTATTATATTCTGGTGCTATACACACAAAATATTGGTGGACAGGGGAGCGGGCTTCGGTTTTTATTGAGGGGGGTTGGCAATACACAAAAAAGGGCCCAACAAACAGTATATAAAACACTACAGTCAGTATTTACTATACACAAACATTTTCTATATCCATCCTTTACATGTACTGTGGGGTGCTAAGCTCTCAGCAGACATAAGCAGCTAGTGGCTAGAGAAGGACACCTTTTCTCTTGCTTTTTGCACTGGTGATGCCATGACTATGCCGATCTCCTGCACAGGTGATGTGAAAAGCATAAACGCCTGATTCCTCTGCAGCTGCTGACTTACAGCCAGCTACTGGGGGGATACACAACAGAAACCTATTGGCCGTAGTGCAGAGCAGCATGCTAGTATAAGATGCAGTGCGTTATGGGGTGATAGAGATTGGCCGCAGTCACAGGCAAGCAGTGATTGGCTGTACATAGAGCGTATCTCCCGAGACCCTCTTGTTTTCTAAAAGCAAGTTCTTGATCCTAATTTCTGGGTAAAAAAAAATATATATATATATTTATATATAGATATATGGCTCAGGAGGCACTGTCTAGCACCAAAGCCAAATTTTCACACAATTTATCAGATAAATGGTACATCTGGACATTGGGGCTAATTCCAAGTTGATCGCAGCAGGACATTTTTTAGCAGTTGGGCAAAACCATGTGCACTGCAGGGGGGAGGGGGGGCAGATATAACATTTGCAGAGAGAGTTAGATTTGGGTGGGTTATTTTGTTTCTGTGCAGGGTAAATACTGGCTGCTTTATTTTTACTCTGCAATTTAGATTGCAGATTGAACTCACCACACCCAAATCTAACTCTCTCTGCACATGTTATATCTGCCTCCCCTACAGTGCACATGGTTTTGCCCAACTGCTAACAAAGTTCCTGCTGCGATCAACTCAGAATTACCCCCATTATACACAGGTGCAGCAATATAAACTCCTGGAAATTTGGTGAATTTTGATCAGAGCTGTGCTGAAAAGAGAGACAGGTGAGGCACTGCCTCACCTGCCATAGACTTTTTACTCCAGAGTTTTGGCTATAAAAATGATTAGAATAATGCAAAGAATATATTTCAAACTTATTTTTTGTATTTTTCATATACTTTATACAGTCAAAACTCTGGCTCAAACGTTAGTATGACAGGAAAGGCTCTGCCTCACCTGCCTCACCCCACGTCACTGATATATATATATATATATATATATATATATATATAGTTATATAAAGCAATATGCACTCCTCCTGCAGTCTCATCAGTAAGGGTGTTACCTGTAATGTCACCGCATCCAACGGTGACCACATGCAGGCGGTTTTCCACTAACAGGGCACTCACCGATACACAAACGATATAACCACTTTTCAATTTTTACATCACCTTGAGAAATCTCCAGTTATGGGAAAACAGTTGACTCATACTTGCCTACCTGACCCTCTACATGTGTCACGTCTAGCAAAGTTTGGGGATCCGGCAGTTGAGACATGCCCAAGGAGGTAGCACGCTGGGGAAGAACAAAATGAGGGGGTTGGATATAGTTCCTTTGCATGGGATACGGAGCAATGAAGGATGTAGGCGGAGTTTGAGAGTCAATGGAAAGTATTTATTATGTACAGAGGTAGAAAACTGAGGTTGATGAACGGTGACTTGAGAACATGGTCGTAGACAAAGAACTGTGGAACTGTGGGTGAGAGTAAAACGAGGCTGAAGACAAGAACCGTGGACTGCGACTTATGAGATGAAACTGCGGTAGAGGAGCTGAGAACTGTGGACGGTAGTTTGGGTCGTGACTGGAGACTGAGAACTGTAGACTGTGACTTGAAAGATGAAGCTGGAGATAACGAGCTGAGGACTGTGAATGGTGGTTCGAGGACTTGGCTGGAAGCAAGAATCTGTGGACTGTGGCTTGGAGGACGAGGCAAGAGACCCGGGGTCGTCTGTGGCCAAAGGGTCTTACTGAACCGGGTTTTCCAAGAGCGTCTCCATGGGCAGCAGCAGGCTAGGAACGGGATAACTGCAGCAGCAAATGAGAACTGGCAAAGCAGGGTTAGAAGTACCAGAATACAGCAGGAATCCTGGGAGCACAGGCTAAAGCACCTACAACAGGGTTGTAACTTGAAGCACTGGCATCCCTGTCCTAAACCAGCCCCCTTTTATAGGAAGAAGTCTCCCTGGATTGGCTGGAAAACTAGGAACAGGAATTATGTCAGAAACTTGGTCTCCAACATGGCGGCGCCCAGTAATGCAGACCTTTTCTGACAACATGCTGCTCACTGCGCCTGATCTCCTAGGCAACGGCTTAGCGAGAGCGAGCTGCTGCAGCGGCGTCCCGCCGCCACGAGCGGACCCCCTCAACGCCATTACCGCTGCCTGTACCCTTGAACCCAGCGCCGCAGCCCTCCACCGCCGCTGCCCGGCCGCCCGTGAAGCCCGCCCCGCGGCCCCAGCGTTCCAGTAAGAACACGGACGCTGACAGTACCCCCCCCCCTTTGCGGGTGGACTCCGGACACCTATAAGGTTTAGCTGGAAATTTGGCATGAAATGTCCGAAGAAGTCTTGGGGCATGGACGTCTTCTGCCTCTACCCAGGACCTATCCTCAGGTCCATATCCCTTCCAATCAACTAGGCACTGGAGGCGACCATATCGTTTGCGGGAGTCGAGGATCTTATGAATCTCAAATTCGTCTCCTATGTGTTGACTGGATCTTGGGTGATTTAGGTAGAGCAGCTCTGAATCGATTGAGTACCAACGGTTTTAAGAGAGAAATATGAAAAGCGTTAGGGATTCTTAAATGTGGAGGTAACTTCACCTTGTAAGCCACAGGATTCAAAACTCTATCGATTGGGTAGGTTACGTGTGGAAACCCAAACCCGATCTCCCACTTTAAGACTTGGTACCGCTTTTCGCTTTAGATCTGCGTAGGTCTTATACTTCTTGGATGTCTTGAGCAAGGCCTTGTGAATTTGTTTCCAGGTTTCAGTAAATTGTCTAAGTGTTGACTCTGCGGCAGGAACCTCGAGTGTAGGCAGAAGTTGGAAGTCAGGAACTTTCGGATGATAACCATAATTAATGAAAAATGGAGAAGATTTTGTGGCAGAGTGATAAAGATTGTTATGGGCAAATTCTGCAAATGGGAGGAAGTCCAGCCAGTCGTCCTGAGAGGAGGACATGAATAAACGCAGAAATGTCTCCAGGTCCTGGTTCACTCTTTCTGTTTGACCATCCGTTTGAGGATGATATCCTGAGGAGAAATTCAATTTCACGCCAAGAGCAGAACATAGGGATCTCCAAAACTTGGCCACAAACTGGCGACCTCTATCAGATACGATTTCCTGCGGTAATCCATGGAGACGAAAAATCTCTGCTATGAATAATTTTGCCAGCTGGGATGCTGATGGAAGACTGGCCAGGGGAACAAAGTGTGCCATTTTAGAAAATCGATCAACTATGACCCATACGGTGTTCCGTCCGCCAGACACAGGCAAATCAGTAATAAAGTCCATAGAAATATGTGTCCATGGTCTTTGCGGCACAGGTAGCGGATAAAGTAACCCGGCTGGAGGACCTTTAGGACTTTTATGCTGAACACACTTTGGACAGGCAGCCACGAATTCCTGTACATCAGTCCTGAGATGAGGCCACCAGTAGGAGCGCTGAATGAATTTGAGCGTTTTAAGACCACCCGCATGGCCCATGAAGGAGGAGGAGTGAGCCCATGTAAGGAGTCTCTTGCGAAGATTTGGAGCAACGAAGATCTTTCCTGGAAGATGAAGTGGAGAGGTATTGGTTGCTGAAAAAGAGGTGGAGTCTAAGATGTATTGTTCTTTTGAACGGTCAGAGGGTTCTTCAGAACTCAAAGAACGAGATAATGCATCTGCCTTTTTGTTGAGGGACCCTGGGCGGTAACTAAGTTTAAAGTTGAAACGGGTAAAGAAGAGTGCCCATCTTGCTTGACGTGGATTCAGACATCGGGCTGACTATAGATACAGGAGGTTCTTATGATCCGTGGTTACCGAGATTGGATGCTGAGCTCCCTCCAACAAATACCTCCACTCCTCAAAGGCTAACTTAATTGCTAGTAATTCTTGTTCCCCAATAGCGTAATTCTGCTCAGCGGGGGAGAATCTTCGCGAGAAGAATGCACAAGGATGGACTTTCTTGTCCTCGAAGAGCTGAGATAAAACTGCTCCCACTCCTACCGTGGAGGCATCGACTTCCACCAGGAACGGACGACTGAGATCAGGTTGTCGAAGAACAGGAGCGGTCATGAATGCCTTCTTTAACGATGAAAAGGCTTCTAAAGCCTCTGGAGACCATTTGGCTGGATCGGCTCCTTTCCTGGTTAATGCTGTTATGGGGGCTATGACAGAGGAATAATTCTGAATGAATCTTCGGTAGAAGTTAGCGAACCCCAGAAAACGTTGAACTCCCTTAAGGGAAGCTGGAAGCGACCAATCCTGAATCGCTTGGACTTTAGCGGGATCCATCTGCAATGGAATCGTGGGTACTTCGAAGGTGCACTTCTCGAGCTTACAAAATAGTTGATTCCTCCGTAAACGAGTTAGAACTTCTTTGACTTGTTCTCGATGGGTCTTCAGATCCCTAGAAAAAATGAGGATGTCATCCAAGTAAACCACCAAGCAGTCATAGAAGAGATCTCTGAAGATTTCATTAACGAATTCTTGAAAGACGGCTGGGGCGTTACATAGGCCGAAAGGCATTACCAGATATTCGTAGTGGCCGTCGCGGGTATTAAAAGCTGTCTTCCATTCGTCACCTGGGCGAATACGTATAAGGTTGTAGGCTCCCCGTAAGTCCAGCTTAGTGAATACAGTAGCTCCTTTAACACTGTCGAACAGTTCTGGAATTAGAGGTAATGGATATCTTTTCTTAATTGTAATGTCATTGAGACCTCTATAGTCAATACAGGGCCGCAGACCCCCATCCTACTTTTTGACAAAGAAAAACCCTGCCCCAGCCGGACAGGTGGATGACCTAATGAACCCTTTTTCCAAGTTCTCCCGGATATACTCCGACATGGCCTGAGTCTCAGGGAGTGAGAGCGGGTAGATTCGACCTCGGGGAGGAGTCTTGCCGGGTACCAGATCAATGGGACAATCCCAAGTGCGATGCGGAGGCAAGGTGTCTGCCCCATGCTTACTTAAAACATCTTGGAAGGCCTGGTATTCTGCAGGGAGGCTGGAAGGACTAGAAGAGCAGAGAGGTCTTACAGAGGGCAAACAGTTCTGGAAGCAGTTTCGTCCCCAGGAAAGAACATCCATGGTTTGCCAATCTATGTGGGGATTGTGTCTACTTAACCATGGAAATCCTAGGATCAGTTCGTGAGAGGCTTTGGGAATTACTAGGAAAGAGATGTTTTCCGAATGAAGAGCTCCAACCTTCATCTTAAGAGGAATTGTACGAAGAGTGATAAATCCCTCAGGAATATGACTTCCATCCACAGCAGTAATTGAGATTGTACGATCCAAACGGACCGTTTGTATCCCAGATCGTTTGACCAGAGCTGATGTAATAAAACTTTCGGCGGCTCCGGAGTCCAGTAGTGCAGGGATGAAAAGAGAGGAAGAAGGAAGCTCCAGGTGGGTTAACAAGACTGACTCTTTCTTGGCAAGTAATTCTGAGCGGGCGTTTCCCGGACGTTGGCTACAAGATTTAACAAAATGATCAGATGCACCACAGTACAGGCATAAGTTCCCTTGTCACCGTCTCTGACGTTCCTCGTTGGAAAGACGGGAACGATTGATCTGCATGGGTTCCTCAGTAGTTGGAGTTGATGGTATTGGTGGAGGAATGACTCGAGGCCTGGGACGATCTGACCGTGATTTCTCCATACAGCGTTCTCTGTATCTTAAGTCTAATTTATTGCATAGGGAAATTAACTTATCCAACTTATCAGGTACGTCCTGAGTCGCAAGGTCATCTTTGATCTTCTCGGAGAGACCGCTCCAGAAAGCTGCGATGAGAGCCTCCTCATTCCAGTTCAGTTCAGAGGTGAGAGTACGAAACTGGATCACGTACTGACTGACCGTATGCGTGCCCTGGCGCAGGATCTCCAATGAGGCAGCAGAAGTCCTGCCCGGTTCGTCGAAGATTCTTCGAAAGGCGGTTACAAACTCCGAGTAGTTAGACAGGATTGGATCCGACCTCTCCCACAATGGTGACGCCCATTCCAACGCTTGTAAAGAAATGATATAGGCTACCTTGGTTCGTGCTGATGGGAAACTGGCCGACTGTAGTTCGAACTGGATTTCACACTGGTTAAGAAACCCACGGCATTGCTTTGGATTCCCATCGAATTTACTGGGAGCTGGCAAATGCAACCGTGGAAGTGGGCCTGGCACAGGAGGAAGCGGAACCGGAGGTGCTAATGTGGGAGCAGCTGTAGGAACTTGAGGACCCGTCATGGCAACACAGAGAGAATCGAGACATGGCGGCGCCCAGTAATGCAGACCTTTTCTGACAACATGCTGCTCACTGCCCCTGGTCTCCTAGGCAACGGCTTAGCGAGAGCGAGCTGCTGCAGCGGCGTCCCGCCTCCACGAGCGGACCCCCCCAACGCCATTACCGCTGCCTGTACCCTTGAACCCAGCTCCGCAGCCCTCCACCGCCGCTGCCCGGCCGCCCGTGAAGCCCGCCCCGCGGCCCCAGCGTTCCGGTAAGACCCCGGACGCTGACAACATGAGGGAGAAAATGCTCTGTTCCTGGACTTTCCTGGTAATATATGATTGCCATCACCTGTGGTGAAACACCGTTCTTATCAATTAACTAGCTCACCACCGGTGATGTCAATCATACATTACCAGGAAAGTCCAAGAACAGAGCATTTTCTCCCTCATGGAGAGGGTTAGGTAGGCAAGTATGAGTTGACTTCATATTCATACCACTGAGCTGGTCATCATTCTTAAGACACATTGGCACCTGAAAGGAAAATACAAACAAAAACATTGGCCCCTACAGGTAAATTAAAACACCCTGGTCCCCAAAGGAGTAGAAAAAAAACTTAATGGCCTCAGTAGGAAAAACACATTGTCCCCACACTCCCCCGTGCTCTATCACAGTCACACACTCCCTCCCCCTGTGCTTTATCAAACTCCCTCCCCCGCGCTTTATCACACTAACATACTCCATTCCTCTGCGCAACTGCACTTTATCACTCCCTCCCCCTGCGCTTTATCACACTCCCTCCATTGCACTTTATCACACTCCCTCCCCCTGCACTTTATCACACTCCCTCCCCCTGCGCTTTATCACACTCCCTCCCCTGCGCTTTATCACACTCCCTCCCCTGCGCTTTATCACACGCCCTACCCTTGCACTCTATCACTCCCCTTGCACTTTATCACACTCCCTCCCCCTGCGCTTTATCACACTCCCTAACCCTGCAATTTATCACACTCCCTCCCTCTGCGTTGTATCACGCTACCTTCGCCTGTGCTTTATCACACTCCCTCCCCTGTGCTTTATCACACTCCCCCCCTGCACTTTATCACACTCCCTCTTCTGCGCTTTATCTCACTCCCTCCACTGTGCTTTATCACACTCCCTCCCTTGCACTTTATCACTCTCCCTCCCCTTGCCCTCTATCACACTCCCTCCCTCTGCGCTTTATCACACTCCCTCCCTTGCACTTTATCACACTCCCTCCCCTTGCCCTCTATCACACTCCCTCCCCCTGCACTTTATCACACTCCCTCCCTTGCATTTTATCACACTCCCTCCCCCTGCACTTTATCGCACTCCCTCCCCTGCGCTTTATCACACTACCTTCTCCTGCGCCCTGCACTTTACCACTCTCTCCCCTGCGCTTTATCACACTCCCTCACCTGTGCTTTATCAAACTCCCTCCCCTGCGCTTTATCAGACTCCCTCCCCCTGCGCTGTATCACACTCCCCTTGCACTTTATCACACTCCCTCCCCCTGCGCTGTATCACGCTACCTTCCCCTGCGCCCTGCGCTTTATCACACTCCCTCCTTTGCACTTTATCACACTTCCTCCCCTTGCCCTCTATCACACTCCCTCCCCCTGCGCTGTATCACACTCCCTCCTTTGCTCTTTATCACACTCCCTCCCCCTGCGCTGTATCACACTCCCTCCCCTTGCCCTCTATCACACTCCCCTTGCACTTTATCACACTCCCTCCCCCTGCGCTGTATCACGCTACCTTCCCCTGCGCCCTGCGCTTTATCACACTCCCTCCTTTGCACTTTATCACACTCCCTCCCCCTGCGCTGTATCACGCTACCTTCCCCTGCGCTTTATCACACTCCCTCCCTTGCACTTTATCACACTCCCTCCCCCTGTGCTCTATCACACTCCCTCCCCCTGCACTGTATCAAACACACACCATCCCCCACGCTCTATCACAGCCACAGCCAAGTTCACATGGAAGTCACACACAGAAGCTCACATATACACAGTGCCAGATTAAGGGGTACATGGGCCTGGAGCTGAAATTTAGGAAGGGCCTATTGTGTGCCGTTGCAGGTAGTGTGATCAGTGCCATAGAGAAATTCTCCCAGGGTGGGTAGGGGGTGTGTGCTGACATACTACGAGTATCACTGCAATACCTCCCCACCTTCTTACACTTCATTTTCACACTATGGGGTAAACGAACGTATGAAGCAGTGATAAGAGTGGAGAAGTGAGCTAGTGGAGAAGTTGCCCATGGCAACCAATCAGCATTGAAGTAATATTTATAATTTGTATACAGAGCAGCTGATTGGTTGCCATGGGCAACTTCTTCCCTGGCTCACTTCTCCACTCTTATCACTGCTTCATAAACTTACCCCTATATCAGTATGTTACTTCCCCAAATTGCATTCCTTCATTATATCTACCTCCCCAAACTACTTACCCACACTACATCACTATGCTACCTACTCACTCTAAAGGTGTGTACACATGGTGAGATTTCTCCTTTCGATTTTGACTATATAGTCAAAATCGCAAGGAAAGTTAATGCAAATCGCAAGGTGTTAGCCACCTTGCGATCCTGACGCGCAATCCCGTGATAGACTGTAGACAGGCAAGTCAATCTTGACTATATAGTGTACAAACTATGGCCCTCATTCCGAGTTGTTCGCTCGCAAGCTGCTTTTAGCAGCTTTGCACACGCTAAGCCGCCGCCTACTGGGAGTGAATCTTAGCTTATCAAAATTGCGAACGAAAGATTCGCAATATTGCGAAAAGACTTCTCTGTGCAGTTTCTGAGTAGCTCGAGACTTACTCTGCCAGTGCGATCAGTTCAGTGCTTGTCGTTCCTGGTTTGACGTCACAAACACACCCAGCGTTCGCCCAGACACTCCTCCGTTTCTCCAGCCACTCCCGCGTTTTTCCCAGAAACGGTAGCGTTTTTTCACACACTCCCATAAAACGGCCAGTTTCCGCCCAGAAACACCCACTTCCTGTCAATCATATTACGATCACCAGAACGAAGAAAAAACCTCGTAATGCCGTGAGTAAAATACCTAACTGCATAGCAAATTTACTTGGCGCAGTCGCACTGCGGACATTGCGCATGCGCATTAGCGACTAATCGCTCCGTTGCGAGAAAAAAATAACGAGCGAACAACTCGGAATGACCCCCTATAGTCAAAATTGGCACTTAGTCAAAATCATATACATGAGGGGTGGGCAGACTTTTGGAGTCGGTGATCTACTTTGAAAGCCGAAAAGCATTTGTGATCTACCCAGGTGGGGTATTAACGCGCGCCCCAGAAAAGTGGGTGTGGCATAACAAAAAAAGGGACGTAGCCTTGCTGCACAGGGTGTAATGACTGTCTCGCACGAAATAACACATTGGCCCCCTCAGGTTTAAACTTCAAACACATATGCCCCCACAGTGCCAGTTACACATATGCCCCACAGTGCCAGATATGCCCCCACGGTGCCAGTTATGCCCCCACAGTGCCACATACACATATGCCCCCACAGTGCCCCATATGACCCCACAGTGCCAGATACAGATATGCCTCCACAGTGCCAGATATGCTCCCACAGTGCCATGTGCCCACAGTGCTAGATATGCCCCACAGTGTCACATATGACCCCACAGTGCCAGATACAGATATGCCTCCACAGTGCCATGTGCCCACAGTGCTATATATGCCCCCACAGTGCCAGATATGCCCCCACAGTGCCATGTGCCCACAGTGCTAGATAAGCCCCCACAGTGCCACATATGACCCCACAGTGCCAGATACAGATATGCCCCCACAGTGCCATGTGCCCACAGTGCTAGATAAGCCCCCACAGTGCCACATATGACCCCACAGTGCCAGATATAGATATGTCCCCACAGTGCCATGTGCCCGCAGTGCTAGATATGCCCTCACAGTGCCACATATAACCCCACAGTGCCACGTGACCCCACAGTGCCAGATACAGATATGCCCCCACAGTGCTACATATGACCCCACAGTGCCAGATATAGATATGCCTCACAGTGCCAGATATGCCCCACAGTGCCAGATATGCCCCCACAGTGCCATGTGCCCACAGTGCTAGATATGCCCCCACAGTGCCAGATACAGATATGCCCCCACAGTGCCATGTGCCCACAGTGCTAGATATGCCCCCATAGTGCTACATATGACCCCACAGTGCCAGATATAGATATGCCCCCCACAGTGCCATGTGCCCACAGTGTCAGATATGCACCCACAGTGCCAGATATGCCCCCACAGTGCTGCTCACCGATTTGCTGCTGTGTAGAGAGCGCAGCGCGCGCCTCTCCTGCCTGCCGCCCTGCCCCTCAGTCTGGTCTCTGGCGGTGACGGCAGCGTGTATATCTCAAATCAGGCGCCGGTCCGCGAGCTCTGATTTGCTAACGAACCGGCACCTGATTTGAGCTATACACTCCGCCGTCACTGACGGAGACCAGACTGAGGGGCAGGACGGCAGGCAGGAGAGGGGCGCGCTGCACTCTCCTCGCCACGTGTGGATGGGTGGCGGGTCACGACCGACTGTTTGGCCACCCCTGATATATGTAGTCAAAGTCGAAAGTACAGATAGTCAAAATCGGTGCATCTAGGCTCTGGGGGAATTCAGTGGAAATTGCATAGTCACAATGGGGCATAGTAAATATCTCACCTTGGGCGGGATGTATTAACATACATCGCCGCACCTCGCCGGTTACCGCAGCGATGTTGATCGCATATGTACTAACATATGCGATCAACATCGCGATGCGGTGACGGAGGCCCCCCGCGATACCTGTTAGGTGGTCTGCGGGGGGTCTCCGTCACCTCCCCGGGGTCCCCACACTGGCTAGATGCCGGGAAGCAGCAGCAGGCTGCCCCCGGCACCTCCTCCTCCCCCCTGCAGCCGGAAGGACGTCCGGCTGCGTTGCTAGGGGGAGGAGGACACTACCTTCCGGGTCCAGGGCAGCCTGGAGGAAGGTAAGCCAGGGGGAAGGGGGGTCGGCGTCTGCGGCGGGGGTCGATGGTGTCGGCGGGTTGCGACGGTCGGCGAAAAGAAGCCCATAGGCTTCTATAGGGTTTCGCCATCCAGAGATGGCGAAACCCTGGTCGCCGAAAACGCTGCGGTAGGGTCTTAGTAAATATGAAAATGCGGTAAAACCCCCGTTTTCGGGGGTTTTACCGCATTTTTGCTTTAGTACATCCCGCCCCTTGTGTATGCACCTCAAGTCTATGCACTATACCTGCCCAACTGCCTTCCTACACTACATCACAATGCTACCTACCCTCACTACATAACCATATATCAGTGAACTACATCCCCACACTACATACAAGCACTATATCACTATGCTATCCCCAAACTACATCCAATAAAAGTAGCAGCTAATGAACCCTGCACAGGGGAGGCAGCACACAGTAAGTGGACACAAGCACATATGTAGAGGGCAAGGAGACAGCACAGGGGTAAGGCATCGGGCACACAGGCTGAGGGTAAGGGGGAAGCACAGGGGTGATGTGTCAGGCACACAGGAGTGAGGTGTTAGGCACACATGGTGAGGGTTAAAGGGAGCACAGGGGTGATGTGTCAGGCACAGTGGTGAGGGTAAAAAGACAGTACAGGGGTGAGGTGACAGACACAGGGGTGAGGGTAAGGGGGCAGCACAGGGGTGATGTGTCAGGCACACAGGGGTGAGGGTAAGGGAGCAGTGCAGGGGTGAGGTGTCAGGCACACAGGGGTGAGGGTAAAGGAGCAGTGCAGGGGTGAGATGACAGACACAGGGGTGAGGGTGAGGGGGCAGCACAGGGGTGAGGTGACAGACACAGGGGTGAGGGGACAGCACAGGGATGAGGTGTCAGGCACAGGGGTGAGGGGGCAGCACAGGAATGAGATGTCAGGCACAGGGGTGATGGTGAGGGGGCAGCACAGGGATGAGATGTCAGGCACAGGGGTGAGGGGGCAGCACAGGGATGAGGTGTCAGGCACAGGGGTGAGGGGGCAGCACAGGGAGGAGGAGGTGTCAGGCACCCAGGGTTAGGGGGGCAATACAGGTGTGAGGTAGTTACGGTTGGCACTGACGACATCAGCATGGCTCCTATCATCCTAGTTAGTAACAAAATATGCACAATAAGGGCTTAAATATTCCCTTAAGGCGTTGAAGCAAAATCATGAAAAATGAGTACACATAAACGTTTCCAGTAGCAGCACTAGGACCCAGTAACATAACCTACACTACAAGGATCGTGCAGCCGGCCGGGAGAGGTATGCAGGAGCTTCTGCTGGCAGAAGAAGTCATGTGGGGGGGAAGGTGGGGGGGGTGTTAAATTACAACTACTGTATATATATAGCTAGCTGCACAGTGAGAGTGAGATCACCTGGCTCTCCTAGTACCTACACGGAACAGGCAGCATTTACAGGAAGATTAATGCACAGTGTCTATGGCTTCCTCCGAGACTGCAGCAAGCACACCCCCGAGAAGCTGATCTTGCTGCAACTCTCTCCACCGCACATTCCATTCATCATAGAAACATGGTGCTTGTGTCCCATGCTGGGAAGCAGCACCATACAGCAGCTGTATCAGTGCATATGAGAAGAGAGAAAGAGTCACTGAGATGGCAGCAGGGTGAGACGCCCGGCCTCCTCCACTATGCTGGGAGCACATAATTTCAGGAAGCAGTAGCACCCAGCAGGTATGCTGCTCTGGCTGACGACGCCCACCTCTGTTGGACGCCCTGCTGTCCCCGCCCTAGATACGCCTCCTCAGGAGGAACTAGCTAGCCACAGCATCCGAGCATGTCGGATTCTGTTCACCAGCGGAGGCAGACAACAGGGCGGGTGGGACGCGACGTGTACTGGCTGACACTGCCAACGCCGGCTACCTCATCAGCTAAGTTCATGATGTTACAGGAGTGCTTAGCAAATCGCGCTGCACGCCACAGATGGCAAATTGCAGCAGATCGTGTGGGCCTATTTTTCATTGGGGGCCTGGAGCTGCAGCTCCACCTGCCCCATTGTTAATCCGGCCCTGCCTATACATACACATGGAAGTCACACACAGTAGCTCACATATACATACACATGGAAGTCACACACATACTTACAATTCCCTCTACCTTACACACTACAGCATAGAGTACTAGTCTCACTGGCTGGGCCGTCCCTGGACGTGCAGGAGCT
This sequence comes from Pseudophryne corroboree, assembly GCF_028390025.1. Lineage (NCBI taxonomy): Eukaryota > Metazoa > Chordata > Amphibia > Anura > Myobatrachidae > Pseudophryne > Pseudophryne corroboree. The sequence goes on from NC_086451.1 coordinate 331,673,628, forward strand.
TCAACCCTCCCTCTCACAGCAGCAGCAGCAGCCATGTGAGCAGCAGGCAGCCTCAGTGTCTCGTGTAGCCCTGCCCCCTGGACCCAGTGTAGCCCCCCCGCCCCTTCCAAGTTCCCTCATCCTTTGCCAAAGTGTTTAAGCTGTTCGGCCGGCAGTAGCAGTCCATCTACTCAGTGGCGGATCCAGGGGGGGGCACTCGGGCCCGTGCCCCCCCTGTCGTTTGTGGCCTCCGTCCCCAGTCCCTCTGTCCGTCCCCAATCCCTCCGTCGTCGTCTTCCCGGCGCCGCACAGGGAGATGGCGGTAACACAATCTCAGCGGGCGCCCGTCTCCCTGCACAGCGGCAGCCGGAGCTCAGTACTGAGCTCCGTCTTCCAGCGCTGTCACTGTGCGGCGTGCGCTATGGGAGAGACGTCAGAGACGTAGTGCTGAGGAGAGGACGCCAAGAGGAGGACTGCAGCGGTCTGGAAGCGGGAACGGGGCTTGGTAAGTATGTTGTGTTTTCTCTTCCTCAGTGCAGCTGGGGCATCTACTGGGGGCAAACTACGGGGGGGGGACATTACTACTGGGGGCATCAACAAGGGGCATTACTACTGGGGGGGGCATTACTACTGGGGGCATTATTACTGGGGGAGCATCTTCTGGGGGCATTACTACTGGGGGCATCAACAAGGGACATTACTACTGGGTGGGGGGGCATTATTACTGGGGGAGCATCTGCTGGGGGCATTACTACTGGGGGGCATCAACAAGGGGCATTACTACTGGGGGCATCAACAAGGGACATTACTACTGGGTGGGGGGGCATTACTACTGGGGGCATTATTACTGGGAGAGCATCTACTGGGGGCATTACTACTGGGGGGCATTACTACAGGGGGCATTATTACTGGGGGGCATCTACAGGGGGCATTACTTTTGGGGGGTCATCTATTGGGGGCATTACTACTGGGGGCAGCTACTGGGTGACATTTTTACTGGGGGCCATCTACTGGGGGCATTATTACAGGGGGGCATCTACTGGAGGCATTACTACTGGGGGGTCATCTATTGGGGGCAACCTCCTAGGGGGCATTACTACTGGGGGCAAACTACTGGAGGACATTATTACTGGGGGGCATCTACTGGGGGACATTATTACTGGGGGCCAACTACAAAGGGGCTAACTACTGGGGGCATACTACAGGAGGGCATTACTACTGGCGGCGTAACTACAGGGGCATTACTACTGGCGGCTTAACTACAGGGGCATTACTACTTGGGGGCTAAACTACAGGGGGACCAAACTACTGGGGGCATAACTACAGGGGCCAAACTACTGGGGGATAACTACAGGGGCCAAACTACTGGGGGATAACTACAGGGGCCAAACTACTGGGGGCATCACTACTGGGGGCTAAACTACAAGGGGGGCATAACTACAGGGGCTAAACTACAATGGGGCAAACTACAGGGGGGCATTACTACTGGTGGCTAAACTACAAGCAGGCAAACTACTGGGGGCAATACCACTGGGAGGCTAAACTAAAGGGGGGGGGGGGAGGGTAAACTACTGGGGTTATAACTGCAGGAGCATTACCACTGGGGGCATAGCTACTAGGGCGCCAAATGACTGGGGGCATTACTACAGGCAACATTACTACTGGGGGCAATACGGGCATTGCATAAGGGGCACCACTACTATGGGGTCTATATAAGGGGCACTACCAGTACAGTGGACATTGCATAATGAGCGCTACAACTGTGGGCATTGTATAAGAAGCGCTACCTCACATGCACCGAAGCCGCACGCAAATGTACTTGCCCCTTCCATGGTGCCCCCCCCCCCCTATCATTTTCTTCTGGATCCGCCACTGCATCTACTACTATCAATACAGGTGACTGCGGGCAGGAGGGAGCTTCGAACTGTAACTTGTAAGCTGCTGTAGCTGGGAAAAAAAGGTGTCATTCCGATCCGATCGCATGCTGCACTTCTTAACAGCAGTGTGCTCGGGTCAGAACTGTGCATGCACCGGCGCCGCTGTGCGCCGGCGCATGGTATTCATCGTTGCCTAGCAATTGCCTCTGAGACAGAGGCGGTCGCTGGGCGGGAGGGGGCTGAACGGCGTTTAGCCGCCATTTAGGGGGAGCAGTCCGGCCAACGCAGGCGTGGCCGGACCGTTCAGGGAGCAGGCTGCGTCGGATGCGTGACGTGTCACGCAGCCGCTGTGGCCAGCAGGAGCGACGAGTAACTCCCGGCCAGCCGCAGGAGCTGTGCTGGCCGGTAGTTACTCCTGAAATACAAAGGCATCGCTACTGTGCGATGCTTTTGTAATTGCGCGGGAGGGCCGGCACTGACATGCGGGGCGGACTAGCCCTGTGCTGGGCGTCCCCCCGCATGTCTGAGTAAAGGATCATAGCTGTGCTAAACTTACCACAGCTACGATCAACTCGGAATGACCCCCAAAATTCCTGGCTGCAGCAGCACTGCAGATGCTGTGGGCCTATTGTGTTGGGGGGGGGGGGGGGGCTGGAGCTGCTGCCTCACCCGCCCCATTGTTAATCCGGCCCTGTTTGTAGATGTTGATCATGTCCCCTCTTAGTCTCCTCTTTTCCAATGTAAACATGCCTAGTCTTTCAAGCCTTTCCTCGTATTCCAGCGTCTCCATGCCCTTAGTTTGGTCGCCCGCCTCTGAACCTTTTCTAGCTCCATGATATCCTTTTTGTAGTAGGGTGCCCAGAATTGTACACAGTATTCAAGGTGTGTTTCTAGGTATGCCCCTGGACCTGCTCATTGTAGTGTGGTATAAAATGAACTGGAGGGCATTTTATTGTTGTATAATATGAACCAGGGCACTGTAATGAGGCACAATATAAACGGGGAGCACCAAATATCATAATGTGAATTGGGGGTACCATGCAGTATAATGTATACTGGCAGCTCTGAAATGTGACATAGGGTGAACTTAAGCACTACTGCGATTCATAAAATAAATTAGGGCACTACTATGGGGCATAATATTAAATAAGGCTCTACTATGGTTCAGAAAATGAACTAGGGCAGTATTATGGGGCATAAAATTAACAACTGCTGCAGAGAAGTGTGTCTCTAGAAGTATTGGGACGAAGGCCCCTTCAAAATGTTGCTATGGGGCCCACAAAGTCCTGGCTACACCCCTGCTCATAGTGAAAGCCTTGCAAAAAAAAAAAAATTCAATAGCTAATCTGAAAAATCTCTTTATGTAGTGGATCCCTCCGACAATATCATCGGTGTACCATATTCCTCAGATTAATTTAAAAGAATTTAATACACATAGCGAAATACTGTATAAAAGTTCCTATTTATTCCAAGCCAAAATATATTTCTCACAAGATACACATTCTGGATACTGGCTCAATGTGTTAGTCCATATTCCTCCTTCTGTCACCCAAGGGGAATATGGAAAAGACAATTCCAGAAACCCAGCTTCAGTGTTTCAGAAATCCCTGATGCATTTCATCCATGGAGGACTTTTTCTCACGTATGCAAAGCTTAGAAAGTGCTTGTTCACACTAAGACAGAATTTACAGACCTCAGTGTACTGTAAGTGCACGTAGATTATGATAACTACTAGCAATATGATATCCCAGTTGACGGGATGCCGGCAGTCAGAATACCGACGCCAACATCCCGATAGTGTAAATCCCAACAGGGGGGAGGTAAGACTGTTCTCCCCTCACCCTTACCCCTAACTTCCCCCCTTAGTGCCTGACCCTAACCTCCCCCTGGTGGTGCCTAAACCTACCCCCCCCCCTCCCCTTCCCCTTAGCTTAACCCTAATCCCCACAGGTGATGCCTAATCCTTAATCCCCCCCAGGCCCTAGCTCTAATCCGCCTGCTATACTCACGGTTGGGATGCTGCTATTGGGATTCTGGAGTCTGTCCCCTGACCCTGTCGGGATTCCGGCATCGGCATTCTGACGGCTTTCGGGATTCCGACATCGGGTCCCAACAGCTGGCATCTTAATCGCAAATGCAACAGAAGTAAATGTATTAATCACATCTTAATATGCAAAGAGCTCTACATATAAGCGAATACACATTTATTTTCTGTATAAGCTTCTATAGAGCAAAGTTATGCTCAATTTATTTCCAGCTCTGCTTTGGCCCCAAAATGCCTAAAAAGAGAACTAATTAGCTTTCTTTTTCATGAGGAATATGGACTAAGGGCCTTATTCAGACCTGAAAGCACCGCCGCATTCAGGGGGTCTGCGCACGTGCTGCAGCTATAGTGCCCATGCGGGATAATTCAAGAGATTGACAGGCGATGGGCGTCTGGGGTGGCAACGTGATGTTGGGGGTTCAGGAAATGCAGGTGTGTCATGGCCATTTTTGGAATAGCCCTGTTTTTGGCGCCTGCGTTTCCTGCGAGAGGAAGCATTGTGCCAGACCACCTGCCTACGCAGCCATGCTGAATAAGCATGGGCCTACCTCTATTCGATGCGGTCGCAACTGAATTGCAATCATATTGCAGGCGTGGAGCCACAAATGCCTGGCAGCCTTGCCCTGTGCTGGGCGGCCCCCAGAATGTGAGTAATATGGTCGCAGATTTTGGACTAACTCTGAATGGCCCCCTAAGATATTCATTTGGGTAAGGAGATCCTTTAATTATATTTCTCTAACGTCCTTGAGGATGCTGTGACTCCGTAAGGACCATGGGGAATAAACAGGCTCCGCAGGAGATAGGGCACTTTAAGAAAGCTTTGGACTCTGGGTGTGCACTGGCTCCTCCCTCTATGCCCCTCCTCCAGACCTCAGTTTTACACAGTGCCCAGAGCAAGATGGGTGCACTGCAGAGAGCTCTCCTGAGTTCTCTGCCTAAAAGCATTTTTGTTTGGATTTTTTCTCTACTTTTTCTACTTTTTCACAGGGAGCACTGCTGGCAACAGGCTCCCTGCATCGAGGGACTGAGGAGAGAGGAGCAGACCTTCTTGTCTAAGATAGGCTCTGCTTCCTCGGCTACTGGACACCATTAGCTCCAGAGGGGGTGAACGCAGGTTCTTACTGGGCATCCACCCCCGGAGCCGGTGCCGCCGTTCTCCTCACAGAGCTAGAAGAACAGAAGACAGAAGACGTCAGGCGGCAGAAGCCTTCAGCTTCACGGAAGTAACGCACAGCACTGCAGCTGTGCGTCATTGCTCCCATACACCTCACACACTCCGGTCACTGTAAGGGTGCAGGGCGCAGGGGGGGCGCCCTGGGCAGCAATATAAGCACCTCTTATGGCAAAAGACAATATACATGTACAGGTGGGCACTGTATATGTATATGAAAGAGCCCCCGCCATATTTTTGTAAGTTTGAGCGGGACAGAAGCCCGCCGCCGAGGGGGCGGGGCTTCTCCCTCAGCACTCACCAGCGCCATTTTCTCTCCACAGCACCGCTGAGAGGAAGCTCCCCGGACTCTCTCCTGCTTACACACGGTGAAGGGGTGTTTAAAAGAGAGGGGGGGGGGGGGGGGCACATAATTGGCGGATAACATATTATACAGCACTGCTGGGGGAAAACATTTTGTGTTGGTCTCCAGGATCATTGAGCTGGGGTGTGTGCTGGCATACTCTCTCTCTGTCTCTTCAAAGGGCCTTGACAGGGATACTGTCTTCAGGAAAGGGGTTCCCTGTGTGCAGGGCCGGTGCAAGGTTTCTTGGCACCCTAGGCAAAATGTCTGCCTACTGCCCCCCAACATCATCAGTTACTCACTTTCCCAGTCACTAAGGTGAAAGTTCATAGGTGGCATCTTATTAATTTCCCAGCCGTCTGACTGCATTATCTCTCAAAGATTATCATTAATTATTTGATAGCTACACTCAGTGGCACCACCTTCCCAGATCCTGGCACCCTACACAGCTGCCTATCTCTTTCTATTTCATTCATCTCTCATACATTCATATCCATACACTGCCTCTCTCATATATACATTCATACTCTCTCATTCCTTCACAACTCTCTACTTTTTCTCTGTCTTTCTCATTCTCGCTCTCTTTTACATATATATTATCTCCCTTTATTTCTGCGCCACACACACACACACACACACACACACACACACACACACACACACACCTCTCTTTCTATTTTATTCTGTCTCTTATACATATATACATACATACACTGCCTCTCTCATACATACATACATACATACATACATACATACATATTCACTGCCTCTCTCATACATACACTGCCTCTCTCATACATATATACACTGCCTCTCTCATACATACATACATACATACATACATACACTGCCTCCCTCATGCATACTGTACATATATACATACACTGCCTCTCTCATACATACATACATACATACATACATACACTGCCTCTCATACATACATACATACATACATACATACATACATACACTGCCTCCATACATACACACAGGGTTGATATCGGGTGACCGGCGGTTGGAAGACCACCGGTCACCATACTGAAGCCGGGATCCCGTCTGTCAGATGGCCGCCGGGGGGAGGGACATCCATACACTGCCTCCATACATATATAAACATACACTGCCTCTATACATCCATACACAGCCTCCATACATACATACATACATACATACATACAAACACTGCCTCCATACATACACACATATACATCCATACACTGCCTCCATACACATATACAGTACATCCATACACTGCCTCCTTACATATATACAATACGTCCATACACTGCCTCCATATGTACATACATATATACATACATACATACACTGACTCCATACATACATACATACATACATGCATACACTGCCTCCATATGTACATACATACATATATACATACATAGCCTCCATACATATACACATATATACACTGTCTCCACACATCTATATACACATAATGTCTCCATACATACTGTACATAAATCCAACCCCCCTCCCCCCTTCAGTGCACACTTTAGCAACTACCACTTCCCCGGGGTGTGACTCCAAGCAGCCACTACTCCGGGTGCCCCACCATCGCACCAAGGGAGCGACATCTTACCGCTGGCCAGGAAGCTGTACTGTTCCCCGCTGCTGCCACCATCTTTCGGCTGACTGCTGCTGTTGCTGCCGGCGGTTCCATAGTGCACAGCAGCTGGTGAGGGGCGGGCGGGCGGCCGGCTGCTGCTGGCGGGGAGGCACTGTTCCTGGTGCTGCCGCCGGCTCCGAGTGCACAGTGCGCTGCAGATAGCGCGAGGTGGGCGGCTGCTTCTGTCGGGGGGCGGGCGCCTGCTGCCTGATGCTGCGGAACCCACAGAACTATATTTACAAAAAAATAAACGGTGCCGTGGGTTGTGGGGGAAAGTGGAGGCCGTTCACTCCTAGTTGTGCTACTAAGTGCCGCCCTCCAGCGGCCGGCGCTCTAGGCAGCTGCCTAAAGCTGCCTAGTGGTAGCGCCGGCCCTGCCTGTGTGTGTGAAGTGTGTCGGCACGCGTGTGTCGACATGTTTGACGAGGAAGGCTCGCTTAATGTGGAGGGGGAGTGCTTGAATGTCATGTCGCCGTCGGCAACGCCGACACCGGAATGGGTGGATATGCTGAATGTCTTGAATGCAAATGTTAATCTATTGCATAAAAGGTTAGACAAGGCAGAAGCTAGGGATCAGTCAGGTAGCCAGTCCATGCCTGTCACTGTGGCGCCAGGCCCTTTGGGGTTTCAGAAGCGCACCATATCCCAGATCGATGACACAGATACCGACACAGATACTGACTCTAGCAGGGACGTGCAGTCAGGGGAGGCAGTGCCTCCCCTGTCATTAATGATTAAAATAATGCAAAGAAGATATTTATGACACATATACTGTTTCATAAGTATCTGCTTTAGGCTGTGTTTTATTTTAATCATTTAACCTTATAAAAAACAGTTTTAAATGTGTTTCAGAGGCACCGCCGTCAGTGAGAGAGGTCCAAAAGCGGGGGGCGGGGCCAAGCATGGGGCAGTGAAAGCCCAATGAAAAAAGCCCTATAAGCGGCACCTACTAGCAGTGCCGCTTTGACAGGGGCGTGCTTTCAGCTCATATGAAAGCACGCCCCTGTCACTGAAGAAGATAGGATTGGGCAGTGGGAGGGCCGGCCTGATCATTACTCCTGGAACTGGTATGAAGCTGAGACGAGCAAGGTGCAGGCACCATATTTAGGAGGGTGCCGCAGCGCTGTCCGACACACCCTGCCGCAGTGAGTGTCTTCTGGTGTCCCCACTGCTATCACAGCCAGTGTACAGACGGAGCGCTCAGACCCCTGTGTTTTTCCTTCCTCCTGGTGTCTGCCGGCGCCTATGTGTTATCCAGTCCCTCCTTCACCCTAGTGTCCCCACTGCCAGCGCTTTACAGTCCCCTATGTTCTCTCTCTCTCCTCTCCCCCCCCCCCCCCCCCCGTATGACCCCGCAGACGGCGCGCACAACAGACTACTTTTTTTGGTTCAGAGACGAAAACAACCTTGTCTCCGTCTCTGTACCAACTGCGCACCCACACCCCATTGCTGCTGCCGGCGGTTCAGCTGTTAGCGCTTCCGCGCCAGGCAGCACGCCGCGAGCACTGACAGTGAGGAGGAAGAGGTTCTGCGCCGCCAAGACCTGCCAGCAGTAAGGGAAGAGATCCTGACCTGCAGCAGCAAACTGCATGCAAAGTATGGGGGAAAGGAAGGGAGGGGTGGGGGGGGAGGTGCGTGTGCATGCCCTGTGTTTTTATAACGTGTGTGTGTGTGTGTGTGTACTTTGTGTGTATGTATGCCCTGTGTGTTGATATTGACGCCACCCCCCACACACGCCTATTTTTTATTGGATTATTAGTCCACTTTGCTGCTGTAAATGAATGTCCCCCTGAGGCTGTGAGCGGCGCCGCCAGCTTGGGCGCTTGCTGCTCTCTCCTCCTCTGCAGGCGCTCTGCTGTTAATGTCCCCCCCCCCCCCTGAGGCTGTGAGCGGTGCTGTTGGTGCGGGGCGGGCGCTTGCTGCTTTCTCACCCTCTCCTCTGATGTCATTGTCAATTCGATTTGCCACAGTGGTGAATTGACAGCAGAGAAGAGCAGAGAGAAGGCGAACGCCGCCACCGCCACTGCGGCTCTCAGCTTCAGGGGGACATTAACAGCAGAGGAGGAGAGAGCAGAGCTGCGAGTGGCGCCGCTCACAGCCTGGCGGACATAGGCCCTCAATCTGAGTTGTTCGCTCAGTAATTTTCTTCGCATCGGAGCGATTTATCGCAAACTGCGCATGCGCAATGTTCGCACTGCGGCTGCGCCAAGTAAATTTGCTAAGAAGTTTGGTACTTTACTCACGGCATTACAAAGTTTTTTCATCGTTCTGGTGATCGTAATGTGATTGACAGGAAGTGGGTGTTTCTGGGCGGAAACTGGACGTTTTATGGGAGTGTGTGAAAAAACGCTGCCGTTTCTGGGAAAAACGCGGGAGTGGCTGGAGAAACGGGGGAGTGTCTGGGCGAACGCTGGGTGTGTTTGTGACGTCAAACCAGGAACGAAAAGCACTGAACTGATCGCACTGGCAGAATAAGTCTCGAGCTACTCAGAAACTGCAAAGCAATTTCTTTTCGCTATTTTGGGAATCTTTCGATCGCTATTCTGCTAAACTAAGATTCACTCCCAGTAGGCGGCGGATTAGAGTGTGCAATGCTGCTAAAAGCAGCTAGCGAGCAAACAACTCGGAATGCGGGCCATTATCACTAATTTATCAGGAACCAGGGCTGCTGTATTCCTAACCAGGGCTGCGCTGCCAGGAGCAGCCAGTGGCCAGTGGGACATCAGCTAGACTAATGCGGCGGGGGGGAATTAGCATGCTGCCCCCAGCTGGTGCCTAGTGGGAAATCTGGCTCTGGGGACCTTATAAGGCAGATACAGACTGCTGCTGCTGGGTCTGCCTAGTGGGAGGAGAAGGCCTCTATGGCAGGAGGATTACTGCAGCAATGGACAGTCACAGAGCTGTGAAAACGGTGGGGAGACCGCGGGGAGGGATCTGAAAAGTTCCATCACCTGCACAAGCTGTTGCATCAGTGACGGCGGCAGTAACTGGCAATGGCTTGGGGGTAATAGCAGGCATCAGCACAGGGGTGGCAGCGGGCATCAGCACGGCGGCGGTATGGGTCATCGGCGGGATTCGGCAAACATTATGGCTGCAGTGCCTCACCAGCTACTGACTTCACCGCACGCCACTGGACTCTAGTGTCGACTATGAAGATGCAAAATTACAGCCGAAGGTGGCAAAAGGTATTCAGTACATGATTATTGCCATTAAAGAGGTTTTGCATATAACTGAAGAACCCCCGGTCCCTGACACGAGGGTACACATGTATAAAGGGAAAAAGCCTGAAGTCACCTTTCCATCCTCATTTGAACTAAGTGAATTGTGCGAAAAGGCTTGGGAATCTCCGGATAGGAGACCACAAGTTCCCAAAAGGATTCTTATGGCGTATCCTTTTCCACAAACTGATAGGATACGCTGGGAATCTTCGCCTAAAGTAGACAAGACGCTGACACGCTTGTCCAAAAAGGTGGCACTGTCTTCTCAGGATACGGCTTCCCTCAAGGAACCTGCTGACCGCAGGCAGGAAATTACCTTGAAGCACATTTACACTCATTCAGGTACTATTGCTAGACCGGCTATGGCGTCGGCCTGGGTTTGTAGTGCGGTCGTGGCATGGGCAGGTTCCTTATCTACGGAGATTGACACCTTAGATAGGGATGCTATTCAAATTACCATAGAGCATATCAGAGATGCTGCCTTGTATATAAGAGATGCTCAGAGAGACATTTGTTTATTAAGCTCCAGAATAAATGCTATGTCTATTTCTGCTAGGCGGCTCTTGTGGACCCGACAGTGGACGGGAGATGCCGATTCAAAGCGGCATATGGAGTCCTTGCCTTACAAAGGGGAGGAGTTGTTTGGAGACGGCCTCTCGGACCTTATCTCTACGGCTACGGCTGGTAAGTCGAATTTCTTACCTTATGTCCCCCCGCAGCATACAAAAAAAAAGGCACCTCATTATCAAATGCAGTCCTTTCGTTCCAATGAAAACAAAAAGGTACGGGGATCGTCCTTTGTTGCCAGAAGGACAGGTAGGGGAAAGAAGCTGCAGACAGCTAGTTCCCAAGAGCAAAAGTCCTCCCCTGCCTCTGCAAAGTCCACCGCATGACGCTGGGGCTTCCCGGGGGGAGGCAGATCTAGTGGGGGCTCGTCTTCGGTTTTTCAGCCACGTCTGGGTTCACTCGCAGGTGGATCCCTGGGCATTAGAGATTGTTTCTCAGGGAGACAGGCTGGAATTCGAAGACTTGCCTCCTCGCCGGTTTTTCAAATCGGCTCTGCCGGCTTCCCCGTCAGAGAGGGAGCTAGTGTTGGCGGCAATCCAAAAATTGTATATTCAACAGGTGATTGTCACAGTTCCTCATCTCCAGCAAGGGGAGGGATATTACTCGACCCTGTTTGTGGTTCCGAAACCGGACGGTTCGGTCAGACCCATTTTAAACCTAAAATCTCTGAACCTGTACTTGAAGAGGTTCAAGTTCAAGATGGAATCACTCAGGGCGGTCATCGCCAGCCTGGAGGGGGGGGATTGGATGGTGTCCCTGGACATAAAGGATGCATACCTTCATGTTCCGATATTCCCCCCTCATCAGGCGTTCCTGAGATTTGCAGTGCAGGACTGTCACTACCAATTTCAGACGTTGCCGTTTGGGCTTTCCACGGCCCCGAGGATTTTCACCAAGGTAATGGCGGAAATGATGGTGCTCCTGCGCAGGCAGGGGGTCACAATTATCCCATACTTGGACGATCTCCTCATAAAGGCGAGATCTCGGGAGAAGTTGCTGTACAGTGTGTCTCTGTCCATGAAGACGTTGCAGATACATGGCTGGATTCTCAATATACCGAAGTCCCAGCTAGTCCCTACAACACGTCTGACCTTTTTGGGCCTGATTCTAGACATAGACCAGAAAAAGGTTTTTCTTCCGATCGAAAAGGTTCAGGAGCTCATAGCCATGGTCAGGAACCTCTTAAAACCAAAAAAGGTTTTAGTGCATCATTGCACGCGGGTCCTGGGGAAGATGGTGGCTTCATACGAGGCCATCCCTTTCGGCAGGTTCCATGCGAGGACCTTTCAATGGGACCTCTAGGACAAGTGGTCCGGGTCCCATTTACGAATGCATCAAAGGATCACCCTATCTCCAAGGACCAGGGTATCTCTCCTGCGGTGGCTGAACAGTGCTCACCTGCTAGAGCGTCGCAGGTTCGGCATTCAGGACTGGGTCCTGGTGACCACGGACGCAAGCCTCCGAGGCTGGGGAGCAGTAACACTGGGAAGAAATTTCCAAGGTCTCTGGTCAAACCTAGAGACTTGTCTCCACATCAACGTCCTGGAGTTGAGGGCCATATACAACGCCCTGTGTCAAGCGGAGGAATTGCTTCAGAGAAAACCGGTTCTGATTCAGTCGGACAACGTCACGGCAGTGGCTCATATAAACCGGCAAGGCGGAACAAGGAGCAGAGTGGCCATGGCAGAAGCGACCAGGATTCTACGCTGGGCGGAAGGCCATGTAAGCGCACTATCAGCAGTGTTCACCCCGGGGGTGGACAACTGGGAGGCGGACTTCCTCAGTAGGCACGAACTGCATCCGGGAGAGTGGGGACTTCATCAAGAAGTCTTCGCACAGATCATGGATCAATGGGGACTGCCTCAAATCGACATGATGGCATCCCGTCTCAACAAAAAGCTAAAGCAGTATTGCGCCAGGTCAAGGGACCCTCAGGCGGTAGCGGTAGACGCTCTTGTGACACCTTGGGTGTTCAGATTGGTCTATGTGTTTCCTCCTCTTCCTCTCATACCCAAAGTGTTGAGAATAATAAGAATGAGCAGGGTCAGAACAATCCTCATTGTTCTAGATTGGCCACGGAGGACTTGGTATCCGGAGCTGCAAGAGTTGCTCACAGAAGATCCGTGGCCTCTTCCTCTAAGGCAGGACCTGCTGCGGCAGGGGCCCTGTCTGTTCCAAGACTTACCGCGGCTGCGTTTGACGGCATGGCGGTTGAACGCCGGATCCTAGCGGAAAAAGGAATTCCGGAGGAAGTCATTCCTACCCTGATCAAGGCTAGGAAAGACGTGACGTTAAAACATTATCACCGTATATGGCAGAAATATGTTTCTTGGTGTGAGGCCAGAGCTGCTCCTACGGAGGAGTTCCATTTGGGCCATCTGCTTCACTTCCTTCAAACAGGAGTGACTTTGGGCCTAAAATTAGGGTCCATAAAGGTCCAAATTTCGGCCTTATCCATTTTCTTTCAAAGAGAATTAGCCTCTCTTCCTGAAGTACAGACTTTTGTGAAGGGGGTGCTGCTTATTCAGCCTCCCTTTGTGCCTCCGGTGGCGCCTTGGGATCTTAACGTGGTGTTACGTTTCCTCAAGTCACCTTGGTTTGAACCACTCAAAACTGTGGAGTTGAAATACCTCACGTGGAAAGTGGTCATGTTGTTGGCATTAGCTTCGGCTAGACATGTTTCAGAATTGGCGGATTTATCACATAAAAGCCCATACTTGGTTTTTCACGTGGATAGGGCAGAGTTGAGGACTCGTCCTCAATTTCTGCCAAAGGTGGCCTCATCTTTTCATATGAACCAACCTATTGTCGTGCCTGTGGCTACACGGGACTTGGAGGATTCCGAGTCCTTGGATGTGGTCAGGGCTTTGAAGATTTATGTGACCAGAACGGCTAGAATCAGGAAGACTGAAGCTCTGTTTGTTCTGTATGCGGCCAACAAGGTTGGCGCTCCTGCTTCAAAGCAGACTATTGGTCGCTGGATCTGTAACACGATTCAGTAGGCGCATTCTATGGCACAATTGCCGTTACCGAAATCGGTTAAGGCCCATTCCACTAGGAAAGTGGGCTCTTCTTGGGCGGCTGCCCGAGGGGTCTCGGCATTACCGTTGTGCTGAGCAGCTACTTGGTCGGGGTCTAACACCTTTGCAAAGTTCTATAAGTTTGATACCCTGGCTGAGGAGGACCTCCTGTTTGCTCAATCGGTGCTGCAGAGTCATCCGCACTCGCCCGACGGTTTGGGAGCTTTGGTATAATCCCCATGGTCCTTAAAGAGTCCCAGCATCCTCAAGGACGTTAGAGAAAATAAGATTTTACTTACCGGTAAATCTATTTCTCGTAGTCCGTAGAGGATGCTGGGCGCCCGTCCCAAGTGCGGACTTCTTCTGCAAGACTTGTATATAGTGATTGCTTACATAAGGGTTATGTTATAGTTTATCGGTTGAACCGTGGCTATGTTGTTGTTCATACTGTTAACTGGGTAGTTTATCACAAGTTATACGGTGTGATTGGTGTGGCTGGTATGGATCTCGCCCTTAGATTTACAAAAATCCTTCCTCATACTGTCCATCTCCTCTGGGCAGTTTCCCAAACTGAGGTCTGGAGGAGGGGCATAGAGGGAGGAGCCAGTGCACACCCAGAGTCCAAAGCTTTCTTAAAGTGCCCTATCTCCTGAGGAGCCCGTCTATTCCCCATGGTACTTACAGAGTCCCAGCATCCTCTACGGACTACGAGAAATAGATTTACCGGTAAGTAAAATCTTATTTTGATCTTCCCAGGTAGGAAAGCCGAAGATGACTTCCCCTATCTGATTCTTTAGGTAAAGCAGTTATGGTTTTGGTTATATGATATAAGTGGATAAGATTTATAGGAAGCTGGATTCCCAAGTAAGTTATACACTTTTTGCCCATTCATTAGGGAGATTTCTGGCCATAAGGGCCTAGGTAATGTTCACATTTGGGAACTGAGTTGTCCATAGTTACAGAAAATAAGGAATGAGGTGTACATAGTGTTGTATCAGGGTAGTGCATGAATGAAACAGTATAACAGCCTTCATAGCATCAAGTCTGAGGGGCATATTGTTACCGTTAGTTTCCTAAGAGGATGCTACTACACAAATAAACCTTGGCAGAGAATGACCTGAAGAATATATAAGACTGGTAGAACAAATTTAGAAGCAGATTTCCCCACAACATTGGGCCTGATTCAGATGTGGTTGTTCTTGCTGCTGCTGGTGCTATCTTTTGCCTATGCAATTGCCATGATATGAGAATATGGGCAGATTCTAACCCGATAGGGATGCCCACTGCTGTCACATCATCTCCGCCCAACAGCGTATAATTACTGATGCATTGGTACCAACGTTGCAAATCAGGTCATGTCACAGAGTCTGAGTATCTCTGAAGACACGCTGGCTGAGTTGCTCTCCCGGGATGCAGAGAGCTCTCCAGTAGCAACTAAGGGGGTAATTCAGATCTGATAGCTGCTGTGTATTTTCGCACAGCGGGCAATCAGGTCCTAACTGCGCATGCATATGCACCTGAATGCAGAGCCGGCCATAGGCATAGGCAAACTAGGCAATTGCCTAGGGCATCTGGCATGCCTAGGGGCATCAGCAGCTTCTGCTGATTAAAATGATATGCGGCATGCCTATATTCTGTATGTAGCATTTCATATGCAGATACAGCCACAGTCTCACACAGTATATAGGCATGCTGCATATCATTTTAATCAGCAGAAGCTGCTTGTGCATCCTAGACACATAGCAATGCAAGTAAGATGCATTTTCATAAAAATGTGCCCGACGTTAGCATTGAGGCAAGATTTATGAGGACACATCTGTATCCAAGCAGAGGCAGAGATGACAGTGTTAGTGGCAGTGTGAGTGCTGTGTGCATGTGAGTGGGTTGGTTGTGCAGTAGTGTTCGGAATATGTGTAAGGAGCATTATGTGTGTCATGTAAAAATGCATTAACAATGTGCAACATATGTGTAAGGGGCACTATGTGTGTCATTATGTGTATAAGGGCATTAATAATGTGCGGCATATGTGTAACAGGGTACTACTGTATGTCTGTCATTATGTGTATAAGGGCATTAATAATTTGCGGCATATGTGTAACAGGGTACTACTGTATGTGTATCATGTGTATGGGGGCACTAAAAATGTGCAGCAAATGTGTAGGGGGCACTATGTGTGTCATTATGTGTATAAGGGCATTAATAATGTGCGGCATATGTGTAAGGAACATTATGCGTAAAAGGGCATTAATAAAGGTTGTCATAATGTGTAAGGCTCATTATGTTTATAAGGACATTAATAATGTGTCTCATATGTGTAAGAAGCATTACTGTGTGGAATTATGTGTATAAATGCATTACTAATGTGTGGCATTATGTGTATAAGGTGCTCTACTATGTGGCGTTGTGTATAGAAAGGGCATTACTGTGTCGTCTAATGTGAATAAAGAGCAATATGGTGTGGTATAATGTAAATAAGGAGCAATTCAGTGTGATGTAATGTGAATAAGGGGATCTACTGTGAGGAGTAACGTTTATAAGGTAAAGTGATACTGCTGTGGGATGTAATATGAATTATGGACACTATCGCATGATCAAATGTGAATAAAGTTGCAGTACTGTGTGGCGTAATTGGAATTGGGGTTACTATTATGTGGCCATGCCCCTTGCCAGTAAAAACACACCCCTTTTTGGGCTGTGCGCCAAATGTGCGAATTGTTCCTATTTAAAATATAGGGGTACAAAGCAAACACCAAAATAAGGATTTCTGTGGGTGAGGGGTGATGGTGCTGGGAAAGAGGTGCAAGGTCAGGGGTGGAACCAGCGGTGGTGCTAGGGGGCACCAGCCAAAATCTTGACTAGGGCATCATATTGGTTAGGGCCGGCTCTGCCTGAATGCGCAGGCCCGTCGGACAACAATGGGCATCTCCGGTCAGCGATGGGATGGTGCAAAAATTTCGATCGCATGGGCGTTCACAAGGTGATTGACAGTGGGGGGAGCATTTATGGGTGCAACTGAGTGTTTACAGCGAGTGTCCGGAAAAGCTCAGGCGTTCCCAAGCATTTTCAGGTAGGGTGTCTGACGTTATCTCCGACCTGATCAGCCTGTTCTCATTGCACTGTAGGAATAAGTCCTGGGTTGCGCACAGACTGCACACAGTGGATTTTCACAGCTCGACATACACATGGGATCGCACACTTGCAGAGCGAATTTATACCCCCCCTGGAGGCGGCGACTATCTGATCGCAGGACAGTAACATTAGCAGCCCAGCGATCAGGTCTGAATTACCCCCTAAGATCGCAACTGCTAATTTATGCACACCTAGAAGATAAGTTTTTCTTTTTTAAATTTTAAAACAAATGTTAAATTATCAGATAAATCTTTATAAATAGAACCATAAGTATTAGCAATAAAATGTCAATGATGAACTGTTGTAGGTGTTTTATAATGGGGATCTGAGTAATGACAACTAATAGGAATTATTTACTTAGTAATACAGAAACCATTGGAAATAGGGGCTCTTAACTCCTGCCCTAAATAACAAGGCACAGTCAAAGGACAAGAGACCCGATGAAAACAAATTATAAAGGATACGACAGTTAATAATTGGATCCCTGTAATATTGTTGCAACATTAAACTATCAGCGCAATGTGATAATATTATTTATTTTAAACACTACAGAAAGATTCTATTTTCCCTGCACAAACTGTCTCTAATAAGGTTTCAGCCATTTCCTAGCTGATTATGACATCACAAGACGCATCATAATTGCACTGTGGCTCAGGGTTATATCACAGGCTTTAGCAGTTTTAGTCTTTTGATAGGTAGTTTTCAGTGGAGTAAGACAGAAATTGAGTTTATTGTAGTTAAGGAGATTTTTTATAATATTTTTACCAACCATGAGTGACACGGAAGAGGATCTGACATCTGAAGGTAAGTGGTCATTATCATTATAATATAATCATTTTTACTAAGCAGAAATACATAATTATATTTGGATAGAGCCATAGACACATACATACCTCTGCAGGTATCAGGACACACAGTACATAATACATAATTTACTATACACAATGTAAGAAACCTCACACTGGTCTGCAGTAATGCAGTGAGTGGTGGTTATAATAATATATTATGTGAGATGGTGTTTGATTTAGGAGTGAGGACTCACCTGTGTGTAGGGGTTTGTTATATGATAATAATATATATATATCCTCACAGGGTTACATAAGATATCAATTTTATACGTGCTGCCTACTCTCCCGTCCTGTGGGAGACACATTTTTGCGGTAGTAGCCCAGTTTTACGGGTAGTGTATAGGAGACAGCCAATGGGAGTCTGGGGGTGGGCTTAGGAGGAGAGTGATGCCTAATGCTGAGTCCCTAATGCGCATGGAGGCTGTTTTACACAACGCTGCCATCCCAGGGTAATACAAGCCAGCACATATATTACATACAACATGCATGTTTATATGTGCTAAGCGCCCCCACCCCCTGCACTATGTAGTCAGCTCTGCAGCCCAGGAGCTGCAGCCGCCTCTGAAAAGGAGGGTGCCCTGGAATGCTGCGCCCCACTTTATTTACTTGTTTGTCACTCTTTAAGAAACCAGCTCTCATGAGCACATAAGACTTTTCATTCCAGCCTCTGGTGTGTAGGCTTATTCACATATATAGTATGGGCCTGGGTCTGGTTACCATTGATAGCTAGCAGGCCCAGACCTTTACTTTGGAGACTGGGGGGGACTCAAATTTCCTAAAACTTGTAAAACAGAGAATTAGTGATGTTGCCCTTAGCAACCAATTAGATGCTGTCTATCATTTCTCTATTGCCTTTTAGAAAATGATAGACAGCATCTGATTGGTTGCTATGGGCAATGTCACCAATTCTCTATTTTAAAAGCTTTAGTAAATGTACCCCTGTGTATGCAGAATGTAGAGGTTATTAGTAACAATACTGCTCATGTAGCTGAAGCAACTCTTTTGTATTCATGATTACTTTTCATAAACCAAAGGTTCTAAAACTTGGTCCTCAATGCACCCTAACAGTCCATGTTTTAAGGACATTCATGTTTGATTCTGAGTGAATTAATTAGTACCTCAATTTTAATTTAACCCTCTGTGGTCAGCCATGTATATCCTTAAAACCTGGTCTGTTATGGTGTCTTGAGGACTGTGTATGGGAACCACTGATATAAGGAATTGATATGTGTAACATGGCTGCAAATGAAATGAAATGTATTCACCTAAACTTTTATTTTTCTTGTACAGCCGGCCTTAATCTCCAGTCACTGAGAGGACCACAGATAGCTTATATAGCTGTGGGCTTGGCATGCTTTCTGGGTGTATTGGCCTTCATCATTTACACCTGGTAAGTTACTAACATCATGTACAAATAATATTACAGTTGATTTATCTAGATAAAAGGTATATTATCCTATGCAATGGCTAACCTCCCATGCCAATATCCAATGGTGTAAAGTATCTGAACTTAATTAATTATAATAGTAAAAGTCAGAATTTTGATCTATAGGAAACCGTCACATGCCGGAGTTGCTAAGTTGTCGTCCTGACATTTCTCATGCAGGTTTAGGCACTTCAGTACCTGCTAGTTGGGATTACAGTGACGATTTAAGAAATATTTCTGTACATAACCTTAAACACCTACAATGGAAACAGGAACTCGGAATTATGGGAAAGGGAATTTATTGAAATAAACTATATTTTACAACTTTAAATATATAAACAAAACAAACATATCGAGAGAGGGAGAGAGAGAGGGAGGGAGCAACTAGCAGAAAGTTAGATTTACCTTTAAGACGATTTGGATATGGAGAGGGTTAATACAGAATCATTGGTGTTAACATACGAAGATATTATTTAAGTGATATACTAATACATAATGTGCCACTATATATTGCCTTTGAAGTCATATAAGACATGGAGACCCCATGGTTACTTTCTGTGTTCTGCTACTGACTACTTTTCATTATTTTCTGCAGTTGTAAGAAATGCAGGTCAAAGGCTGACCCAGAGGAAGACATCGAAGCCAACTTTGTTACAGACCCAGGTAACATTACCTAGAGTAATACATAAATGTACTGACCACAGGACAAACAAAATCAACTCTATTCTTCTTAGTCATGTTGTTGAAGCATAGAATGCAAAACCCTTTAGGCAGAGATGTATCAAGCCTTGGAGAGAGATAAATTGGAGAGAGTAAAAGTTCCTTCCAACCAATCAGCTTCTTATAGGACATACTAGAAAAATGACAGCTAGAAGCTGATAGGTTAGTACTTTACCTCTCTCCACTTTATCTATCTCTAATATTTTACAATTATCCCCCTTAATATTTTACTCTTGCTATTGTTTTGGATGTAAATGTATTTAGGCAGCTGTATAAGGGCGCCAGTCACTGGAGGGCGCCACATGCTGATGCTGAATCTGTTTTAAAAAAAATTGACATTGTTCTAGGCTAGCCACCACTGTCAGTCACCTCACCACAGGCAGTGCACTTGTTACTGCCAGTGCTTGGCATCCTCTCAACGCTGTTTGTTGTGCGCTGGCAGCACTGCTTGTTTACAAGTCAATCACCCTTTGGACTCAGAGCCTGGCCCTGGCCTGCTCTCTCACTCCCTTATCTCCTCCTCTTCCTTTAAGAGGTAACCAGCAGGGCTGCCAGGGACTGAGAAGAGTAGGCTTCACTAGTAAGTTGTCTGGTATGCAGTGGTGGATTTTACCCCAGGTAAAGTCTGCCACCCAGCTTAGTGTTATTGAACAAGATGCAGTCCATGAGACTGCACTGGCATTACTGTGACTAGCAGTCATTTCCTATTGGGAGTTCTACCTGTCAGTCACAGACACACAAGGCAGTCCCATTGGGAGGTGTTTCCTCTTTCTGGGACTGTCAGACTGGGCTGTGATAAGCAGTGAGCTGGCTTCGTATAGGAAGCCAATCCCTGCCTTTGGCACAGCCCAATCTGATCTGGCTTCTATGGGCTTCAGGTGATGCAGTCCATAGGAGCTGGGGGTTTATGCATGTGCAATCGCACCATGGCGTCATTGAAAGCTAGTGTGGTGTGGCAAGTTAGACAGCATGGCAGCAAGCTTTGGTGTACTGTACAGTAGACTAATGTGTAGCTATTTTTCTACAAATGCATAAGAGCACTATATCCATAGTTGCCTACCTGACCCTCTCCATGAGGGAGAAAATGCTCTGTTCGTGGACTCTCCTGGTAATGTATGATTGCCATCACCTGTGGTGAAACCCCTTTCTTATCAATTACCTAGCTCACCACAGATGATGGCAATCATACATTACCAGGAAAGTCCAGGAACAGAGCATTTTCTCCCTCATGGAGAGGGTCAGGTAGGCAAGTATGACTATATCAGCAGAGGGTCTGCTGATGTATGCTGCAGTGTGCATAACATAGAATGATGATGATAATAATAATAATAATAATAATAATAATAATAGTAATAGTAATGATAATAAACATAGGTAAATTTTAAAACTAATCAATACTGTACCAGGCAGCTTTACCAGTGATGGTGGTGGGTGGGTAGGTATTGTGTAGCTTTGTCTAGGGCACCTGGAAACCTTGCATCGGCCCTGTATACAATTATCTGGCCTATTCTTCTGACATGTACTGTATAGTTACATGACTGATCTGAAAACATCGATCAGTCAGACATGCCAGACCATTCAGCATGTACGTCCGAAGCAACATTTTGAAGTGTCAAGTCAGCCGCATTGGTTAGTGTATGCACTGCCGCAGCTGACATTTGCCCTGTTCCTTCTCAGCGGAGGAACAGGGAACGGTCTTCTCCCCAGGGGAGGAATGCAGATATCCTGTGGCAATAGACTGTGAGATATCATATAGCTAGGTCGGACTGGCCCTTAGGAGTACATGGAAACCCCCCGGAGGGCCCTACCGCCTGATGCCCACCTCCTCTTCCCCTTGTGCTATTATACGCTTATGTTGTTATATCTCCCTGCTCTGTGTTATGATATCACATCATTCTACTGGGTTTTGGTTCAGTGTATATAAGATTAGTTTTAAAAGACAGTATAAAATGCAATGTTTTTGTAGCTCTTCATAGGGAATTATAGGAAAATTAGCAGCAAAAAGCTGCAACTGTGGAACCCCCTGGCCGATTGTGAATAATGATATGGATTTGTGGGGTTTGTAAATTTAGATAGAGTTCTATATGATTTATCAAGACACAGGTGGTAACCACCTCCAGCGATTGCTTCCTTATAAAGTACTATTTTTCTTTTTTGCCAGTTTTGATAATTAGACCCCTTAATTAACTAACTAATAAGCGTGGGCTGCGTATTACCCATTACTAACTGTTTCTTTTTACATTTTAATAGATAATGAAGAACTAAGGCGTCTGGTAATAGAGATGACACCAGTCTATGGGATAAAGAGCATTCTTAAAAAAAAAGAAGAGGATAACAACAATGCCAAATTTAAATCCCAAAAGAAAGTTCATTTTAAGGATTATCTTGAATCCATTAAGAAGGCAGAAAAAGACCAAAAAGCCAAAAAGATAAGAAAAATAAAATATAAACAAGCAGGCAAATAAAAACATTGAGAAAATGATACAACCGGGGGCATGGCTTGGACACCATCTGGAAGGAAGCAGGCAGGTTAGCTGCTCCTGAGGCGTACCTGGACGCTTGCCATGCCCGGACTCAAGGACCAGCCGCAGGACACACTGAGACTGTGTTGCAACAAGGCATCGGACCTGCTTGCCTGCCGAGCTGCCGGACACCTTCTCGGTTGTGGGTGCCCAATACAACGGCCAACGCAGAGGACCATGACCAGCAACGCCCCCCCATGTGCTCCAGAGAGGGCCTGGAGGTGGTAGTATTGTGAGACCGGAGCTGGACATTGGAACAGGGCCTAAGGCAGTGGCAGAGAGCAAAGCTGATCTGAAGGAGGGGAGTCACCATACAGGCCGGTCTATAAGGAGAAGTGGAGGCCAGACGGGGAGAGAATCACCTTCCTGCTGCCCACTAACTTCAGGCAGTCAGTGAACTTTACCCCACTGTGTATCAATAACATAGAAGTACTGTACTGTGAATATGCAGGCCGTTCTTCACTGCATATTTATAACATGTACATACTGTGACTCCACAATGAATGATTTCTGAAATAAAGGGTCACGTAAATATATACTATTATACTATAGTTTTTGTACAACTTGAGTGTGTTCAGCAATATAATCACGACTATCAATCGAGAGAAGAGCAGCACCAAGCAAATACTAGCGCTGCAGCTGCTGCCACCAGTCACAACAATGCTAGCTCTTCAATTCCATCTACTGAAGCTGCTGCGCAAAGGCATAGAGGGTTTCATTCAGGGCATCTGAAAATAAATATACAGTATATATATATATATATATATATATATATATATATATATATTGGCATTGCCGGTGCTGCACTCAAAGCATACTTTCAATAAAAGGCACAAAGGTGGAAGGTTAACATATATATATTAGTGGTGGGCAACGATTAAAATTTCTAATCGCGATTAATCGCATGATTTTCTCAGATTAATCACGATTAATCGCATTGTTATGCGCAAGATTCAATAATGAATTCAAAAGTAGTGTATTGCGCTCCTGGTTGGCTTCCAGTACTCGAGTTCCGATTGGCTCGCTGGTGGCCAGCAATACACTTGAAATGGCACCGGCGCTGTCACGGTCTCCATGGCTGCCTGCAGCTAACTACTGTATGCACCACACATGTCCCCCCAGTGCCAGATATCCCCCAGTGCCAGATAAGCCCCCAGGGCCAGGTATACATGCCCCACAGTGACAGATGTATCCCCAGTGCCAGGTATACATGCCCCCCAGTGACAGATATACCCCCAGTGCCAGGTATACACGTCCCCCAGTGCCAGATATCCCCCTAGGGCCAGATATGCCCCCAGTGCCAGATACACATGTCCCCCCAGTGCCAGATATGCCCCCAGTGCCAGATATCCCCCAGTGCCAGGTAGACAAGTCTCCCCAGGGCCAGATATCCCCCAGTGCAAGATAAGCCCCCAGTGCCAGGTATACATGCCCCCCAGTGCCAGATATCCCCCCATGGCCAGATATGCCCCCAGTGCCAGATATACCCCAGTGCCAGGTACACAAGTCCCCCCAGTGCCAGATATGCTCCCAGTGCCAGGTATACATTCCCCCCCCCCAGTGCCAGATATCTAAGTTCCCGCGTACTTGCACTGCTGCCCATTCCTCCCCCCCTGCATTCTACAAAACTTACATTTTGAGGGGACCCGGGAGGCAGCAGCAAAGATCGGGACAGGGCCAGCTGCCTGCGAACTGCCAGGCAGCCACGGCATGGAGGAACAGAGCTGCAACGCTATTCTAACTACAATGCCGTCCGTGAGCCAATCGGAGGTCACAGGCTGGCAGCCAATCAGGAGCTGCCAAATGGCAGCTCCTGATTGGCTGCCGGTCCGTGACCTCCGATTGGCTCACGGACGGCATTGTAGTTAGAATAGCGCCGCGGCTTAGCCTCTATCCTTCCAAGGCAGCTGCCGGTGCGCAGCGTTAAAATAATTGTCGCCTGTTAATTAGTTAATGCGTTAACGCGATCGCGTTAACTTGCCAAGCCTTAATATATATATATAGATAGATAGATAGATAGATAGATAGATAGATAGATATATTTATATTACAGTAGTAAATAAAAAACACATTTAATAAAGGGGAAAGGTTAGTGCAGAGAAACATAAAATTGGAAACATGCCATTCACCACACGCAGTGGCAAGGAAAGGGTCAGGCCTTGGCCTTTATTTATAAGTGGTGGTTCTGCAACTGTCAGTGAGGTATCTTCTGCTTCTCATGACCACACAAGACCTTTTCACTCAGAATCTAGAAGAGGTGCAAAAACTTAAAATAAAAACCACTAAGGCAGTAGAACAAACTGTGTGTTCAGAACCAACACACATCCCTGAGGAGAGTCTGAGGAGAGCTATGTGTGAGTCTGACATTTCTCACACATTTCTGTCCTTATAGAGAAGCCTCTTTTGCATCCTTCCACCATTTCTGTACCATCTGCTCATGTGGGGAGCAGTACAAGTAAAGATGGTGAGGACAAAATAGAAATTGAGGATGCTGCTTAAGTGGAACAGGATGATGGGTATATGTGTGTACTGCCACTATCTGACACTGAAGATGAAGATGTTGGTGATGTTTTTTTCATCTACAAGTGACTGCAGTTCTTGCCCATGATAGAAAGAAATCTTTTGTGATGCCTGGGCATAAAACCAAAAAAGTCACCAATTGGGTGTGGGATTATTTTTGCCCAAATCCTGACAACATTTGTTAAGGCAATCAAAGTTAGTAGAGGTAGGGACGTTAGCTATCTAGGCACCTCCTTCATGTTATGTAATTTATGGCGAGTTCATGTAACGTATTTTACAAGATTATAATATAGTTAACTCCTTCATCATCAACCTCCTCATTAGTGATCGGAGGAAGTCCTTCCAAATAATTGTTTTGTAGTGGCCCAAACAAACCAAGGACTTCAGCAACAAAAGTGTCAGCCAGTGTCACTGAAGTGTTTGGTTAAACTGTGCATGACCTTTTTAATATCAAACATAAAAGTGGGTAGGAGGGTTCAAGAACAATTCCATCTTGTACAACTTGTTTTATTTTCATTATTGGCTGCATATTTGGCGGACATTGGTGACTGTCTTATTCTTTCATTGCTTTTTTTCCACATCATTCACATCAGCCACAATCTGAATAAATATATATTTTTTTAATTCTTCTTTTATTGCTGCCATAATAAATATAAATAGGTAATTCGCCTCTGTGAGTTGTCATTTGTGGAAGTAAAAAAAGAATTGCTCGTTTTCATTGTACAACTTGTGTATGTTGAGTTCATTGATATGGATAACGTGGACCATACAGTTGCCTACCATAATCAATTAATCTATCAATTTTTTAAATTCTTTTATGGTAGTTTTAGGCAGCACCTCATAGAGAATATGGAGCATACAGTTGCCACCCCAATCAATCAATCAATCAATCAATAATTTTTTATTCTTCTTTTATTGTGTTTTTGCCGCTTGGCCTAACCTCACTGTCACTTAGCTTACTCAGCCAGCTAGCTAGCTCAGTACAGCCTTTTGGCATAAACTGAATGAAAACAATATCGTGAGGTGGATAAAATTAAGTGGACATGACTGAAATTAATGTTTATTGAGGTTAATAATACCCTAGGAACAAACAAAATGGCCAAATTATATGATTTTAGAATTTTTAGTAATTTTTTTTTTTTAAAGTACAAAACCAAAGGGAGGCAATCAATTTTTCAGCTGTCAGGATACTGATGATCAGGATACCGATGCTGGAATCCCGACAACTGGTGAAATGTCGATGGTCGGAATCCCCACTTGAGGAGGAATAGATCAGTGTGGTGACCAAAAGTCGCCACTGGGCCCGAAGAGCGGCAAGCGCAGCGATTCCAGTATTGGTCTACTGAAATATCATACTGATTCCAACCAAAACTAGTAACGTGATTTTTGCAAAATCAAAGCCAGACGACTAATTAGAACCAAACCTACCATGGGCCGAGGCACATCTCTACATATGATACTGTATTTGAGAACCTTACAGTTACTGACTTTAATACACCTTTAGTGATCAAATACTCATAGCCAAGGGCGTAGCTACCATGGGTGCAGGCAGTGCAGCTGCTATGGGGCCCAGAGCTGAGACGTGCCCACCTTCCCTGTCAAAGTTACATGTGTAATACACATTTTTTGCCATTAGGTGGTACGTAGGGAGGGTGTTCTTCAGTTTGCCGGCTGTCGAGATCCCGGCACACAGTATTCCGGCGCCAGAATCCCGAAAGCCGGCATACCGACACTTTATCTCCCTCTTGGGGGTCCACGACTCCCCTGGAGGGAGAATAAATAGCGTGGCGCGTGTAGTGTGCCACCATGCCCGTAGCGTGGCGAGCGAAGCGAGCCCGCAAGGGGCTCATTTGCGCTCACCACGCTGTCGGTATGCCAGCGGTCGGGATTCCGGCGCCGGTATACTGGGCGCCGGGAGCCCAGCCGCCAGCATACAATACTACACCCACGTAGGGGTCCTTTTAAACTTTTTCATTAGGGCCTGCAATATATAGTAACATAGTATCTAAGGTTGAAAAAAGACAGTTGTCCATTGAGTTCAAACTATTTGTGGTCTCCTATGCAAGATTATTTTATCTGAAAAATTGTGACTGATGCTGATGTCAGCTGTTGCATTATATCCCTTATTATAGTGACTATAGTGCGTGACTATGCACCATAACCCTGGATATCCTTATCCATTAAGGAATTTATCTAACCCATTCTTAAAGATGTTGACAGAGTCGGCCATTACAACTCCCTCAGGCAGGGAATTCCATACACGTACTGTCCTTACCGTGAAAAAGCCTTTACGCCGTATTGTGCGGAATCTCTTCTCCTCTAACCTGAGCGAGTGTCCACGAGTCCTCTGTGTTGATCTTACCAAAAATAGGTCCTGGGCAAGCTCGGTGTATTGTCCCCTTATATATTTGTAGATGTTGCTCATGTCCCCTCTTAGTCTCCTCTTTTCCAATGTAAACATGCCTAGTCATTCAAGCCTTTCCTCGTATTCCAGCATCTCCATGCCCTTAATTAGTTTGATCGCCCGCCTCTGAACCTTTTCTAACTCCAGGATATCCTTTTTGTAGTAGGGTGCCCAGAATTGTACACAGTATTCAAGGTGTATATCTAGGTATGCCCCTGGACCTGCTCATTGGGGTGTGGTATAAAATAAACTGGAGGGCATTTTAATGTTGTATAATATGAACCAGGGCAGTGTAATGAGACACACTATAAACGAGGAGCACTATATATCATAATGTGAATTGGGGGTACCATGCGGTATAATGTATATTTGCAGCTCTGAAATGTGACATAGGGTGAACTTAAGCACTACTGCGATTCATAAAAGAAATTAGGGCACTACTATGGGGCATAACATTAAATAAGGCTCTAATATGGTTCAGAAAATGAACTAGAGCACTATTATGGGGCATAAAATTAACAACTGCTGCTGCAGAGAAGTGTGTCTCTAGAAGTATTGGGATGGAGGCCCCTTCAAAATGTTGCTATGAGGCCCGCAAAGTTCTGGCTACACCCCTGCTCATAGTGAAAGCCTTGCACCAAAAGTAAATAATTTAACAGCTAATCTGAAAAATCTCTTTATGTAATGAATCCCTCCGACAATATCATCGATGTACCATATTCCTCAGATTAGGTTAAAATAATTTAATACACATAGCGAAATACTGTATAAAAGTTCCTATTTATTCCAAGCCAAAATATATAACTCACAAGATACACATTCTGGATACTGGCTCAATGTGTAAGTCCATATTCCTCCTTCTGTCACCCAAGGGGAATATAGAAAAGACAATTCCAGAAACCCAGCTTCAGTGTTTCAGAAATCCCTGATGCATTTCATCCATGGAGGACTTTTTCTCACGTATGCAAAGCTTAGAAAGTGCTTGTTCACACAAAGACAGAATTTGCAGACCTCAGTGTACTGTAAGTGCATGTAGATTATGATGACTACTAGCAATATGATATGCAATAAATGGTTGCAAACTGGACCCAGCATGCCCTCCTAATGCTGGCTCCATCTATTCCTCACTGAACTGCAATAAATGGTGGCAAACTGCTCTAATCAAGCTGGTAACAATCCTCAGGTGCTGCGGGAGGGGGTTACTCTAGACAAGAAAAACAAAAGGGATTTTTCCCATGCACTCTGCTGGCTGTTAGTAAGAAGAACTATATACTATGTAATAATAGAAAATGTAGAGCTCTTCGTTACATATGTTTTGCAAAAGATATGATAAGCCTCCAGGCCACTTCACGGCTGCTCTATTACTGGAGGTCCCTAACTAAGCATAAGTCCAGGGCTTGGACCCCACAAAGCCGGCTCAGGCCCAACCACCCTAGGGCAGCACACCACATTGAAATACTAAAGTGTTAATATGTGTTAAGAAAGAAGCAGAAGCTATGGGTTAGAAAGTGCTACAGAAATAAGGGTGTTAATAAAATACTCAAAAGAGTAATATTAGTGAAAAAATAGGAGTGTTACATAAGTGCTAAATAAATAATATGGTGTTCTGCCCCAAGGTAGCCCAGTCACACCAGACCTGAGGGGTACCACTCCCCAAACCCACACACAGCATCATAATAATAATAATAATAATAATAATAATAATATTAATAATCACTATGGGTCATACAATTGCTTAATGTACGGCCACATGATAATGGCATATACAAAACATATCCAGATTGAGAGCTAGCTTACCTGGAGGCACCCCTGTATCCTCCAAATGGCACCATAGGACCCAGCATGCCCTCCTAATGCTGGCTCCATCTATGCCTCACTGAACTGCAATAAATAGTGGCAAACTGCTCTAATCAAGCTGGTAACAATCCTCAGGTGCTGCGGGAGGGGGTTACTCTAGACAAGAAAAACAAAAGGGATTTTCCCACGCACTCTGCTGGCTGTTAGTAAGAAGAACTATATACTATGTAATAATAGAAAATGTAGAGCTCTTCGTTACATATGTTTTGCAAAAGATATGATAAGCCTCCAGGCCACTTCACGGCTGCTCTATTACTGGAGGTCCCTAACTAAGCATAAGTCCAGGGCTTGGACCCCACAAAGTCGGCTCAGGCACAACCACCCTAGGGCAGCACACCATTGGAATAATAAAGTGTTAATATGTGTTAAGAAAGAAGCAGAAGCTATGGGTTAGAAAGTGCTACAGAAATAAGGGTGTTAATGAAATACTCAAAAGAGTAATATTAGTGAAAAAAATAGGAGTGTTACATAAGTGCTAAATAAATAATATGTTGTTCTGCCCCAAGGTAGCCCAGTCACACCAGACCTGAGGGGTACCACTCCCCAAACCCACACACAGCATAATAATAATAATAATAATAATAATCACTATGGGTCATACAATTGCTTAATGTACGGCCACATGATAATGGCACATACAAAACATATCCAGATTGAGAGCTAGCTTACCTGGAGGCACCCCTGTATCCTCCAAATGAAGATGTTTTGCAAAAGATATGATAAGCATCCAGGCCACTTCACGGCTGCTCTATTACTGGAGGTCCCTAACTAAGCATAAATCCAGGGCTTGGACCCCACAAAGTCGGCTCAGGCCCAACCCTAGGGCAGCAGGTATCCGGACTCCAGGTCGACAGCAAAAATGACAACACACCTTAGGTCGACGCCAATTGGTCGACGCACCTTAGGTCGGCATGGACAAAAGGTCGGCAGGAACAAGGTCGACATGGAAAAAGGTCGACATGACTTATTCACGTTTTTTTTTTTTTTTTTGGAACCTTTTCATACTTAACGATCCACGTGGACTACGATTGGAACGGTAAAGTGTGCCGAGCAAAGCGGTAGCGGAGCAAAGGCACCATGCCCGAAGCATGGCGAGCGAAGCGAGCCATGCGAGGGGACGCGGTGCACTAATTGGGGTTCCCGGTCACTCTACAAAGAAAACGACACCAATAAAACATAAAAAACTCATGTCGACCTTTTCCATGTCGACCTTGTTCCTGTCGACCTTTTGTCCATGTCGACCTAAGGTGTGTCGACCAATTGGCGTCGACCTAAGGTGTGTCGACCTTTTTGCTGTCGACCCTCAGTCCCAGACCCGGGCAGCACACCATTGAAATACTAAAGTGTTAATATGTGTTAAGAAAGAAGCAGAAGCTATGGGTTACAAAGTGCTACAGAAATAAGGGTGTTAATAAAATACTCAAAAGAGTAATACAGGTTGAGTATCCCATATCCAAATATTCTGAAATACGGAATATTCCGAAATACAGACTTTTTTTTAGTGAGAGTGAGATAGTGAAACCTTTGTTTTTTGATGGCTCAATGTACACAGACTTTGTTTAATACACAAAGTTATTAAAAAATATTGTATTAAATGACCCTCAGGCTGTGTGTATAAGGTGTATATGACACAAATGAATTGTGTGAATGTATACACACTTTGTTTAATACACAAAGTTATAAAAAATATTGGCTAAAATTACCTGCAGGCTGTGTGTATAAGGTGTATATGACACATAAATGCATTCTGTGCTTAGATTTAGGTCCCATCACCATGATATATCATCATGGTATGCAATTATTCCAAAATACGGAAAAATCCAATATCCAAAATACCTCTGGTCCCAAGCATTTTGGATAAGGGGTACTCGACCTGTATTAGTGAAAAAATAGGAGTGTTACATAAGTGCTAAATAAATAATATGGCGTGCTGCTCCAAGGTAGCCCAGTCACACCAGACCTGAGGGGTACCACTCCCCAAACCCACACACAGCATAATAATAATAATAATAATAATAATAATCACTATGGGTCATACAATTGCTTAATGTACGGCCACATGATAATGGCACATACAAAACATATCCAGATTGAGAGCTAGCTTACCTAATATTACTCTTTTGAGTATTTTATTAACACCCTTATTTCTGTAGCAACATGATATCCCAGCTGACGGGATGCCGGCAGTCAGAATACCGACGCCAACATCCCGATAGTGTAAATCCTGACAGGGGGAGGTAAGACTGTTCTCCACTCACCCCTACCCCTAACTTCCCCCCTTAGTGCCTGACCCTAACCTCCCCTGGTGGTGCCTAAACCTACCCCGCCCCTCCCCTTCCCCTCAGCTTAACCCTAATCCTAAACCTAAATCCCCCCCAGGCCCTAGCTCTAATCCGCCCGCTATACTCACGGTTGGGATGCTGCTATTGGGATTCTGGAGTCAGTCCCTTGACCCTGTCGGGATTCCCGCATCGGCATTGTGACGGCTTTCGGGATTCCGACATCAGGTCCCGACAGCTGGCATCTTAATCGCATCCTGAAAATGCAACAGTAGTAAATGTAATCAAATCTTAATATGCAAAGAGCTCTACATATAAGCGAATACACACATTTATTTTCTGTATAAGCTTCTATAGAGCAAAGTTATGCTCAGTTTATTCCCAGCTCTGCTTTGGCCCGAAAATGCCTAAAGATAGAACTAATTAGCTTTCTTTTTCATGAGGAATATGGACTAAGGGCCTTATTCAGACCTGAAAGCACCGCCGCATTCAGGGGGTCTGCGCACGTGCTGCAGCTATAGTGCCCATGCGGGATAATTCAAGAGATTGACAGGCGATGGGCGTCTGGGGGTGGCAATGTGATGTTGGGGGTTCAGGAAATGCAGGTGTGTCATGGCCATTTTTGGAATAGCCCTGTTTTCGGTGCCTGCGTTTCCTGCGAGAGGAAGCATTGCGCCGACCACCTGTCTACGCAGCCATGCTGAATAAGCAGGGGCCTACCTCTATTCGATGCGGTCGCAACTGAATTGCAATCGCATTGCAGGGGTGGAGCCACAAATGCCTGGCAGCCTTGCCCTGTTCTGGGCGGCCCCCAGAATGTGAGTAATATGGTCGCAGATTTTGGACTAATTCTGAATGTCCCCCTAAGATATTCATTTGGGTAAGGAGATCCTTTAATTATATTTGATGTTCCCAGGTAGGAAAGCCGAAGATGACTTCCCCTATCTGATTCTTTAGGTAAAGCAGTTATGGTTTTGGTTATATGATATAAGTCGATAAGATTTATAGGAAGCTGGATTCCCAAGTAAGTTATACACTTTTTGCCCATTCATTAGGGAGATTTCTGGCCATAAGGGCCTAGGTAATGTTCACATTTGGGAACTGAGTTGTCCATAGTTACAGAAAATAAGGAATGAGGTGTACATAGTGTTGTATCAGGGTAGTGCATGAATGAAACAGTATAACAGCCTTCATAGCATCAAGTCTGAGGGGCATATTGTTACCGTTAGTTTCCTAAGAGGATGCTACTACACAAATAAACCTTGGCAGAGAATGACCTGAAGAATATATAAGACTGGTAGAACAAATTTAGAAGCAGATTTCCCCACAACATTGGGCCTGATTCAGATGTGGTTGTTCTTGCTGCTGCTGGTGCTATCTTTTGCCTATGCAATTGCCATGATATGAGAATATGGGCAGATTCTAACCCGATAGGGATGCCCACTGCTGTCACATCATCTCCGCCCAACAGCGTATAATTACTGATGCATTGGTACCAACGTTGCAAATCAGGTCATGTCACAGAGTCTGAGTATCTCTGAAGACACGCTGGCTGAGTTGCTCTCCCGGGATGCAGAGAGCTCTCCAGTAGCAACTAAGGGGGTAATTCAGATCTGATAGCTGCTGTGCATTTTCTCACAGCGGGCAATCAGGTCCTAACTGCGCATGCATATGCACCTAAATGCGCAGGCCCGTCGGACAACAATGGGCATCTCCGGTCAGCGATGGGATGGTGCAAAAATTCCGATCGCATGGGCGTTCCGTTCACAAGGTGATTGACAGGGGGAGGGGGGGGAATTTGTGGGTGCAACTGAGCATTTACAGCGAGTGTCCGGAAAAACTCAGGCGTTCCCAAGCATTTTCAGGTAGGGTGTCTGACGTTATCTCCGACCCTGATCAGCCTGTTCTCATTGCACTGTAGGAATAAGTCCTGGGTTGCGCACAGACTACACACAGTGGATTTTCACAGCTCGACATACACATGGGATCACACACTTGCACAGCGAATTTATACTCCCCCTGGAGGCGGCGACTATCTGATCGCAGGACAGTAAAATTAGCAGCCCAGCGATCAGGCCTGAATTACCCCCTAAGATCGCAACTGCTAATTTATACACACCTAGAAGATACGTTTTTCTTTTTTAAATTCTAGAACAAATGTTACATTTTCAGAAAAATCTTTATAAATAGAACCATAAGTATTAGAAATAAAATGTCAATTATGAACTGTTGTAGATGTTTTATAATGGGGATCTGAGTAATGACAACTAATAGAAATTATTTACTTAGTAGTACAGAAACCATTGGAAATAGGGGCTCTTAACTCCTGCCCTAAATAACAAGGCACAGTCAAAGGACAAGAGACCCGATGAAAACAAATTATAAAGGATACGACAGTTAATAATTGGATCCCTGTAATATTGTTGCAACATTAAACTATCAGCGCAATGTGATAACATTATTTATTTTAAACACTACAGAAAGATTCTATTTTCCCTGCACAAACTGTCTCTAATAAGGTCTCAGCCATTTCCTAGCTGATTATGACATCACAAGACGCATCATAATTGCACTGTGGCTCAGGGTTATATCACAGGCTTTAGCAGTTTTAGTCTTTTGATAGGTAGTTTTCAGTGGAGTAAGACGGAAATTGAGTTTATTGTAGTTAAGGAGATTTTTTATAATATTTTTACCAACCATGAGTGACACAGGAGAGGATCTGACATCTGAAGGTAAGTGGTCATTATCATTATAACATAATAATTTTTACTAAGCAGAAATAAATAATTATATTTGGATAGAGCCATAGACACATACATACCTCTGCAGGTATCAGGACACACAGTACATAATACATAACTTACTATACACAATATAAGAAACCTCACACTGGTCTGCAGTAATGCAGTGAGTGGTGGTTATAATAATATATTATGTGAGATGGTGTTTGATTTAGGAGTGAGGACTCGCCTGTGTGTAGGGGTTTGTTATATGATAATAATATATATATATCCTCACAGGGTTACATAAGATATAAATTTTATACGTGCTGCCTACTCTCCCGTCCTGTGGGAGACACATTTTTGCGGTAGTAGCCCAGTTTTACGGGTAGTGTATAGGAGACAGCCAATGGGAGTCTGGGGGTGGGCTTAGAAGGAGAGTGATGCCTAATGCTGAGTCCCTGATGCGCATGGAGGCTGTTTTACACAACGCTGCCATCCCAGGGTAATACAAGCCAGCACATATATTACATACAACATGTATGTTTATATGTGCTAAGCGCCCCCACCCCCTGCACTATGTAGTCAGCTCTGCAGCCCAGGAGCTGCAGCCGCCTCTGAAAAGGAGGGTGCCCTGGAATGCTGCGCCCCACTTTATTTACTTGTTTGTCACTCTTTAAGAAACCAGCTCTCATGAGCACATAAGACTTTTCATTCCAGCCTCTGGTGTGTAGGCTTATTCACATATATAGTATGGGCCTGGGTCTGGTTACCATTGATAGCTAGCAGGCCCAGACCTTTACTTTGGAGACTGGGGGGGACTCAAATTTCCTAAAACTTGTAAAACAGAGAATTAGTGATGTTGCCCTTAGCAACCAATCAGATGCTGTCTATCATTTCTCTATTGCCTTTTAGAAAATGATAGACAGCATCTGATTGGTTACTATGGGCAATGTCACCAATTCTCTGTTTTAAAAGCTTTAGTAAATGTACCCCTCTGTATGCAGAATGTAGAGGTTATTAGTAACAATACTGCTCATGTAGCTGAAGCAACTCTTTTGTATTCATGATTGCTTTTCATAAACCAAAGGTTCCAAAACTTGGTCCTCAATGCACCCTAACAGTCCATGTTTTAAGGACATTCATGTTTGATTCTAAGTGAATTAATTAGTACCTCAATTTTAATTTAACCCTCTGTGGTCAGCCATGTATATCCTTAAAACCTGGTATGTTATGGTGTCTTGAGGACTATGTATGGGAACCACTGATATAAGGAATTGATATGTGTTACATGGCTGCAAATGAAATGAAATGTATTCACCTAAACTTTTATTTTTCTTGTACAGCCGGCCTTAATCTCCAGTCACTGAGAGGACCACAGATAGCTTATATAGCTGTGGGCTTGGCATGCTTTCTGGGTGTATTGGCCTTCATCATTTACACCTGGTAAGTTACTAACATCATGTACAAATAATATTACAGTTGATTTATCTAGATAAAAGGTATATTATCCTATGTAATGGCTAACCTCCCATGCCAATATCCAATGGTGTAAAGTTTCTGAACTTAATTAGTTACAATAGTCAAATTCAGAATTTTGATCTATAGGAAACCGTCACATGCCGCAGTTGCTAAGTTGTCGTCCTGACATTTCTCATGCAGGTTTAGGCACTTCAGTACCTGCTAGTTGGGATTACAGTGACGATTTAAGAAATATTTCTGTACATAAGCTTAAACACCTACAATGGAAACAGAAACTCGGAATTATGGGAAAGAGAATTTATTGAAATAAACTATATTTTACAACTTTAAATATATAAACAAAACAAACATATCGAGAGAGGGAGAGAGAGAGGGAGGGAGCAACTAGCAGAAAGTTAGATTTACCTTTAAGACGATTTGGATATGGAGAGGGTTAATACAGAATCATTGGTGTTAACATACGAAGATATTATTTAAGTGATATACTAATACATAATGTGCCACTATATATTGCCTTTGAAGTCATATAAGACATGGAGACCCCATGGTTACTTTCTGTGTTCTGCTACTGACTACTTTTCATTATTTTCTGCAGTTGTAAGAAATGCAGGTCAAAGGCTGACCCAGAGGAAGACATCGAAGCCAACTTTGTTACAGACCCAGGTAACATTACCTAGAGTAATACATAAATGTACTGACCACAGGACAAACAAAATCAACTCTATTCTTCTTAGTCATGTTGTTGAAGCATAGAATGCAAAACCCTTTAGGCAGAGATGTATCAAGCCTTGGAGAGAGATAAATTGGAGAGAGTAAAAGTTCCTTCCAACCAATCAGCTTCTTATAGGACATACTAGAAAAATGACAGCTAGAAGCTGATAGGTTAGTACTTTACCTCTCTCCACTTTATCTATCTCTAATATTTTACAATTATCCCCCTTAATATTTTACTCTTGCTATTGTTTTGGATGTAAATGTATTTAGGCAGCTGTATAAGGGCGCCAGTCACTGGAGGGCGCCACATGCTGATGCTGAATCTGTTTTAAAAAAAATTGACATTGTTCTAGGCTAGCCACCACTGTCAGTCACCTCACCACAGGCAGTGCACTTGTTACTGCCAGTGCTTGGCATCCTCTCAACGCTGTTTGTTGTGCGCTGGCAGCACTGCTTGTTTACAAGTCAATCACCCTTTGGACTCAGAGCCTGGCCAAGGCCTGCTCTCTCACTCCCTTATCTCCTCCTCTTCCTTTAAGAGGTAACCAGCAGGGCTGCCAGGGACTGAGAAGAGTAGGCTTCACTAGTAAGTTGTCTGGTATGCAGTGGTGGATTTTACCCCAGGTAAAGTCTGCCACCCAGCTTAGTGTTATTGAACAAGATGCAGTCCATGAGACTGCACTGGCTTTACTGTGACTAGCAGTCATTTCCTATTGGGAGTTCTACCTGTCAGTCACAGACACACAAGGCAGTCCCATTGGGAGGTGTTTCCTCTTTCTGGGACTGTCAGACTGGGCTGTGATAAGCAGTGAGCTGGCTTCGTATAGGAAGCCAATCCCTGCCTTTGGCACAGCCCAATCTGATCTGGCTTCTATGGGCTTCAGGTGATGCAGTCCATAGGAGCTGGGGGTTTATGCATGTGCAATCGCACCATGGCGTCATTGAAAGCTAGTGTGGTGTGGCAAGTTAGACAGCATGGCAGCAAGCTTTGGTGTACTGTACAGTAGACTAATGTGTAGCTATTTTTCTACAAATGCATAAGAGCACTATATCCATAGTTGCCTACCTGACCCTCTCCATGAGGGAGAAAATGCTCTGTTCCTGGACTCTCCTGGTAATGTATGATTGCCATCACCTGTGGTGAAACCCCTTTCTTATCAATTACCTAGCTCACCACAGATGATGGCAATCATACATTACCAGGAAAGTCCAGGAACAGAGCATTTTCTCCCTCATGGAGAGGGTCAGGTAGGCAAGTATGACTATATCAGCAGAGGGTCTGCTGATGTATGCTGCAGTGTGCATAACATAGAATGATGATAATAATAATAATAATAATAATAATAATAATACTAGTAATAGTAATGATAATAAACATAGGTAAATTTTAAAACTAATCAATACTGTACCAGGCAGCTTTACCAGTGATGGTGGTGGGTGGGTAGGTATTGTGTAGCTTTGTCTAGGGCACCTGGAAACCTTGCATCGGCCCTGTATACAATTATCTGGCCTATTCTTCTGACATGTACTGTATAGTTACATGACTGATCTGAAAACATCGATCAGTCAGACATGCCAGACCATTCAGCATGTACGTCCGATGCAACATTTTGAAGTGTCAAGTCAGCCGCATTGGTTAGTGTATGCACTGCCGCAGCTGACATTTGCCCTGTTCCTTCTGAGCGGAGGAACAGGGAAAGGTCTTCTCCCCAGGGAAGGAATGCAGATATCCTGTGGCAATAGACTGTGAGATATCATATAGCTAGGTCGGACTGGCCCTTAGGAGTACATGGAAACCCCCCGGAGGGCCCTACCGCCTGATGCCCACCTCCTCTTCCCCTTGTGCTATTATACGCTTATGTTGTTATATCTCCCTGCTCTGTGTTATGATATCACATCATTCTACTGGGTTTTGGTTCAGTGTATATAAGATTAGTTTTAAAAGACAGTATAATAAAATGCAATGTTTTTGTAGCTCTTCATAGGGAATTATAGGAAAATTAGCAGCAAAAAGCTGCAACTGTGGAACCCCCTGGCCGATTGTGAATAATGATATGGATTTGTGGGGTTTGTAAATTTAGATAGAGTTCTATATGATTTATCAAGACACAGGTGGTAACCACCTCCAGCGATTGCTTCCTTATAAAGTACTATTTTTCTTTTTTGCCAGTTTTGATAATTAGACCCCTTAATTAACTAACTAATAAGCGTGGGCTGCGTATTACCCATTACTAACTGTTTCTTTTTACATTTTAATAGATAATGAAGAACTAAGGCGTCTGGTAATAGAGATGACACCAGTCTATGGGATAAAGAGCATTCTTAAAAAAAAAGAAGAGGATAACAACAATGCCAAATTTAAATCCCAAAAGAAAGTTCATTTTAAGGATTATCTTGAATCCATTAAGAAGGCAGAAAAAGACCAAAAAGCCAAAAAGATAAGAAAAATAAAATATAAACAAGCAGGCAAATAAAAACATTGAGAAAATGATACAACCGGGGGCATGGCTTGGACACCATCTGGAAGGAAGCAGGCAGGTTAGCTGCTCCTGAGGCGTACCTGGACGCTTGCCATGCCCGGACTCAAGGACCAGCCGCAGGACACACTGAGACTGTGTTGCAACAAGGCATCGGACCTGCTTGCCTGCCGAGCTGCCGAACACCTTCTCGGTTGTGGGTGCCCAATACAACGGCCAACGCAGAGGACCATGACCAGCAACGCCCCCCCATGTGCTCCAGAGAGGGCCTGGAGGTGGTAGTATTGTGAGACCGGAGCTGGACATTGGAACAGGGCCTAAGGCAGTGGCAGAGAGCAAAGCTGATCTGAAGGAGGGGAGTCACCATACAGGCCGGTCTATAAGGAGAAGTGGAGGCCAGACGGGGAGAGAATCACCTTCCTGCTGCCCACTAACTTCAGGCAGTCAGTGAACTTTACCCCACTGTGTATCAATAACATAGAAGTACTGTACTGTGAATATGCAGGCCGTTCTTCACTGCATATTTATAACATGTACATACTGTGACTCCACAATGAATGATTTCTGAAATAAAGGGTCACGTAAATATATACTATTATACTATAGTTTTTGTACAACTTGAGTGTGTTCAGCAATATAATCACGACTATCAATCGAGAGAAGAGCAGCACCAAGCAAATACTAGCGCTGCAGCTGCTGCCACCAGTCACAACAATGCTAGCTCTTCAATTCCATCTACTGAAGCTGCTGCGCAAAGGCATAGAGGGTTTCATTCAGGGCATCTGAAAATAAATATACAGTATATATATATATATATATATATATATATATATATATATATTGGCATTGCCGGTGCTGCACTCAAAGCATACTTTCAATAAAAGGCACAAAGGTGGAAGGTTAACATATATATATTAGTGGTGGGCAACGATTAAAATTTCTAATCGCGATTAATCGCATGATTTTCTCAGATTAATCACGATTAATCGCATTGTTATGCGCAAGATTCAATAATGAATTCAAAAGTAGTGTATTGCGCTCCTGGTTGGCTGCCAGTACTCGAGTTCCGATTGGCTCGCTGGTGGCCAGCAATACACTTGAAATGGCACCGGCGCTGTCACGGTCTCCATGGCTGCCTGCAGCTAACTACTGTATGCACCACACATGTCCCCCCAGTGCCAGATATCCCCCAGTGCCAGATAAGCTTCCAGGGCCAGGAATACATGCCCCACAGTGACAGATGTATCCCCAGTGCCAGGTATACATGCCCCCCAGTGACAGATATACCCCCAGTGCCACGTATACATACACGTACCCCAGTGCCAGATATCCCCCTAGGGCCAGATATGCCCCCAGTGCCAGATACACATGTCCCCCCAGTGCCAGATATGCCCCCAGTGCCAGATATCCCCCAGTGCCAGGTAGACAAGTCTCCCCAGGGCCAGATATCCCCCAGTGCAAGATAAGCCCCCAGTGCCAGGTATACATGCCCCCCAGTGCCAGATATCCCCCCAGGGCCAGATATGCCCCCAGTGCCAGATATACCCCAGTGCCAGGTACACAAGTCCCCCCAGTGCCAGATATGCTCCCAGTGCCAGGTATACATTCCCCCCCCCCAGTGCCAGATATCTAAGTTCCCGCGTACTTGCACTGCTGCCCATTCCTCCCCCCTGCATTCTACAAAACTTACATTTTGAGGGGACCCGGGAGGCAGCAGCAAAGATCGGGACAGGGCCAGCTGCCTGCGAACTGCCAGGCAGCCACGGCATGGAGGAACAGAGCTGCAACGCTATTCTAACTACAATGCCGTCCGTGAGCCAATCGGAGGTCACAGGCTGGCAGCCAATCAGGAGCTGCCAAATGGCAGCTCCTGATTGGCTGCCGGTCCGTGACCTCCGATTGGCTCACGGACGGCATTGTAGTTAGAATAGCGCCGCGGCTTAGCCTCTATCCTTCCAAGGCAGCTGCCGGTGCGCAGCGTTAAAATAATTGTCGCCTGTTAATTAGTTAACGCGATATTATCGCGTTAACTTGCCCAGCCTTAATATATATATAGATAGATAGATAGATAGATAGATAGATAGATAGATAGATAGATAGATAGATAGATAGATAGATAGATAGAGATAGATAGATAGATAGATAGATAGATAGATAGATAGATAGATAGATAGATAGATAGATAGATACATACATATATTTATATTACAGTAGTAAATAAAAAACACATTTAATAAAGGGGAAAGGTTAGTGCAGAGAAACATAAAATTGGAAACATGCCATTCACCACACGCAGTGGCAAGGAAAGGGTCAGGCCTTGGCCTTTATTTATAAGTGGTGGTTCTGCAACTGTCAGTGAGGTATCTTCTGCTTCTCATGACCACACAAGACCTTTTCACTCAGAATCTAGAAGAGGTGCAAAAAATTAAAATAAATTAAAAACCACTAAGGCAGTAGAACAAACTGTGTGTTCAGAACCAACACACATCCCTGAGGAGAGTCTAGGGGTGTCCACATTAGCTATGTGTGAGTCTGACATTTCTCACACATTTCTGTCCTTATAGAGAAGCCTCTTTTGCATCCTTCCACCATTTCTGTACCATCTGCTCATGTGGGGAGCAGTACAAGTAAAGATGGTGAGGACAAAATAGAAATTGAGGATGCTGCTTAAGTGGAACAGGATGATGGGTGTATATGTGTACTGCCACTATCTGACACTGAAGATGAAGATGTTGGTGATGTTTTTTTCATCTACAAGTGACTGCAGTTCTTGCCCATGATAGAAAGAAATCTTTTGTGATGCCTGGGCATAAAACCAAAAAAGTCACCAATTGGGTGTGGGATTATTTTTGCCCAAATCCTGACAACATTTGTTAAGGCAATCAAAGTTAGTAGAGGTAGGGACGTTAGCTATCTAGGCACCTCCTTCATGTTATGTAATTTATGGCGAGTTCATGTAACGTATTTTACAAGATTATAATATAGTTAACTCCTTCATCATCAACCTCCTCATTAGTGATCGGAGGAAGTCCTTCCAAATAATTGTTTTGTAGTGGCCCAAACAAACCAAGGACTTCAGCAACAAAAGTGTCAGCCAGTGTCACTGAAGTGTTTGGTTAAACTGTGCATGACCTTTTTAATATCAAACATAAAAGTGGGTAGGAGGGTTCAAGAACAATTCCATCTTGTACAACTTGTTTTATTTTCATTATTGGCTGCATTTTTGGCGGACATTGGTGACTGTCTTATTCTTTCATTGCTTTTTTTCCACATCATTCACATCAGCCACAATCTGAATAAATATATATTTTTTTAATTCTTCTTTTATTGCTGCCATAATAAATATAAATAGGTAATTCGCCTCTGTGAGTTGTCATTTGTGGAAGTAAAAAAAGAATTGCTCGTTTTCATTGTACAACTTGTGTATGTTGAGTTCATTGATATGGATAACGTGGACCATACAGTTGCCTACCATAATCAATTAATCTATCAATTTTTTAAATTCTTTTATGGTAGTTTTAGGCAGCACCTCATAGAGAATATGGAGCATACAGTTGCCACCCCAATCAATCAATCAATCAATCAATCAATAATTTTTTATTCTTCTTTTATTGTGTTTTTGCCGCTTGGCCTAACCTCACTGTCACTTAGCTTACTCAGCCAGCTAGCTAGCTCAGTACAGCCTTTTGGCATAAACTGAATGAAAACAATATCGTGAGGTGGATAAAATTAAGTGGACATGACTGAAATTAATGTTTATTGAGGTTAATAATACCCTAGGAACAAACAAAATGGCCAAATTATATGATTTTAGAATTTTTAGTAATTTTTTTTTTTTAAAGTACAAAACCAAAGGGAGGCAATCAATTTTTCAGCTGTCAGGATACTGATGATCAGGATACCGATGCTGGAATCCCGACAACTGGTGAAATGTCGATGGTCGGAATCCCCACTTGAGGAGGAATAGATCAGTGTGGTGACCAAAAGTCGCCACTGGGCCCGAAGAGCGGCAAGCGCAGCGATTCCAGTATTGGTCTACTGAAATATCATACTGATTCCAACCAAAACTAGTAACGTGATTTTTGCAAAATCAAAGCCAGACGACTAATTAGAACCAAACCTACCATAGGCCGAGGCACATCTCTACATATGATACTGTATTTGAGAACCTTACAGTTACTGACTTTAATACACCTTTAGTGATCAAATACTCATAGCCAAGGGCGTAGCTACCATGGGTGCAGGCAGTGCAGCTGCTATGGGGCCCAGAGCTGAGACGTGCCCACCTTCCCTGTCAAAGTTACATGTGTAATACACATTTTTTGCCATTAGGTGGTACATAGGGAGGGTGTTCTTCAGTTTGCCGGCTGTCGAGATCCCGGCACACAGTATTCCGGCGCCAGAATCCCGAAAGCCGGCATACCGACACTTTATCTCCCTCTTGGGGGTCCACGACTCCCCTGGAGGGAGAATAAATAGCGTGGCGCGTGTAGTGTGCCACCATGCCCGTAGCGTGGCGAGCGAAGCGAGCCCGCAAGGGGCTCATTTGCGCTCACCACGCTGTCGGTATGCCAGCGGTCGGGATTCCGGCGCCGGTATACTGGGCGCCGGGAGCCCAGCCGCCAGCATACAATACTACACCCACGTAGGGATCCTTTTAAACTTTTTCATTAGGGCCTGCAATATATAGTAACATAGTATCTAAGGTTGAAAAAAGACAGTTGTCCATTGAGTTCAAACTATTTGTGGTCTCCTATGCAAGATTATTTTATCTGAAAAATTGTGACTGATGCTGATGTCAGCTGTTGCATTATATCCCTTATTATAGTGACTATAGTGCGTGACTATGCACCATAACCCTGGATATCCTTATCCATTAAGGAATTTATCTAACCCATTCTTAAAGATGTTGACAGAGTCGGCCATTACAACTCCCTCAGGCAGGGAATTCCATACACGTACTGTCCTTACCGTGAAAAAGCCTTTACGCCGTATTGTGCGGAATCTCTTCTCCTCTAACCTGAGCGAGTGTCCACGAGTCCTCTGTGTTGATCTTACCAAAAATAGGTCCTGGGCAAGCTCGGTGTATTGTCCCCTTATATATTTGTAGATGTTGCTCATGTCCCCTCTTAGTCTCCTCTTTTCCAATGTAAACATGCCTAGTCATTCAAGCCTTTCCTCGTATTCCAGCATCTCCATGCCCTTAATTAGTTTGATCGCCCGCCTCTGAACCTTTTCTAACTCCAGGATATCCTTTTTGTAGTAGGGTGCCCAGAATTGTACACAGTATTCAAGGTGTATATCTAGGTATGCCCCTGGACCTGCTCATTGGGGTGTGGTATAAAATAAACTGGAGGGCATTTTAATGTTGTATAATATGAACCAGGGCAGTGTAATGAGACACACTATAAACGAGGAGCACTATATATCATAATGTGAATTGGGGGTACCATGCGGTATAATGTATATTTGCAGCTCTGAAATGTGACATAGGGTGAACTTAAGCACTACTGCGATTCATAAAAGAAATTAGGGCACTACTATGGGGCATAACATTAAATAAGGCTCTAATATGGTTCAGAAAATGAACTAGAGCACTATTATGGGGCATAAAATTAACAACTGCTGCTGCAGAGAAGTGTGTCTCTAGAAGTATTGGGATGGAGGCCCCTTCAAAATGTTGCTATGAGGCCCGCAAAGTTCTGGCTACACCCCTGCTCATAGTGAAAGCCTTGCACCAAAAGTAAATAATTTAACAGCTAATCTGAAAAATCTCTTTATGTAATGAATCCCTCCGACAATATCATCGATGTACCATATTCCTCAGATTAGGTTAAAATAATTTAATACACATAGCGAAATACTGTATAAAAGTTCCTATTTATTCCAAGCCAAAATATATAACTCACAAGATACACATTCTG
Source organism: Pseudophryne corroboree (assembly GCF_028390025.1). Lineage (NCBI taxonomy): Eukaryota > Metazoa > Chordata > Amphibia > Anura > Myobatrachidae > Pseudophryne > Pseudophryne corroboree. Next base: position 331,718,495 of record NC_086451.1, read on the forward strand.
GATACTGGCTCAATGTGTAAGTCGATATTCCTCCTTCTGTCACCCAAGGGGAATATAGAAAAGACAATTCCAGAAACCCAGCTTCAGTGTTTCAGAAATCCCTGATGCATTTCATCCATGGAGGACTTTTTCTCACGTATGCAAAGCTTAGAAAGTGCTTGTTCACACAAAGACAGAATTTGCAGACCTCAGTGTACTGTAAGTGCATGTAGATTATGATGACTACTAGCAATATGATATGCAATAAATGGTTGCAAACTGGACCCAGCATGCCCTCCTAATGCTGGCTCCATCTATTCCTCACTGAACTGCAATAAATGGTGGCAAACTGCTCTAATCAAGCTGGTAACAATCCTCAGGTGCTGCGGGAGGGGGTTACTCTAGACAAGAAAAACAAAAGGGATTTTTCCCATGCACTCTGCTGGCTGTTAGTAAGAAGAACTATATACTATGTAATAATAGAAAATGTAGAGCTCTTCGTTACATATGTTTTGCAAAAGATATGATAAGCCTCAAGGCCACTTCACGGCTGCTCTATTACTGGAGGTCCCTAACTAAGCATAAGTCCAGGGCTTGGACCCCACAAAGCCGGCTCAGGCCCAACCACCCTAGGGCAGCACACCACATTGAAATACTAAAGTGTTAATATGTGTTAAGAAAGAAGCAGAAGCTATGGGTTAGAAAGTGCTACAGAAATAAGGGTGTTAATAAAATACTCAAAAGAGTAATATTAGTGAAAAAATAGGAGTGTTACATAAGTGCTAAATAAATAATATGGTGTTCTGCCCCAAGGTAGCCCAGTCACACCAGACCTGAGGGGTACCACTCCCCAAACCCACACACAGCATCATAATAATAATAATAATAATAATAATAATAATATTATTAATAATCACTATGGGTCATACAATTGCTTAATGTACGGCCACATGATAATGGCATATACAAAACATATCCAGATTGAGAGCTAGCTTACCTGGAGGCACCCCTGTATCCTCCAAATGGCACCATAGGACCCAGCATGCCCTCCTAATGCTGGCTCCATCTATGCCTCACTGAACTGCAATAAATAAGATTTTACTCACCGGTAAATCTATTTATCGTAGTCCGTAGTGGATGCTGGGGACTCCGTAAGGACCATGGGGAATAGACGGGCTCCGCAGGAGACTGGGCACTCTAAGAAAGAATTAGGACTACTGGTGTGCACTGGCTCCTCCCTCTATGCCCCTCCTCCAGACCTCAGTTAAGGAAACTGTGCCCGGAAGAGCTGACATTACAAGGAAAGGATTTTGGAATCCAGGGTAAGACTCATACTAGCCACACCAATCACACCGTATAACTTGTGATAACTTACCCAGTTAACAGTATGAACAACAACAGAGCATCAGATCAACCCTGATGCAACTATAACATAACCCTTGTGTAAGCAATAACTCTATACAAGCATTGCAGAAGAAGTCCGCACTTGGGACGGGCGCCCAGCATCCACTACGGACTACGAGAAATAGATTTACCGGTGAGTAAAATCTTATTTTCTCTAACGTCCTAGTGGATGCTGGGGACTCTGTAAGGACCATGGGGATTATACCAAAGCTCCCAAACGGGGGGGGGGGGGGGGAGAGTGCGGATGACTCTGCAGCACCGAATGGGCAAACACAAGGTCCTCCTCAGCCAGGGTATCAAACTTGTAAAAAATGTTTGAACCCGACCAAGTAGCTGCTCGGCAAAGCTGTAATGCCGAGACCCCTCGGGCAGCCGCCCAAGAAGATCCCACCTTCCTTGTGGAGTGGGCTTTCACTGATTTAGGATGCGGCAATCCAGCCACAGAATGAGCCTGCTGAATTGTGTTACAGATCCAGCGAGCAATAGTTTGTTTTGAAGCAGGAGCACCAAGCTTGTTGGATGCATACAGGATAAACAGCGAGTCAGTTTTCCTGACTCCAGCCGTTCTGGCTACATAAATCTTCAAAGCCCTGACTACATCTAGTAACTTGGAATCCTCCAAGTCACGAGTCCCCGCAGGCACCACAATAGGTTGGTTCAAATGAAAGGATGACACCACCTTTGGCAGAAATTGCGGACGAGTCCGTAATTCTGCCCTGTCCATATGGAAAACCAGATAGGGGCTTTTACATGACAAAGTCACCAATTCTGACACACGCCTAGCCGGAGCTAAGGCCAATAGCAGGATCACCTTCCACGTGAGATATTTTAACTCCACGGTTTTAAGTGGCTCAAACCAGTGTGATTTCAGGAAACTCAACACCACGTTAAGATCCCAAGGTGCCACTGGTGGCACAAAAGGGGCTGAATATGCAGCACTCCCTTTACAAACGTCTGAACTTCAGGAAGAGAAGCCAGTTCCCTTTGAAAGAAAATGGATAGGGCTTAAATCTGGACCTTAATGGACCCCAATTTTAAGCCCAAAGTCACTCCTGACTGTAGGAAGTGAAGGAAACGGCCCAGCTCTGTAGGGGCATTCCTGGCCTCACACCAAGCAACATATTTGCGCCATATACGGTGATAATGCTTAGCCGTCACGTCCTTCCTAGCCTTTATTAGCGTAGGAATAACCTCATCCAGAATGCCTTTTTCTGTTAGGATCCGGCGTTCAACCGCCATGCCGTCAAACGCAGCCGCGGTAAGTCTTGGAACAGACAGGGCCCCTGTTGCAACAGATCCTGTCTGAGAGGCAGAGGCCATGGGTCCTCTGTGAACATTTCTTGCAGTTCCGGATACCAAGTCCTTCTTGGCCAATCCAGAACAATGAGTATTGTTCTCACTCCTCTTTTTCTTACGATTCTCAGCACCTTGGGTATGAGAGGAAGAGGAGGAAACACATGAACCGACTGGAACACCCATGGTGTCACTAGTGCGTCCACCGTCTCTTGACCTGGCGCAATACATTTGTAGCTTTTTGTTGAGGCGGGACGCCATCATGTCCACCTGTGGCAGTTCCCATCGATTTGTAATCTGTGTGAAGACTTCTTGATGAAGTCCCCACTCTCCCGGGTGGAGGTCGTGCCTGCTGAGGAAGTCTGCTTCCCAATTGTCCACTCCCGGAATGAATACTGCTGACAGTGCTTGCACGTGATTCTCCGCCCAGCGAAGAATTCTGGTGGCTTCTGCCATCGCCACCCTGCTTCTTGTGCCGCCCTGGTGGTTTACATGAGCCACTGCGGTGATGTTGTCTGACTGAATCAGCACCGGTTGGTTGCGAAGCAGATGCTCCGCTTGACTCAGGGCGTTGTATATGGCCCTTAGTTCCAGGATATTGATGTGCAGACAAGTTTCCTGACTTGACCACAGCCCTTGGAAGTTTCTTCCCTGAGTGACTACCCCCCATCCTCGGAGGCTTGCATCCGTGGTCACCAGGACCCAGTCCTGTATGCCGAACCTGCGGCCCTCGAGATGGTGAGCACTCTGCAGCCACCACAGAAGAGACACCCTGGCCCTGGGGGATAGGGTGATCATCCGATGTATCTGAAGATGCGATCCGGACCACTTGTCCAACAGGTCCCACTGAAAGTTCCTCGCATGGAACTTGCCGAAGGGAATGGCTTCGTAAGACGCCACCATCTTTCCCAGGACTCGCGTGCATTGATGCACCGACACCTGTTTTGGTTTTAAGAGGCCTCTGACCAGAGTCACGAGCTCCTGAGCCTTCTCCGCCGGGAGAAAAACCTTCTTCTGGTCTGTGTCCAGAATCATGCCCAGGAAGGGCAGACGCGTCGTAGGAATCAGCTGCGACCTTGTAATATTCAGAATCCAGCCGTGCTGTTGCAACACTTCCCGAGAGTGTGCCACGCTGATCAGCAACTGCTCTCTGGACCTCGCCTTTATGAGGAGATCGTCCCAGTATGGGATAATTGTGACTCCTTGCTTTCGCAGAAGCCCATCATTTCTGCCATTACCTTGGTAAATATTCTCGGTGCCGTGAATAGATCAAACGGCAACGTCTGGAATGGGTAATGACAATCCTGTACCACAAATCTGAGATACGCCTGATGAGGTGGATAAATGGGGACATGAAGGTATGCATCCTTTATGTCCAGAGACACCATAAAATCCCCCCCTTCCAGGCTTGCGATGATCGCTCTGAGCGATTCCATCTTGAACTTGAACCTTTTCAGGTATATGTTCAGGGATTTTAAATTCAATATGGGTCTGACCGAACCGTCCGGTTTCGGTACTACAAACATGGTCGAATAGTAACCCTTTCCTCGTTGAAGGAGGGGAATCTTGACCACCACCTGCTGAAGATACAATTTGTGAATTGCAGTTAACACCGTTTCCCTCTCGTGGGGGAAAAGCCGTCAGGGCCGTCGGTGAGGTGGCATCTTCTCAAAGTCCAGCTTGCATCCCTGAGACACAATATCTATTGCCCAGGGATCAAACAGGGAGTGAACCCACTTGTGGCTGAACTTACGCAGGCGTGCCCCCATCGGGCTTAGCTCCGCCTTGTGGAGCCCCAGCGACATGCGGTGGATTATTGTAGAGGCCGGGGAGGACTTCTGTTCCTGGGACCTAGCTGTGTTGTGCAGCTTCTTTCCTCTGCCCCCGCCTCTGGCAAGAAAGGACGCACCTCAGACTTTCTTGTTTCTTTGTTCTAAAGGCTGCATTTGATAATGTCGTGCTTTCCTAGGCTGTGCAGGAATATAAGGCAAAACAACAGAATTACCAGCTATAGGTGTGGAGACCAGGTCCGAGAACCCTTCTCCAGACAATCCTCAGCCTTCCATATGCCTCCTAAGTAGGCATCATCTGTCCATTGCATATTCTACAGGACTCGTCAAGCAGAAACCGACATAGCTTTGTCTCTAGGACCCAGTATGCTCATGTCTCTTTGGGCATGTTTATATATATATATATATATATATATATAAATCTCTTAAGACAGCATTAATATATATATATATATATATATATATATATATCTACATACTAGGGTCTCAATTTCTGCTGCTAAGGTATCTGTCCACGCTGCCCCAACGCTATAAACCCATGCCGACACAATCGCCGGTCTGAGTAGTGTACCAGAATGTGCACGCTATCTGCAGGATCCCTGAGAACAACTGTTACGAGAGGTTACCTTTTGGGCAAACGTGACACCCTAGGGGAAGATCCCCATCGTATCCTGGCCCTAGTGGGGAAAGGATACTGCCTGAGAATTCTTTGTGGGAAACTGCAGTCTCTTGTCTGGAGATTCCCGCTCTTTTTCCTCATGAGAGGAGGGAAATTTACCTCAGCTTTCTTCCCTTTAAACATGTGTACCCTTGTGTCAGGGACAGATGAGTTTATCAGTGATATGCAAATCATATTTATTACAATAATCATATATTGAATACTTTTCTGCCATTTTGGCTGTAACTTTGCATTATCGTAGTCGACACTGGAGTCAATCTCCGTGTCGACATCAGTGTTTATTATTTTGGATAGTGAGCATTGAGAGACACTGAAGGTCTCTGCGACAGAGTGACAGACATGGGTAGATTTCCTGTCTGTTCTCTAATCTTTTGTGCAATAAATTCACCTTAGCACTTAATTACACATATCCAACAGGTGTCGGCGTTGTCGACGGAGACACCCTCACACACGCATATTTGCTCTATCTCCTCCTTAGGGGAGCCTTTTACCTCAGACATGTCGACACACACGTACCGACACACCACACACACAGGGGATGCTCTATTTGAAGACAGTTCCCCCACAAGGCCCTTTGGAGAGACAGAGAGAGAGTATGCCAGCACACACCCCAGCGCTATATGACCCAGGAATCACACAGTAACGTAGTGTTAACCCAGTAGCTGCTGTATATATTGTTTTTACGCCAAATTTATGTGCCCCCCCTCTCTTTTCACCCTCTTCTTCTGCAGGGGAGAGCCTGGGGAGCTTCCTCTCAGCGGAGCTGTGGAGAGAAAATGGCGCTGGTGAGTGCTGAGGAAGAAGCCCCGCCCCCTCAGCAGCGGGCTTCTGTCCCGCGATTTTGTGTAAAAATAATGGCGGGGGCTCATGCATATTACAGTGCCCAGCTGTATATATGCTGCTTTTTGCCAGGAGGTACTCAGTTGCTGCCCAGGGCGCCCCCCCCCCCCCCCTGCGCCCTGCACCCTACAGTGACCGGAGTGTGTGGGTTAGTGTGGGAGCAATGGCGCACAGCTGCTGTGCTGTGCGCTACCTCATATGAAGACAGGAGTCTTCTGCCGCCGATTTTGACGTCTTCTTGCTTCAACCCGCCGGCTTCTGTCTTCTGGCTCTGCGAGGGGGACGGCGGCGCGGCTCCGGGAACGGACGACCAAGGTTAGGTTCCTGTGTTCGATCCCTCTGGAGCTAATGGTGTCCAGTAGCCTAAGAAGCGCAACCTAGCCGCAGTTAGTAGGTTTGCTTCTCTCCCCTCAGTCCCACGTAGCGGAGAGTTTGTTGCCAGCAGAAGCTCTCTGAAAATAAAAAACCTAACTAAAATACTTTCTTAATAGCAAGCTCAGGAGAGCTCACTAAAATGCACCCAGCTCCTTCCGGGCACAGATTCTAACTGAGGTCTGGAGGAGGGGCATAGAGGGAGGAGCCAGTCCACACCAGTAGTCCTAATTCTTTCTTAGAGTGCCCAGTCTCCTGCGGAGCCCGTCTATTACCCATGGTCCTTACGGAGTCCCCAGCATCCACTAGGACGTTAGAGAAAATGGTGGCAAACTGCTCTAATCAAGCTGGTAACAAACCTCAGGTGCTGCGGGAGGGGGTTACTCTAGACAAGAGAAACAAAAAGAATTTTTCCAATGCACTCTGCTGGCTGTTAGTAAGAAGAACTATATACTATGTAATAATAGAAAATGTAGAGCTCTTCGTTACATATGTTTTGCAAAAGTTATGATAAGCCTCCAGGCCACTTCACGGCTGATCTATTACTGGAGGTCCCTAACTAAGCATAAGTCCAGGGCTTGGACCCCACAAAGTCGGCTCAGGCACAACCACCCTAGGGCAGCACACCATTGGAATAATAAAGTGTTAATATGTGTTAAGAAAGAAGCAGAAGCTATGGGTTAGAAAGTGCTACAGAAATAAGGGTGTTAATGAAATACTCAAAAGAGTAATATTAGTGAAAAAAATAGGAGTGTTACATAAGTGCTAAATAAATAATATGTTGTTCTGCCCCAAGGTAGCCCAGTCACACCAGACCTGAGGGGTACCACTCCCCAAACCCACACACAGCATAATAATAATAATAATAATAATAATAATAATCACTATGGGTCATACAATTGCTTAATGTACGGCCACATGATAATGGCACATACAAAACATATCCAGATTGAGAGCTAGCTTACCTGGAGGCACCCCTGTATCCTCCAAATGAAGATGTTTTGCAAAAGATATGATAAGCATCCAGGCCACTTCACGGCTGCTCTATTACTGGAGGTCCCTAACTAAGCATAAATCCAGGGCTTGGACCCCACAAAGTCGGCTCAGGCCCAACCCTAGGGCAGCAGGTATCCGGACTCCAGGTCGACAGCAAAAATGACAACACACCTTAGGTCGACGCCAATTGGTCGACGCACCTTAGGTCGGCATGGACAAAAGGTCGGCAGGAACAAGGTCGACATGGAAAAAGGTCGACATGACTTATTCACGTTTTTTTTTTTTTTTTTTGGAACCTTTTCATACTTAACGATCCACGTGGACTACGATTGGAACGGTAAAGTGTGCCGAGCAAAGCGGTAGCGGAGCAAAGGCACCATGCCCGAAGCATGGCGAGCGAAGCGAGCCATGCGAGGGGACGCGGTGCACTAATTGGGGTTCCCGGTCACTCTACAAAGAAAACGACACCAATAAAACATAAAAAACTCATGTCGACCTTTTCCATGTCGACCTTGTTCCTGTCGACCTTTTGTCCATGTCGACCTAAGGTGTGTCGACCAATTGGCGTCGACCTAAGGTGTGTCGACCTTTTTGCTGTCGACCCTCAGTCCCAGACCCCGGCAGCACACCATTGAAATACTAAAGTGTTAATATGTGTTAAGAAAGAAGCAGAAGCTATGGGTTACAAAGTGCTACAGAAATAAGGGTGTTAATAAAATACTCAAAAGAGTAATACAGGTTGAGTATCCCATATCCAAATATTCTGAAATACGGAATATTCCGAAATACAGACTTTTTTTTAGTGAGAGTGAGATAGTGAAACCTTTGTTTTTTGATGGCTCAATGTACACAGACTTTGTTTAATACACAAAGTTATTAAAAAATATTGTATTAAATGACCCTCAGGCTGTGTGTATAAGGTGTATATGACACAAATGAATTGTGTGAATGTATACACACTTTGTTTAATACACAAAGTTATAAAAAATATTGGCTAAAATTACCTGCAGGCTGTGTGTATAAGGTGTATATGACACATAAATGCATTCTGTGCTTAGATTTAGGTCCCATCACCATGATATATCATCATGGTATGCAATTATTCCAAAATACGGAAAAATCCAATATCCAAAATACCTCTGGTCCCAAGCATTTTGGATAAGGGGTACTCGACCTGTATTAGTGAAAAAATAGGAGTGTTACATAAGTGCTAAATAAATAATATGGCGTGCTGCTCCAAGGTAGCCCAGTCACACCAGACCTGAGGGGTACCACTCCCCAAACCCACACACAGCATAATAATAATAATAATAATAATAATAATAATCACTATGGGTCATACAATTGCTTAATGTACGGCCACATGATAATGGCACATACAAAACATATCCAGATTGAGAGCTAGCTTACCTAATATTACTCTTTTGAGTATTTTATTAACACCCTTATTTCTGTAGCAACATGATATCCCAGCTGACGGGATGCCGGCAGTCAGAATACCGACGCCAACATCCCGATAGTGTAAATCCTGACAGGGGGAGGTAAGACTGTTCTCCACTCACCCCTACCCCTAACTTCCCCCCTTAGTGCCTGACCCTAACCTCCCCTGGTGGTGCCTAAACCTACCCCGCCCCTCCCCTTCCCCTCAGCTTAACCCTAATCCTAAACCTAAATCCCCCCCAGGCCCTAGCTCTAATCCGCCCGCTATACTCACGGTTGGGATGCTGCTATTGGGATTCTGGAGTCAGTCCCTTGACCCTGTCGGGATTCCCGCATCGGCATTGTGACGGCTTTCGGGATTCCGACATCAGGTCCCGACAGCTGGCATCTTAATCGCATCCTGAAAATGCAACAGTAGTAAATGTAATCAAATCTTAATATGCAAAGAGCTCTACATATAAGCGAATACACACATTTATTTTCTGTATAAGCTTCTATAGAGCAAAGTTATGCTCAGTTTATTCCCAGCTCTGCTTTGGCCCGAAAATGCCTAAAGATAGAACTAATTAGCTTTCTTTTTCATGAGGAATATGGACTAAGGGCCTTATTCAGACCTGAAAGCACCGCCGCATTCAGGGGGTCTGCGCACGTGCTGCAGCTATAGTGCCCATGCGGGATAATTCAAGAGATTGACAGGCGATGGGCGTCTGGGGGTGGCAATGTGATGTTGGGGGTTCAGGAAATGCAGGTGTGTCATGGCCATTTTTGGAATAGCCCTGTTTTCGGTGCCTGCATTTCCTGCGAGAGGAAGCATTGCGCCGACCACCTGTCTACGCAGCCATGCTGAATAAGCAGGGGCCTACCTCTATTCGATGCGGTCGCAACTGAATTGCAATCGCATTGCAGGGGTGGAGCCACAAATGCCTGGCAGCCTTGCCCTGTTCTGGGCGGCCCCCAGAATGTGAGTAATATGGTCGCAGATTTTGGACTAATTCTGAATGTCCCCCTAAGATATTCATTTGGGTAAGGAGATCCTTTAATTATATTTGATGTTCCCAGGTAGGAAAGCCGAAGATGACTTCCCCTATCTGATTCTTTAGGTAAAGCAGTTATGGTTTTGGTTATATGATATAAGTCGATAAGATTTATAGGAAGCTGGATTCCCAAGTAAGTTATACACTTTTTGCCCATTCATTAGGGAGATTTCTGGCCATAAGGGCCTAGGTAATGTTCACATTTGGGAACTGAGTTGTCCATAGTTACAGAAAATAAGGAATGAGGTGTACATAGTGTTGTATCAGGGTAGTGCATGAATGAAACAGTATAACAGCCTTCATAGCATCAAGTCTGAGGGGCATATTGTTACCGTTAGTTTCCTAAGAGGATGCTACTACACAAATAAACCTTGGCAGAGAATGACCTGAAGAATATATAAGACTGGTAGAACAAATTTAGAAGCAGATTTCCCCACAACATTGGGCCTGATTCAGATGTGGTTGTTCTTGCTGCTGCTGGTGCTATCTTTTGCCTATGCAATTGCCATGATATGAGAATATGGGCAGATTCTAACCCGATAGGGATGCCCACTGCTGTCACATCATCTCCGCCCAACAGCGTATAATTACTGATGCATTGGTACCAACGTTGCAAATCAGGTCATGTCACAGAGTCTGAGTATCTCTGAAGACACGCTGGCTGAGTTGCTCTCCCGGGATGCAGAGAGCTCTCCAGTAGCAACTAAGGGGGTAATTCAGATCTGATAGCTGCTGTGCATTTTCTCACAGCGGGCAATCAGGTCCTAACTGCGCATGCATATGCACCTAAATGCGCAGGCCCGTCGGACAACAATGGGCATCTCCGGTCAGCGATGGGATGGTGCAAAAATTCCGATCGCATGGGCGTTCCGTTCACAAGGTGATTGACAGGGGGAGGGGGGGGAATTTGTGGGTGCAACTGAGCATTTACAGCGAGTGTCCGGAAAAACTCAGGCGTTCCCAAGCATTTTCAGGTAGGGTGTCTGACGTTATCTCCGACCCTGATCAGCCTGTTCTCATTGCACTGTAGGAATAAGTCCTGGGTTGCGCACAGACTACACACAGTGGATTTTCACAGCTCGACATACACATGGGATCACACACTTGCACAGCGAATTTATACTCCCCCTGGAGGCGGCGACTATCTGATCGCAGGACAGTAAAATTAGCAGCCCAGCGATCAGGCCTGAATTACCCCCTAAGATCGCAACTGCTAATTTATACACACCTAGAAGATACGTTTTTCTTTTTTAAATTCTAGAACAAATGTTACATTTTCAGAAAAATCTTTATAAATAGAACCATAAGTTTTAGAAATAAAATGTCAATTATGAACTGTTGTAGATGTTTTATAATGGGGATCTGAGTAATGACAACTAATAGAAATTATTTACTTAGTAGTACAGAAACCATTGGAAATAGGGGCTCTTAACTCCTGCCCTAAATAACAAGGCACAGTCAAAGGACAAGAGACCCGATGAAAACAAATTATAAAGGATACGACAGTTAATAATTGGATCCCTGTAATATTGTTGCAACATTAAACTATCAGCGCAATGTGATAACATTATTTATTTTAAACACTACAGAAAGATTCTATTTTCCCTGCACAAACTGTCTCTAATAAGGTCTCAGCCATTTCCTAGCTGATTATGACATCACAAGACGCATCATAATTGCACTGTGGCTCAGGGTTATATCACAGGCTTTAGCAGTTTTAGTCTTTTGATAGGTAGTTTTCAGTGGAGTAAGACGGAAATTGAGTTTATTGTAGTTAAGGAGATTTTTTATAATATTTTTACCAACCATGAGTGACACAGGAGAGGATCTGACATCTGAAGGTAAGTGGTCATTATCATTATAACATAATAATTTTTACTAAGCAGAAATAAATAATTATATTTGGATAGAGCCATAGACACATACATACCTCTGCAGGTATCAGGACACACAGTACATAATACATAACTTACTATACACAATATAAGAAACCTCACACTGGTCTGCAGTAATGCAGTGAGTGGTGGTTATAATAATATATTATGTGAGATGGTGTTTGATTTAGGAGTGAGGACTCGCCTGTGTGTAGGGGTTTGTTATATGATAATAATATATATATATCCTCACAGGGTTACATAAGATATAAATTTTATACGTGCTGCCTACTCTCCCGTCCTGTGGGAGACACATTTTTGCGGTAGTAGCCCAGTTTTACGGGTAGTGTATAGGAGACAGCCAATGGGAGTCTGGGGGTGGGCTTAGAAGGAGAGTGATGCCTAATGCTGAGTCCCTGATGCGCATGGAGGCTGTTTTACACAACGCTGCCATCCCAGGGTAATACAAGCCAGCACATATATTATATACAACATGTATGTTTATATGTGCTAAGCGCCCCCACCCCCTGCACTATGTAGTCAGCTCTGCAGCCCAGGAGCTGCAGCCGCCTCTGAAAAGGAGGGTGCCCTGGAATGCTGCGCCCCACTTTATTTACTTGTTTGTCACTCTTTAAGAAACCAGCTCTCATGAGCACATAAGACTTTTCATTCCAGCCTCTGGTGTGTAGGCTTATTCACATATATAGTATGGGCCTGGGTCTGGTTACCATTGATAGCTAGCAGGCCCAGACCTTTACTTTGGAGACTGGGGGGGACTCAAATTTCCTAAAACTTGTAAAACAGAGAATTAGTGATGTTGCCCTTAGCAACCAATCAGATGCTGTCTATCATTTCTCTATTGCCTTTTAGAAAATGATAGACAGCATCTGATTGGTTACTATGGGCAATGTCACCAATTCTCTGTTTTAAAAGCTTTAGTAAATGTACCCCTCTGTATGCAGAATGTAGAGGTTATTAGTAACAATACTGCTCATGTAGCTGAAGCAACTCTTTTGTATTCATGATTGCTTTTCATAAACCAAAGGTTCCAAAACTTGGTCCTCAATGCACCCTAACAGTCCATGTTTTAAGGACATTCATGTTTGATTCTAAGTGAATTAATTAGTACCTCAATTTTAATTTAACCCTCTGTGGTCAGCCATGTATATCCTTAAAACCTGGTATGTTATGGTGTCTTGAGGACTATGTATGGGAACCACTGATATAAGGAATTGATATGTGTTACATGGCTGCAAATGAAATGAAATGTATTCACCTAAACTTTTATTTTTCTTGTACAGCCGGCCTTAATCTCCAGTCACTGAGAGGACCACAGATAGCTTATATAGCTGTGGGCTTGGCATGCTTTCTGGGTGTATTGGCCTTCATCATTTACACCTGGTAAGTTACTAACATCATGTACAAATAATATTACAGTTGATTTATCTAGATAAAAGGTATATTATCCTATGTAATGGCTAACCTCCCATGCCAATATCCAATGGTGTAAAGTTTCTGAACTTAATTAGTTACAATAGTCAAATTCAGAATTTTGATCTATAGGAAACCGTCACATGCCGCAGTTGCTAAGTTGTCGTCCTGACATTTCTCATGCAGGTTTAGGCACTTCAGTACCTGCTAGTTGGGATTACAGTGACGATTTAAATAATATTTCTGTACATAACCTTAAACACCTACAATGGAAACAGAAACTCGGAATTATGGGAAAGGGAATTTATTGAAATAAACTATATTTTACAACTTTAAATATATAAACAAAACAAACATATCGAGAGAGGGAGAGAGAGAGGGAGGGAGCAACTAGCAGAAAGTTAGATTTACCTTTAAGACGATTTGGATATGGAGAGGGTTAATACAGAATCATTGGTGTTAACATACGAAGATATTATTTAAGTGATATACTAATACATAATGTGCCACTATATATTGCCTTTGAAGTCATATAAGACATGGAGACCCCATGGTTACTTTCTGTGTTCTGCTACTGACTACTTTTCATTATTTTCTGCAGTTGTAAGAAATGCAGGTCAAAGGCTGACCCAGAGGAAGACATCGAAGCCAACTTTGTTACAGACCCAGGTAACATTACCTAGAGTAATACATAAATGTACTGACCACAGGACAAACAAAATCAACTCTATTCTTCTTAGTCATGTTGTTGAAGCATAGAATGCAAAACCCTTTAGGCAGAGATGTATCAAGCCTTGGAGAGAGATAAATTGGAGAGAGTTAAAGTTCCTTCCAACCAATCAGCTTCTTATAGGACATACTAGAAAAATGACAGCTAGAAGCTGATAGGTTAGTACTTTACCTCTCTCCACTTTATCTATCTCTAATATTTTACAATTATCCCCCTTAATATTTTACTCTTGCTATTGTTTTGGATGTAAATGTATTTAGGCAGCTGTATAAGGGCGCCAGTCACTGGAGGGCGCCACATGCTGATGCTGAATCTGTTTTAAAAAAAATTGACATTGTTCTAGGCTAGCCACCACTGTCAGTCACCTCACCACAGGCAGTGCACTTGTTACTGCCAGTGCTTGGCATCCTCTCAACGCTGTTTGTTGTGCGCTGGCAGCACTGCTTGTTTACAAGTCAATCACCCTTTGGACTCAGAGCCTGGCCAAGGCCTGCTCTCTCACTCCCTTATCTCCTCCTCTTCCTTTAAGAGGTAACCAGCAGGGCTGCCAGGGACTGAGAAGAGTAGGCTTCACTAGTAAGTTGTCTGGTATGCAGTGGTGGATTTTACCCCAGGTAAAGTCTGCCACCCAGCTTAGTGTTATTGAACAAGATGCAGTCCATGAGACTGCACTGGCTTTACTGTGACTAGCAGTCATTTCCTATTGGGAGTTCTACCTGTCAGTCACAGACACACAAGGCAGTCCCATTGGGAGGTGTTTCCTCTTTCTGGGACTGTCAGACTGGGCTGTGATAAGCAGTGAGCTGGCTTCGTATAGGAAGCCAATCCCTGCCTTTGGCACAGCCCAATCTGATCTGGCTTCTATGGGCTTCAGGTGATGCAGTCCATAGGAGCTGGGGGTTTATGCATGTGCAATCGCACCATGGCGTCATTGAAAGCTAGTGTGGTGTGGCAAGTTAGACAGCATGGCAGCAAGCTTTGGTGTACTGTACAGTAGACTAATGTGTAGCTATTTTTCTACAAATGCATAAGAGCACTATATCCATAGTTGCCTACCTGACCCTCTCCATGAGGGAGAAAATGCTCTGTTCCTGGACTCTCCTGGTAATGTATGATTGCCATCACCTGTGGTGAAACCCCTTTCTTATCAATTACCTAGCTCACCACAGATGATGGCAATCATACATTACCAGGAAAGTCCAGGAACAGAGCATTTTCTCCCTCATGGAGAGGGTCAGGTAGGCAAGTATGACTATATCAGCAGAGGGTCTGCTGATGTATGCTGCAGTGTGCATAACATAGAATGATGATAATAATAATAATAATAATAATAATAATAATAATAATAGTAATAGTAATGATAATAAACATAGGTAAATTTTAAAACTAATCAATACTGTACCAGGCAGCTTTACCAGTGATGGTGGTGGGTGGGTAGGTATTGTGTAGCTTTGTCTAGGGCACCTGGAAACCTTGCATCGGCCCTGTATACAATTATCTGGCCTATTCTTCTGACATGTACTGTATAGTTACATGACTGATCTGAAAACATCGATCAGTCAGACATGCCAGACCATTCAGCATGTACGTCCGATGCAACATTTTGAAGTGTCAAGTCAGCCGCATTGGTTAGTGTATGCACTGCCGCAGCTGACATTTGCCCTGTTCCTTCTGAGCGGAGGAACAGGGAAAGGTCTTCTCCCCAGGGAAGGAATGCAGATATCCTGTGGCAATAGACTGTGAGATATCATATAGCTAGGTCGGACTGGCCCTTAGGAGTACATGGAAACCCCCCGGAGGGCCCTACCGCCTGATGCCCACCTCCTCTTCCCCTTGTGCTATTATACGCTTATGTTGTTATATCTCCCTGCTCTGTGTTATGATATCACATCATTCTACTGGGTTTTGGTTCAGTGTATATAAGATTAGTTTTAAAAGACAGTATAAAATGCAATGTTTTTGTAGCTCTTCATAGGGAATTATAGGAAAATTAGCAGCAAAAAGCTGCAACTGTGGAACCCCCTGGCCGATTGTGAATAATGATATGGATTTGTGGGGTTTGTAAATTTAGATAGAGTTCTATATGATTTATCAAGACACAGGTGGTAACCACCTCCAGCGATTGCTTCCTTATAAAGTACTATTTTTCTTTTTTGCCAGTTTTGATAATTAGACCCCTTAATTAACTAACTAATAAGCGTGGGCTGCGTATTACCCATTACTAACTGTTTCTTTTTACATTTTAATAGATAATGAAGAACTAAGGCGTCTGGTAATAGAGATGACACCAGTCTATGGGATAAAGAGCATTCTTAAAAAAAAAGAAGAGGATAACAACAATGCCAAATTTAAATCCCAAAAGAAAGTTCATTTTAAGGATTATCTTGAATCCATTAAGAAGGCAGAAAAAGACCAAAAAGCCAAAAAGATAAGAAAAATAAAATATAAACAAGCAGGCAAATAAAAACATTGAGAAAATGATACAACCGGGGGCATGGCTTGGACACCATCTGGAAGGAAGCAGGCAGGTTAGCTGCTCCTGAGGCGTACCTGGACGCTTGCCATGCCCGGACTCAAGGACCAGCCGCAGGACACACTGAGACTGTGTTGCAACAAGGCATCGGACCTGCTTGCCTGCCGAGCTGCCGGACACCTTCTCGGTTGTGGGTGCCCAATACAACGGCCAACGCAGAGGACCATGACCAGCAACGCCCCCCCATGTGCTCCAGAGAGGGCCTGGAGGTGGTAGTATTGTGAGACCGGAGCTGGACATTGGAACAGGGCCTAAGGCAGTGGCAGAGAGCAAAGCTGATCTGAAGGAGGGGAGTCACCATACAGGCCGGTCTATAAGGAGAAGTGGAGGCCAGACGGGGAGAGAATCACCTTCCTGCTGCCCACTAACTTCAGGCAGTCAGTGAACTTTACCCCACTGTGTATCAATAACATAGAAGTACTGTACTGTGAATATGCAGGCCGTTCTTCACTGCATATTTATAACATGTACATACTGTGACTCCACAATGAATGATTTCTGAAATAAAGGGTCACGTAAATATATACTATTATACTATAGTTTTTGTACAACTTGAGTGTGTTCAGCAATATAATCACGACTATCAATCGAGAGAAGAGCAGCACCAAGCAAATACTAGCGCTGCAGCTGCTGCCACCAGTCACAACAATGCTAGCTCTTCAATTCCATCTACTGAAGCTGCTGCGCAAAGGCATAGAGGGTTTCATTCAGGGCATCTGAAAATAAATATACAGTATATATATATATATATATATATATATATTGGCATTGCCGGTGCTGCACTCAAAGCATACTTTCAATAAAAGGCACAAAGGTGGAAGGTTAACATATATATATTAGTGGTGGGCAACGATTAAAATTTCTAATCGCGATTAATCGCATGATTTTCTCAGATTAATCACGATTAATCGCATTGTTATGCGCAAGATTCAATAATGAATTCAAAAGTAGTGTATTGCGCTCCTGGTTGGCTGCCAGTACTCGAGTTCCGATTGGCTCGCTGGTGGCCAGCAATACACTTGAAATGGCACCGGCGCTGTCACGGTCTCCATGGCTGCCTGCAGCTAACTACTGTATGCACCACACATGTCCCCCCAGTGCCAGATATCCCCCAGTGCCAGATAAGCTTCCAGGGCCAGGAATACATGCCCCACAGTGACAGATGTATCCCCAGTGCCAGGTATACATGCCCCCCAGTGACAGATATACCCCCAGTGCCACGTATACATACACATCCCCCAGTGCCAGATATCCCCCTAGGGCCAGATATGCCCCCAGTGCCAGATACACATGTCCCCCCAGTGCCAGATATGCCCCCAGTGCCAGATATCCCCCAGTGCCAGGTAGACAAGTCTCCCCAGGGCCAGATATCCCCCAGTGCAAGATAAGCCCCCAGTGCCAGGTATACATGCCCCCCAGTGCCAGATATCCCCCCAGGGCCAGATATGCCCCCAGTGCCAGATATACCCCAGTGCCAGGTACACAAGTCCCCCCAGTGCCAGATATGCTCCCAGTGCCAGGTATACATTCCCCCCCCCCAGTGCCAGATATCTAAGTTCCCGCGTACTTGCACTGCTGCCCATTCCTCCCCCCTGCATTCTACAAAACTTACATTTTGAGGGGACCCGGGAGGCAGCAGCAAAGATCGGGACAGGGCCAGCTGCCTGCGAACTGCCAGGCAGCCACGGCATGGAGGAACAGAGCTGCAACGCTATTCTAACTACAATGCCGTCCGTGAGCCAATCGGAGGTCACAGGCTGGCAGCCAATCAGGAGCTGCCAAATGGCAGCTCCTGATTGGCTGCCGGTCCGTGACCTCCGATTGGCTCACGGACGGCATTGTAGTTAGAATAGCGCCGCGGCTTAGCCTCTATCCTTCCAAGGCAGCTGCCGGTGCGCAGCGTTAAAATAATTGTCGCCTGTTAATTAGTTAACGCGATATTATCGCGTTAACTTGCCCAGCCTTAATATATAGATAGATAGATAGATAGATAGATAGATAGATAGATAGATAGATAGATAGATAGATAGATAGATAGATAGATACATATATTTATATTACAGTAGTAAATAAAAAACACATTTAATAAAGGGGAAAGGTTAGTGCAGAGAAACATAAAATTGGAAACATGCCATTCACCACACGCAGTGGCAAGGAAAGGGTCAGGCCTTGGCCTTTATTTATAAGTGGTGGTTCTGCAACTGTCAGTGAGGTATCTTCTGCTTCTCATGACCACACAAGACCTTTTCACTCAGAATCTAGAAGAGGTGCAAAAAATTAAAATAAATTAAAAACCACTAAGGCAGTAGAACAAACTGTGTGTTCAGAACCAACACACATCCCTGAGGAGAGTCTAGGGGTGTCCACATTAGCTATGTGTGAGTCTGACATTTCTCACACATTTCTGTCCTTATAGAGAAGCCTCTTTTGCATCCTTCCACCATTTCTGTACCATCTGCTCATGTGGGGAGCAGTACAAGTAAAGATGGTGAGGACAAAATAGAAATTGAGGATGCTGCTTAAGTGGAACAGGATGATGGGTGTATATGTGTACTGCCACTATCTGACACTGAAGATGAAGATGTTGGTGATGTTTTTTTCATCTACAAGTGACTGCAGTTCTTGCCCATGATAGAAAGAAATCTTTTGTGATGCCTGGGCATAAAACCAAAAAAGTCACCAATTGGGTGTGGGATTATTTTTGCCCAAATCCTGACAACATTTGTTAAGGCAATCAAAGTTAGTAGAGGTAGGGACGTTAGCTATCTAGGCACCTCCTTCATGTTATGTAATTTATGGCGAGTTCATGTAACGTATTTTACAAGATTATAATATAGTTAACTCCTTCATCATCAACCTCCTCATTAGTGATCGGAGGAAGTCCTTCCAAATAATTGTTTTGTAGTGGCCCAAACAAACCAAGGACTTCAGCAACAAAAGTGTCAGCCAGTGTCACTGAAGTGTTTGGTTAAACTGTGCATGACCTTTTTAATATCAAACATAAAAGTGGGTAGGAGGGTTCAAGAACAATTCCATCTTGTACAACTTGTTTTATTTTCATTATTGGCTGCATTTTTGGCGGACATTGGTGACTGTCTTATTCTTTCATTGCTTTTTTTCCACATCATTCACATCAGCCACAATCTGAATAAATATATATTTTTTTAATTCTTCTTTTATTGCTGCCATAATAAATATAAATAGGTAATTCGCCTCTGTGAGTTGTCATTTGTGGAAGTAAAAAAAGAATTGCTCGTTTTCATTGTACAACTTGTGTATGTTGAGTTCATTGATATGGATAACGTGGACCATACAGTTGCCTACCATAATCAATTAATCTATCAATTTTTTAAATTCTTTTATGGTAGTTTTAGGCAGCACCTCATAGAGAATATGGAGCATACAGTTGCCACCCCAATCAATCAATCAATCAATCAATAATTTTTTATTCTTCTTTTATTGTGTTTTTGCCGCTTGGCCTAACCTCACTGTCACTTAGCTTACTCAGCCAGCTAGCTAGCTCAGTACAGCCTTTTGGCATAAACTGAATGAAAACAATATCGTGAGGTGGATAAAATTAAGTGGACATGACTGAAATTAATGTTTATTGAGGTTAATAATACCCTAGGAACAAACAAAATGGCCAAATTATATGATTTTAGAATTTTTAGTAATTTTTTTTTTTTAAAGTACAAAACCAAAGGGAGGCAATCAATTTTTCAGCTGTCAGGATACTGATGATCAGGATACCGATGCTGGAATCCCGACAACTGGTGAAATGTCGATGGTCGGAATCCCCACTTGAGGAGGAATAGATCAGTGTGGTGACCAAAAGTCGCCACTGGGCCCGAAGAGCGGCAAGCGCAGCGATTCCAGTATTGGTCTACTGAAATATCATACTGATTCCAACCAAAACTAGTAACGTGATTTTTGCAAAATCAAAGCCAGACGACTAATTAGAACCAAACCTACCATAGGCCGAGGCACATCTCTACATATGATACTGTATTTGAGAACCTTACAGTTACTGACTTTAATACACCTTTAGTGATCAAATACTCATAGCCAAGGGCGTAGCTACCATGGGTGCAGGCAGTGCAGCTGCTATGGGGCCCAGAGCTGAGACGTGCCCACCTTCCCTGTCAAAGTTACATGTGTAATACACATTTTTTGCCATTAGGTGGTACATAGGGAGGGTGTTCTTCAGTTTGCCGGCTGTCGAGATCCCGGCACACAGTATTCCGGCGCCAGAATCCCGAAAGCCGGCATACCGACACTTTATCTCCCTCTTGGGGGTCCACGACTCCCCTGGAGGGAGAATAAATAGCGTGGCGCGTGTAGTGTGCCACCATGCCCGTAGCGTGGCGAGCGAAGCGAGCCCGCAAGGGGCTCATTTGCGCTCACCACGCTGTCGGTATGCCAGCGGTCGGGATTCCGGCGCCGGTATATTGGGCGCCGGGAGCCCAGCCGCCAGCATACAATACTACACCCACGTAGGGATCCTTTTAAACTTTTTCATTAGGGCCTGCAATATATAGTAACATAGTATCTAAGGTTGAAAAAAGACAGTTGTCCATTGAGTTCAAACTATTTGTGGTCTCCTATGCAAGATTATTTTATCTGAAAAATTGTGACTGATGCTGATGTCAGCTGTTGCATTATATCCCTTATTATAGTGACTATAGTGCGTGACTATGCACCATAACCCTGGATATCCTTATCCATTAAGGAATTTATCTAACCCATTCTTAAAGATGTTGACAGAGTCGGCCATTACAACTCCCTCAGGCAGGGAATTCCATACACGTACTGTCCTTACCGTGAAAAAGCCTTTACGCCGTATTGTGCGGAATCTCTTCTCCTCTAACCTGAGCGAGTGTCCACGAGTCCTCTGTGTTGATCTTACCAAAAATAGGTCCTGGGCAAGCTCGGTGTATTGTCCCCTTATATATTTGTAGATGTTGCTCATGTCCCCTCTTAGTCTCCTCTTTTCCAATGTAAACATGCCTAGTCATTCAAGCCTTTCCTCGTATTCCAGCATCTCCATGCCCTTAATTAGTTTGATCGCCCGCCTCTGAACCTTTTCTAACTCCAGGATATCCTTTTTGTAGTAGGGTGCCCAGAATTGTACACAGTATTCAAGGTGTATATCTAGGTATGCCCCTGGACCTGCTCATTGGGGTGTGGTATAAAATAAACTGGAGGGCATTTTAATGTTGTATAATATGAACCAGGGCAGTGTAATGAGACACACTATAAACGAGGAGCACTATGTATCATAATGTGAATTGGGGGTACCATGCGGTATAATGTATATTTGCAGCTCTGAAATGTGACATAGGGTGAACTTAAGCACTACTGCGATTCATAAAAGAAATTAGGGCACTACTATGGGGCATAACATTAAATAAGGCTCTAATATGGTTCAGAAAATGAACTAGAGCACTATTATGGGGCATAAAATTAACAACTGCTGCTGCAGAGAAGTGTGTCTCTAGAAGTATTGGGATGGAGGCCCCTTCAAAATGTTGCTATGAGGCCCGCAAAGTTCTGGCTACACCCCTGCTCATAGTGAAAGCCTTGCACCAAAAGTAAATAATTTAACAGCTAATCTGAAAAATCTCTTTATGTAATGAATCCCTCCGACAATATCATCGATGTACCATATTCCTCAGATTAGGTTAAAATAATTTAATACACATAGCGAAATACTGTATAAAAGTTCCTATTTATTCCAAGCCAAAATATATAACTCACAAGATACACATTCTGGATACTGGCTCAATGTGTAAGTCCATATTCCTCCTTCTGTCACCCAAGGGGAATATAGAAAAGACAATTCCAGAAACCCAGCTTAGTGTTTCAGAAATCCCTGATGCATTTCATCCATGGAGGACTTTTTCTCACGTATGCAAAGCTTAGAAAGTGCTTGTTCACACAAAGACAGAATTTGCAGACCTCAGTGTACTGTAAGTGCATGTAGATTATGATGACTACTAGCAATATGATATGCAATAAATGGTTGCAAACTGGACCCAGCATGCCCTCCTAATGCTGGCTCCATCTATTCCTCACTGAACTGCAATAAATGGTGGCAAACTGCTCTAATCAAGCTGGTAACAATCCTCAGGTGCTGCGGGAGGGGGTTACTCTAGACAAGAAAAACAAAAGGGATTTTTCCCATGCACTCTGCTGGCTGTTAGTAAGAAGAACTATATACTATGTAATAATAGAAAATGTAGAGCTCTTCGTTACATATGTTTTGCAAAAGATATGATAAGCCTCAAGGCCACTTCACGGCTGCTCTATTACTGGAGGTCCCTAACTAAGCATAAGTCCAGGGCTTGGACCCCACAAAGCCGGCTCAGGCCCAACCACCCTAGGGCAGCACACCACATTGAAATACTAAAGTGTTAATATGTGTTAAGAAAGAAGCAGAAGCTATGGGTTAGAAAGTGCTACAGAAATAAGGGTGTTAATAAAATACTCAAAAGAGTAATATTAGTGAAAAAATAGGAGTGTTACATAAGTGCTAAATAAATAATATGGTGTTCTGCCCCAAGGTAGCCCAGTCACACCAGACCTGAGGGGTACCACTCCCCAAACCCACACACAGCATCATAATAATAATAATAATAATAATAATAATAATCACTATGGGTCATACAATTGCTTAATGTACGGCCACATGATAATGGCACATACAAAACATATCCAGATTGAGAGCTAGCTTACCTGGAGGCACCCCTGTATCCTCCAAATGGCACCATAGGACCCAGCATACCCTCCTAATGCTGGCTCCATCTATGCCTCACTGAACTGCAATAAATAAGATTTTACTCACCGGTAAATCTATTTATCGTAGTCCGTAGTGGATGCTGGGGACTCCGTAAGGACCATGGGGAATAGACGGGCTCCGCAGGAGACTGGGCACTCTAAGAAAGAATTAGGACTACTGGTGTGCACTGGCTCCTCCCTCTATGCCCCTCCTCCAGACCTCAGTTAAGGAAACTGTGCCCGGAAGAGCTGACATTACAAGGAAAGGATTTTGGAATCCAGGGTAAGACTCATACTAGCCACACCAATCACACCGTATAACTTGTGATAACTTACCCAGTTAACAGTATGAACAACAACAGAGCATCAGATCAACCCTGATGCAACTATAACATAACCCTTGTGTAAGCAATAACTCTATACAAGCATTGCAGAAGAAGTCCGCACTTGGGACGGGCGCCCAGCATCCACTACGGACTACGAGAAATAGATTTACCGGTGAGTAAAATCTTATTTTCTCTAACGTCCTAGTGGATGCTGGGGACTCTGTAAGGACCATGGGGATTATACCAAAGCTCCCAAACGGGGGGGGGGGGGGGGGGAGAGTGCGGATGACTCTGCAGCACCGAATGGGCAAACACAAGGTCCTCCTCAGCCAGGGTATCATACTTGTAAAAAATGTTTGAACCCGACCAAGTAGCTGCTCGGCAAAGCTGTAATGCCGAGACCCCTCGGGCAGCCGCCCAAGAAGATCCCACCTTCCTTGTGGAGTGGGCTTTCACTGATTTAGGATGCGGCAATCCAGCCGCAGAATGAGCCTGCTGAATTGTGTTACAGATCCAGCGAGCAATAGTTTGTTTTGAAGCAGGAGCACCAAGCTTGTTGGATGCATACAGGATAAACAGCGAGTCAGTTTTCCTGACTCCAGCCGTTCTGGCTACATAAATCTTCAAAGCCCTGACTACATCTAGTAACTTGGAATCCTCCAAGTCACGAGTCCCCGCAGGCACCACAATAGGTTGGTTCAAATGAAAGGATGACACCACCTTTGGCAGAAATTGCGGACGAGTCCGTAATTCTGCCCTGTCCATATGGAAAACCAGATAGGGGCTTTTACATGACAAAGTCACCAATTCTGACACACGCCTAGCCGGAGCTAAGGCCAATAGCAGGATCACCTTCCACGTGAGATATTTTAACTCCACGGTTTTAAGTGGCTCAAACCAGTGTGATTTCAGGAAACTCAACACCACGTTAAGATCCCAAGGTGCCACTGGTGGCACAAAAGGGGCTGAATATGCAGCACTCCCTTTACAAACGTCTGAACTTCAGGAAGAGAAGCCAGTTCCCTTTGAAAGAAAATGGATAAGGCTTAAATCTGGACCTTAATGGACCCCAATTTTAAGCCCAAAGTCACTCCTGACTGTAGGAAGTGAAGGAAACGGCCCAGCTCTGTAGGGGCATTCCTGGCCTCACACCAAGCAACATATTTGCGCCATATACGGTGATAATGCTTAGCCGTCACGTCCTTCCTAGCCTTTATTAGCGTAGGAATAACCTCATCCAGAATGCCTTTTTCTGTTAGGATCCGGCGTTCAACCGCCATGCCGTCAAACGCAGCCGCGGTAAGTCTTGGAACAGACAGGGCCCCTGTTGCAACAGATCCTGTCTGAGAGGCAGAGGCCATGGGTCCTCTGTGAACATTTCTTGCAGTTCCGGATACCAAGTCCTTCTTGGCCAATCCAGAACAATGAGTATTGTTCTCACTCCTCTTTTTCTTACGATTCTCAGCACCTTGGGTATGAGAGGAAGAGGAGGAAACACATGAACCGACTGGAACACCCACGGTGTCACTAGTGCGTCCACCGTCTCTTGACCTGGCGCAATACATTTGTAGCTTTTTGTTGAGGCGGGACGCCATCATGTCCACCTGTGGCAGTTCCCATCGATTTGTAATCTGTGTGAAGACTTCTTGATGAAGTCCCCACTCTCCCGGGTGGAGGTCGTGCCTGCTGAGGAAGTCTGCTTCCCAATTGTCCACTCCCGGAATGAATACTGCTGACAGTGCTTGCACATGATTCTCCGCCCAGCGAAGAATTCTGGTGGCTTCTGCCATCGCCACCCTGCTTCTTGTGCCGCCCTGGTGGTTTACATGAGCCACTGCGGTGATGTTGTCTGACTGAATCAGCACCGGTTGGTTGCGAAGCAGATGCTCCGCTTGACTCAGGGCGTTGTATATGGCCCTTAGTTCCAGGATATTGATGTGCAGACAAGTTTCCTGACTTGACCACAGCCCTTGGAAGTTTCTTCCCTGAGTGACTGCCCCCCATCCTCGGAGGCTTGCATCCGTGGTCACCAGGACCCAGTCCTGTATGCCGAACCTGCGGCCCTCGAGATGGTGAGCACTCTGCAGCCACCACAGAAGAGACACCCTGGCCCTGGGGGATAGGGTGATCATCCGATGTATCTGAAGATGCGATCCGGACCACTTGTCCAACAGGTCCCACTGAAAGTTCCTCGCATGGAACTTGCCGAAGGGAATGGCTTCGTAAGACGCCACCATCTTTCCCAGGACTCGCGTGCATTGATGCACCGACACCTGTTTTGGTTTTAAGAGGCCTCTGACCAGAGTCACGAGCTCCTGAGCCTTCTCCGCCGGGAGAAAAACCTTCTTCTGGTCTGTGTCCAGAATCATGCCCAGGAAGGGCAGACGCGTCGTAGGAATCAGCTGCGACCTTGTAATATTCAGAATCCAGCCGTGCTGTTGCAACACTTCCCGAGAGTGTGCCACGCTGATCAGCAACTGCTCTCTGGACCTCGCCTTTATGAGGAGATCGTCCCAGTATGGGATAATTGTGACTCCTTGCTTTCGCAGAAGCCCATCATTTCTGCCATTACCTTGGTAAATATTCTCGGTGCCGTGAATAGATCAAACGGCAACGTCTGGAATGGGTAATGACAATCCTGTACCACAAATCTGAGATACGCCTGATGAGGTGGATAAATGGGGACATGAAGGTATGCATCCTTTATGTCCAGAGACACCATAAAATCCCCCCCTTCCAGGCTTGCGATGATCGCTCTGAGCGATTCCATCTTGAACTTGAACCTTTTCAGGTATATGTTCAGGGATTTTAAATTCAATATGGGTCTGACCGAACCGTCCGGTTTCAGTACTACAAACATGGTCGAATAGTAACCCTTTCCTCGTTGAAGGAGGGGAATCTTGACCACCACCTGCTGAAGATACAATTTGTGAATTGCAGTTAACACCGTTTCCCTCTCGTGGGGGAAAAGCCGTCAGGGCCGTCGGTGAGGTGGCATCTTCTCAAAGTCCAGCTTGCATCCCTGAGACACAATATCTATTGCCCAGGGATCAAACAGGGAGTGAACCCACTTGTGGCTGAACTTACGCAGGCGTGCCCCCATCGGGCTTAGCTCCGCCTTGTGGAGCCCCAGCGACATGCGGTGGATTATTGTAGAGGCCGGGGAGGACTTCTGTTCCTGGGACCTAGCTGTGTTGTGCAGCTTCTTTCCTCTGCCCCCGCCTCTGGCAAGAAAGGACGCACCTCAGACTTTCTTGTTTCTTTGTTCTAAAGGCAGCATTTGATAATGTCGTGCTTTCCTAGGCTGTGCAGGAATATAAGGCAAAACAACAGAATTACCAGCTATAGGTGTGGAGACCAGGTCCAAGAACCCTTCTCCAGACAATCCTCAGCCTTCCATATGCCTCCTAAGTCGGCATCATCTGTCCATTGCATATTCTACAGGACTCGTCAAGCAGAAACCGACATAGCTTTGTCTCTAGGACCCAGTATGCTCATGTCTCTTTGGGCATGTTTTATATATATATATATATATATATATATATATATAAAAATCTCTTAAGACAGCATTAATATATATATATATATATATATATATATATCTACACACTAGGGTCTCAATTTCTGCTGCTAAGGTATCTGTCCACGCTGCCCCAACGCTATAAACCCATGCCGACACAATCGCCGGTCTGAGTAGTGTACCAGAATGTGCACGCTATCTGCAGGATCCCTGAGAACAACTGTTACGAGAGGTTACCTTTTGGTCAAACGTGACACCCTAGGGGAAGATCCCCATCGTATCCTGGCCCTAATGGGGAAAGGATACTGCCTGAGAATTCTTTGTGGGAAACTGCAGTCTCTTGTCTGGAGATTCCCACTCTTTTTCCTCATGAGAGGAGGGAAATTTACCTCAGCTTTCTTCCCCTTAAACATGTGTACCCTTGTGTCAGGGACAGATGAGTTTATCAGTGATATGCAAATCATAGTTATTACAATAATCATATATTGAATACTTTTCTGCCATTTTGGCTGTAACTTTGCATTATCGTAGTCGACACTGGAGTCAATCTCCGTGTCGACATCAGTGTTTATTATTTTGGATAATGAGCATTGAGAGACACTGAAGGTCTCTGCGACAGAGTGACAGACATGGGTAGATTTCCTGTCTGTTCTCTAATCTTTTGTGCAATAAATTCACCTTAGCACTTAATTACACATATCCAACAGGTGTCGGCGTTGTCGACGGAGACACCCTCACACACGCATATTTGCTCTATCTCCTCCTTAGGGGAGCCTTTTACCTCAGACATGTCGACACACGTACCGACACACCACACACACAGGGGATGCTCTATTTGAAGACAGTTCCCCCACAAGGCCCTTTGGAGAGACAGAGAGAGAGTATGCCAGCACACACCCCAGCGCTATATGACCCAGGAATCACACAGTAACGTAGTGTTAACCCAGTAGCTGCTGTATATATTGTTTTTACACCAAATTTATGTGCCCCCCCTCTCTTTTCACCCTCTTCTTCTGCAGGGGAGAGCCTGGGGAGCTTCCTCTCAGCGGAGCTGTGGAGAGAAAATGGCGATGGTGAGTGCTGAGGAAGAAGCCCCGCCCCCTCAGCAGCGGGCTTCTGTCCCGCGATTTTGTGTAAAAATAATGGCGGGGGCTCATGCATATTACAGTGCTGCTTTTTGCCAGGAGGTACTCAGTTGCTGCCCAGGGCGCCCCCCCCCCCCTGCGCCCTGCACCCTACAGTGACCGGAGTGTGTGGGTTAGTGTGGGAGCAATGGCGCACAGCTGCTGTGCTGTGCGCTACCTCATATGAAGACAGGAGTCTTCTGCCGCCGATTTTGACGTCTTCTTGCTTCAACCCGCCGGCTTCTGTCTTCTGGCTCTGCGAGGGGGATGGCGGCGCGGCTCCAGGAACGGACGACCAAGGTTAGGTTCCTGTGTTCGATCCCTCTGGAGCTAATGGTGTCCAGTAGCCTAAGAAGCGCAACCTAGCCGCAGTTAGTAGGTTTGCTTCTCTCCCCTCAGTCCCACGTAGCGGAGAGTTTGTTGCCAGCAGAAGCTCTCTGAAAATAAAAAACCTAACTAAAATACTTTCTTAATAGCAAGCTCAGGAGAGCTCACTAAAATGCACCCAGCTCCTTCCGGGCACAGATTCTAACTGAGGTCTGGAGGAGGGGCATAGAGGGAGGAGCCAGTCCACACCAGTAGTCCTAATTCTTTCTTAGAGTGCCCAGTCTCCTGCGGAGCCCGTCTATTACCCATGGTCCTTACGGAGTCCCCAGCATCCACTAGGACGTTAGAGAAAATGGTGGCAAACTGCTCTAATCAAGCTGGTAACAAACCTCAGGTGCTGCGGGAGGGGGTTACTCTAGACAAGAGAAACAAAAATAATTTTTCCAATGCACTCTGCTGGCTGTTAGTAAGAAGAACTATATACTATGTAATAATAGAAAATGTAGAGCTCTTCGTTACATATGTTTTGCAAAAGTTATGATAAGCCTCCAGGCCACTTCACGGCTGATCTATTACTGGAGGTCCCTAACTAAGCATAAGTCCAGGGCTTGGACCCCACAAAGTCGGCTCAGGCACAACCACCCTAGGGCAGCACACCATTGGAATACTAAAGTGTTAATATGTGTTAAGAAAGAAGCAGAAGCTATGGGTTAGAAAGTGCTACAGAAATAAGGGTGTTAATGAAATACTCAAAAGAGTAATATTAGTGAAAAAAATAGGAGTGTTACATAAGTGCTAAATAAATAATATGTTGTTCTGCCCCAAGGTAGCCCAGTCACACCAGACCTGAGGGGTACCACTCCCCAAACCCACACACAGCATAATAATAATAATAATAATAATCACTATGGGTCATACAATTGCTTAATGTACGGCCACATGATAATGGCACATACAAAACATATCCAGATTGAGAGCTAGCTTACCTGGAGGCACCCCTGTATCCTCCAAATGAAGATGTTTTGCAAAAGATATGATAAGCATCCAGGCCACTTCACGGCTGCTCTATTACTGGAGGTCCCTAACTAAGCATAAGTCCAGGGCTTGGACCCCACAAAGTCGGCTCAGGCCCAACCCTAGGGCAGCAGGTATCCGGACTCCAGGTCGACAGCAAAAATGACAACACACCTTAGGTCGACGCCAATTGGTCGACGCACCTTAGGTCGGCATGGACAAAAGGTCGGCAGGAACAAGGTCGACATGGAAAAAGGTCGACATGACTTATTCACATGGTTTTTTTTTTGGAACCTTTTCATACTTAACGATCCACGTGGACTACGATTGGAACGGTAAAGTGTGCCGAGCGAAGCGGTAGCGGAGCAAAGGCACCATGCCCGAAGCATGGCGAGCGAAGCGAGCCATGCGAGGGGACGCGGTGCACTAATTGGGGTTCCCGGTCACTCTACGAAGAAAACGACACCAATAAAACATAAAAAACTCATGTCGACCTTTTCCATGTCGACCTTGTTCCTGTCAACCTTTTGTCCATGTCGACCTTTTGTCCATGTCGACCTAAGGTGTGTCGACCAATTGGCGTCGACCTAAGGTGTGTCGACCTTTTTGCTGTCGACCCTCAGTCCCAGACCCGGGCAGCACACCATTGAAATACTAAAGTGTTAATATGTGTTAAGAAAGAAGCAGAAGCTATGGGTTACAAAGTGCTACAGAAATTAGGGTGTTAATAAAATACTCAAAAGAGTAATACAGGTTGAGTATCCCATATCCAAATATTCTGAAATACGGAATATTCCGAAATACAGACTTTTTTTTAGTGAGAGTGAGATAGTGAAACCTTTGTTTTTTGATGGCTCAATGTACACAGATTTTGTTTAATACACAAAGTTATTAAAAAATATTGTATTAAATGACCCTCAGGCTGTGTGTATAAGGTGTATATGACACAAATGAATTGTGTGAATGTATACACACTTTGTTTAATACACAAAGTTATAAAAAATATTGGCTAAAATTACCTGCAGGCTGTGTGTATAAGGTGTATATGACACATAAATGCATTCTGTGCTTAGATTTAGGTCCCATCACCATGATATATCATCATGGTATGCAATTATTCCAAAATACGGAAAAATCCAATATCCAAAATACCTCTGGTCCCAAGCATTTTGGATAAGGGGTACTCGACCTGTATTAGTGAAAAAATAGGAGTGTTACATAAGTGCTAAATAAATAATATGGCGTGCTGCTCCAAGGTAGCCCAGTCACACCAGACCTGAGGGGTACCACTCCCCAAACCCACACACAGCATAATAATAATAATAATAATCACTATGGGTCATACAATTGCTTAATGTACGGCCACATGATAATGGCACATACAAAACATATCCAGATTGAGAGCTAGCTTACCTAATATTACTCTTTTGAGTATTTTATTAACACCCTTATTTCTGTAGCAACATGATATCCCAGCTGACGGGATGCCGGCAGTCAGAATACCGACGCCAACATCCCGATAGTGTAAATCCTGACAGGGGGAGGTAAGACTGTTCTCCCCTCACCCCTACCCCTAACTTCCCCCCTTAGTGCCTGACCCTAACCTCCCCTGGTGGTGCCTAAACCTACCCCGCCCCTCCCCTTCCCCTCAGCTTAACCCTAATCCTAAACCTAAATCCCCCCCAGGCCCTAGCTCTAATCCGCCCGCTATACTCACGGTTGGGATGCTGCTATTGGGATTCTGGAGTCAGTCCCTTGACCCTGTCGGGATTCCCGCATCGGCATTGTGACGGCTTTCGGGATTCCGACATCAGGTCCCGACACCTGGCATCTTAATCGCATCCTGAAAATGCAACAGTAGTAAATGTAATCAAATCTTAATATGCAAAGAGCTCTACATATAAGCGAATACACACATTTATTTTCTGTATAAGCTTCTATAGAGCAAAGTTATGCTCAGTTTATTCCCAGCTCTGCTTTGGCCCGAAAATGCCTAAAGATAGAACTAATTAGCTTTCTTTTTCATGAGGAATATGGACTAAGGGCCTTATTCAGACCTGAAAGCACCGCCGCATTCAGGGGGTCTGCGCACGTGCTGCAGCTATAGTGCCCATGCGGGATAATTCAAGAGATTGACAGGCGATGGGCGTCTGGTGGTGGCAATGTGATGTTGGGGGTTCAGGAAATGCAGGTGTGTCATGGCCATTTTTGGAATAGCCCTGTTTTCGGTGCCTGCATTTCCTGCGAGAGGAAGCATTGCGCCAGACCACCTGTCTACGCAGCCATGCTGAATAAGCAGGGGCCTACCTCTATTCGATGCGGTCGCAACTGAATTGCAATCGCATTGCAGGGGTGGAGCCACAAATGCCTGGCAGCCTTGCCCTGTGCTGGGCGGCCCCCAGAATGTGAGTAATATGGTCGCAGATTTTGGACTAATTCTGAATGTCCCCCTAAGATATTCATTTGGGTAAGGAGATCCTTTAATTATATTTGATGTTCCCAGGTAGGAAAGCCGAAGATGACTTCCCCTATCTGATTCTTTAGGTAAAGCAGTTATGGTTTTGGTTATATGATATAAGTCGATAAGATTTATAGGAAGCTGGATTCCCAAGTAAGTTATACACTTTTTGCCCATTCATTAGGGAGATTTCTGGCAATTAGGGCCTAGGTAATGTTCACATTTGGGAACTGAGTTGTCCATAGTTACAGAAAATAAGGAATGAGGTGTACATAGTGTTGTATCAGGGTAGTGCATGAATGAAACAGTATAACAGCCTTCATAGCATCAAGTCTGAGGGGCATATTGTTACCGTTAGTTTCCTAAGAGGATGCTACTACACAAATAAACCTTGGCAGAGAATGACCTGAAGAATATATAAGACTGGTAGAACAAATTTAGAAGCAGATTTCCCCACAACATTGGGCCTGATTCAGATGTGGTTGTTCTTGCTGCTGCTGGTGCTATCTTTTGCCTATGCAATTGCGATGATATGAGAATATGGGCAGATTCTAACCCGATAGGGATGCCCACTGCTGTCACATCATCTCCGCCCAACAGCGTATAATTACTGATGCATTGGTACCAACGTTGCAAATCAGGTCATGTCACAGAGTCTGAGTATCTCTGAAGACACGCTGGCTGAGTTGCTCTCCCGGGATGCAGAGAGCTCTCCAGTAGCAACTAAGGGGGTAATTCAGATCTGATAGCTGCTGTGCATTTTCTCACAGCGGGCAATCAGGTCCTAACTGCGCATGCATATGCACCTAAATGCGCAGGCCCGTCGGACAACAATGGGCATCTCCGGTCAGCGATGGGATGGTGCAAAAATTCCGATCGCATGGGCGTTCCGTTCACAAGGTGATTGACAGGGGAGGGGGGGGGGGGCATTTGTGGGTGCAACTGAGCATTTACAGCGAGTGTCCGGAAAAACTCAGGCGTTCCCAAGCATTTTCAGGTAGGGTGTCTGACGTTATCTCCGACCCTGATCAGCCTGTTCTCATTGCACTGTAGGAATAAGTCCTGGGTTGCGCACAGACTACACACAGTGGATTTTCACAGCTCGACATACACATGGGATCACACACTTGCACAGCGAATTTATACTCCCCCTGGAGGCGGCGACTATCTGATCGCAGGACAGTAAAATTAGCAGCCCAGCGATCAGGCCTGAATTACCCCCTAAGATCGCAACTGCTAATTTATACACACCTAGAAGATACGTTTTTCTTTTTTAAATTCTAGAACAAATGTTACATTTTCAGAAAAATCTTTATAAATAGAACCATAAGTATTAGAAATAAAATGTCAATTATGAACTGTTGTAGATGTTTTATAATGGGGATCTGAGTAATGACAACTAATAGAAATTATTTACTTAGTAGTACAGAAACCATTGGAAATAGGGGCTCTTAACTCCTGCCCTAAATAACAAGGCACAGTCAAAGGACAAGAGACCCGATGAAAACAAATTATAAAGGATACGACAGTTAATAATTGGATCCCTGTAATATTGTTGCAACATTAAACTATCAGCGCAATGTGATAACATTATTTATTTTAAACACTACAGAAAGATTCTATTTTCCCTGCACAAACTGTCTCTAATAAGGTCTCAGCCATTTCCTAGCTGATTATGACATCACAAGACGCATCATAATTGCACTGTGGCTCAGGGTTATATCACAGGCTTTAGCAGTTTTAGTCTTTTGATAGGTAGTTTTCAGTGGAGTAAGACGGAAATTGAGTTTATTGTAGTTAAGGAGATTTTTTATAATATTTTTACCAACCATGAGTGACACAGGAGAGGATCTGACATCTGAAGGTAAGTGGTCATTATCATTATAACATAATAATTTTTACTAAGCAGAAATAAATAATTATATTTGGATAGAGCCATAGACACATACATACCTCTGCAGGTATCAGGACACACAGTACATAATACATAACTTACTATACACAATATAAGAAACCTCACACTGGTCTGCAGTAATGCAGTGAGTGGTGGTTATAATAATATATTATGTGAGATGGTAATTGATTTATGAGTGAGGACTCGCCTGTGTGTAGGGGTTTGTTATATGATAATAATATATATATATCCTCACAGGGTTACATAAGATATAAATTTTATACGTGCTGCCTACTCTCCCGTCCTGTGGGAGACACATTTTTGCGGTAGTAGCCCAGTTTTACGGGTAGTGTATAGGAGACAGCCAATGGGAGTCTGGGGGTGGGCTTAGAAGGAGAGTGATGCCTAATGCTGAGTCCCTGATGCGCATGGAGGCTGTTTTACACAACGCTGCCATCCCAGGGTAATACAAGCCAGCA
Organism: Pseudophryne corroboree; assembly: GCF_028390025.1. Taxonomy (NCBI): domain Eukaryota; kingdom Metazoa; phylum Chordata; class Amphibia; order Anura; family Myobatrachidae; genus Pseudophryne; species Pseudophryne corroboree. The sequence continues at coordinate 331,752,809 of NC_086451.1, forward strand.
CATATATTACATACAACATGTATGTTTATATGTGCTAAGCGCCCCCACCCCCTGCACTATGTAGTCAGCTCTGCAGCCCAGGAGCTGCAGCCGCCTCTGAAAAGGAGGGTGCCCTGGAATGCTGCGCCCCACTTTATTTACTTGTTTGTCACTCTTTAAGAAACCAGCTCTCATGAGCACATAAGACTTTTCATTCCAGCCTCTGGTGTGTAGGCTTATTCACATATATAGTATGGGCCTGGGTCTGGTTACCATGGAGAGCTAGTAGGCCCAGACCTTTCATGTGGAGACTGGGGGGGACTCAAATTTCCTAAAGCTTGTAAAATAGAATTGGTGATGTTGCCCTTAGCAACCAATCAGATGCTGTCTATCATTTCTCTATTGCCTTTTAGAAAATGATAGACAGCATCTGATTGGTTGCTATGGGCAATGTCACCAATTCTCTGTTTTAAAAGCTTTAGTAAATGTACCCCTGTGTATGCAGAGGTTATTAGTAACAATACTGCTCATGTAGCTGAAGCAACTCTTTTGTATTCATGATTGCTTTTCATAAACCAGAGGTTCCAAAACTTGGTCCTCAATGCACCCTAACAGTCCATGTTTTAAGGACATTCATGTTTGATTCTAAGTGAATTAATTAGTACCTCAATTTTAATTTAACCCTCTGTGGTCAGCCATGTATATCCTTAAAACCTGGTCTGTTATGGTGTCTTGAGGACTGTGTATGGGAACCACTGATATAAGGAATTGATATGTGTAACATGGCTGCAAATGAAATGAAATGTATTCACCTAAACTTTTATTTTTCTTGTACAGCCGGCCTTAATCTCCAGTCACTGAGAGGACCACAGATAGCTTATATAGCTGTGGGCTTGGCATGCTTTCTGGGTGTATTGGCCTTCATCATTTACACCTGGTAAGTTACTAACATCATGTACAAATAATATTACAGTTGATTTATCTAGATAAAAGGTATATTATCCTATGCAATGACTAACCTCCCATGCCAATATCCAATGGTGTAAAGTTTCTGAACTTAATTAGTTACAATAGTCAAATTCAGAATTTTGATCTATAGGAAACCGTCACATGCCGGAGTTGCTAAGTTGTCGTCCTGACATTTCTCATGCAGGTTTAGGCACTTCAGTACCTGCTAGTTGGGATTACAGTGACGATTTAAGAAATATGTCTGTACATGACCTTAAACACCTACAATGGAAACCGGAACTCGGAATTATGGGAAAGCGAATTTATTGAAATAAACTTTATTTTACAACTTTAAATATGTAAAAACAAAACAAAAAAACCCCAAACATATCGAGAGAGGGAGAGAGAAAGGGAGTGAGCAACTAGCAAAAAGTTAGATTTACTTTTAAGGTGATTTGGCTATGGAAAGGGTTAATACAGAATCATTGGTGTTAACATATGAAGATATTATTTAAGTGATATACTAATACATAATGTGCCACTATATATTGCCTTTGAAGTCATATAAGACATGGAGACCCCATGGTTACTTTCTGTGTTCTGCTACTGACTACTTTTCATTATTTTCTGCAGTTGTAAGAAATGCAGGTCAAAGGCTGACCCAGAGGAAGACATCGAAGCCAACTTTGTCACAGACCCAGGTAACATTACTTAGAGTAATACATAAATGTACTGACCACAGGACAAACAAAATCAACTCTATTCTTAGTCATGTTGTTGAAGCATAGAATGCAAAACCCTTTAGGCAGAGATGTATCAAGCCTTGGAGAGAGATAAATTGGAGAGAGTTAAAGTTCCTTCCTACCAATCAGCTTCTTATAGGATATACTAGAAAAATGACAGCTAGAAGCTGATAGGTTGTTACTTTACCTCTCTCCACTTTATCTATCTCTAATATTTTACAATTATCCCCCTTAATGTTTTACTCTTGCTATTGCTTTGGATGTAAATGTATTTAGGCAGCTGTATAAGGGCGCCAGTCACTGGAGGGCGCCACATGCTGATGCTGAATCTGTTTTAAAAATTTCTTACATTGTTCTAGGCTAGCCACCACTGTCAGTCACCTCCCCACAGGCAGTGCACTTGTCACTGCCAGTGCTTGGCATCCTCTCAATGCTGTGTTTGTTGTGCGCTGGCAGCACTGCTTGTTTACAAGTCAATCACCCTTTGGACTCAGAGCCTGGCCCTGGCCTGCTCTCTCACTCCCTTATCGCCTCCTCTTCCTTTAAGAGGTAACCAGCATAGCTGCCAGGGACTGAGAAGAGTAGGCTTCACTAGTAAGTTGTCTGGTATGCAGTGGTGGATTTTACCCCAGGTAAGATCTGCCACCCAGCTTAGTGTTATTGAACAAGATGCAGTCCATGAGACTGCACTGGCTTTACTGTGACTAGCATTCATTTCCTATTGGAAGTTCTACCTGTCAGTCACAGACACACAAGGCAGTCCCATTGGTTGGTGTTTCCTCTCTCTGGGACTGTCAGACTGGGCTGTGATAAGCAGTGAGCTGGCTTCTTATATGAAGCCAATCCCTGCCTTTGGCACAGCCCAATCTGATCTGGCTTCTATGGGCTTCAGGTGATGCAGTCCATAGGAGCTGGGGGTTTATGCATGTGCAATCACACCATGGCGTCATTGAAAGCTAGTGTGGTGTGGCAAGTTAGACAGCACGGCAGCAAACTTTGGTGTACTGTACAGTAGACTAATGTGTAGCTATTTTTCTACAAATGCATAAGAGCACTATATCAGCAGAGGGTCTGCTGATGTATGCTGCAGTGTGCAGAACATAGAATGATAATAATAATAATAATAATAATAATAGTAATAGTAATGATAATAAACATAGGTAAATTTTAAAACTAATCAATACTGTACCAGGCAGCTTTACCGGTGATGGTGGTGGGTGGGTAGGTATTGTGTAGCTTTGTCTAGGGCACCAGGAAACCTTGCATCGACCCTGTATACAATTATCTGGCCTATCCTTCTGACATGTACTGTATATTTACATGACTGATCTGAAAACATCGATCAGTCAGACATGCCAGACCATTCAGCATGTACGTTCGATGCAACATTTTGAAGTGTCAAGTCAGCCGCATCGGTCAGTGTATGCACTGCCGCAGCTGACATTTTCCCTGTTCCTTCTGAACAGAGGAACAGGGAAAGGTCTTCTCCCCAGGGGAGGAATGCAGATATCCTGTGGCAATAGACTGTGAGATATCATATAGCTAGGTCGGACTGGCCCTTAGGAGTACATGGAAAACCCCCGGAGGGCCCTACTGCCTGATGCCCACCTCCTCTTCCCCTTGTGCTATTATACGCTTATGTTGTTATATCTCCCTGCTCTGTGTCATGATATCACATAATTCTACTGGGTTTTGGTTCAGTGTGTATATAAGATTAGTTTGAAAAGACAGTATAAAATACAATGTTTTTGTAGCTCTTCATAGGGAATTATAGGAAAATTAGCAGCAAAAAGCTGCAACTGTGGAACCCCCTGGCCGATTGTGAATAATGATATGGATTTGTGGGGTTTGTAAATTTAGATAGAGTTCTATATGATTTATCAAGGCACACGTGGTAACCACCTCCAGCGATTGCTTCCTTATAAAGTACTATTTTTCTTTTCTGTCTGTTTTGATAATTAGACCCCTTAATAACTAACGAATAAGTGTGGGCTGCGTATGACCTGTTACTAACTGTTTCTTTTTACATTTTAATAGATAATGAAGAACTAAGGCGTCTGGTAATAGAGATGACACCAGTCTATGGGATAAAGAGCATTCTTAAAAAAAAAGAAGAAGATAACAACAATGCCAAATTTAAATCCCAAAAGAAGGTTCATTTTAAGGATTATCTTGAGTCCATCAAGAAGGCAGAAAAAGACCAAAAAGCCAAAAAGATAAGAAAAATAAAATATAAACAAGCAGGCAAATAAAAACATTGAGAAAATGATACAACCGGGGGCATGGCTTGGACACCATCTGGAAGGAAGCAGGCAGGTTAGCTGCTCCTGAGGCGTATCTGGACGCTTGCCATGCCCGGACTCAAGGACCAGCTGTGGGACACACTGAGACTGTTCTGCAACGAGGCATTGGACCTGCTTGCCTGCCGAGCTGCCGGACACCTTCTCGGTTGTGGGTGCCCAATACAACGGCCAACGCAGAGGACCATGACCAGCAACGCCCCCCCCCCCCATGTGCTCCAGAGAGGGCCTGGAGGTGGTAGCATTGTGAGACCGGAGCTGGACATTGGAACAGGGCCTAAGGCAGTGGCAGAGAGCAAAGCTGATCTGAAGGAGGGAGTCACCATACAGGCCAGTCTATAAGGAGAAGCGGAGGCCAGACGGGGAGATAATCACCTTCCTGCTGCCCACTAACTTCAGGCAGTCAGTGAACTTTACCCCACTGTGAATCAATAACATACAAGTACTGTACTGTGAATATGCAGGCCGTTCTTCACTGCATATTTATAACATGTACATACTGTGACTCGACTCCACAATGAACGATTTCTGAAATAAAGGGTCAAGTAAATATATACTATTATACTGTAGTTTTTGTACAACTTGAGTGTGTTCAGCAATATGATCACGACTATCAATCGAGAGAAAAACAGCACCAAGCAAATACTAGCGCTGCAGCTGCTGCCACCAGTCACGACAATGCTAGCGCTTCAATTTCATCTACTAAAGCCACTGCGCAAAGGCATAGAGGGTTTAATTCAGGGCATCTGAAAAAAAAAAAAAAAATATATATATATATATATATATATATATATACACATTAGGTCTGGGCAAGTTAACGCGTTAATATCGCGTTAACGCATTAACTAATTAACGGGCGACAATTATTTCAACGCTGCGCACCGGCAGCTGCCTTGGAAGGACAGAGGCTAAGCCGCGGCGCTATTCTAACTACAATGCCGTCCGTGAGCCAATCGGAGGTCACGGACCGGCAGCCAATCAGGAGCTGCCATTTGGCAGCTCCTGTTTTGCTGCTGGCCCGTGACCTCTGATTGGCTCACAGCAGGCTCTGTACTTATGTACTGCCGCTGATGTGAGGGGAGGAGAGCGCAGCCTGCGCCTCTCCTTCCCCTCAGTCTCCGGCGGGTGCGGGTGTCTTCTTTCAAGTCAGCGCCGCCCGTGAGCCAATCAGAGCTTGCGGGACCGCGAGCTCTGATTGGCTCTCGGATCGGCATTGTACTGAGACACCCGCACCCGCCGGAGACTGAGGGGAAGGAGAGGCACAGGCTGCGCTCTCCTCCCCTCACACAGACAGGACAGCAGCGGCAGCGGTGAGTAGCAGGAGACCTGGCACTGAGGGATATCTGGCACTGGGGGGGCATGTATACCTGGCGCTGGAGGATATCTGGCACTGGGGGGGCATGTATACCTGGCACTGGGGGATATCTGGCACTGGGGGGCATGTATACCTGGCACTGGGAGTATATCTGTCACTGGGGGGGCATGTATACCTGGCACTGGGGGCTTATCTGGCACTGGGGGATATCTGGCACTGGGGGGACATGTGTATCTGGCATTAGGGGCATTTCTGTATCTGGCACTGTGGGCATATCTGGCACTGTGGGGGCATTTCTGTATCTGGCACTGGGGGGCAATGTATATCTGACACAGTGGGGGCATTTGTGTATCTGGCACTGTGAGGCAATGTGTATCTGGCACTGGGGGGCAATGTATATCTGACACAGTGGGGGCATTTGTGTATCTGGCACAGTAGGGCAATGTGTATCTGGCACTGTGGGGCAATGTATATCTGGCACTGTGGGGCAATGTATATCTGGCCCTGTGGGGCTACATGTATCTGGAACTATTGGGGTCATATGTGTATCTGCCCCTCCCCCCACATGTGTTTCGTGCCCCCATTTTCATTGGCCACGCCCCATGTGGCATTTGGCCACACCCGTAAGGCATTTTTTCTACTTGCACCACTGGGAATGGGGCAGCGTTTGTGTGGGGAGGGGGGCCCTGCCTCAATTGTCCCTTTATTTCTGATGGCAGCCCTGGCGGAGGGTGATTGTGGCGATCACCCCCCCTAGCACTGTGCAGTTGTAGTCAGCTCTCTTCGTCCTCCCAGCTGTTGGTGCATACAGTAGTTAGCTGCGGGCAGCCATGGAGATCGTGACAGCGCCGGTGCATTTCAAGTGTATTGCTTGCCGCCAGCGAACCAATTGGAACTCGAGGACTGGCAGCCAATCAGGAGCGCAATACACCACTTTTGAATTCATTATTGAATCTTGCGCATAACAATGCGATTAATCGCAATTAATCAGAGAAAATCATGCGATTAATCGCGATGAGAAATTTTAATCGTTGCCCACCACTAATATATCTATATATATATATATATATATATATATATATATATACACATATATATGTCCCAAACGGCGTCACTCCGGACGTGAAAAGAATACTCAGAGTCGGCTAATATAAGCTTATATTAGCCGACTCTGAGTATTCTTTTCATGTCCAGAGTGCCGCCGTTGGGGACATATGACACACGCAGCCTGGATGACTACGTGATGGAAGGCACCCGGCAAAGTATTTCTTATTAACCTGGGGAGTGCCGGAGCTGGGAGTTCTATATATATATATATATATATGGTATTGCAGGTGTGGCACTCAAAGCATACTTTCAATAAAAGGCGCAAAGGTGGAAGGTTAATATATATATATATATATATATATATATTACAGTAGTAAATAAATAAACACATTTAATAAAGGGGAAAGGTTAGTGCAGAAAAAAAAAATTGGCAACATGCCATTCACTACACGCAGTGGCAAGGAAAGAGTCAGGCCTTAGCCTTTATTTACAAGTGGTGGTTCTGCAACTGTCAGTGAGGTATCTTCTGCTTCCCATGACGACACAAGACCTTTTCACTCAGAATCTAGAAGAGGTGCAAAAAAAACAAAACAAAACACTAAGACAGTAGACCAAACTGTGTGTTCAGAACCAACACACATCCCTGAGTAGAGTCTAGGGGTGACCACATTAGCTATGTGTGAGTCTGATATTTCTCACACATTTCTGTCCTTATAGAGAAGCCTCTTTTGCATCCTCCCACCATTTCTGTACCCTCTGCACATGTGGGGAGAAGTACAGATGGTGAGGACAAAATAGAAATTGAGGATGCTTAAGTGGAACAGGATGATGGGTACTGTATATGTGTGTACTGCCCCTATCTGATACTGAAGATGTTGGTGATGTTTTTTTTCATCTACAAGTGACTGCAGTTCTTGGCCATGATAGCAAGAAATATTTTGTGATGCCTGGGCATAAGACCAAAAAAGTCACCAATTGGGTGTGGGATTATTTTTGCCCAAATCCTGACAACATTTGTTAAGGCATCTGCTCCATTTGTGAGGCCAAAGTTAGTAGAGGTAGGGACGTTAGCTATCTAGGCACCTCCTCCATGTTATGTAATTTGTGGCGAGTTCATGTAATGTATTTTACAAGATTATTATATAGTTAACTCCTTCATCATCAACCTCCTCATTAGTGATCGGAGGAAGTCCTTCCAAATAATTGTTTTGTAGTGGCCCAAACAAACCAAGGACTTCAGCAACAAAAGTGTCAGCCCCTGTCACTGAAGTGCTTGGTTAAACTGTGCATGTCCTTTTTAATATCAAACATAAAAGTGGGTAGGAGGGCTCAAGGACAATTCCATCTTGTACCACTTGTTTTATTTTCATTATTGGCTGCATTTTTGGCGGACATTGGTGACTGTCTTATTCTTTCATTGCTTTTTTTCACACCATTCACATCAGCCTCTGCACCTCATGGACCATACAGTTGAATAAATAAATTAAAATTAAATTCTTCTTTTATTGCTGACATAATAAATATAAATGGGGTGATTCGCCTCTGTGAGTTGTCATTTGTGGAAGTAAAAAATTAATTGCTCGTTTTCATTGTACAACTTGTGTATGTTGAGTTCATTGATATGGATAACGTGGACCATACAGTTGCCTACCATAATCAATTAATCTATTACTCTTTTTTTTAATTCTTCTTTTATGGAAGTTTTAGGCCGCACCTCATAGAGAATATGGACCATACAGTTGCCACCCCAATTAATCAATCAATCATTTTTTATTCTTTTATTGTGTTTTTGCCACTTGGCCTCACCTCACTGTCACTTAGCTTACTCAGCCAGCTAGCTAGCTCAGTGCAGCCTTTTGGCATAAACTGAATGAAAACAATATCATGAGGTGGATAAAATTAAGTGGACATGACTGAAATTAATGTTTATTGAGGTTAATAATACCCTAGGAACAAACAAAATGGCCACATTATATGATTTTAGAATGTTTCGTAAAAAATTTTTTTTTTAAAGTACAAAACCAAAGGGAGGCAATCAATTTTTCAGCTGTGAGGATACCAGTGATCAGGATACCGATGCTGGAATCCCGGCAACTGGTGAAATGTCGACGGTCGGAATCCCCACTTGAGGGGGAATAGATTAGTGTGGTGACAAAAAGTCGCCACCTGGCCCGAAGAGCGGCAAGCGCAGCGATTCCAGCATTGGTCTACTGAAATACCATACTGATTCCAACCATAACTAGTAACGTGATTTTTGCAAATTAAAAACCGGACGACTAATTAGAACCAAACCTAGCAAAAATGGGCCGAGGCACATCTCTACATATGATACTGTATTTGAGGACTTTACAGTTACTGACTGAGAGTTCCATCACCTAGTAAGCCTGTCAGTCTCAGTACATGTAATTCTCCATTATGATATAAGTCAGAGTAGTCAATGGACCCTGATCTTCAATACACCTTTAGTGATCAAATACTCATAGCCACAGGCGTAGCTACCATGGGTGCAGGCAGTGCAGCTGCTATGGGGCCCAGAGCTGAGAGGTGCCCACCTTCCCTGTCAAAGTTACATGTGTTATACACATTTTTTGCTATTGGGTGGTACGTAGGGGGGGTGGTCTTCAGTTTTCTGGCTGTCGAGATCCCGGCGCACAGTATTCCGGTTCCAGAATCCAGACAGTCAGCATACCGACACTTTATCTCCCTCTTAGGGGTCCACGACCCCCCTGGAGGGAGAATAAATAGCATGGCGCACGTAGCGTGCTACCGTGCCCGTTGCGCGGCGAGCACAGCTAGCCCGCAAGGGGCTCATTTGCGCTCGCCACACTGTCGGTATGCCGGCGGTCGGGATTCCAGAAGCCAGTATGCTGGGTGCCGGGAGCCCGGCCGCCGGCATACAATACTACACCCACGTAGGGGTCCTTTCAAACTTTTTCATTGGGGCCTGCAATATATAGTAACATAGTAACATAGTATCTAAGGTTGAAAAAAGACAGTTGTCCATCGAGTTCAACCTATTTGTGGTCTCCTATGCAGGATTATTTTATCTGAAAGATTTTGACTGATGCTGATGTCAGCCGTTGCATTATATCCCTTTTTATAGTGACTATAGTGCGTGACTATGCACAATAACCCTGGATATCCTTATCCATTAAGGAATTTATCTAACCCATTCTTAAAGATGTTGACAGAGTCCGCCATTACAACTCCCTCAGGCAGGGAATTCCATACACGTACTGTCCTTACCGTGCGGAATCTCTTCTCCTCTAACCTGAGCGAGTGTCCACAAGTTCTCTGTGTTGAGCTTACCAAAAACAGGTCCTGCGCAAGTTCGGTGTATTGTCCCCTTATATATTTGTAGACAGTGCCAGATTAAGGTCCATATGGGCCTGGAGCTGAAATTTATGAAGGGCCTATTTTATGCCACCGCATGGGCATGTGAAAACACTATGGGGGTGTGACTAGTAATGTTGGGGGTGTGGTAGATGTTGTGAGGGTGGGGTCTGCACAGGGGGTGTGACTAGCGCCTACCTTGAAAAATCTCAATCTCCCTCACTTATTCCATTATATCAACAGAGTAATGTGAGAATCTACAAACGAACAAAGGAAAACATCTCTTGTTAATGTGACTGTAATATGGAAAATGGCGCTTAGTGATGACATAAATATGAAACCTCTCAACAAAAGAGGCTACAGGTCGCTTAGGGATGTCATGAATGTGAAATCTTTCTATATGTAAAAAAAGACTTTACCTTTATAATATGTAGTTATGCTGAGAAGATATATCAGGAATGGTGGCTAGAGAGGGTGGGATTGAAGGGAGGTGTCGTCTGGACAGGGCAGAACAGGGGGAAGGGATAGATAGATAGATAGATAGATAGATAGATAGATAGATAGATAGATAGATAGATAGATAGATAGATAGATAAGTTCTCAGCAGACATAAGCAGCCAGTGGCTAGAGAGGAACACCTTTTCTCCTGCTTTTTGCACTGGTGATGCCATGACTATGCCGATCTCCTGCACAGGTGATGTGAAAAGCGTAAACGCCTGATTCCTCTGCAGCTGCTGACTTACAGCCAGCTACTGGGGGGATACACAACAGAAACCTATTGGCCGTAGTGCAGAGCAGCATGCTAGTATAAGATGCAGTGCGTTATGGAGTGATAGAGATTGGCCGCAGTCACAGGCAAGCAGTGATTGGCTGTACATAGAGCGTATCTCCCGAGACCCTCTTGTTTTCTAAAAGCAAGTTCTTGATCCTAATTTCTGGGTAAAAAAATATATATATATTTATATATAGATATATGGCTCAGGAGGCACTGTCTAGCACCAAAGCCAAATTTACACACAATTTATCAGATAAATGGTACATCTGGACATTGGGGCTAATTCCAAGTTGATCGCAGCAGGAAATTTTTTAGCAGTTGGGCAAAACCATGTGCACTGCAGGGGGGAGGGGGGGCAGATATAACATTTGCAGAGAGTTAGATTTGGGTGGGTTATTTTGTTCCTGTGCAGGGTAAATACTGGCTGCTTTATTTTTACACTGCAATTTAGATTGCAGATTGAACTCACCACACCCAAATCTAACTCTCTCGGCACATGTTATATCTGCCTCCCCTACAGTGCACATGGTTTTGCCCAACTGCTAACAAAGTTCCTGCTGCGATCAACTCAGAATTACCCCCATTATACACAGGTGCAGCAATATAAACTCCTGGAAATTTGGTGAATTTTGATCAGAGCTGTGCTGAAAAGAGAGACAGGTGAGGCACTGCCTCACCTGCCATAGACTTTTTACTCCAGAGTTTTGGCTATAAAAATGATTAGAATAATGCAAAGAATATATTTCAAACTTATTTTTTGTATTTTTCATATACTTTATACAGTCAAAACTCTGGCTCAAACGTTAGTATGACAGGAAAGGCTCTGCCTCACCTGCCTCACCCCACCGCACGTCACTGATATATATATAGTTATATAAAGCAATATGCACTCCTCCCGCAGTCTCATCAGTAAGGGTGTTACCTGTAATGTCACCGCATCCAACGGTGACCACATGCAGGCGGTTTTCCACTAACAGGGCACTCACCGATACACAAACGATATAACCACTTTTCAATTTTTACATCACCTTGATAAATCTCCAGTTATGGGATAACAGTTGACTCATACTTGCCTACCTGACCCTCTCCATGAGGGAGAAAATGCTCTGTTCCTGGACTTTCCTGGTAATGTATGATTGCCATCACCTGTGGTGAAACACCGTTCTTATCAATTAACTAGCTCACCACAGGTGATGTCAATCATACATTACCAGGAAAGTCCAGGGACAGAGCATTTTCTCCCTCATGGAGAGGGTCAGGTAGGCAAGTATGAGTTGACTTCATATTCATACCACTGAGCTGGTCATCATTCTTAAGACACATTGGCTCCGGAAAGGAAAATACAAACAAAAACATTGGCCCCTACAGGTAAATTAAAACACCCTGGTCCCCAAAGGAGTAGAAAAAAAACTTAATGGCCTCAGTAGGAAAAATACATTGTCCCCACACTCCCCCGTGCTCTATCACAGTCACACACTCCCTCCCCCTGTGCTTTATCAAACTCCCTCCCCCGCGCTTTATCACACTAACATACTCCATTCCTCTGCGCAACTGCACTTTATCACTCCCTCCCCCTGAGCTTTATCACACTCCCTCCATTGCACTTTATCACACTCCCTCCCCCTGCACTTTATCACACTCCCTCCCCCTGCGCTTTATCACACTCCCTCCCCTGCGCTTTATCACACTCCCTCCCCTGCTCTTTATCACACGCCCTCCCCTTGCACTCTATCACTCCCCTTGCACTTTATCACACTCCCTCCCCCTGCGCTTTATCACACTCCCTACCCCTGCAATTTATCACACTCCCTCCTTCTGCGCTGTATCACGCTACCTTCGCCTGTGCTTTATCACACTCCCTCCCCTGCGCTTTATCACACTCCCTCCCCTGCACTTTATCACATCCCCTCTTCTGCGCTTTATCACACTCCCTCCACTGTGCTTTATCACACTCCCTCCCTTGCACTTTATCACCCTCCCTCCCCTTGCCCTCTATCACACTCCCTCCCTCTGCGCTTTATCACACTCCCTCCCTTGCACTTTATCACACTCCCTCCCCTTGCCCTCTATCACATTCCCTCCCCCTGCACTTTATCACACTCCCTCCCCCTGCACTTTATCACACTCCCTCCCCTGCGCTTTATCACACTACCTTCTCCTGCGCCCTGCGCTTTATCACTCTCTCCCCTGCGCTTTATCACACTCCCTCACCTGTGCTTTATCAAACTCCCTCCCCTGCCCTCTATCACACTCCCCTTGCACTTTATCACACTCCTTCCCCCTGCGCTGTATCACGCTACCTTCCCCTGCGCCCTGCGCTTTATCACACTCCCTCCTTTGCACTTTATCACACTCCCTCCTTTGCACTTTATCACACTCCCTCCCCCTGCGCTGTATCACACTCCCTCCCCTGTGCTTTATCACTCTCCCTCCCCTTGCCCTCTATCACACTCCCTCCCCCTGCGCTGTATCACACTCCCTCCTTTGCACTTTATCACACTCCCTCCCCCTGCGCTGTATCACACTCCCTCCCCTGCGCTTTATCACACTCCCTCCCTTGCACTTTATCACACTCCCTTCCCCTGCGCTTTATCACACTCCCTCCCCCTGCGCTTTATCCCACTACCTTCTCCTGCGCCCTGCGCTTTATCACACTCTCTCCTCTGCGCTTTATCACACTCCCTCCCCTGTGCTTTATCAAACTCCCTCCCATGCGCTTTATCAAACTCCCTCCCCTTGCCCTCTATCACACTCCCCTTGCACTTTATCACACTCCCTCCCCCTGCGCTGTATCACACTCCCTCCTTTGCACTTTATCACACTCCCTCCCCCTGCGCTGTATTACGCTACCTTCCCCTGCGCCCTGCGCTTTATCACACTCCCTCCCTTGCACCTTATCACACTCCCTCCCCCTGTGCTCTATCACACTCCCTCCCCCTGCACTGTATCAAACACACACACCATCCCCCACGCTCTATCACAGCCACAGCCAAGTTCACATGGAAGTCACACACAGAAGCTCACATATACACAGTGCCAGATTAAGGGGTACATGGGCATGGAGCTGAAATTTAGGAAGGGCCTATTGTGTGTTGTTGCAGGTAGTGTGATCAGTGCCATAGAGAAATTCTCCCAGGGTGGGTAGGGGGTGTGTGCTGACATACTACGAGTATCACTGCAATACCTCCCCACCTTCTTACACTTCATTTTCACACTATGGGGTAAACGTATGAAGCAGTGATAAGAGTGGAGAAGTGAGCTAGTGGAGAAGTTGCCCATAGCAACCAATCAGCATTGAAGTAATATTTATAATTTGTATAAAGAGCAGCTGATTGGTTGCCATGGGCAACTTCTTCCCTGGCTCACTTCTCCACTCTTATCACTGCTTCATAAACTTACCCCTATATCAGTATGTTACTTCCCCAAATTGCATTCCTTCATTATATCTACCTCCCCAAACTACTTACCCACACTACATCACTATGCTATCTACTCACTCTAAAGGTGTGTACACATGGGCCCTCATTCCGAGTTGATCGCTCGCAAGGCGATTTTAGCAGAGTTACACACGCTAAGCCGCCGCCTACTGGGAGTGAATCTTAGCTTCTTAAAATTGCGACCGATGTATTCGCAATATTGCGATTACAAACTACTTAGCAGTTTCAGAGTAGCTTCAGACTTACTCGGCATCTGCGATCAGTTCAGTGCTTGTCGTTCCTGGTTTGACGTCATAAACACACCCAGCGTTCGCCCAGACACTCCTCCGTTTCTCCGGCCACTCCTGCGTTTTTTCCGGAAACGGTAGCGTTTTTAACCACACGCCCCTGAAACGCCGTGTTTCCGCCCAGTAACACCCATTTCCTGTCAATCACATTACGATCGCCGGAGCGAAGAAAAAGCCGTGAGTAAAAATACTATCTTCATTGTTAAATTACTTGGCGCAGTCGCAGTGCGAATATTGCGCATGCGTACTAAGCGGAATTTCACTGCGATGCGATGAAATATACCGAGCGAACGACTCGGAATGAGGGCCATGGTGAGATTTCTCCTTTCGATTTTGACTATATAGTCAAAATCGCAAGGAAAGTTAATGCAAATCGCAAGGTGTTAGCCACCTTGCGATCCTGACGCGCAATCCCGTGATAGACTGTAGACAGGCAAGTCAATCTTGACTATATAGTGTACAAACTATAGTCAAAATTGGCACTTAGTCAAAATCATATACATGAGGGGTGGGCAGACTTTTGGAGCCGGTGATCTACTTTGAAAGCTGAAAAGCTTTTGTGATCTACCCAGGTGGGATATTAACGCGCGCCCCAGAAAAGCGGGTGTGGCATAACAAAAAAAGGGACGTAGCCTTGCTGCACAGGGTGTAATGACTGTCTCGCACGGAATAACACATTGGCCCCCTCAGGTTTAAACTTCAAACACATATGCCCCCACAGTGCCAGATACACATATGCCCTACAGTGCCAGATATGCCCCCACAGTGCCAGTTATGCCCCCACAGTGCCACATACACATATGCCCCCACAGTGCCACATACACATATGTCCCCACAGTGCCCCATATGACCCCACAGTGCCAGATACAGATATGCCTCCACAGTGCCAGATATGCTCCCACAGTGCCAGATATGCACCCACAGTGCCATGTGCCCACAGTGCTAGATATGCCCCACATTGTCACATATGACCCCACAGTGCCAGATACAGATATGCCCCCACAGTGCCATGTGCCCACAGTGCTAGATATGCCCCCACAGTGCCAGATATGCCCCCACAGTGCTAGATATGCCCCCACAGTGCCACATATGACCCCACAGTGCCAGATACAGATATGCCCCCACAGTGCCATGTGCCCACAGTGCTAGATAAGCCCCCACAGTGCCACATATGACCCACAGTGCCAGATATAGATATGTCCCCACAGTGCCATGTGCCCACAGTGCTAGATATGCCCCCACAGTGCCATAGAAACATAGAAACATAGAATTTGTCGGCAGATAAGAACCACTTGGCCCATCTAGTCTGCCCCTTTTTTTTTTTTATATATTATTTTTTTTTTATCACTAACCTTATTTGTTCCTTATTTCTTTGTAAGGATATCCTTATGTCTATCCCATGCATGTTTAAATTGCTCTACTGTCTTAGCCTCTACCACCTCTGATGGGAGGCTATTCCACTTGTCCACTACCCTTTCTGTGAAATAATTTTTCCGCAAATTTCCCCTGAACCTCCCCCCCTCCAGTCTCAGTGCATGTCCTCGTGTCCTATTGCTTCTCTTCATTTGGAGAATGTTTCCCTCCTGGACTTTGTTAAAACCCTTCATATATTTGAAAGTTTCTATCATGTCCCCCCTTTCTCTTCTCTGCTCCAAACTATACATATTGAGATTTCTTAGTCTTTCTGGGTATGTTTTGTGATGTAGGCCATGCACCATTTTAGTTGCCCTCCTTTGTACAGTTTCTAATGTATTAATATCCTTTTGAAGATATGGCCTCCAGAACTGAATACAGTATTCTAGATGAGGCCGTACCAATGACCTATACAGTGGCATTATTACTTCTTTCTTTCTGCTGCTGATTCCTCTCCCAATGCAGCCAAGCATCTGACTAGCCTTCCTCATTGCCTTGTTACATTGCTTACCTGCCTTTAAGTCATCTGAAATAGTGACTCCTAGATCCCTTTCCTCCTCAGTAGTTTCCAGTATAGTGCCATTAATACTGTATTTAGCTTTAGGATTTTTGAGACCCAAGTGCATGATTTTGCATTTTTTGGCATTAAACTGTAATTGCCAGACTCTTGACCATTCCTCTAGTCTACCTAGATCCTCAATCATTTGTTTTACCCCACCTGGTGTGTCTACCCTGTTGCATACCTTTGTGTCATCTGCAAAAAGGCATACTTTCCCTTTAATCCCATTTGCAATGTCACCAATAAAGATATTGAAAAGCACTGGTCCAAGTACAGATCCCTGGGGTACTCCACTGGTAACATTTCCCTCCTGTGAATGCACTCCATTTACCACAACTCTCTGTTTTCTATCCTTCAACCAAGATCTTATCCATTCAATAATCCTAATATCCAATCCCAAACTTTCAAGTTTATTTAGCAGTCTGCGATGTGGAACTGTGTCAAAAGCCTTACTAAAGTCAAGATAAGCTATATCCATGGCTCCACCTTTATCCATCACTTTAGTCACACAATCAAAAAAGTCAATAAGATTTGTTTGACATGATCTTCCCCCAGTGAATCCATGCTGTTTGGGATCCAGTAAATTGCCGGATTTGAGATGATCTACAACTCTTTCTTTTAAGAGTGTTTCCATCAATTTCCCTACTACTGATGTAAGACTCACTGGTCTGTAGTTGTTTGCCTCTTCCTTGCTTCCACTTTTGTGCAGTGGGACTACGTTTGCTCTTTTCCAGTCCCCTGGAATTTCTCCTGTAGCTAATGACTGGTTGAATAATTCTGTCAATGGTGCTACCAGCACCTCTTTAAGTTCTTTTAGTATCCTTGGATGTATCCCATCTGGCCCCATAGATTTGTCCACTTTCAGCTTTGAGAGTTCTGTTAGGACCTTCTCCTCTGTAAATGTACTTGTTTCATTTTCCTGAATATCCCTGCAACTTAACTGTGGCCCCTTCCCCTCTCTTTCAGTAGTAAATACTGAGCAAAAATAATCATTAAGATGATCTGCTATTAAATTGTCTCCCTCAACAAGATTCCCAGTGTCCGTCTTTAGTTTTATAATTCCGCCTTTTGTTTTTCTTTTTTCGCTTATATACCTAAAAAAAGTTTTGCCTCCTTTACCCACTGACTGGGCCATTTTCTCCTCAGCTTGTGCCTTTGCACATCTGATTACCTTCTTTGTCTCCTTCTGTCTAACAAGATATATCTTTTTGTCTTCATTATTTTGTGTCTGCTTATATTTCCTAAAAGCCATCTTTTTTGCTCTCACAATATTTGCTACTTCTTTTGCAAACCACACTGGCTTCCTTTTCCTTGTGTTTTTCCTAACAGTTTTGATACAAAGGTCTGTTGCCTTCAATATTGCACATTTGAATGTTTTCCACCTCTCCTGCACTGTTTCCAAGTTCCTCCACTCTGCCAAAGAATCGCTTACACATTTTCCCATCCCTACAAAATCAGCCTTCCTAAAATCCAACACCTTTGTTTTTGTATGGGACGAGTCAGTCTCTGTCTTAATGCTGAACCATACTGCTTGATGATCACTGGATCCGAGGTTTTCACCCACTTTTACGTCTGATAATCTGTCTCCATTTGTAAGTATTAAGTCTAATATTGCGTCTTTCCGAGTGGGCTCCCTCACCAATTGGTGGAGGGATGCTCCCTGAAGGGAATTTAAAATGTTCCTACTTCTAGTGGAACTAGCAACAGACACCTCCCAGTTTACATCAGGAAGATTAAAGTCTCCCCTGATTATTACCTCTCCTTTTAATGCCATTTTAGTTATGTCCTGCAATAGGTTCTTGTCAAGTTCCTCTTCCTGACCTGGTGGCCTGTATATCACGCCAATACGAATAATCAACTTTTCCCCTGTTTCTATGGTCACCCAAAGGGCCTCAGTTTTTTCTTCAATACTTTGTATTAATGTAGTCTTTATGGCATTTTTTACATACATTGCTACCCCTCCCCCGATTTTTCCAATTCTGTCCTTCCTAAACAAAGTATATCCCGGTATAGCTATGTCCCAGTCATGATTTTCATTGTACCATGACTCTGTAATTGCCACAATGTCTAGATCATCCCTTGTCATTATTGCAGTTAGTTCTGGGATTTTATTTCCTAAGCTCCTAGCATTTGCACACATAGCTTTTAGAGTTTTGTTTGTGCTTTTTCTGTTCCTAGCTATGTTCTTCTCTCTGCCTATTTTTATTTGGTTTTGATCTGAATTATCTTCTGTTGCTGTGGATATGCTTCCTATTCCCTTTGCCTGCAGAAACAATACCTCTGTGTTGGGGGAGCAGATTTCTTTATTCCTATTTGGTTCACTGCCCCCCTTTGTTAGTTTAAATAGCTCTTGATGAAGCATCCAAACTGTTCAGTTAGTATTTTCGTTCCCGTTGAAGATGGGTGCAGGCCGTCACTTTTGTATAAGCTCCTATCTTGCCAGATGGTGTGACTATGGCCTATAAATCCAAATCTCTCCTCATTGCACCATGTCCTTAGCCAAACATTGAAGTTTCTGATGCAATGAGTTCTGTCTTCCCCTCTGTGTACTGGCAATACTTCTGAAAAAGATACAGTGGTTGCCACCTGCTTCAGAGCAGTCCCTAACTTCCTAAATTCATCTTTTACAGCAATGAGTTCTGCATTTGCCAGGTCATTTGTCCCTAGGTGGACAATGACATCCACCTCCCCATCTTTTCTTGCTGCCTTCACAATTCTTAGCATGCGCTCTTTATCCCTTGGAGCTGTGGCTCCAGGTAAGCACCTTACTTGTTTCTCTACTTCATTTGCATTTCCCAGATGTATTCCTCTAATAATGGAATCTCCCAAAAGAAGTGCAGTCCTTTTTGGAGATTCAATTTTCCTGTTCCATTTCCTGTTCCTATGGTTGGTAGATGTCCCCATATCCTCCTGTTCTGTAGTGCCTCTATTAGTTGTATCTTCCAGCCCTGCAAGAGTAGCATACGAGTTTTGCAGTGTCACCGCTTGCGGGAGGTGTCTGTGTCCCTCTGGAAACCTCTGCCCTTGAGAGCCCACAGTAGTCCAGGCAGAATGTCTTCTGGTGGCTCTCTGAGGCAGTGGAGGCTTCAAAGACACAGACATCTTACAAATCTCAGCATGCAGTTTTGCTATCTCCTCCTTCAGCAGAGAAAATTGCTCACAGATTGGACAGCAGCTGAGTCTCCACGCTGCCTCTTTCCAAACAAATGCTTTACATCCATTGCACTGCACAAGGCCAAACATTGTATCAGATGTGAATGGTATTGCAAATTTGTGTGTTACTTGGTGTATTTTAAAACTCACCTGTTGCTGTATTCTAACTCACCTGCTGCTGTTACAAACTCACTTAATAAGCCAAGCCTCACTTTATAATGCACGCCTCTCACAAGAGCACAGCTCACAGAGTCTGGTCACTGTTTATATAGTTTCTCCTCAGGTAGCTGTTCTATTCAGCCCCTCCTCCTAATCACTTCACACCTAGATTCAGCCACTCCTCCTCCTAGTTTCTCTTCACACTCTAAGACAGCACAAGTGAAAGCACAGAGACAAACACAGCCAAATTCTCACTCCTTTTTCCCACAATATTACAATCCCTATATGGATAGATAGAGAATACTCACCTGCTGCTGTTACAAACTCACTTAATAAGCCAAGCCTCACTTTATAATGCACGCCTCTCACAAGAGCACAGCTCACAGAGTCTGGTCACTGTTTATATAGTTTCTCCTCAGGTAGCTGTTCTATTCAGCCCCTCCTCCTAATCACTTCACACCTAGATTCAGCCACTCCTCCTCCTAGTTTCTCTTCACACTCTAAGACAGCACAAGTGAAAGCACAGAGACAAACACAGCCAAATTCTCACTCCTTTTTCCCACAATATTACAATCCCTATATGGATAGATAGAGAATACTCACCTGCTGCTGTTACAAACTCACTTAATAAGCCAAGCCTCACTTTATAATGCACGCCTCTCACAAGAGCACAGCTCACAGAGTCTGGTCACTGTTTATATAGTTTCTCCTCAGGTAGCTGTTCTATTCAGCCCCTCCTCCTAATCACTTCACACCTAGATTCAGCCACTCCTCCTCCTAGTTTCTCTTCACACTCTAAGACAGCACAAGTGAAAGCACAGAGACAAACACAGCCAAATTCTCACTCCTTTTTCCCACAATATTACAATCCCTATATGGATAGATAGAGAATACTCACCTGCTGCTGTTACAAACTCACTTAATAAGCCAAGCCTCACTTTATAATGCACGCCTCTCACAAGAGCACAGCTCACAGAGTCTGGTCACTGTTTATATAGTTTCTCCTCAGGTAGCTGTTCTATTCAGCCCCTCCTCCTAATCACTTCACACCTAGATTCAGCCACTCCTCCTCCTAGTTTCTCTTCACACTCTAAGACAGCACAAGTGAAAGCACAGAGACAAACACAGCCAAATTCTCACTCCTTTTTCCCACAATATTACAATCCCTATATGGATAGATAGAGAATACTCACCTGCTGCTGTTACAAACTCACTTAATAAGCCAAGCCTCACTTTATAATGCACGCCTCTCACAAGAGCACAGCTCACAGAGTCTGGTCACTGTTTATATAGTTTCTCCTCAGGTAGCTGTTCTATTCAGCCCCTCCTCCTAATCACTTCACACCTAGATTCAGCCACTCCTCCTCCTAGTTTCTCTTCACACTCTAAGACAGCACAAGTGAAAGCACAGAGACAAACACAGCCAAATTCTCACTCCTTTTTCCCACAATATTACAATCCCTATATGGATAGATAGAGAATACTCACCTGCTGCTGTTACAAACTCACTTAATAAGCCAAGCCTCACTTTATAATGCACGCCTCTCACAAGAGCACAGCTCACAGAGTCTGGTCACTGTTTATATAGTTTCTCCTCAGGTAGCTGTTCTATTCAGCCCCTCCTCCTAATCACTTCACACCTAGATTCAGCCACTCCTCCTCCTAGTTTCTCTTCACACTCTAAGACAGCACAAGTGAAAGCACAGAGACAAACACAGCCAAATTCTCACTCCTTTTTCCCACAATATTACAATCCCTATATGGATAGATAGAGAATACTCACCTGCTGCTGTTACAAACTCACTTAATAAGCCAAGCCTCACTTTATAATGCACGCCTCTCACAAGAGCACAGCTCACAGAGTCTGGTCACTGTTTATATAGTTTCTCCTCAGGTAGCTGTTCTATTCAGCCCCTCCTCCTAATCACTTCACACCTAGATTCAGCCACTCCTCCTCCTAGTTTCTCTTCACACTCTAAGACAGCACAAGTGAAAGCACAGAGACAAACACAGCCAAATTCTCACTCCTTTTTCCCACAATATTACAATCCCTATATGGATAGATAGAGAATACTCACCTGCTGCTGTTACAAACTCACTTAATAAGCCAAGCCTCACTTTATAATGCACGCCTCTCACAAGAGCACAGCTCACAGAGTCTGGTCACTGTTTATATAGTTTCTCCTCAGGTAGCTGTTCTATTCAGCCCCTCCTCCTAATCACTTCACACCTAGATTCAGCCACTCCTCCTCCTAGTTTCTCTTCACACTCTAAGACAGCACAAGTGAAAGCACAGAGACAAACACAGCCAAATTCTCACTCCTTTTTCCCACAATATTACAATCCCTATATGGATAGATAGAGAATACTCACCTGCTGCTGTTACAAACTCACTTAATAAGCCAAGCCTCACTTTATAATGCACGCCTCTCACAAGAGCACAGCTCACAGAGTCTGGTCACTGTTTATATAGTTTCTCCTCAGGTAGCTGTTCTATTCAGCCCCTCCTCCTAATCACTTCACACCTAGATTCAGCCACTCCTCCTCCTAGTTTCTCTTCACACTCTAAGACAGCACAAGTGAAAGCACAGAGACAAACACAGCCAAATTCTCACTCCTTTTTCCCACAATATTACAATCCCTATATGGATAGATAGAGAATACTCACCTGCTGCTGTTACAAACTCACTTAATAAGCCAAGCCTCACTTTATAATGCACGCCTCTCACAAGAGCACAGCTCACAGAGTCTGGTCACTGTTTATATAGTTTCTCCTCAGGTAGCTGTTCTATTCAGCCCCTCCTCCTAATCACTTCACACCTAGATTCAGCCACTCCTCCTCCTAGTTTCTCTTCACACTCTAAGACAGCACAAGTGAAAGCACAGAGACAAACACAGCCAAATTCTCACTCCTTTTTCCCACAATATTACAATCCCTATATGGATAGATAGAGAATACTCACCTGCTGCTGTTACAAACTCACTTAATAAGCCAAGCCTCACTTTATAATGCACGCCTCTCACAAGAGCACAGCTCACAGAGTCTGGTCACTGTTTATATAGTTTCTCCTCAGGTAGCTGTTCTATTCAGCCCCTCCTCCTAATCACTTCACACCTAGATTCAGCCACTCCTCCTCCTAGTTTCTCTTCACACTCTAAGACAGCACAAGTGAAAGCACAGAGACAAACACAGCCAAATTCTCACTCCTTTTTCCCACAATATTACAATCCCTATATGGATAGATAGAGAATACTCACCTGCTGCTGTTACAAACTCACTTAATAAGCCAAGCCTCACTTTATAATGCACGCCTCTCACAAGAGCACAGCTCACAGAGTCTGGTCACTGTTTATATAGTTTCTCCTCAGGTAGCTGTTCTATTCAGCCCCTCCTCCTAATCACTTCACACCTAGATTCAGCCACTCCTCCTCCTAGTTTCTCTTCACACTCTAAGACAGCACAAGTGAAAGCACAGAGACAAACACAGCCAAATTCTCACTCCTTTTTCCCACAATATTACAATCCCTATATGGATAGATAGAGAATACTCACCTGCTGCTGTTACAAACTCACTTAATAAGCCAAGCCTCACTTTATAATGCACGCCTCTCACAAGAGCACAGCTCACAGAGTCTGGTCACTGTTTATATAGTTTCTCCTCAGGTAGCTGTTCTATTCAGCCCCTCCTCCTAATCACTTCACACCTAGATTCAGCCACTCCTCCTCCTAGTTTCTCTTCACACTCTAAGACAGCACAAGTGAAAGCACAGAGACAAACACAGCCAAATTCTCACTCCTTTTTCCCACAATATTACAATCCCTATATGGATAGATAGAGAATACTCACCTGCTGCTGTTACAAACTCACTTAATAAGCCAAGCCTCACTTTATAATGCACGCCTCTCACAAGAGCACAGCTCACAGAGTCTGGTCACTGTTTATATAGTTTCTCCTCAGGTAGCTGTTCTATTCAGCCCCTCCTCCTAATCACTTCACACCTAGATTCAGCCACTCCTCCTCCTAGTTTCTCTTCACACTCTAAGACAGCACAAGTGAAAGCACAGAGACAAACACAGCCAAATTCTCACTCCTTTTTCCCACAATATTACAATCCCTATATGGATAGATAGAGAATACTCACCTGCTGCTGTTACAAACTCACTTAATAAGCCAAGCCTCACTTTATAATGCACGCCTCTCACAAGAGCACAGCTCACAGAGTCTGGTCACTGTTTATATAGTTTCTCCTCAGGTAGCTGTTCTATTCAGCCCCTCCTCCTAATCACTTCACACCTAGATTCAGCCACTCCTCCTCCTAGTTTCTCTTCACACTCTAAGACAGCACAAGTGAAAGCACAGAGACAAACACAGCCAAATTCTCACTCCTTTTTCCCACAATATTACAATCCCTATATGGATAGATAGAGAATACTCACCTGCTGCTGTTACAAACTCACTTAATAAGCCAAGCCTCACTTTATAATGCACGCCTCTCACAAGAGCACAGCTCACAGAGTCTGGTCACTGTTTATATAGTTTCTCCTCAGGTAGCTGTTCTATTCAGCCCCTCCTCCTAATCACTTCACACCTAGATTCAGCCACTCCTCCTCCTAGTTTCTCTTCACACTCTAAGACAGCACAAGTGAAAGCACAGAGACAAACACAGCCAAATTCTCACTCCTTTTTCCCACAATATTACAATCCCTATATGGATAGATAGAGAATACTCACCTGCTGCTGTTACAAACTCACTTAATAAGCCAAGCCTCACTTTATAATGCACGCCTCTCACAAGAGCACAGCTCACAGAGTCTGGTCACTGTTTATATAGTTTCTCCTCAGGTAGCTGTTCTATTCAGCCCCTCCTCCTAATCACTTCACACCTAGATTCAGCCACTCCTCCTCCTAGTTTCTCTTCACACTCTAAGACAGCACAAGTGAAAGCACAGAGACAAACACAGCCAAATTCTCACTCCTTTTTCCCACAATATTACAATCCCTATATGGATAGATAGAGAATACTCACCTGCTGCTGTTACAAACTCACTTAATAAGCCAAGCCTCACTTTATAATGCACGCCTCTCACAAGAGCACAGCTCACAGAGTCTGGTCACTGTTTATATAGTTTCTCCTCAGGTAGCTGTTCTATTCAGCCCCTCCTCCTAATCACTTCACACCTAGATTCAGCCACTCCTCCTCCTAGTTTCTCTTCACACTCTAAGACAGCACAAGTGAAAGCACAGAGACAAACACAGCCAAATTCTCACTCCTTTTTCCCACAATATTACAATCCCTATATGGATAGATAGAGAATACTCACCTGCTGCTGTTACAAACTCACTTAATAAGCCAAGCCTCACTTTATAATGCACGCCTCTCACAAGAGCACAGCTCACAGAGTCTGGTCACTGTTTATATAGTTTCTCCTCAGGTAGCTGTTCTATTCAGCCCCTCCTCCTAATCACTTCACACCTAGATTCAGCCACTCCTCCTCCTAGTTTCTCTTCACACTCTAAGACAGCACAAGTGAAAGCACAGAGACAAACACAGCCAAATTCTCACTCCTTTTTCCCACAATATTACAATCCCTATATGGATAGATAGAGAATACTCACCTGCTGCTGTTACAAACTCACTTAATAAGCCAAGCCTCACTTTATAATGCACGCCTCTCACAAGAGCACAGCTCACAGAGTCTGGTCACTGTTTATATAGTTTCTCCTCAGGTAGCTGTTCTATTCAGCCCCTCCTCCTAATCACTTCACACCTAGATTCAGCCACTCCTCCTCCTAGTTTCTCTTCACACTCTAAGACAGCACAAGTGAAAGCACAGAGACAAACACAGCCAAATTCTCACTCCTTTTTCCCACAATATTACAATCCCTATATGGATAGATAGAGAATACTCACCTGCTGCTGTTACAAACTCACTTAATAAGCCAAGCCTCACTTTATAATGCACGCCTCTCACAAGAGCACAGCTCACAGAGTCTGGTCACTGTTTATATAGTTTCTCCTCAGGTAGCTGTTCTATTCAGCCCCTCCTCCTAATCACTTCACACCTAGATTCAGCCACTCCTCCTCCTAGTTTCTCTTCACACTCTAAGACAGCACAAGTGAAAGCACAGAGACAAACACAGCCAAATTCTCACTCCTTTTTCCCACAATATTACAATCCCTATATGGATAGATAGAGAATACTCACCTGCTGCTGTTACAAACTCACTTAATAAGCCAAGCCTCACTTTATAATGCACGCCTCTCACAAGAGCACAGCTCACAGAGTCTGGTCACTGTTTATATAGTTTCTCCTCAGGTAGCTGTTCTATTCAGCCCCTCCTCCTAATCACTTCACACCTAGATTCAGCCACTCCTCCTCCTAGTTTCTCTTCACACTCTAAGACAGCACAAGTGAAAGCACAGAGACAAACACAGCCAAATTCTCACTCCTTTTTCCCACAATATTACAATCCCTATATGGATAGATAGAGAATACTCACCTGCTGCTGTTACAAACTCACTTAATAAGCCAAGCCTCACTTTATAATGCACGCCTCTCACAAGAGCACAGCTCACAGAGTCTGGTCACTGTTTATATAGTTTCTCCTCAGGTAGCTGTTCTATTCAGCCCCTCCTCCTAATCACTTCACACCTAGATTCAGCCACTCCTCCTCCTAGTTTCTCTTCACACTCTAAGACAGCACAAGTGAAAGCACAGAGACAAACACAGCCAAATTCTCACTCCTTTTTCCCACAATATTACAATCCCTATATGGATAGATAGAGAATACTCACCTGCTGCTGTTACAAACTCACTTAATAAGCCAAGCCTCACTTTATAATGCACGCCTCTCACAAGAGCACAGCTCACAGAGTCTGGTCACTGTTTATATAGTTTCTCCTCAGGTAGCTGTTCTATTCAGCCCCTCCTCCTAATCACTTCACACCTAGATTCAGCCACTCCTCCTCCTAGTTTCTCTTCACACTCTAAGACAGCACAAGTGAAAGCACAGAGACAAACACAGCCAAATTCTCACTCCTTTTTCCCACAATATTACAATCCCTATATGGATAGATAGAGAATACTCACCTGCTGCTGTTACAAACTCACTTAATAAGCCAAGCCTCACTTTATAATGCACGCCTCTCACAAGAGCACAGCTCACAGAGTCTGGTCACTGTTTATATAGTTTCTCCTCAGGTAGCTGTTCTATTCAGCCCCTCCTCCTAATCACTTCACACCTAGATTCAGCCACTCCTCCTCCTAGTTTCTCTTCACACTCTAAGACAGCACAAGTGAAAGCACAGAGACAAACACAGCCAAATTCTCACTCCTTTTTCCCACAATATTACAATCCCTATATGGATAGATAGAGAATACTCACCTGCTGCTGTTACAAACTCACTTAATAAGCCAAGCCTCACTTTATAATGCACGCCTCTCACAAGAGCACAGCTCACAGAGTCTGGTCACTGTTTATATAGTTTCTCCTCAGGTAGCTGTTCTATTCAGCCCCTCCTCCTAATCACTTCACACCTAGATTCAGCCACTCCTCCTCCTAGTTTCTCTTCACACTCTAAGACAGCACAAGTGAAAGCACAGAGACAAACACAGCCAAATTCTCACTCCTTTTTCCCACAATATTACAATCCCTATATGGATAGATAGAGAATACTCACCTGCTGCTGTTACAAACTCACTTAATAAGCCAAGCCTCACTTTATAATGCACGCCTCTCACAAGAGCACAGCTCACAGAGTCTGGTCACTGTTTATATAGTTTCTCCTCAGGTAGCTGTTCTATTCAGCCCCTCCTCCTAATCACTTCACACCTAGATTCAGCCACTCCTCCTCCTAGTTTCTCTTCACACTCTAAGACAGCACAAGTGAAAGCACAGAGACAAACACAGCCAAATTCTCACTCCTTTTTCCCACAATATTACAATCCCTATATGGATAGATAGAGAATACTCACCTGCTGCTGTTACAAACTCACTTAATAAGCCAAGCCTCACTTTATAATGCACGCCTCTCACAAGAGCACAGCTCACAGAGTCTGGTCACTGTTTATATAGTTTCTCCTCAGGTAGCTGTTCTATTCAGCCCCTCCTCCTAATCACTTCACACCTAGATTCAGCCACTCCTCCTCCTAGTTTCTCTTCACACTCTAAGACAGCACAAGTGAAAGCACAGAGACAAACACAGCCAAATTCTCACTCCTTTTTCCCACAATATTACAATCCCTATATGGATAGATAGAGAATACTCACCTGCTGCTGTTACAAACTCACTTAATAAGCCAAGCCTCACTTTATAATGCACGCCTCTCACAAGAGCACAGCTCACAGAGTCTGGTCACTGTTTATATAGTTTCTCCTCAGGTAGCTGTTCTATTCAGCCCCTCCTCCTAATCACTTCACACCTAGATTCAGCCACTCCTCCTCCTAGTTTCTCTTCACACTCTAAGACAGCACAAGTGAAAGCACAGAGACAAACACAGCCAAATTCTCACTCCTTTTTCCCACAATATTACAATCCCTATATGGATAGATAGAGAATACTCACCTGCTGCTGTTACAAACTCACTTAATAAGCCAAGCCTCACTTTATAATGCACGCCTCTCACAAGAGCACAGCTCACAGAGTCTGGTCACTGTTTATATAGTTTCTCCTCAGGTAGCTGTTCTATTCAGCCCCTCCTCCTAATCACTTCACACCTAGATTCAGCCACTCCTCCTCCTAGTTTCTCTTCACACTCTAAGACAGCACAAGTGAAAGCACAGAGACAAACACAGCCAAATTCTCACTCCTTTTTCCCACAATATTACAATCCCTATATGGATAGATAGAGAATACTCACCTGCTGCTGTTACAAACTCACTTAATAAGCCAAGCCTCACTTTATAATGCACGCCTCTCACAAGAGCACAGCTCACAGAGTCTGGTCACTGTTTATATAGTTTCTCCTCAGGTAGCTGTTCTATTCAGCCCCTCCTCCTAATCACTTCACACCTAGATTCAGCCACTCCTCCTCCTAGTTTCTCTTCACACTCTAAGACAGCACAAGTGAAAGCACAGAGACAAACACAGCCAAATTCTCACTCCTTTTTCCCACAATATTACAATCCCTATATGGATAGATAGAGAATACTCACCTGCTGCTGTTACAAACTCACTTAATAAGCCAAGCCTCACTTTATAATGCACGCCTCTCACAAGAGCACAGCTCACAGAGTCTGGTCACTGTTTATATAGTTTCTCCTCAGGTAGCTGTTCTATTCAGCCCCTCCTCCTAATCACTTCACACCTAGATTCAGCCACTCCTCCTCCTAGTTTCTCTTCACACTCTAAGACAGCACAAGTGAAAGCACAGAGACAAACACAGCCAAATTCTCACTCCTTTTTCCCACAATATTACAATCCCTATATGGATAGATAGAGAATACTCACCTGCTGCTGTTACAAACTCACTTAATAAGCCAAGCCTCACTTTATAATGCACGCCTCTCACAAGAGCACAGCTCACAGAGTCTGGTCACTGTTTATATAGTTTCTCCTCAGGTAGCTGTTCTATTCAGCCCCTCCTCCTAATCACTTCACACCTAGATTCAGCCACTCCTCCTCCTAGTTTCTCTTCACACTCTAAGACAGCACAAGTGAAAGCACAGAGACAAACACAGCCAAATTCTCACTCCTTTTTCCCACAATATTACAATCCCTATATGGATAGATAGAGAATACTCACCTGCTGCTGTTACAAACTCACTTAATAAGCCAAGCCTCACTTTATAATGCACGCCTCTCACAAGAGCACAGCTCACAGAGTCTGGTCACTGTTTATATAGTTTCTCCTCAGGTAGCTGTTCTATTCAGCCCCTCCTCCTAATCACTTCACACCTAGATTCAGCCACTCCTCCTCCTAGTTTCTCTTCACACTCTAAGACAGCACAAGTGAAAGCACAGAGACAAACACAGCCAAATTCTCACTCCTTTTTCCCACAATATTACAATCCCTATATGGATAGATAGAGAATACTCACCTGCTGCTGTTACAAACTCACTTAATAAGCCAAGCCTCACTTTATAATGCACGCCTCTCACAAGAGCACAGCTCACAGAGTCTGGTCACTGTTTATATAGTTTCTCCTCAGGTAGCTGTTCTATTCAGCCCCTCCTCCTAATCACTTCACACCTAGATTCAGCCACTCCTCCTCCTAGTTTCTCTTCACACTCTAAGACAGCACAAGTGAAAGCACAGAGACAAACACAGCCAAATTCTCACTCCTTTTTCCCACAATATTACAATCCCTATATGGATAGATAGAGAATACTCACCTGCTGCTGTTACAAACTCACTTAATAAGCCAAGCCTCACTTTATAATGCACGCCTCTCACAAGAGCACAGCTCACAGAGTCTGGTCACTGTTTATATAGTTTCTCCTCAGGTAGCTGTTCTATTCAGCCCCTCCTCCTAATCACTTCACACCTAGATTCAGCCACTCCTCCTCCTAGTTTCTCTTCACACTCTAAGACAGCACAAGTGAAAGCACAGAGACAAACACAGCCAAATTCTCACTCCTTTTTCCCACAATATTACAATCCCTATATGGATAGATAGAGAATACTCACCTGCTGCTGTTACAAACTCACTTAATAAGCCAAGCCTCACTTTATAATGCACGCCTCTCACAAGAGCACAGCTCACAGAGTCTGGTCACTGTTTATATAGTTTCTCCTCAGGTAGCTGTTCTATTCAGCCCCTCCTCCTAATCACTTCACACCTAGATTCAGCCACTCCTCCTCCTAGTTTCTCTTCACACTCTAAGACAGCACAAGTGAAAGCACAGAGACAAACACAGCCAAATTCTCACTCCTTTTTCCCACAATATTACAATCCCTATATGGATAGATAGAGAATACTCACCTGCTGCTGTTACAAACTCACTTAATAAGCCAAGCCTCACTTTATAATGCACGCCTCTCACAAGAGCACAGCTCACAGAGTCTGGTCACTGTTTATATAGTTTCTCCTCAGGTAGCTGTTCTATTCAGCCCCTCCTCCTAATCACTTCACACCTAGATTCAGCCACTCCTCCTCCTAGTTTCTCTTCACACTCTAAGACAGCACAAGTGAAAGCACAGAGACAAACACAGCCAAATTCTCACTCCTTTTTCCCACAATATTACAATCCCTATATGGATAGATAGAGAATACTCACCTGCTGCTGTTACAAACTCACTTAATAAGCCAAGCCTCACTTTATAATGCACGCCTCTCACAAGAGCACAGCTCACAGAGTCTGGTCACTGTTTATATAGTTTCTCCTCAGGTAGCTGTTCTATTCAGCCCCTCCTCCTAATCACTTCACACCTAGATTCAGCCACTCCTCCTCCTAGTTTCTCTTCACACTCTAAGACAGCACAAGTGAAAGCACAGAGACAAACACAGCCAAATTCTCACTCCTTTTTCCCACAATATTACAATCCCTATATGGATAGATAGAGAATACTCACCTGCTGCTGTTACAAACTCACTTAATAAGCCAAGCCTCACTTTATAATGCACGCCTCTCACAAGAGCACAGCTCACAGAGTCTGGTCACTGTTTATATAGTTTCTCCTCAGGTAGCTGTTCTATTCAGCCCCTCCTCCTAATCACTTCACACCTAGATTCAGCCACTCCTCCTCCTAGTTTCTCTTCACACTCTAAGACAGCACAAGTGAAAGCACAGAGACAAACACAGCCAAATTCTCACTCCTTTTTCCCACAATATTACAATCCCTATATGGATAGATAGAGAATACTCACCTGCTGCTGTTACAAACTCACTTAATAAGCCAAGCCTCACTTTATAATGCACGCCTCTCACAAGAGCACAGCTCACAGAGTCTGGTCACTGTTTATATAGTTTCTCCTCAGGTAGCTGTTCTATTCAGCCCCTCCTCCTAATCACTTCACACCTAGATTCAGCCACTCCTCCTCCTAGTTTCTCTTCACACTCT
This sequence comes from Pseudophryne corroboree, assembly GCF_028390025.1. Lineage (NCBI taxonomy): Eukaryota > Metazoa > Chordata > Amphibia > Anura > Myobatrachidae > Pseudophryne > Pseudophryne corroboree. Next base: position 331,784,264 of record NC_086451.1, read on the forward strand.
AAGACAGCACAAGTGAAAGCACAGAGACAAACACAGCCAAATTCTCACTCCTTTTTCCCACAATATTACAATCCCTATATGGATAGATAGAGAATACTCACCTGCTGCTGTTACAAACTCACTTAATAAGCCAAGCCTCACTTTATAATGCACGCCTCTCACAAGAGCACAGCTCACAGAGTCTGGTCACTGTTTATATAGTTTCTCCTCAGGTAGCTGTTCTATTCAGCCCCTCCTCCTAATCACTTCACACCTAGATTCAGCCACTCCTCCTCCTAGTTTCTCTTCACACTCTAAGACAGCACAAGTGAAAGCACAGAGACAAACACAGCCAAATTCTCACTCCTTTTTCCCACAATATTACAATCCCTATATGGATAGATAGAGAATACTCACCTGCTGCTGTTACAAACTCACTTAATAAGCCAAGCCTCACTTTATAATGCACGCCTCTCACAAGAGCACAGCTCACAGAGTCTGGTCACTGTTTATATAGTTTCTCCTCAGGTAGCTGTTCTATTCAGCCCCTCCTCCTAATCACTTCACACCTAGATTCAGCCACTCCTCCTCCTAGTTTCTCTTCACACTCTAAGACAGCACAAGTGAAAGCACAGAGACAAACACAGCCAAATGCTCACTCCTTTTTCCCACAATATTACAATCCCTATATGGATAGATAGAGAATACTCACCTGCTGCTGTTACAAACTCACTTAATAAGCCAAGCCTCACTTTATAATGCACGCCTCTCACAAGAGCACAGCTCACAGAGTCTGGTCACTGTTTATATAGTTTCTCCTCAGGTAGCTGTTCTATTCAGCCCCTCCTCCTAATCACTTCACACCTAGATTCAGCCACTCCTCCTCCTAGTTTCTCTTCACACTCTAAGACAGCACAAGTGAAAGCACAGAGACAAACACAGCCAAATTCTCACTCCTTTTTCCCACAATATTACAATCCCTATATGGATAGATAGAGAATACTCACCTGCTGCTGTTACAAACTCACTTAATAAGCCAAGCCTCACTTTATAATGCACGCCTCTCACAAGAGCACAGCTCACAGAGTCTGGTCACTGTTTATATAGTTTCTCCTCAGGTAGCTGTTCTATTCAGCCCCTCCTCCTAATCACTTCACACCTAGATTCAGCCACTCCTCCTCCTAGTTTCTCTTCACACTCTAAGACAGCACAAGTGAAAGCACAGAGACAAACACAGCCAAATTCTCACTCCTTTTTCCCACAATATTACAATCCCTATATGGATAGATAGAGAATACTCACCTGCTGCTGTTACAAACTCACTTAATAAGCCAAGCCTCACTTTATAATGCACGCCTCTCACAAGAGCACAGCTCACAGAGTCTGGTCACTGTTTATATAGTTTCTCCTCAGGTAGCTGTTCTATTCAGCCCCTCCTCCTAATCACTTCACACCTAGATTCAGCCACTCCTCCTCCTAGTTTCTCTTCACACTCTAAGACAGCACAAGTGAAAGCACAGAGACAAACACAGCCAAATTCTCACTCCTTTTTCCCACAATATTACAATCCCTATATGGATAGATAGAGAATACTCACCTGCTGCTGTTACAAACTCACTTAATAAGCCAAGCCTCACTTTATAATGCACGCCTCTCACAAGAGCACAGCTCACAGAGTCTGGTCACTGTTTATATAGTTTCTCCTCAGGTAGCTGTTCTATTCAGCCCCTCCTCCTAATCACTTCACACCTAGATTCAGCCACTCCTCCTCCTAGTTTCTCTTCACACTCTAAGACAGCACAAGTGAAAGCACAGAGACAAACACAGCCAAATTCTCACTCCTTTTTCCCACAATATTACAATCCCTATATGGATAGATAGAGAATACTCACCTGCTGCTGTTACAAACTCACTTAATAAGCCAAGCCTCACTTTATAATGCACGCCTCTCACAAGAGCACAGCTCACAGAGTCTGGTCACTGTTTATATAGTTTCTCCTCAGGTAGCTGTTCTATTCAGCCCCTCCTCCTAATCACTTCACACCTAGATTCAGCCACTCCTCCTCCTAGTTTCTCTTCACACTCTAAGACAGCACAAGTGAAAGCACAGAGACAAACACAGCCAAATTCTCACTCCTTTTTCCCACAATATTACAATCCCTATATGGATAGATAGAGAATACTCACCTGCTGCTGTTACAAACTCACTTAATAAGCCAAGCCTCACTTTATAATGCACGCCTCTCACAAGAGCACAGCTCACAGAGTCTGGTCACTGTTTATATAGTTTCTCCTCAGGTAGCTGTTCTATTCAGCCCCTCCTCCTAATCACTTCACACCTAGATTCAGCCACTCCTCCTCCTAGTTTCTCTTCACACTCTAAGACAGCACAAGTGAAAGCACAGAGACAAACACAGCCAAATTCTCACTCCTTTTTCCCACAATATTACAATCCCTATATGGATAGATAGAGAATACTCACCTGCTGCTGTTACAAACTCACTTAATAAGCCAAGCCTCACTTTATAATGCACGCCTCTCACAAGAGCACAGCTCACAGAGTCTGGTCACTGTTTATATAGTTTCTCCTCAGGTAGCTGTTCTATTCAGCCCCTCCTCCTAATCACTTCACACCTAGATTCAGCCACTCCTCCTCCTAGTTTCTCTTCACACTCTAAGACAGCACAAGTGAAAGCACAGAGACAAACACAGCCAAATTCTCACTCCTTTTTCCCACAATATTACAATCCCTATATGGATAGATAGAGAATACTCACCTGCTGCTGTTACAAACTCACTTAATAAGCCAAGCCTCACTTTATAATGCACGCCTCTCACAAGAGCACAGCTCACAGAGTCTGGTCACTGTTTATATAGTTTCTCCTCAGGTAGCTGTTCTATTCAGCCCCTCCTCCTAATCACTTCACACCTAGATTCAGCCACTCCTCCTCCTAGTTTCTCTTCACACTCTAAGACAGCACAAGTGAAAGCACAGAGACAAACACAGCCAAATTCTCACTCCTTTTTCCCACAATATTACAATCCCTATATGGATAGATAGAGAATACTCACCTGCTGCTGTTACAAACTCACTTAATAAGCCAAGCCTCACTTTATAATGCACGCCTCTCACAAGAGCACAGCTCACAGAGTCTGGTCACTGTTTATATAGTTTCTCCTCAGGTAGCTGTTCTATTCAGCCCCTCCTCCTAATCACTTCACACCTAGATTCAGCCACTCCTCCTCCTAGTTTCTCTTCACACTCTAAGACAGCACAAGTGAAAGCACAGAGACAAACACAGCCAAATTCTCACTCCTTTTTCCCACAATATTACAATCCCTATATGGATAGATAGAGAATACTCACCTGCTGCTGTTACAAACTCACTTAATAAGCCAAGCCTCACTTTATAATGCACGCCTCTCACAAGAGCACAGCTCACAGAGTCTGGTCACTGTTTATATAGTTTCTCCTCAGGTAGCTGTTCTATTCAGCCCCTCCTCCTAATCACTTCACACCTAGATTCAGCCACTCCTCCTCCTAGTTTCTCTTCACACTCTAAGACAGCACAAGTGAAAGCACAGAGACAAACACAGCCAAATTCTCACTCCTTTTTCCCACAATATTACAATCCCTATATGGATAGATAGAGAATACTCACCTGCTGCTGTTACAAACTCACTTAATAAGCCAAGCCTCACTTTATAATGCACGCCTCTCACAAGAGCACAGCTCACAGAGTCTGGTCACTGTTTATATAGTTTCTCCTCAGGTAGCTGTTCTATTCAGCCCCTCCTCCTAATCACTTCACACCTAGATTCAGCCACTCCTCCTCCTAGTTTCTCTTCACACTCTAAGACAGCACAAGTGAAAGCACAGAGACAAACACAGCCAAATTCTCACTCCTTTTTCCCACAATATTACAATCCCTATATGGATAGATAGAGAATACTCACCTGCTGCTGTTACAAACTCACTTAATAAGCCAAGCCTCACTTTATAATGCACGCCTCTCACAAGAGCACAGCTCACAGAGTCTGGTCACTGTTTATATAGTTTCTCCTCAGGTAGCTGTTCTATTCAGCCCCTCCTCCTAATCACTTCACACCTAGATTCAGCCACTCCTCCTCCTAGTTTCTCTTCACACTCTAAGACAGCACAAGTGAAAGCACAGAGACAAACACAGCCAAATTCTCACTCCTTTTTCCCACAATATTACAATCCCTATATGGATAGATAGAGAATACTCACCTGCTGCTGTTACAAACTCACTTAATAAGCCAAGCCTCACTTTATAATGCACGCCTCTCACAAGAGCACAGCTCACAGAGTCTGGTCACTGTTTATATAGTTTCTCCTCAGGTAGCTGTTCTATTCAGCCCCTCCTCCTAATCACTTCACACCTAGATTCAGCCACTCCTCCTCCTAGTTTCTCTTCACACTCTAAGACAGCACAAGTGAAAGCACAGAGACAAACACAGCCAAATTCTCACTCCTTTTTCCCACAATATTACAATCCCTATATGGATAGATAGAGAATACTCACCTGCTGCTGTTACAAACTCACTTAATAAGCCAAGCCTCACTTTATAATGCACGCCTCTCACAAGAGCACAGCTCACAGAGTCTGGTCACTGTTTATATAGTTTCTCCTCAGGTAGCTGTTCTATTCAGCCCCTCCTCCTAATCACTTCACACCTAGATTCAGCCACTCCTCCTCCTAGTTTCTCTTCACACTCTAAGACAGCACAAGTGAAAGCACAGAGACAAACACAGCCAAATTCTCACTCCTTTTTCCCACAATATTACAATCCCTATATGGATAGATAGAGAATACTCACCTGCTGCTGTTACAAACTCACTTAATAAGCCAAGCCTCACTTTATAATGCACGCCTCTCACAAGAGCACAGCTCACAGAGTCTGGTCACTGTTTATATAGTTTCTCCTCAGGTAGCTGTTCTATTCAGCCCCTCCTCCTAATCACTTCACACCTAGATTCAGCCACTCCTCCTCCTAGTTTCTCTTCACACTCTAAGACAGCACAAGTGAAAGCACAGAGACAAACACAGCCAAATTCTCACTCCTTTTTCCCACAATATTACAATCCCTATATGGATAGATAGAGAATACTCACCTGCTGCTGTTACAAACTCACTTAATAAGCCAAGCCTCACTTTATAATGCACGCCTCTCACAAGAGCACAGCTCACAGAGTCTGGTCACTGTTTATATAGTTTCTCCTCAGGTAGCTGTTCTATTCAGCCCCTCCTCCTAATCACTTCACACCTAGATTCAGCCACTCCTCCTCCTAGTTTCTCTTCACACTCTAAGACAGCACAAGTGAAAGCACAGAGACAAACACAGCCAAATTCTCACTCCTTTTTCCCACAATATTACAATCCCTATATGGATAGATAGAGAATACTCACCTGCTGCTGTTACAAACTCACTTAATAAGCCAAGCCTCACTTTATAATGCACGCCTCTCACAAGAGCACAGCTCACAGAGTCTGGTCACTGTTTATATAGTTTCTCCTCAGGTAGCTGTTCTATTCAGCCCCTCCTCCTAATCACTTCACACCTAGATTCAGCCACTCCTCCTCCTAGTTTCTCTTCACACTCTAAGACAGCACAAGTGAAAGCACAGAGACAAACACAGCCAAATTCTCACTCCTTTTTCCCACAATATTACAATCCCTATATGGATAGATAGAGAATACTCACCTGCTGCTGTTACAAACTCACTTAATAAGCCAAGCCTCACTTTATAATGCACGCCTCTCACAAGAGCACAGCTCACAGAGTCTGGTCACTGTTTATATAGTTTCTCCTCAGGTAGCTGTTCTATTCAGCCCCTCCTCCTAATCACTTCACACCTAGATTCAGCCACTCCACACCTAGATTCAGCCACTCCACGCCACATATGACCTCACAGTGCCACGTGACCCCACAGTGCCAGATACAGATGTGCCCACAGTGCTAGATATGCCCCCACAGTGCAACATATGACCCCACAGTGCCAGATACAGATATGCCCCCACAGTGCCATGTGCCCACAGTGCTAGATAAGCCCCCACAGTGCCACATATGACCCCACAGTGCCAGATATAGATATGTCCCCACAGTGCCATGTGCCCACAGTGCTAGATATGCCCCCACAGTGCCACATATGACCTCACAGTGCCACGTGACCCCACAGTGCCAGATACAGATATGCCCCCACAGTGCCATGTGCCCACAGTGCTAGATATGCCCCCACAGTGCTACATATGACCCCACAGTGCCAGATATAGATATGCCTCACAGTGCCAGATATGCCCCCACAGTGCCAGATATGCCCCCACAGTGCCATGTGCCCACAGTACTAGATATGCCCCCACAGTGCCAGATACAGATATGCCCCCACAGTGCCATGTGCCCACAGTGCTAGATATGCCCCCACAGTGCTACATATGACCCCACAGTGCCAGATATAGATATGCCCCCACAGTGCCATGTGCCCACAGTGTCAGATATGCACCCACAGTGCCAGATATGCCCCCACAGTGCCAGATATGCCCCCACAGTGCTGCTCACCGATTTGCTGCTGTGTGGAGAGCGCAGCGCGCGCGCCTCTCCTGCCTGCCGCCCTGCCCCTCAGTCTGGTCTCTGGCGGTGACGGTAGCGTGTATATCTCAAATCAGGCGCCGGTCCGTGAGCTCTGATTGGCTAACGAACCGGCACCTGATTTGAGCTATACACTCCGCCGTTACTGCCGGAGACCAGACTGAGGGGCAGGACGGCAGGCAGGAGAGGGGCGCGCTGCGCTCTCCTCGCCTCGTGTGGATAGGTGGCGGGTCGCGACCGACTGTTTGGCCACCCCTGATATACATAGTCAAAGTCGAAAGTACAGATAGTCAAAATCGGTGCATCTAGGCTCTGGGGGAATTCAGTGGAAATCGCATAGTCACAATGGGGCATAGTAAATATCTCAGCTTGTGTATGCACCTCAAGTCTATGCACTATACCTGCCCAACTGCCTTCCTACACTACATCACAATGCTACCTACCCACACTACATAACCATATATCAGTGAACTACATCCCCACACTACATACAAGCACTATATCACTATGCTATCCCCAAACTACATCCAATAAAAGTAGCAGCTAATGAACCCTGCACAGGGGAGGCAGCACACAGTAAGTGGACACAAGTACATATGTAGAGGGCAAGGAGACAGCACAGGGGTAAGGCATCGGGCACACAGGCTGCGGGTAAGGGGGAAGCACAGGGGTGATGTGTCAGGCACACAGGAGTGAGGTGTTAGGCACACTTGGTGAGGGTAAAAGGGAGCACAGGGGTGATGTGTCAGGCACAGTATTGAGGGTAAAAAGACAGTACAGGGGTGAGGTGACAGACACAGAGGTGAGGGTAAGGGGGCAGTACAGGGGTGATGTGTCAGGCACAGGGGTGAGGGGGCAGCACAGGGGTGATGTGTCAGACACACAGGGGTGAGGGTAAAGGAGCAGTGCAGGGGTGAGGTGACAGACACAGGGGTGAGGGTGAAGGGGCAGCACAGGGGTGAGGTGTCAGGCACAGGGGTGAGGGGGCAGCACAGGGATGAGGTGTCAGGCACAGGGGTGATGGTGAGGGGGCAGCACAGGGATGAGGTGTCAGGGGGCAGCACAGGGATGAGGTGTCAGGCACAGGGGTGAGGGGGCAGCACAGGGAGGAGGTGTCAGGCACCCAAGGTTAGGGGGGCAATACAGGTGTGAGGTAGTTACGGTTGGCACTGACGACATCAGCATGGCTCCTATCATCCTAGTTAGTAACAAAATATGCACAATAAGGGCTTAAATATTCCCTTAAGGAGTTGAAGCAAAATCATGAAAAATGAGTACACATAAACGTTTCCAGTAGCAGCACTAGGACCCAGTAACATAACCTACACTACAAGGATCGTGCAGCCGGCCGGGAGAGGTATGCAGGAGCTTCTGCTGGCAGAAGAAGTCATGTGGGGGAGGGTTAAATTACAACTACTATATATATAGCTAGCTGCACAGTGAGAGTGAGACCACCTGGCTCTCCTAGTACCTACACGGAACAGGCAGCATTTACAGGAAGATTAATGCACAGTGTCTATGGCTTCCTCCGAGACTGCAGCAAGCACACCCCCGAGAAGCTGATCTTGCTGCAACTCTCTCCACCGCACATTCCATTCATCATAGAAACGTGGTGCTTGTGTCCCATGCTGGGAAGCAGCACCATACAGCAGCTGTATCAGTGCATATGAGAAGAGAGAAAGAGTCACTGAGATGGCAGCAGGGTGAGATGCCCGGCCTCCTCCACTATGCTGGGAGCACATCATTTCAGGAAGCAGTAGCACCCAGCAGGTATGCTGCTCTGGCTGACGACGCCCACCTCTGTTGGACGCCCTGCTGTCCCCGCCCTAGATACGCCTCCTCAGGAGGAACTAGCTAGCCACAGCATCCGAGCATGTCGGATTCTGTTCACCAGCGGAGGCAGACAGCAGGGCGGGTGGGACGCGACGTGTACTGGCTGACACTGCCAACGCCGGCTACCTCATCAGCTAAGTTCATGATGTTACAGGAGCGCTGCACGCCACAGATGGCAAATTGCAGCAGATCGTGTGGGCCTATTTTTCATTGGGGGCCTGGAGCTGCAGCTCCACCTGCCCCATTGTTAATCCGGCCCTGCCTATACATACACATGGAAGTCACACACAGAAGCTCACATATACATACACATGGAAGTCACACACATACATACAATTCCCTCTACCTTACACACTACAGCATAGAGTACTAGTCTCACTGGCTGGGCCGTCCCTGGATGTGCAGGAGCTTCAACCCTCCCTCTTGTACCAAACACACACAATCTGTATGCAATCTTCTCGTTCGATCTTTCCAATCTTTGCAGAGAGGGTAGTCTAAAGCATATGTTGCGACTCAATAGAATATTGCAATTACCTTCAACTATTTTTTTAATAGGATTTACAGCAACTCCTTAATTAGCATTTATTATTGCTAATAACAACATTTATGCAATTAGGAACAACGCAATATTATGTCACAACACACAGAATATTCATATTTTATTGTACAGCAACTGACGATCTCAGCAGACCTTCCTTGGGTTTGAAAAATGAGTTAGTATGACAGCACAATCTTATCAATAACTACTAAGCATGAATATTATATCAGTACTCTGAACTAGTACCATAAGCAAAGTTATATAGTGAAACACTCTTACTAAGTACTATTATGCTTAAACTGGGAATGGTAACCATGTATATCAATTCCCCTTAAACGTCTATACTGCGCAATAGTTAATGGCCGTTGTGTTGGTGCACATGAAGTCTCTTTTGTAGATAAATCCCTTACAAGTGTAGCACAGTTAGTTAGCTCTCTCTTTTCTTTTTATCCTCAAGCTTGGTCACTAGATATAACGTAAGCTGTGTTGTTTTCTTTGCTTAATGTCAGACACGGTTGAATAGGTCTCAAAATAAAGTAAAGTTTGATCACTCATATCATGGAGACGTTCCTTCAGTAATTTAAGTTAATTAATGGAAATTATCTCCTTCCTTGTTTTATCTGACTACAGCTGACGGAGAAGTTTTCTCTGGAATCCTATTCAAACTATACAAATGACGAGGTGAATGGCTGTCTGCCTGTTTTCTACGGTCTGGTTCTACGTGGTATCTGAGGTAAGTCTAGCTCAAAGCATAACTAGAATAACAGTTTTTCTCTTTAAACTAGCTGTTTTCCTTTGAACAAAGGGTAATATGGTTTTCCCCTCCTCAAAGCTGACTGCGTATTTAATAGTTAAAACTTCTCCAATATGGTTCACAAGCAATGGTAGTACAGCAAATATGAGCTGGATTTATGTACTTCAGATGATGTCTAGCTATCTTAATCTATAATACAGTGCAGTCTTAAATCCCCTTCAGCATGAGGCATCAGTTCATTGCTATCTGACAGGGCACTGAGTTAATTTTCCCTTCACCCTGAGGCCCTTCTATGTGTCAGTGTTCATGCGGGCCCTCCCCTCACCATGTATGGGCTGCTTGGGAGCCGCCTACCGCGTTATTGGAGATCACTCACGAATCCCGGATCCTCCTTGCTCTGATCGGGTTGATGAAGCAGTTCTTTACAGACGCCCGGCGGATGTCACGGAGGAAGGTCCCGTCTTACACTGCAGCCGCAGCCAGTTCCCTCCTGCGTTCGCGGGTCACTGCACTTCTAACGCGACCACCGGAGCCATGCGGCTGTCACCGGAGGTTAGATCAGGTAAATCTCTTCTGTCCACTCCGGGTCTTGGGAGTTAGCCGCGGTTCTCTCTCTCTCCTTGTTCCGATGTCTCAGCAGCGCAGTCCTTTCTCCTTGACTCCTCGCCTCAGAACTCTCCAACGGTCCTCCACTCCGCGCTCTTAAAGACTCTCCCCAGGTACCCGGATCTCTCCCGCCAGCGGCTCGTGAGCTAGCAGTTCAGTCTGTATAACGGTCCTCTGCTGGATCCCAGCGCCCCCCTTCTTCTGAGGCTTAACCAGTTACAGGCACCATCATATGTATCTCAAAGGGAAAATAATCCCATGCTGACCCATTCCCATGTACAGTGATACCCTTACATGAATAACTACACAAGTTTCTGGTCCCGGGTATCACACTCTCACAGCAGCAGCAGCAGCCATGTGAGCAGCAGGCAGCCTCAGTGTCTCGTGTAGCCCCGCCCCCTGGACCCCATGTAGCCCGCCCCTTCCAAGTTCCCTCATCCTTTGCCCAAGTGTTTGAGCTGTTCGGCCGGCAGTAGCAGTCCATCTTCAGTGGCGGATCCAGGGGGGGGCACTCAGGCCCGTGCCCCCCCTGTCGTTTGTGGCCTCCGTCCCCAGTCCCTCTGTCCGTCCCCCATCCCTCCGTCGTCGTCCTCCCGGCGCCGCACAGGGAGGTGACGGTAACACAATCTCAGTGGGCGCCCGTCTCCCTGCACAGCGGCAGCCGGAGTTCAGTACTGAGCTCCGGCTTCCAGCGCTGTCACTGTGCGGCGTGCTCTATGGGAGAGACGTCAGTCATGACGTCTCTCTCATAGTGCTGAGGAGAGGACGCCAAGAGGAGGACTGCAGCGGTATGGAAGCGGGAACGGGGCTTGGTAAGTATGTTGTGTTTTCTCTTCCTCAGTGCAGCTGGGGCATCTACTGGGGACAAACTACGGGGGGGACATTACTACTGGGGGCATCAACAAGGGGCATTACTACTGGGGGGGCATTACTACTGGGGGCATTATTACTGGGGGAGCATCTACTGGGGGCATTACTACTGGGGGCATCAACAAGGGACATTACTACTGGGTGGGGGGGCATTATTACTGGGGGAGCATCTACTGGGGGCATTACTACTGGGGGGCATCAACAAGGGGCATTACTACTGGGGGCATCAACAAAGTACATTACTACTGGGTGGGGGGGGGGCATTACTACTGGGGGCATTATTACTGGGAGAGCATCTACTGGGGGCATTACTACTGGGGGGCATTACTACTGGGGGCATTATTACTGGGGGCATTACTTTTGGGGGGTCATCTATTGGGGGCATTACTACTGGGGGCAGCTACTGGGTGACATTTTTACTGGGGGCCATCTACTGGGGGCATTATTACTGGGGGGCATCTACTGGAGGCATTACTACTGGGGGGTCATCTATTGGGGGCAACCTCCTAGGGGGCATTACTACTGGGGGCAAACTACTGGAGGACATTATTACTGGGGGGCATCTACTGGGAACAAACTACTGGGGGACATTATTACTGGGGGGCATCTACTGGGGGACATTATTACTGGGGGCCAACTACAAAGGGGCTAACTACTGGGGGCATACTACAGGAGGGCATTACTACTGGCGGCGTAACTACAGGTGCATTACTACTGGCGGAATAATTACAGGGGCATTACTACTTGGGGGCTAAACTACAGGGGGGCCAAACTACTGAGGGCATAACTACAGGAGCCAAACTACTGGGGGGCATTACTACTGGAGGCATTATTACTGGGGGGCATCTACTGGGGGCATTACTTTTGGGGGGTCATCTATTGGGGGCATTACTACGGCATTACTACTGGGGGCAGCTACTGGGTGACATTTTTACTGGGGGCCATCTACTGGGGGCATTATTACTGGGGGGCATCTTCTAGAGGCATTACTACTGGGGGGTCATCTATTGGGGGCAACCTCCTAGAGGGCATTACTACTGGGGGCAAACTACTGGAGGACATTATTACTGGGGGGTATCTACTGGGTGCAAACTACTGGGGGACATTATTACTGGGGGGCATCTACTGGGGGACATTATTACTGGGGCCAACTACAAAGGGGCTAACTACTGGGGGCATACTACAGGAGGGCATTACTTCTGGCGGCGTAACTACAGGGGCATTACTACTGGCAGCTTAACTACAGGGGCATTACTACTTGGGGGCTAAACTACAGGGGGGCCAAACTACTGGGGGCATAACTACAGGGGCCAAACTACTGGGGGCATAACTACAGGGGCCAAACTACTGGGGGATAACTACAGGGGCCAAACTACTGGGGGCATTACTACTGGGGGCTAAACTACAAGGGGGGCATAACTACAGGGGCTAAACTACAATGGGGCAAACTACAGGGGGGCATTGCTACTGGTGGCTAAACTAAAGGGGGGGGTAAACTACTGGGGTTATAACTGCAGGGGCATTACCACTGGGGGCATAGCTACTAGGGCGCCAAATGACTGGGTTCATTACTACAGGCAACATTACTACTGGGGGCAATGCGGGCATTGCATAAGGGGCACCACTACTATGGGGTCTATATAAGGGGCACTACCAGTACAGTGGACATTGCATAATGAGTGCTAGAACTGTGGGCATTGTATAAGAAGTGCCACCTAACATGCACCAAAGCCGCACGCAAATGTACTTGCCCCTTCCATGGTGCCCCCCCCCCTATCATTTTCTTCTGGATCCGCCCCTGCATCTACTACTATCAATACAGGTGACTGCGGGCAGGAGGGAGCTTCGAACTGTAACTTGTAAGCTGCTGTAGCTGGGAAAAAAGGGTGTCATTCCGACCCGATCGCACGCTGCACTTCTTCGCAGCCGTGCGATCGGGTCAGAACTGCGCATGCACCTGCGCGCAGTTCGCCGGCGCATGGCATTCATCGTTGCCTAGCGATTGCCTCTGAGACAGAGGCGGTCGCTGGGCGGGAGGGGGCTGAACGGCGTTTAGCCGCCATTTAGGGGGAGCAGTCCGGCCAACGCAGGCGTGGCCGGACCGTTCAGGGAGCAGGCCGCGGCGGATGCGTGACGTGTCACGCAGCCGCTGTGGCCAGCAGGAGCAACGATTAACTCCTGGCCAGCCGCAGGAGCTATGCTGGCCGGGAGTTACTCCTGAAATACAAAGGCATCGCTACCGTGCGATGCTTTTGTATTTGCGCGGGGGGGCCGGCACTGACATGCGGGGCGGACTAGCCCTGTGCTGGGCGTCCCTCCGCATGTCTGAGTAAAGGATCATAGCTGTGCTAAACTTACCACAGCTACGATCAACTCGGAATGACCCCCAAAATTCCTGGCTGCAGCAGCACTGCAGATGCTGTGGGCCTATTGTGTCGGGGGGGGGGGGGGGGGCTGGAGCTGCTGCTCCACCCGCCCCTTTGTTAATCCAGCCCTGTTTGTAGATGTTGATCATGTCCCCTCTTAGTCTCCTCTTTTCCAATGTAAACATGCCTAGTCTTTTTCAAGCCTTTCCTCGTATTCCGGCGTCTCCATGCCCTTAGTTTGGTCGCCCGCCTCTGAACCTTTTCTAGCTCCAGGATATCCTTTTTGTAGTAGGGTGCCCAGAATTGTACACAGTATTCAAGGTGTATATCTAGGTATGCTGGAAAAATGGGCGTGGCCACGCTCCAGAAGGGGTGTGGCCACTGAAAATGGCCCACAGTGCCAGTTACATTGCCCCACAGTGCCGGATACATGCCCCACAGTGCCAGTTACATTGCCCCACGGTGCCGGATACATTGCCCCACAGTGCCGGATACATTGCCCCACAGTACCAGATACATTGCCCCACAGTGCCAGATACATTGCCCCACAGTGCCAGATACATGCCCCACTCAGTGCCAGTTACATTGCCCCACAGTGCCAGTTACATTGCCCCACAGTGCCAGTTACATTGCCCCACAGTGCCGGATACATGCCACACAGTGCCAGATACATTGCCCCACAGTGCCAGATACATGCCCCACTCAATGCCAGATACATGCCCCACAGTGCCAGTTACATTCCCCCACAGTGCCGGATACAATGCCCCACAGTGCCGGATACATGCCCCACAGTGCCAGATACATTGCCCCACAGTGCCAGATACATTGCCCTGCAGTGCCAGATACATTGCCCCACAGTGCCGGATACATGCCCCACAGTGCCAGATACATTGCCCCCAAGTGCCAGATACATTGCACCACAGTGCCAGATACATTGCCCCACAGTGCCAGATACATGCCCCACTCAGTGCCAGTTACATTGCCCCACAGTGCCGGATATAATGCCCCACAGTGCCGGATACATGCCCCACAGTGCCGGATACATTGCCCCACAGTGCCAGTTACATTGCCCCACAGTGCCAGATACATTGCCCCACAGTGCCAGATACATGCCCCACAGTGCCAGATACATGCCCCACAGTGCCAGTTACATGCCCCACAGTGCCAGATACATTGCCCCACAGTGCCAGTTACATGCCCCACAGTGCCAGATACATGCCCCACAGTGCCAGGCCCCACTCAGTGCCAGTTAAATGCCCCATTTGGTGCCAGTTACATGCCCCACAGTGCCAGTTACATTGCCCCACAGTGCCAGTTACATGCCCCACAGTGCCAGATACATGCACCACAGTGCCAGGCCCCACTCAGTGCCAGTTACATGCCCCATTTGGTGCCAGTTACATACCCCACAGTGCCAGATACATTGCCCCACAGTGCCAGTTACATTGCCCCACAGTGCCAGTTACATTGCCCCACAGTGCCAGATACATTGCCCCACAGTGCCAGTTACATGCTCCACAGTGCCAGATACATGCCCCACAGTGCCAGGCCCACTTACCGGCCGCTTGTTGATGTTGCTATGAGAGGGGAGGAGAGCGCAGCGCCTCTCCTTCCCCTCACCCCTCCAGGTCTCCGGCGGCTGTCTGGCACCGGTTCGCTAGCCAATCAGAGCTCGCGGACCGGCAGCCAATCAGGAGCCGGTCCGCAAGCTCAGATTGGCTAACGCCGGAGAACGGACACAGCAGCGCTGCTGGCAGCGCTGCTAGTGCTGGCAGGGGCGGTGAGGGGAGGGAGAGACGCTGCGCTCTCCTCCCCTCACATTTCAGCGTGACGGGGGCGAGTGGGGCATGATGCCGGCGGCGCCCCCCTCTCCTGGGCCTGCCAAGACGCCAAGGGCACGTGCCCCACTCGCCCTACCCTAGATACGCCTCTGATTGGGACGAAGGCTCCTTCAAAATGTTGCTATGGGGCCCACAAAGTCCTGGCTACACCCCTGCTCATAGTGAAAGCCTTGCAAAAAAAAATAAAAAAATTCAATAGCTAATCTGAAAAATCTCTTTATGTAGTGGATCCCTCCGACAATATCATCGGTGTACCATATTCCTCAGATTAACTTAAAAGAATTTAATACACATAGCAAAATACTGTATAAAAGTTCCTATTTATTCCAAGCCAAAATATATAACTCACAAGATACACATTCTGGATACTGGCTCAATGTGTTAGTCCATATTCCTCCTTCTGTCACCCAAGGGGAATATGGAAAAGACAATTCCAGAAACCCAGCTTCAGTGTTTCAGAAATCCCTGATGCATTTCATCCATGGAGGACTTTTTCTCACGTATGCAAAGCTTAGAAAGTGCTTGTTCCCACAAAGACAGAACTTGCAGACCTCAGTGTACTGTAAGTGCACGTAGATTATGATGACTACTAGCAATATGATATCCCAGCTGACGGGATACCGGCAGTCAGAATACCGACGCCAACATCCCGATAGTGTAAATCCCGACAGGGGGGAGGTAAGACTGTTCTCCCCACACCCCTACCCCTAACTTCCCCCCCTTAGTGCCTGACCCTAACCTCCCCCTGGTGGTGCCTAAACCTACCCCGCCCCTCCCCTTCCCCTCACCTTAACGCTAATCCCCACAGGTGATGTCTAAACCTAAATCCCCCCCAGGCCCTAGCTCTAATCCGCCCGCTATACTCACGGTTGGGATGCTGCTATTGGGATTCTGGAGTCAGTCCCCTGACCCTGTCGGGATTCCGGCATTGGCATTCTGACGGGTTTCGGGATTCCGACATCGGGTCCCGACAGCTG
This sequence comes from Pseudophryne corroboree, assembly GCF_028390025.1. Lineage (NCBI taxonomy): Eukaryota > Metazoa > Chordata > Amphibia > Anura > Myobatrachidae > Pseudophryne > Pseudophryne corroboree. The sequence goes on from NC_086451.1 coordinate 331,800,637, forward strand.
GCATCTTAATCGCAAATGCAACAGAAGTAAATGTAATCACATCTTAATATGCAAAGAGCTCTACATATAAGCGAATACACACATTTATTTTCTGTATAAGCTTCTATAGAGCAAAGTTATGCTCAATTTATTTCCAGCTCTGCTTTGGCCCGAAAATGCCTAAAGATAGAACTACTTAGCTTTATTTTTCATGAGGAATATGGACTAAGGGCCTTATTCAGACCTGAAAGCACCGCCGCATTCAGGGGGTCTGCGCACGTGCTGCACCTATAGTGCCCATGCGGGATAATTCAAGAGATTGACAGGCGATGGGCGTCCGGGAGTGGCAACGTGATGTTGGGGGTTCAGGAAATGCAGGTGTGTCATGGCCATTTTTGGAATAGCCCTGTTTTTGGCGCCTGCGTTTCCTGCGAGAGGAAGCATTGTGCCAGACCACCTGCGTACGCAGCCATGCTGAATAAGCATGGGCCTACCTCTATTCGATGCGGTCGCAACTGAATTGCAATCGTATTGCAGGCGCGGAGCCACAAATGCCTGGCAGCCTTGCCCTGTGCTGGGCGGCCCCCAGAATGTGAGTAATATGGTCGCAGATTTTGGACTAACTCTGAATGGCCCCCTAAGATATTCATTTGGGTAAGGAGATCCTTTAATTATATTTCTCTAACGTCCTTGAGGATGCTGGGACTCCGTAAGGACCATGGGGAATAGACAGGCTCCGCAGGAGATAGGGCACTTTAAGAAAGCTTTGGACTCTGGGTGTGCACTGGCTCCTCCCTCTATGCCCCTCCTCCAGACCTCAGTTTTACACTGTGCCCAGAGCAAGATGGGGGCACTGCACAGAGCTCTCCTGAGTTCTCTGCCTAAAAGCATTTTTGTTTGGATTTTTTCTCTACTTTTTCTACTTTTTCACAGAGAGCACTGCTGGCAACAGGCTCCCTGCATCGAGGGACTGAGGAGAGAGGAGCAGACCTTCTTGTCTAAGATAGGCTCTGCTTCCTCAGCTACTGGACACCATTAGCTCCAGAGTGGGTGAACGCAGGTTCTTACTGGGCATCCACCCCCGGAGCCGGTGCCGCCGTTCTCCTCACAGAGCTAGAAGAACAGAAGACAGAAGACGTCAGGCGGCAGAAGCCTTCAGCTTCACGGAGGTAACGCACAGCACTGCAGCTGTGCGTCATTGCTCCCATACACCTCACACACTCCGGTCACTGTAAGGGTGCAGGGCGCAGGGGGGGCGCCCTGGGCAGCAATATAAACACCTCTTATGGCAAAAGACAATATACATGTACAGGTGGGCACTGTACATGTATATAAAAGAGCCCCCGCCATATTTTTGTAAGTTTGAGCGGGACAGAAGCCCGCCGCCGAGGGGGCGGGGCTTCTCCCTCAGCACTCACCAGCGCCATTTTCTCTCCACAGCACCGCTGAGAGGAAGCTCCCCGGACTCTCCCCTGCTTACACACGGTGAAGGGGTGTTTAAAAGAGAGGGGGGGGGCACATAATTGGCGGATAACATATTATACAGCGCTGCTGGGGAAAAACATTTTGTGTTGGTCTCCAGGATTATTGCGCTGGGGTGTGTGCTGGCATACTCTCTCTCTGTCTCTCCAAAGGGCCTTGACAGGGATACCGTCTTCAGGAAAGGGGTTCCCTGTGTGTGTGAAGTGTGTCGGTACGCGTGTGTCGACATGTTTGACGAGGAAGGCTCGCTTAATGTGGAGGGGGAGTGCTTGAATGTCATGTTGCCGTCGGCAACACCGACATCGGAATGGGTGGATATGCTGAATGTCTTGAATGCAAATGTTAATCTATTGCATAAAAGGTTAGACAAGGCAGAAGCTAGGGATCAGTCAGGTAGCCAGTCCATGCCTGTCACTGTGGCACCAGGCCCTTTGGGGTCTCAGAAGCGCACCATATCCCAGATCGATGACACAGATACCGACACAGATACTGACTCTAGTGTCGACTATGAAGATGCAAAATTACAGCCGAAGGTGGCAAAAGGTATTCAGTACATGATTATTGCCATTAAAGAGGTTTTGCATATTACTGAAGAACCCCCGGTCCCTGACACGAGGGTACACATGTATAAAGGGAAAAAACCTGAAGTCACCTTTCCATCCTCATTTGAACTAAGTGAATTGTGCGAAAAGGCTTGGGAATCTCCGGATAGGAGACCACAAGTTCCCAAAAGGATTCTTATGGCGTATCCTTTTCCACAAACTGATAGGATACGCTGGGAATTTTCGCCTAAAGTAGACAAGACGCTGACACGCTTGTCCAAAAAGGTGGCACTGCCTTCTCAGGATACGGCTTCCCTCAAGGAACCTGCTGACCACAGGCAGGAAATTACCTTGAAGCACATTTACACTCATTCAGGTACTATTGCTAGACCGGCTATGGCGTCGGCCTGGGTTTGTAGTGCGGTCGTGGCATGGGCAGATTCCTTATCTACGGAGATTGACACCTTAGATAGGGATGCTATTCAAATGACCATGGAGCATATCAGAGATGCTGCCTTGTATATGAGAGATGCTCAGAGAGACATTTGTTTATTAAGCTCCAGAATAAATGCTATGTCTATTTCTGCTAGGCGGCTCTTGTGGACCCGACAGTGGACGGGAGATGCCGATTCAAAGCGGCATATGGAGTCCTTGCCTTACAAAGGGGAGGAGTTGTTTGGAGACGGCCTCTCGGATCTTATCTCTACGGATACGGCTGGTAAGTCGAATTTCTTACCTTATGTCCCCCTGCAGCATACAAAAAAAAAGGCACCTCATTATCAAATGCAGTCCTTTCGTTCCAATGAAAACAAAAAGGTACGGGGATCGTCCTTTGTTGCCAGAGTGACAGGTAGGGGAAAGAAGCTGCACACAGCTAGTTCCCAAGAGCAAAAGTCCTCCCCTGCCTCTGCAAAGTCCACCGCATGACGCTGGGGCTTCCCGGGGGGAGGCAGATCTAGTGGGGGCTCGTCTTCGGTTTTTCAGCCACGTCTGGGTTCACTCGCAGGTGGATCCCTGGGCATTAGAGATTGTTTCTCAGGGAGACAGGCTGGAATTCGAAGACTTGCCTCCTCGCCGGTTTTTCAAATCGGCTCTGCCGGCTACCCCATCAGAGAGGGAGCTAGTGTTGGCGGCAATCCAAAAATTGTATATTCAACAGGTGATTGTCACAGTTCCTCATCTCCAGCAAGGAGAGAGATATTACTGGACCCTGTTTGTGGTTCCGAAACCGGACTGTTTGGTCAGACCCATTTTAAACCTAAAATCTCTGAACCTGTACTTGAAGAGGTTCAAGTTTAAGATGGAATCACTCAGGGCGGTCATCGCCAGCCTGGAGGGAGGGGATTGGATGGTGTCCCTGGACATAAAGGATGCATACCTTCATGTTCCGATATTCCCCCCTCATCAGGCGTTCCTGAGATTTGCAGTGCAGGACTGTCACTACCAATTTCAGACGTTGCCGTTTGGGCTTTCCACGGCCCGAGGATTTTCACCAAGGTAATGGCGGAAATGATGGTGCTCCTGCGCAGGCAAGGGGTCACAATTATCCCATACTTGGATGATCTCCTCATAAAGGCGAGATCTCGGGAGAAGTGTGTCTCTGTCCATGAAGACGTTGCAGATACACGGCTGGATTCTCAATATACCGAAGTCCCAGCTAGTCCCTACAACACGTCTGACCTTTTTGGGCCTGATTCTAGACACAGACCAGAAAAAGGTTTTTCCGATCGAAAAGGTTCAGGAGCTCATAGAAATGGTCAGGAACCTCTTAAAACCAAAAAAGGTTTCAGTGCATCATTGCACGCGGGTCCTGGGGAAGATGGTGGCTTCATACGAGGCCATCCTTTTCGGCAGGTTCCATGCGAGGACCTTTCAATGGGACCTCTTGGACAAGTGGTCCGGGTCCCATTTACGAATGCATCAAAGGATCACCCTGTCTCCCAGGACCAGGGTATCTCTCCTGCGGTGGCTGAACAGTGCTCACCTGCTAGAGCGTCGCAGGTTCGGCATTCAGGACTGGGTCCTGGTGACCACGGACGCAAGCCTCCGAGGCTGGGGAGCAGTAACACTGGGAAGAAATTTCCAAGGTCTCTGGTCAAACCTAGAGACTTGTCTCCACATCAACGTCCTGGAGTTGAGGGCCATATACAACGCCCTGTGTCAAGCGGAGGAATTGCTTCAGAGAAAACCGGTTCTGATTCAGTCGGACAACGTCACGGCAGTGGCTCATATAAACCGGCAAGGCGGAACAAGGAGCAGAGTGGCCATGGCAGAAGCGACCAGGATTCTACGCTGGGCGGAAGGCCATGTAAGCGCACTATCAGCAGTGTTCACCCCGGGGGTGGACAACTGGGAGGCGGACTTCCTCAGTAGGCACGAACTGCATCCGGGAGAGTGGGGACTTCATCAAGAAGTCTTCGCACAGATCATGGATCAATGGGGACTGCCTCAAATCGACATGATGGCATCCCGTCTCAACAAAAAGCTAAAGCAGTATTGCGCCAGGTCAAGGGACCCTCAGGCGGTAGCGGTAGACGCTCTGGTGACACCTTGGGTGTTCAGATTGGTCTATGTGTTTCCTCCTCTTCCTCTCATACCCAAAGTGTTGAGAATAATAAGAATGAGCAGGGTCAGAACAATCCTCATTGTTCTAGATTGGCCACGGAGGACTTGGTATCCGGAGCTGCAAGAGTTGCTCACAGAAGATCCGTGGCCTCTTCCTCTAAGGCAGGACCTGCTGCGGCAGGGGCCCTGTCTGTTCCAAGACTTACCGCGGCTGCGTTTGACGGCATGGCGGTTGAACGCCGGATCCTAGCGGAAAAAGAAATTCCGGAGGAAGTCATTCCTACCCTGATCAAGGCTAGGAAAGACGTGACGTTAAAACATTATCACCGTATATGGCGGAAATATGTTTCTTGGTGTGAGGCCAGAGCTGCTCCTACGGAGGAGTTCCATTTGGGCCGTCTGCTTCACTTCCTTCAAACAGGAGTGACTTTGGGCCTAAAATTAGGGTCCATAAAGGTCCAAATTTCGGCCTTATCCATTTTCTTTCAAAGAGAATTAGCCTCTCTTCCTGAAGTACAGACTTTTGTGAAGGGGGTGCTGCTTATTCAGCCTCCCTTTGTGCCTCCGGTGGCGCCTTGGGATCTTAACGTGGTGTTACGTTTCCTCAAGTCACCTTGGTTTGAACCACTCAAAACTGTGGAGTTGAAATACCTCACGTGGAAAGTGGTCATGTTGTTGGCATTAGCTTCGGCTAGACGTGTTTCAGAATTGGCGGATTTATCACATAAAAGCCCATACTTGGTTTTTCACGTGGATAGGGCAGAGTTGAGGACTCGTCCTCAATTTCTGCCAAAGGTGGTCTCATCTTTTCATATGAACCAACCTATTGTCATGCCTGTGGCTACAAGGGACTTGGAGGATTCCAAAGTCCCTGGATGTGGTCAGGGCTTTGAAGATTTATGTGACCAGAACGGCTAGAATCAGGAAGACTGAAGCTCTGTTTGTTCTGTATGCGGCCAACAAGGTTGGCACTCCTGCTTCAAAGCAGACTATTGCTCGCTGGATCTGTAACACGATTCAGCAGGCGCATTCTACGGCAGGATTGCCGTTACCGAAATCGGTTAAGGCCCATTCCACTAGGAAAGTGGGCTCTTCTTGGGCGGCTGCCCGAGGGGCCTCGGCATTACAGTTGTGCCGAGCAGCTACTTGGTCGGGGTCTAACACCTTTGCAAAGTTCTATAAGTTTGATACCCTGGCTGAGGAGGACCTCCTGTTTGCTCAATCGGTGCTGCAGAGTCATCCACACTCTCCCGCCCGTTTGGGAGCTTTGGTATAATCCCCATGGTCCTTAAGGAGTCCCAGCATCCTCAAGGACGTTAGAGAAAATAAGGTTTTACTTACCGGTAAATCTATTTCTCGTAGTCCGTAGAGGATGCTGGGAGCCCGTCCCAAGTGCGGACTTCTTCTGCAAGACTTGTATATAGTTATTGCTTACATAAGGGTTATGTTATAGTTTATCGGTTGAACGGTGGCTATGTTGTTGTTCATACTGTTAACTGGGTAGTTTATCACAAGTTATACGGTGTGATTGGTGTGGCTGGTATGGATCTCGCCCTTAGATTTACAAAAATCCTTCCTCGTACTGTCCACCTCCTCTGGGCACAGTTTCCCTAACTGAGGTCTGGAGGAGGGGCATAGAGGGAGGAGCCAGTGCACACCCAGAGTCCAAAGCTTTCTTAAAGTGCCCTATCTCCTGCGGAGCCCATCTATTCCCCATGGTACTTATGGAGTCCCAGCATCCTCTACGGACTACGAGAAATAGATTTACCGGTAAGTAAAATCTTATTTTGATCTTCCCAGGTAGGAAAGCCGAAGATGACTTCCCCTATCTGATTCTTTAGGTAAAGCAGTTATGGTTTTGGTTATATGATATAAGTGGATAAGATTTATAGGAAGCTGGATTCCCAAGTAAGTTATACACTTTTTGCCCATTCATTAGGGAGATTTCTGGCCATAAGGGCCTAGGTAATGTTCACATTTGGGAACTGAGTTGTCCATAGTTACAGAAAATAAGGAATGAGGTGTACATAGTGTTGTATCAGGGTAGTGCATGAATGAAACAGTATAACAGCCATCATAGCATCAAGTCTGAGGGGCATATTGTTACCGTTAGTTTCCTAAGAGGATGCTACTACACAAATAAACCTTGGCAGAGAATGACCTGAATAATATATAAGACTGGTAGAACAAATTTAGAAGCAGATTTCCCCACAACATTGGGCCTGATTCAGATGTGGTTGTTCTTGCTGCTGCTGGTGCTATCTTTTGCCTATGCAATTGCGATGATATGAGAATATGGGCAGATTCTAACCCGATAGGGATGCCCACTGCTGTCACATCATCTCCGCCCAACAGCGTATAATTACTGATGCATTGGTACCAACGTTGCAAATCAGGTCATGTCACAGAGTCTGAGTATCTCTGAAGACACGCTGGCTGAGTTGCTCTCCCGGGATGCAGAGAGCTCTCCAGTAGCAACTAAGGGGGTAATTCAGATCTGATAGCTGCTGTGCATTTTCTCACAGCGGGCAATCAGGTCCTAACTGCGCATGCATATGCACCTAAATGCGCAGGCCCGTCGGACAACAATGGGCATCTCCAGCGATGGGATGGTGCGAAAATTCCGATCGCATGGGCGTGCACAAGGTGATTGACAGGGGGGGGGGGGCATTTGTGGGTGCAACTGAGCGTTTACAGCGAGTGTCCGGAAAAACTCAGGCGTTCCCAAGCATTTTCAGGGAGGGTGTCTGACGTTATCTCCGACCCTGATCAGCCTGTTCTCATTGCACTGTAGGAATAAGTCCTGGGTTGCGCACAGACTGCACACAGTGGATTTTCACAGCTCGACATAAACATGGGATCACACACTTGCACAGCGAATTTATACTCCCCTTGGAGGCGGCGACTATCTGATCGCAGGACAGTAACATTAGCAGCCCAGCGATCAGGTCTGAATTACCCCTAAGATCGCAACTGTTAATTTATGCACACCTAGAAGATAAGTTTTTCTTTTTTACATTCTAGAACAAATGTTAAATTTTCAGAAAAATCTTTATAAATAGAACCATAAGTATTAGCAATAAAATGTCAATTATGAACTGTTGTAGATGTTTTATAATGGGGATCTGAGTAATGACAACTAATAGGAATTATTTACTTAGTAGTACAGAAACCATTGGAAATAGGGCCTCTTAACTCCTGCCCTAAATAACAAGGCACAGTCAAAGGACAAGAGACCCCTGATGTAAACAAATTATAAAGGGTACAACAGTTAATAATTGGATCCCTGTAATATTGTTGCAACATTGAACTATCAGCGCAATGTGATAACATTATTTATTTTAAACACTACAGAAAGATTCTATTTTCCCTGCACAAACTGTCTCTAATAAGGTCTCAGCCATTTCCTAGCTGATTATGACATCACAAGACGCATCATAATTGCACTGTGGCTCAGGGTTAAATCACAGGCTTTAGCAGTTTTAGTCTTTTGATAGGTAGTTTTCAGTGGAGTAAGACGGAAATTGAGTTTATTGTAGTTAAGGAGATTTTTTATAATATTTTTACCAACCATGAGTGACACAAGAGAGCATCTGCCCTCTGAAGGTAAGTGGTCATTATCATTATAATATAATCATCATATTTGGATAGAGCCATAGACACATACATACCTCTGCAGGTATCAGTACACACAGTACATAATACATAACTTACTATACACAATGTAACAAACCTCACACTGGTCTGCAGTAATGCAGTGAGTGGTGGTTATAATAATATATTATGTGAGATGGTGTTTGATTTAGGAGTGAGGACTCGCCTGTGTGTAGGGGTTTGTTATATGATAATAATATATATATATATATATCCTCACAGGGTTACATAAGATATCAATTTTATACGTGCTGCCTACTCTCCCGTCCTGTGGGAGACACAGTTTTGCGGTAGTAGCCCAGTTTTACGGGTAGTGTATAGGAGACAGCCAATGGGAGTCTGGGGGTGGGCTTAGGAGGAGAGTGATGCCTAATGCTGAGTCCCTAATGCGCATGGAGGCTGTTTTACACAACGCTGCCATCCCAGGGTAATACAAGCCAGCACATATATTACATACAACATGCATGTTTATATGTGCTAAGCGCCCCCACCCCCTGCACTATGTAGTCAGCTCTGCAGCCCAGGAGCTGCAGCCGCCTCTGAAAAGGAGGGTGCCCTGGAATGCTGCGCACCACTTTATTTACTTGTTTGTCACTCTTTAAGAAACCAGCTCTCATGAGCACATAAGACTTTTCATTCCAGCCTCTGGTGTGTAGGCTTATTCACATATATAGTATGGGCCTGGGTCTGGTTACCATTGATAGCTAGCAGGCCCAGACCTTTACTTTGGAGACTGGGGGGGACTCAAATTTCCTAAAACTTGTAAAATAGAATTGGTGATGTTGCCCTTAGCAACCAATCAGATGCTGTCTATCATTTCTCTATTGCCTTTTAGAAAATGATAGACAGCATCTGATTGGTTACTATGGGCAATGTCACCAATTCTCTGTTTTAAAAGCTTTAGTAAATGTACCCCTGTGTATGCAGAATGTAGAGGTTATTAGTAACAATACTGCTCATGTAGCTGAAGCAACTCTTTTGTATTTATGATTGCTTTTCATAAACCAGAGGTTCCAAAACTTGGTCCTCAATGCACCCTAACAGTCCATGTTTTAAGGACATTCATGTTTGATTCTAAGTGAATTAATTAGTACCTCAATTTTAATTTAACCCTCTGTGGTCAGCTATGTATAGCCTTAAAACCTGGTCTGTTATGGTGTCTTGAGGACTATGTATGGGAACCACTGATATAAGGAATTGATATGTGTAACATGGCTGCAAATGAAATGAAATGTATTCACCTAAACTTTTATTTTTCTTGTACAGCCGGCCTTAATCTCCAGTCACTGAGAGGACCACAGATAGCTTATATAGCTGTGGGCTTGGCATGCTTTCTGGGTGTATTGGCCTTCATCATTTACACCTGGTAAGTTACTAACATCATGTACAAATAATATTACAGTTAATTTATCTAGATAAAAGGTATATTATCCTATGCAATGGCTAACCTCCCATGCCAATATCCAATGGTGTAAAGTATCTGAACTTAATTAATTACAATAGTAAAAGTCAGAATTTTGATCTATAGGAAACCGTCACATGCCGCAGTTGCTAAGTTGTTGTCCTGACATTTCTCATGCAGGTTTAGGCACTTCAGTACCTGCTAGTTGGGATTACAGTGACGATTTAAGAAATATGTCTGTACATAACCTTAAACACCTACAATGGAAACAGGAACTCGGAATTATGGGAAAGGGAATTTATTGAAATAAACTATATTTTACAACTTTAAATATATAAACAAAACAAACATATCAAGAGAGGGAGAGAGAAAGGGAGGGAGCAACTAACAGAACGTTAGATTTACTTTTAAGACGATTTGGATATGGAGAGGGTTAATACAGAATCATTGGTGTTAACAACATACGAAGATATTATTTAAGTGATATACTAATACATAATGTGCCACTATATATTGCCTTTGGAGTCATATAAGACATGGAGACCCCATGGTTACTTTCTGTGTTCTGCTACTGACTACTTTTCATTATTTTCTGCAGTTGTAAGAAATGCAGGTCAAAGGCTGACCCAGAGGAAGACATCGAAGCCAACTTTGTTACAGACCCAGGTAACATTACCTAGAGTAATACATAAATGTACTGACCACAGGACAAACAAAATCAACTCTATTCTTAGTCATGTTGTTGAAGCATAGAATGCAAAACCCTTTAGGCAGAGATGTATCAAGCCTTGGAGAGAGATAAATTGGAGAGAGTTAAAGTTCCTTCCAACCAATCAGCTTCTTATAGGATATACTAGAAAAATGACAGCTAGAAGCTGATAGGTTGTTACTTTACCTCTCTCCACTTTATCTATCTCTAATATTTTACAATTATCCCCCTTAATGTTGTACTCTTGCTATTGTTTTGGATGTAAATGTATTTAGGCAGCTGTATAAGGGCGCCAGTCACTGGAGGGCGCCACATGCTGATGCTAAATATGTTTTTTTTTTAAATGACATTGTTCTAGGCTAGCCACCACTGTCAGTCACCTCACCACAGGCAGTGCACTTGTCACTGCCAGTGCTTGGCATCCTCTCTGCGCTGTGTTGATGTGCGCTGGCAGCACTGCTTGTTTACAAGTCAATCACCCTTTGGACTCAGAGCCTGGCCCTGGCCTACTCTCTCGCTCCCTTATCGCCTCCTCTTCCTTTAAGAGGTAACCAGCAGGGCTGCCATGGACTGAGAAGAGTAGGCTTCACTAGTAAGTTGTCTGGTATGCAGTGGTGGATTTTACCCCAGGTAAAGTCTGCCACCCAGCTTAGTGTTATTGAACAAGATGCAGTCCATGAGACTGCACTGGCTTTACTGTGACTAGCAGTCATTTCCTATTGGAAGTTCTACATGTCAGTCACAGACACAAAAGGCAGTCCCATTGGTTGGTGTTTCCTCTCTCTGGGACTGTCAGACTGGGCTGTGATAAGCAGTGAGCTGGCTTCTTATAGGAAGCCAATCCCTGCCTTTGGCACAGCCCAATCTGATCTGGCTTCTATGGGCTTCAGGTGATGCAGTCCATAGGAGCTGGGGGTTTATGCATGTGCAATCGAACCATGGCGTCATTGAAAGCTAGTGTGGTGTGGCAAGTTAGACAGCACGGCAGCAAACTTTGGTGTACTGTACAGTAGACTAATGTGTAGCTATTTTTCTACAAATGCATAAGAGCACTATATCAGCAAAGGGTCTGCTGATGTATGCTGCAGTGTGCATAACATAGAATGATAATAATAATAATAATAATAATAATAATAATAATAGTAATAGTAATAGTAATAGTAATGATAATAAACATAGGTAAATTTTAAAACTAATCAATACTGTACCAGGCAGCTTTACCGGTGATGGTGGTGGGTGGGTAGGTATTGTGTAGCTTTGTCTAGGGCACCTGGAAACCTTGCATCGACCCTGTATACAATTATCTGGCCTATTCTTCTGACATGTACTGTATAGTTACATGACTGATCTGAAAACATTGATCAGTCAGACATGCCAGACCATTCAGCATGTACGTCCGATGCAACATTTTGAAGTGTCAAGTCAGCCGCATCGGTCAGTGTATGCACTGCCGCAGCTGACATTTGCCCTGTTCCTTCTGACCAGAGGAACAGGGAAAGGTCTTCTCCCCAGGGAAGGAATGCAGATATCATGTGGCAATAGACTGTGAGATATTATATAGCTAGGTCGGACTGGCCCTTAGGCGTACATGGAAAACCCCCGGAGGGCCCCTCCGCCTGATGCCCACCTCCTCTTCCCCTTGCGCTATTATACGCTTATGTTGTTATAACTCCCTGCTCTGTGTCATGATATTACATCATTCTACTGGTTTTTGGTTCAGTGTATATAAGATTAGTTTTAAAAGACAGTATAAAATGCAATGTTTTTGTAGCTCTTCATAGGGAATTATAGGAAAATTAGCAGCAAAAAGCTGCAACTGTGGATCCCCCTGGCCGATTGTGAATAATGATATGGATTTGTGGGGTTTGTAAATTTAGATAGAGTTCTATATGATTTATCAAGGCACAGGTTGTAACCACCTCCAGCTATTGCTTCCTCTATAAATTACTATTTTTCTTTTCTGTCTGTTTTGATAATTAAACCCCTTAATAACTAACGAATAAGTGTGGGCTGCGTATTACATGTTACTAACTGTTTCTTTTTACATTTTAATAGATAATGAAGAACTAAGGCGTCTGGTAATAGAGATGACACCAGTCTATGGGATAAAGAGCATTCTTAAAAAAAAAGAAGAGGATAACAACAATGCCAAATTTAAATCCCAAAAGAAAGTTCAATTTAAGGATTATCTTGAATCCATTAAGAAGGCAGAAAAAGACCAAAAAGCCAAAAAGATAAGAAAAATAAAATATAAACAAGCAGGCAAATAAAAACATTGAGAAAATGATACAACCGGGGGCATGGCTTGGACACCATCTGGAAGGAAGCAGGCAGGTTAGCTGCTCCTGAGGCGTACCCGGACGCTTGCCATGCCCGGACTCAAGGACCAGCCGCAGGACACACTGAGACTGTGTTGCAACGAGGCATCGGACCTGCTTGCCTGCCGAGCTGCCGGACACCTTCTCGGTTGTGGGTGCCCAATACAACGGCCAACGCAGAGGACCATGACCAGCAACGCCCCCCCCCCATGTGCTCCAGAGAGGGCCTGGAGGTGGTAGTATTGTGAGACCGGAGCTGGACAATGGAACAGGGCCTAAGGCAGTGGCAGAGAGCAAAACTGATCGGAAGGAGGGGAGTCCCCATACAGGCCGGTCTATAAGGAGAAGTGGAGGCCAGATGGGGAGATAATCAACTTCCTGCTGCCCACTAACTTCAGGCAGTCAGTGAACTTTACCCCACTGTGTATCAATAACATACAAGTACTGTACTGTGAATATGCAGGCCGTTCTTCACTGCATATTTATAACATGTACATACTGTGACTCCACAATGAATGATTTCTGAAATAAAGGGTCAAGTAAATATATACTATTATACTGTAGTTTTTGTACAACTTGAGTGTGTTCAGCAATATGATCACGACTATCAATCGAGAGAAGAGCAGCACCAAGCAAATACTAGCGCTGCAGCTGCTGCCACCAGTCATGACAATGCTAGCTCTTCAATTCCATCTACTGAAGCTGCTGTGCAAAGGCATAGAGGGTTTAATTCAGGGCATCTGAAAAAAAAAAATATATATATATATATATATATATATATATATATAGTGGCATTGCCGGTGCTGCACTCAAAGCATACTTTCAATAAAAGGCACAAAGGTGGAAGGTTAACATATATACACTGCTCAAAAAAATAAAGGTAACACTAAATTAACACATCCTAGATCTGAATGAGTGAAATATTCTTATTAAATACTTTGTTCTTTACATAGTTGAATGTGCTGACAACAAAATCACACAAAAATTATCAATGGAAATCAAATTTATTAACCCATGGAGGTCTGGATTTGGAGTCACCCTCAAAATAAAAGTGGAAAAACACACTACAGGCTGATCCAATTTTGATGTAATGTCCTTAAAACAAGTCAAAATGAGGCTCAGTAGTGTGTGTGGCTTCCACGTGCCTGTATGACCTCCCTACAACCCACACAAGTGGCTCAGGTAGTGCAGCTCATCCAGGATGGCACATCAATGCGAGCTGTGGCAAGAAAGTTTGCTGTGTCTGTCAGCGTAGTGTCCAGAGCATGGAGGTGCTATCAGGAGACAGGCCAGTACATCAGGAGACGTGGAGGAGGCCGTAGGAGGGCAACAACTCAGCAGCAGGACCACTACCTCCGCCTTTGTGCAAGGAAGAACAGGAGGAGCACTGCCAGAGCCCTGCAAAATGACCTCCAGCAAGCCACAAATGTGCATGTGTCTACTCAAACGATCAGAAACAGACTCCATGAGGGTGGTATGAGGGCCCGACGCCCACAGGTGGGGGTTGTGCTTACAGCACAACACCGTGCAGGACATTTGGCATTTGCCAGAGAACACCAAGATTGGCAAATTCGCCGCTGGCGCCCTGTGCTCTTCACAGATGAAAGCAGGTTCTCACTGAGCACATGTGACAGACGTGACAGAGTCTGGAGACGCCAAGGAGAACGTTCTGCTGCCTGCAACATCCTCCAGCATGACCGGTTTGGAAGTGGGTCAGTAATGGTGTGGGATGGCATTTCTTTGGGGGGCCGCACAGCCCTCCATGTGCTCGCCAGAGGTAGCCTGACTGCCATTAGGTACCGAGATGAGATCCTCAGACCCCTTGTGAGACCATATGCTGGTGCGGTTGGCCCTGGGTTCCTCCTAATGCAAGACAATGCTAGACCTCATGTGTCTGGAGTGTGTCAGCAGTTCCTGCAAGACGAAGGCATTGATGCTATGGACTGGCCCGCCCGTTCCCAAGACCTGAATCCAATTGAGCACATCTGGGACATCATGTCTCGCTCCATCCACCAATGCCACGTTGCACCACAGACTGTCCAGGAGTTGGCGGATGCTTTAGTCCAGGTCTGGGAGAAGATCCCTCAGGAGACCATCCGCCACCTCATCAGGAGCATGCCCAGGCATTGTAGGGAGGTCAAACAGGCACGTGGAGGCCACAGACACTACTGAGCCTCATTTTGACTTGTTTTAAGGAAATTACATCAAAGTTGGATCAGCATGTAGTGTGTTTTTCCACTTTAATTTTGAGGGTGACTCCAAATCCAGACCTCCATGGGTTAATAAATATGATTTCCATTGATAATTTTTGTGTGATTTTGTTGTCAGCACATTCAACTATGTAAAGAACAAAGTATTTAATAAGAATATTTCATTCACTCAGATCTAGGATGTGTTATTTTAGTGTTCCCTTTATTTTTTTGAGCAGTGTATATAGATAGATAGATAGATAGATAGATAGATAGATAGATAGATAGATAGATAGATAGATAGATAGATAGATAGATAGATAGATAGAGAGAGAGAGAGAGAGATAGATAGATAGATAGATAGATAGATAGATAGATAGATAGATAGATAGATAGATAGATTTATATTACAGTAGTAAATATAAAACACATTTAATGAAGGGGAAAGAAGGTTAGAGCAGAAAAACATAAAATTGGAAACATGCCATTCACCACACGCAGTGGCAAGGAAAGAGTCAGGCCTTGGTCTTTATTTATAAGTGGTGGTTCTGCAACTGTCAGTGAGGCATCTTCTTCTGCTTCTCATGACGAAGCAAGACCTTTTCACTCAGATTCTAGAAGAGGTGCAAAAAATAAAAATAAAAACCACTAAGACAGTAGACCAAACTGTGTGTTCAGAACCAACACACATCCCTGAGGAGAGTCTAGGGGTGTCCACATTAGCTATGTGTGAGTCTGACATTTCTCACACATTTCTGTCCTTATAGAGAAGCCTCTTTTGCATCCTTCCACCATTTCTGTACCATCTGCACAAGTGGGGAGCAGTACAAGTAAATATGGTGAGGACAAAATAGAAATTGAGGATGATTAAGTGGAACAGGATGATGGGTATATGTGTGTACTGCTACTATCTGACACTGGAGATGAGGATGTTGGTGATTTTTTTTCAACTACAAGTGACTGCAGTTCTTGACCATAAAGATCACCTTTTGGGTGTTGAATTATTTTTGCCCAAATCCTGACAACGGTGGTCATTCCGAGTTGATCGCTAGCTGCATTCATCGCTGTGCAGTGATGAGGCAAAAAAAGGCTCTTCTGTGCATGCGTATGCGGCGCAATGCGCGCGCGCAAAGTACTATTACAACGAACTATGTAGTTTCACACAAGATCTACCGAAGCTTTTCAGTCGCACTGCTAGCCACAGAGTGATTGACATGAAGTGGGCATTTCTGGGTATCAACTGACCGTTTTCAGGGAGTGTTCGGAAAAACGCAGGTGTGCCACGAAAAACGCAGGCGTGGCTGGCCGAACGCAGGGCGTGTTTGTGATGTCAAAACAGGAACTGAACAGTCTGAAGTGATCGCAAGCGCTGAGTAGGTATTGAGCTTCTCTAAAACTTCACAAAACATTTTTGCCGCCACTCTGCGATCCTTTCGTTCGCACTTCTGCTAAGCTAAAATACACTTCCAGTGGGAGGCGGCATAGCGTTTGCACGGCTGCTAAAAACAGCTAGCGAGCGAACAACTCTGAATGACCACCAACATTTGTTAAGGCATCTGCTCCATTTGTGAGGCCAAAGTTAGTAGAGGTAGGGACGTTAGCCATCTAGGCACCTCCTCCATGTTATGTCATTTGTGGCGAGTTCATGAAATGTATTTTACAAGATTAAAATGTAGTTAACACCTTCCTCAATCTCCTCATTAGTGGTCGGAGTAAGCCCTTCCAAATAATTGTTTTGTAGGGGCCCAAACAAACCAAGGACTTCAGCCACAAAAGTGTCAGCCCCTGTCACTGAAGTGCTTGGTTAAACTGTGCATGTCCTTTTTAATATCAAACATAAAAGTGGGTAGGAGGGCTCAAGGACAATTCCATCTTGTACCACTTGTTTTAGTTTCATTATTGGCTGCATTTTTGGCGGATATTGGTGACTGACTCATTCTTTTTTTCTTGCTAGGCCTCACAGATAATAGTTCATTCACATCAGTCTCTGCACCTCATAGACCATACAGTTGCCAATGCCTACCACAATCTGAATAAATAAATCTTTTTTTTAATTCTTCTTTTATTGCTGACATAATAAATATAAATAGGTAATTCGCCTCTGTGAGTTGTCATTTGTGGAAGTAAAAAAAGAATTGCTTGTTTTCATTGTACAACTTGTGTATGTTGAGTTCACCGATATGGATAACATGGACCATACAGTTGCCTACCATAATCAATTAATCTATCAATCTTTTATTAATTCTTCTTTTATTTTAGGCTGCACCTCATAGAGAATATGGACCATACAGTTGCCATCCCAATCAATCAATCAATCAATATTTTTTTTATTCTTCTTTTATTGTGTTTTTGTCGCTTGGCCTCACCTCACTGTCACTTAGCTTACTCAGCCGGCTAGCTAGCTCAGTGCAGCCTTTTGGCATAAACTGAATGAAAACAATATCGTGAGGTGGATAAAATTAAGTGGACATGACTGAATTTAATGTTTATTGAGGTTAATAATACCCTAGGAACAAACAAATGGCCACATTATATGATTTTAGATTTTTTTATAAATTTTTTTTAAAAAGTACAAAACCAAAGGGAGGCAATCAATTTTTCAGCTGTCAGGATACTGATGATCAGGATACCGATGCTGAAATCCCAACAACTGGTTATATGTCGGCGGTCGGAAATCCCCACTCGAGGGGGAATAGATTAGTGTGGTGACCAAAAGTCACCACCTGGCCCGAAGAGCGGCAAGTGCAGCGATTCCAGCATTGGTCTACTGACATATCATACTGATTCCAACCAAAACTAGTAACACGATTTTTGCAAAATCAAAACCGGACGACAAATTAGAACCAAACCTAGCAAGAATGGGCCGAGGCACATCTCTACATATTATACTGTATTTGAGGACCTTACAGTTACTGACAGCCTGAACTCTGACCCCTCACCCTGACCTGAGAATTCCATCACTTAGTAAGCCTGTCAGTCTCAGTACATGTAATTCTCCATTATGATATAAATCAGAATAGTCAATGGACCCTGCATATGCATGGTCACTTCACCCTGCTCCACCCATTATTGCCCCTTCCTGCGACACCCCGCTTCCTCTTTTCTATACTTACCACATGTTGCCAGGGCAAGGGAGCTGTCGGGGGAGGGCAAGGTTGCGTGCTTCCGGTGCATGCTTATGGCTCAGTGGGAGTATATACAGGCCTGACAGGCCTACTCACTCTCATGATTTATCTTTGACACAAACACAGATGGAATGATCAATATATTATGAGAAGGTAAAAGCTTATTTAGCTCCTGCACTTCAGATAATAAAACACATTAACAAGGTAAATGGTCATTATATAGGCAGCACTGACACCAGGATGACTCGGTATAGTCTCTGTGCCTTATAGCATATACACAGTTGCTCCCACTTTAAAGCCATTTTAAGGGACACTTCGCTGCTGAGCTGCTGCATCTACATGCTCCATGGTACATAATGTCTCATGGCACCCTGGTACACTACAACTTTCAGGGATAGACTGGCCATCTGGCACTTCTGGCAAATGTCAGAAAGGCCTATGGCCTGATGAGCCAGTCTGGCCACACAGAGAGACGGGCTGGCCTCCCTGAGCTCTGCTCGACACATGAAGACAGTGGCTGGCCGAGCAGCTCTACCTCCTATTGCCCATCATGTACTGAAGTGCTCCTTATGGTTTTTTTAACTACTGTAAATACTGATTTCTATAGCCAACACATATGGCTGGAAACACTAATAAGAATTACATCTGCAATACAGACAATGAGGATTGTTACGGTACAGTTGGTCAGTATTCATCAATACGGATATTTCCAGGGGCGTAGATTTCCAGGGATAAATCTATACATCCTGAGACAGTCCCTGGAAATTAGAGAAGTTTGGAACTATGCACTTGAAGGCTATTTCAGATGTGGTCGGAGTAGCTCAGTATGTAAATGCAGCAGAAGGCATCTATTACAAGTAGATGCCAGTCCTGAAAGTAGGGTGGTACTGGGTAGCATGATGTACCATTAAGAAATATGGTGCCAGTACAGCGTACCACCAGCCCACCACCAGCGCCACAGGGTCTCTGTCCACATGGACAGAGACCCTATGCCCCTCCAAAAATGGCCACTGCCTTGGAAGAGAAATATGCTAGAGGTACTATTTCACCTCTAGTGTCTGTCAGGAGAGCACAGCGCGCCCAGTGCTACTTGTAAGTGCGGATTCCGGGTGTGCTGGCGCACTGTGCACCTCCCCTTTAGCAAGGAGCATGTAACCTCCTTGGCAATGAGCAAGTAACCCCCGGACAACAAGCATGTAACCCCTGGGCACTTAGCATAAAAACATCTGGCAAGGAGAATAGAAACATCTGGCAAGGAGCATGTAACCGCTGTCAACAAGCATGTATCCACTGGCAATGAACATGTAACCCCTGGAAAGAAGCATGTATCCCCTGGCAACGAGCATTTAACCCCTGGCAATGAGCAAGAAACCCCTAGCAATAAGCATATAACACCTGGCAATGAGCAAGAAACCCATGGCATCGAGCATGTAGGGCAGTAAGTCCTACTAGGGGCATTATGTGTGTAAGCAGCACTGCAGGGGGCATTGTGTGTGTAAGCAACACAAGTGGGGCATTATGCATGTAAGCTGCACTACAGGGGGCATTATGTGTGTAAGGGGCACTGCAGGGGGAATTATGTGTGTAAGCAACACTAGTGAGGCATTATGCATGTAAGCAGCACTGCAGGGGCATTATGCATGTAAGCTGCACTGCAGGGGGTATTATGCATGTAAGCGGCACTGCAGGGGGCATTATGCGTGTAAGCGGCAGTAAATTGCCATGGGGGGCGCAAAATTTATAATTACACCACTGCATGTATAGCGTTACCCGGATGTGCTGGGAACGCTGATGCTGGGGATCAGTACGAAATCCCGCTGGACGGGATCACGGCGGTCGGAATACCGACACCGGAATCCTGACCAGCACAATCCCGACATGGGTGGCGATCGGTAAGCAGCCCCTTGCAGGATCGCTGCGCTGGCCACGCTGCAGGCACGGTGCCTCGCTATGCTCGGCACACTAATTTATTCTCCTTCTATGGGTGTCGTGCACACCCACGGAAGGGGAATATGTCGGGATTGTGCCGGTCCGGATTCCAGCGGGATCTTGAACGCATCCCTGATGCTGCTAGGAAGAGCATCCAGGTGCATGAAAGGTAGGGGTTATTCTGAACAAGCACTAGTATCCCCCCGCACACTGGATGACATGAGCAGCAGGATTTGATAATAACAAGGTGGTAGACATTTCAGAGATCTCAGTTGCATACATTTGCAAAGGTATGGGAAGCCCCCAGGCTGACTTCAAGGCATCTCTGAATACTGGGGGTTCCTAAAATGAAGTCTAAAGGTGGGTACACACTAAACAACATGCTCCATTTTTTTACTTTTTCATACTTTACGATCCACGTGGACCACAATTGGGAAAAGTAACCTTGCCCGAAGCATGGCGAGCGAAGCGCTGATTGGTGTTCCCGCTGAATTTACAAAGTAAAAGATACCAAAAAAAGTTTAAAAAAACTCATGTCGACCTTTTTCTATGTCAACCTTTTTCATGTCAACCTTCAGTCCATGTCGGCCCTTTTCAGGTGTCGACCTAGTTCGTGTCAACCAAAAGTGGTCGATCTAGTGACTATCGACCTAGACAGTGTCGACCCAGTGATCTACACCCGTGCTAGATACCAAGACCAATCTTAGTAAATTTCACATATTAGCGGCCAGCATAGACACATATGGGGCTTGCTTTTCCAATCAGAAACAGGAGAGCACAGCAAATATCACTGATCTGATAAGAACTGCAAGGGTGTAGAGAGACAACAGTTCCCCCCAACCTCCTATGTACAAGTATGGGGGGCATAACTTCAGTGAATCCCGGAGCAGACGATGAAAGTCTCGGAGTGCAATTTAAGACTGAGAAGGCTCAATGTGATCATTGTCTAGGGGAGGGTGGGACACTGATGTTACAATATATTGTGTAAAAACATAGTCGCCGGGATTCCCAGGAGCCCACATAGCTGTCCATTTCTCCTACACTGCTCAGTATTAAAATAGAAAGTTAGAAACATAGAAAGAGAACGGAGGACATTTTATATGGCTGTAGTGACATAAAATTCTGAATAGCAGGCTGAATGAAGCAGCTGGATAAGTGGAGGTATCCATGGTAACAGTGGGCCTATGAGTTGACTGAGGAATCTGGTGATGGGAGGGGCTTAGCCCTTATAAGGAGAGGACTGAATAGGTTCTCCCCCTTTTCCTCAGTGAAAATTGAACAGTGAAGTGCTCTGCATTTGTTTTGTACTGAACTGTGTATTATTTGTGATTTTGTGGTATTTTTCTTCTTATTTCCTTTCTATCTTTACTAATCTTTAATCTTTTCACCCCCTTTTATTCTTTGACTTTTTCTTATCTATCTTTCCTATTTCCTAACATGCCGAGGCCTAGTCGTGCTGTGCGTTCCCCTGTTCGTTTTATTGAAAGCGGGGAAAGGGATGCTGCTGTTTTAGTGTCAGGGAGGGGGTAGCAGCTGTCATCACAAACACGGAGTCAGGCTAGGAATAATGTTGATAATGCCGCCGCCAGGGGTCGGGCTCGACCGCCTGAGAGGCTTTTGGCGGGCGAAGCTGCGTCACGCAAAGGCCGGGTCAGTAGCGCGTCTGTGTCACGAGCTGCTGGTTTAACTCGTACTTTGGGAAACTATTCTAAGGAACCGGTCACCGTTAACACCATGTCGCGAAGTGTCGGGGCTATGGTGGAGTCGCCGAGCGGGGTGTTGAGGAGAATGGTAACATCCCGTGGGAGTTACCTCAGGAGTGCATGTGCCTGAGGTACGCCGCGGTCGCCCCGTGGGCCCGCGGGGCTCCGTGGCTGCCAGAGGTGGTCGACGCAGTACTGTTCTTACTAGAGGTGAGCACAATGGGAGAGGTACAAGGGTACAAGAGTCGGTGCAAGGAGAGGGAGCACCTAACAGAGGTATTAACAAGGGTCCGGTTAGTACAATAGATAATGGCATTGACACGGTTGTAGCGGGCCAGCGCGCGGGCACATCGGGTATTAGTAATGCTGGAAGGCACCAAGGAAGGCCCGCCACGTGTAATATTAGGGGTAATAAGGGAGCCCCTGAGGTACATAGTATGAGGGACACAGTGCCGGGGAGGTCATATGCTGATGTGGTGCGTTTTGGACGTAATGGCGCTGGGTTCAACTCGTCTGAGGTAGCGTCTATATGCACCTCGGTTATATCAGCACTGGTCCCGGTGCTGACCGCTAATAACACTGAAAGGAATTTTTTGGGAGAACAGAATCCCTCCGGTTTGCAGAGGAATGGCGTTGGTGAATTAGGGGCTGCTGTTTTACAGGCCAGAACGGGTGGAAGTAATAGGGGCAATATGAATATTAATGAGTTTCTGGTAGACGTTTCTCCTTGCATTTCTACAGAGGAGTCCTTTGCAGCCCCTGAAGTGCAGGAGGATTCTGGGGAATCAGCGGCTGTGGTAGAGTCTGCCCTGGATGGGGGATGTCTTTATGGTGAGTCGGATGTGCACCCTGCAGCGCGCCAAAATGATGCAGTGGTTAGGTCAGGTAACATAGGCGCATTTAAAGAAAAATCATGCAGGAAAAAAGCGTCACAAAAGCGTAAGCATAGGCGCAGAGGTCACAGGGACTCATCTACTTCTTCCTCTGAGTCCTCAGGTTCATTTGATAGCAGGTGCAGTGGTTGCAATGCAAGACATAAAAGAAGGCGCAGACACAGTAGCTCCAGCATGTCCTCGGAGGAGGGTCCTGGGGATTCTCTGCAAGGCGCTAATACTGCAGTTTTGAGAGGAATACGGCCCAGAATTAGGGAGTGGATTAGACAGGGAAAATTTGTGAATATGTTTGCTTTAACTAGCAAAGGGAAAAAAGCATTAGAGGCGGCTAGAAAGAAATCAGGTATAGGTGAGGAGGCTTATAAGTCTTACTCTAATTGGCAGAAGGGCATGCTTATCTTTGCAGCTTGTTATTTGGAATCCAGGCATCAGGAGCACATGATTATAATTAAATATATGTATTTGGTACACGAATTGGCCAGATCTAGGCGCGGGATAGCATGGAGGTCCTATGATGAGGAGTTTCGTAGGAAACAGAATGGCAAGGAAATCATAGATTTTGGTAAAAAAAGATGTGGAGATTTTTGTAGATGTTACTCAACCTCTTAAGAGTGGTTTAGAGGGTCTGGCTGAGAAGCGAGGTAATTCCAGTAACAGATGGATGGTGGGTAAGAATCGTTCAGGCAAATGTAATGCCTTCAATAATAGTCAATGTACCCTAGGGTTCAGGTGTCGTTTTCGGCATGTTTGTATCCGCTGTGAGGGAACCCACCCCATTAAAAACTGCCAGCAAACGGCTAGTGGGAGAGGGAGTTTGCACAAGCAGCAACAACGAATCACGGCAACTGCTGGGCCTAAGTAGGGCACCTACTCCAGTTAAATTGGACAAATTATTGCATTGGTTGGATCACTATCCAAATAGAGACGATTCTGAGTTTATAATATTAGGTTTCTCAAAGGGTTTTCCGTTGCCTATTAAAAGCCAAGTAAAATGTGGTCAAGTTTGCAATTTACGTTCGGCTCAAGAGTTCCCAGTTATTTTAAAAGAAAAAGTTGATAAGGAGGTTGCTTTGGGTAGGATGGTAGGTCCTTTTAGTTGCCCCCCATTGCCTTATTAAATTTTGTCCCCAGTTGGGGTTGTTCCAAAAAAGACTCCGGGTAAATTCAGGCTAATTCAGCATTTATCATTTCCAAGAGGGTCTTCAGTGAATGATGCAATTCCTGAGAGTTTGTCCATGGTAATTTATCAGTCTTTTGAGGATGCTTTAGCCAAGGTGAGATCATTCGGTAGAGGGGCTCTTATGAGTAAAATTGATATAGAGTCGGCCTTTCGACTGTTGCCCATTGACCCGGAATTTTTTCGTTATCTAGGTTTCCGTCTGAATGACGGTTTTTATGTTGATAGATGTCTCCCAATGGGTTGCTCCATATCTTGTTCATATTTTGAAAAATTCAGCAGTTTTCTGCATTGGTGCATTTCCAAAAATTCAGGTCAGTTTGGAATTGTTCATTATTTAGATGATTTTTTGTTCATGGGTGCCGGATCTGACATATGTGGCAATATTTTATTAAATGCTCTGTCATTATTGAAGGAATTTGGGGTCCCAGTGGCTGAGGAGAAGACTGTAGGTCCCACATCAGTGTTGACGTTCTTGGGAATCGAAATTGATACCATGGAGGGATGCTGTCGTTTACCCAAGGAAAAAATAGACAAATTAAGGGGAGAGATAATTGTGGCATTGGCAAATGGCAAGTTGATGCTCAGACAGGCTCAATCATTATTGGGGTCTCTCAATTTTGCTTGCCGAGTTATACCCATGGGTAAAGTTTTCAGCAGGAAGTTGGAGAGAGCCACAGCTGGTGTTAAAAAACCCAGTCATTTTATAAGATTATCAAAAGAAATTCGTAGGGATCTACACATTTGGGAAGAGTTCCTGGCCACCTTTAATGGTGTTCTTATTTGGCAGTACATACCCATTTCCAATGTTGAGTTGCAATTATTCACAGATGCAGCAGGTTCTACGGGGTTTGGAGCATTTTTGGAGGGTAGGTGGTGTGCTTCCCCATGGCCAAAAACTTGGGTTGAAGAAGGACTCACTAGCAATCTGTTACTAGTAGAATTATTCCCTATCATGGTGGCTCTGGAGTTATGGCATGAGGTTTTGGCCAACTTGTCAGTAGTTTTTTGGTGTGATAACTTGGGGTTGGTTCACGCGGTTAACAGTCAGAGAGCTTCCGGCCTTCCGGTACTGCGATTGTTGGGGCAGATAGTGTTGCGCTGCCTTCAATCAAATATAAGTTTTTGCGCTAAGCATGTTCCAGGCATTAAAAATGGTGTGGCAGATGCGCTATCGCGTTTCGAGTGGCGCAGGTTTAGGGTGCTAGCTCCGGATGCGAATGTATCTGGTGACCCTTGCCCGTCTTATGCCTGGCAGGTGATACGCCCAGATTGGAGGGCTTAGCTCAGCGATCCCTGGCTCCCTCCACCCTTCGAGGGTACAGAAATGCTATGGGAGAGTGGGAAAGATATGTTCGTTTGCATCAGGAGCAAGGTAAGACCGATTATACAATGTTATTGGATTACGTTTGGGAATGTTTTAGAGCAGGCAGGTCAAGAGGGTTTGTAACACGTTTACTGTCTGCTCTTTCTTATTTCTTGACACATGATGGCCGGCATGATTTTACTAAGTCTTTCTTTCTAGCAAAGATTCTTAAAGGTTGGGCTCGAGTTATGCCCCCTGTACAAGATGCACGTAGACCAATAACCATTTCAATATTGCGGCGCATGGCGGTCGTGTTGCATGAGGTCTGTGCATCTGATTACGAAGCACTTTTATTAACATTGTATTTCGTCATGGCCTTTTTTGGGGCCTTCAGAGTAAGTGAACTGGTGTCAGCTTCAAAAACTGCTATGTCACCTATGCTTCGTGAACATGTGTCATTGGAAGATGGAGGCTTATGGTGCAAAGTACAACGTTCCAAAACGGACCAATTGGGCAAAGGTTGTTGGGTCGTTTTGAGATGTGTGTACGACGAAGAGATTTGTCCTGTGTCCTTGGCGAGGGTTTATGTGAAAACAAGGACTGATATGCCAGGTCCATGGTTGCAGCATTTGGATGGTTTGCCGGTGACTCAATTTCAATTTAGATGGGTGTTGGAACGTTGTATTTGCACGATGGGTTTGCCGGTATCGAGATATGGTACCCATTCGTTTCGGATAGGTGCGGCGACAGCAGCAGCCGCTGAAGGCTGTTCGAGCGGGCAAATTAGAGCTCTGGGGAGGTGGAAGTCTGATGTATTTCGGAAATATATCAGGTTTTGACCTGTTTAAAAAAAAAAATCAGACTTGAGGTTTCAGCCACTCGCCATATTTGGGGGTCTTGAGGAATTTTTTATCCTGTCAAGTGCCTTAAGCCTTGGGGTTCATACCCGCTTGGCAGGTGTGTTTTTCACCTCTCGTCAAGTCTGATTCCCCTTACTTTAAGAAGTCATCCCCGCTTCAAAAATTCTCACCTTAGAGGCCAAATTAAACTATTTAATAAATAAATAAATAGAACCATTTTAGTGAGTTTATAATGGGATGTTTTTGGGTAACGTTGTTGCAAGATTGTTTGTGTTAGGGGTTTTTTGTTCGATAAGTTTCTGTGAATGCTTTTGTATTTTCAGATTTGCGCTTGGATGAGTGTCCAATTTGGATTATGGGGCACTCATACGTGTACTATGGTGAAAGATCTGGTGCGGAGTGCCTTCAGTCCCCTGAAGCTAATCTGGTCAGATGGATCGGAGTGAGGGGACTTTGCTGGGAGCAAGTCATCCCCCTTTTTGGCAACAGTTGGAGAGGTCGGGATACCCGCTGAGGGTGGTGTTCCATGTTGCCGGAAATGATTTGACTAGAAGGTCTGGTTTAGATCTTCGTAAAACTATAGTTAGGGACTTAGTTAGTCTGCAGAACAGGTTGTGCTTTCTGAGTGTGGGATGGTCGGACATTATCCCTCGTTTGGTGTAGAGAGGTGCGGACAGACCGGCTGCCATAGAGTTGATCCGGCGCCGGATCAATTCTGTGGTGGGCAGAGCTGTTAGCGAAAATTGGGGGTTTGTGGTCCCACGTCCTTCAATTTCAGTTTCTGCCCCTCATCTTTATATGGCCGATGGTGTCCATCTGAATTTGAGGGGTATGGAAATTTTTATGGAGGATTTGTTGTTAGCGGTTTTTACTCAGGAATTTTATTGATAGGTTGGAGGATTTTAGGAGTAGTAAGGATAGTTTTAAGGTAGAGGTATGGTGGCGGGGGTTTCGTTGAAACTGTGGCAGGTTGGGACGGCCTGAAATTGTAGCTGTAATTTAAAGAGTTTTATAGGTGCTCAGGAGATGTGAAGGTGGTGGAGTTTGATACATTATGGGGCCGGAGTTCCATCGGACCAGGTGGGCTTCGGTCTCCAGTGGAGTTGGTACACACCTGAGCACCTTTGGGTGGGAGTTGGGGAATATCTTGAGTGGAGAGTTGGCCACGGTATTCCCGATAAAGAGCAAGTAACACAAGGGGTGGCAAATGGCCCATGATGGCCCCTTGTGATGAGTGGGGGGCTGGGCTGAAATTGGGCCCCTTAAAAGCCTCCCCTTGTGATGTGATGGGAGCTGGGCTGAAATTGGGCCCTTAAAACCCCCCCTTGTTATGCGATGGAGGCCGGGCTGAAGTTGGGCCCTTGCCTCCTCTTGTGTTGTGGTCAGCCACAGTTAAAAGGAAAGGTTAGAATAAATAGGGACGTTTAAATAGGCCATTCCTCCTTGCCACCATACCATTTGTGTTAATAAAAGCTGACAATTCTATTGGCAAACATTATTCTGGTGTCAGTGGCAGTTATTTCTTTATGGATGTTGGTGTATGCGCATGAATGAAGAACAGTCTATGATAGACATTTTATCTGCTGGCAGATAAAAACCAAATGGCTCATTCAGTCTGCCCTGCAGGGTTAAGGTATTTTGGTTACGGTATTAGGGTTAAGACAGCGGTTCCCAAACATAGTCCTCAAGGCACCCTAACAGTCCAGGGTTTAAGTATAGCCATGCTTGGCCACAGGTGACTTAATTACGATCTCAGTTAATTGAATTAACAATCTGTGCTTAGCCATGGATAGCTTTATAACTGGACCGCTAGGGTGCCTTGAGGACTGCATTTGGGTACCTCTGGGCAAAGGTATTAGTGTTAGTATATTCTTGGTTCAAACTCACAGCTTAGGGGCAAAATTTACTATAGTTCGATTTTGATTTAGAAAGGATTTTGGCATTCTATTTCCATTCTATTTCCTTTTGATTTTGATTGAACATATTTACTAAAGTTAAAATCGAACGGCAAATCGATTCTATCACCAAATTCAATTCAAATCCCACTCAAAATAGAATTTCTAAAAAACATTGATGTTTTCCCATAGTCCAATATAGAATCCCCTCATTTATTAAAGTTCGATTTGAAATCAAACTCTAAATCAAAATCGAACTTGAAATCCCCAAATGAATAGAATGAAGTTAGACATACGATTTGACCTTCTAAACACCATTCTATTGCTAGGAAATTGATTGTGATTACTTTTTAAGTACCCAAATGCATGTGAAGCAGTGTGGCTGTAGGAATTGTAGCTGCCCAAGTTTATGGTATGCTGTACACCTACCTGCAGTATGCAAATTACAACCCGATTGAGAGACCCCATGAGCAATAATCAGAGCAACATCAGCAGTTTCATGAGTTGAATGCTGTACATTTTAATACCAATGGGCATCATATCTAGTCCATCAATGTGCAATAGATAGCAGTGTAGCACAATATCTGGCACTTTTGTTGGGTAAAATAATGATACTTAAATTCATGAGTATTGTAATTGGCTATCCTGGTTTGTGCCATGGTGCCTACATCCTCAGCAAATCATCCCTGTCTGCAAAATTTGCAGTGAGTCAAATGCCAGAGGGATGGGTAAGATACATATAGCCACCCAATCAATGACAGAATGTACCTTTGGTCTATTAAAAATAGATAATTGAGGTATATTATTATATGATTTGGCAAAAGTGTTCGATATTGTGGGCTGCTGCCATCTTTTACATAATCATGCATTACATAAACCATTCGCCCCAGATTATGTAATAAAGAGGGAGCTGGCAGAGGTTTTGTTACCAACAACTGACTATGTGAGCACAGAAAGTGGAAGGCAGGCAGGAAGGCAGAGTAGTGTTAAGTTTATTGCCAACTATTTCAGCTGTAAATATATTAAAAAAAACACAAAACATTTTAATCATCAGTTAGGTTTTCATGTATAAAACAGTGTGAACAGAAGACCTTTCCCTTTAATTAGTGTGCATGTGATACATTTGGACCAATAAGAAGCAATGAGGAAGTTCTGTTCAATTTTGCATTCGATTTTGCTGGGAATTTTAATGGGCATTTGAGGTTCGATTTTCGAAGGAATTTCAAAATCTCAACCTAAAATCCCTCATTTGAAAAAAGAATGCAAAATCGATTTTTAGTCAATTAGATTTTTTTCAGGGATTTAGAAAATCAAATAGAATCGATTTCAGTTGATTTTGTAGATTCATAAAAGTAATCTCAAAATCAAATTTTTAGTAAATATACGCCCATATGTGCACTGCTGTCTTCTAGAGAAGTGAATACCCGGCACGGTAAGGACAAGAGCCGAGCAGATGAATGACATGAGTTGTAGTTTTGGGCTGCTTTGATATGACAAGCTGACCACAAAGGTATCAATAACGCAGACAGGACTGATATTAGCAGGTTCCAGTTAGTGAGCAGTGTACGAGCTAATACATGTCATGGTCAATCAAACTACCCATAATGTATTTGCAGTTGTGAGTTAATTTGGGCTGAGAGTGGGCCGTGAGGTGTGAGAGATTTGGTGCCATTTCCAGAGATTCAATGCTGCTCCAACAGCAACTTGCACCCTTCCCAGGTAACAGGATTGACCCCATTATATCCTCTGAGTGTCTTCCATAGTGTAAATATATCACCCAATTGATTGAAAGCCTGATTTCATAGTAATCCTTTATCAAAGCTTGGAGAGAGATAAAAGTGGAGAGAGATAAATGGGCTTATTCATATTTGGGGGCTGATGAGTAAGTATCCAAGAGTTGCGTCATGGAAACTTTTCCTGCGATCAGTAACACTGCTACTACAATAGCAGCGATACTCTTCACACCCATTGCTGGCTACTGCACAGGTCATGTATGCGTAGAGCTGCTGGTCAGACAGAGATGAGGAAGCAGAAGATTATTCTTGGGTCTCTCTTTGCATCCCTGGAACTCCATAGGAGTTCCGAGAATTATTATTATTATTATTATTATTACATTTCTCTAACGTCCTAGTGGATGCTGGGGACTCCGTAAGGACCATGGGGAATAGACGGGCTCCGCAGGAGACTGGGCACTCTAAAGTAATAATTAGTACTATCTGGTGTGCACTGGCTCCTCCCTCTATGCCCCTCCTCCAGACCTCAGTTAGAATCTGTGCCCGGCCAGAGCTGGGTGCTCCTAGTGGGCTCTCCTGAGCTTGCTAGAAAAGAAAGTATTTTGTCAGGTTTTTTATTTTCAGAGAGCTTCTGCTAGCAACAGACTCTCTGCTACGTGGGACTGAGGGGAGAGAAGCAAACCTACTAACTGCAGCTAGGTTGCGCTTCTTAGGCTACTGGACACCATTAGCTCCAGAGGGATCGAACACAGGTACCTAACCTTGATCGTCCGTTCCCGGAGCCGCGCCACCGTCCCCCTCGCAGAGCCAGAAGTACAGTAGCAGCAGAAGCAAGAAGACATCGAAATCGGCGGCAGAAGACTCCTGTCTTCACTTAAGGTAGTGCACAGCACTGCAGCTGTGCGCCATTGCTCCCACAGCACACCCGCACACTCCAGTCACTGTAGAGTGCAGGGCGCAGGGGGGGGGGGCGCCCTGGGCAGCAATTAAGATACCTTTTGGCAAAATTATACATATATACAGTCAGGCACTGTATATATGTACGAGCCCCCACCATTATTTCTACACAGAAACGGGACAGAAGCCCGCCGCTGAGGGGGCGGGGCCTTCTTCCTCAGCACTCACCAGCGCCATTTTCTCTCCACAGATCCACTGAGAGAAGCTCCCCAGGCTCTCCCCTGCAGTAGAAGAGGGTAAAAAGAGAGGGGGGCACATAAATTTGGTGCAAAAACAATATATACAGCAGCTACTGGGTTAACACTAAGTTACTGTGTGATTCCTGGGTCATATAGCGCTGGGGTGTGTGCTGGCATACTCTCTCTCTGTCTCTCCAAAGGGGGGAACTGTCTTCAAATAGAGCATCCCCTGTGTGTGTGGTGTGTCGGTACGTGTGTGTCGACATGTCTGAGGTAAAAGGCTCCCCTAAGGAGGAGATAGAGTGAATATGTGTGTGAGAGGATGTCTCCGTCGACAACGCCGACACCTGTTTGGATATGTGCAAGCGCTAAGGTGAATTTATTGCACAAAAGATTAGGGAACAGACAGGAAATCTACCCATGTCTGTCCCTATGTCACAGAGACCTTCAGAGTCTCACAATGCTCACTATCCAAAATAACAAACACTGATATCGACACGGAGTGTGACTCCAGTGTCGACTACGATAATGCAAAGTTACAGCCAGAAGGGCAGAAAAGTATTCAATATATGATTATTGTAGTAAAAGATGATTGGCATATCACTGATGACTCATCTGTCCCTGACACAAGGGTACACATGTTAAGGGGAAGAAAGCTGAGGTAAAATTCCCTCCTCTCATGAGGAGAAAGAGCGGGAATCTCCAGACAAGAGACTGCAGCTTCCCACAAAGTATTCTCAGGCAGTATCCTTTCCCCACTAGGGCCAGGATGTAATGGGAATCTTCCCCTAGGGTGTCATGTTTGCCCAGAAGGTAGCCCTAGCTATTCTCGGGGATCCTGCAGATAGCATGCACATTCTGGTACACTACTCAGACCGGCAATTGTGTCGGCATGGGTTTATAGCGCTGTGGCAGCGTGGACAGAGACCCTAGTATACATATAGATATGTATAGGTATATATAGATAAGGATGCTGTCTTAAGAGATATGTATATATATATATATATATATATATATATATAAGACATGCCCAAGGAGACAGGTGTATACTGGTAACTAGAGTAAAAGCTATGTCGATTTCTGCTTGACGTGTCCTGTAGAATATGCAATGGACAGATGATGCAAACTTAAGATTCTGATATTTGCCTTATATTCCTGCACAGCCTAGGAAAGCACGGCATTATCAAATGCGGCCTTTCGAATAAAGAAACAAGAAAGTCCGAGGTTTGTCCTTTCTTGCCAGAGGCGGGGGCAGAGAAAAGAAGCTGCACAACACAGCTAGTTCCCAGGCCGCATGTCGCTGGAGCTCCACAGGTGGAGCTAGGCCCGGTGGGGGCACGCTTTCGTAAGTTCAGCCACAAGTGGGTTCACTCCCTATTAGATCCCTGGGCAATAGATGTTGTGTCTCCGGGATACATGCTGGATTTGGAGAAGATGCCTCCTCACTGCCGGCCCTGCTGGCTTCCCCCTGCGAGAGGGTAACAGGGTTAACTGCAATTCACAAGTTGTATTTTCAACAGGTGGTGGTCAAGGTTCCCTTCCTTCGACAAGGAGGGGGTTATTATTCCACCAGGTTGTAGTCCCGAAACCGGAAGGTTCGGTCAGACCCATATTGAATTTAAAATCCCTGAACATATACCTGGAAAGGTTCAAGTGCAAGATGAAATCGCTAAGAGCGGTCATTGCAAGCCTAAAAAGGGGGAGATTTTATGGTGTCTCGGGGCAAAAGGGAGGCATACCTTCGTGTCCCCATTTATCCACCTAATCAGGCAGACCTCAGAATTGCGGTACAGAATTGTCATTACCAATTTCTGACGTGGCCGGTTGGTCTCCCCACGGCCCTGAGAGTTTTCACCAAAGTGATGGCGGAAATGATGGTGCTCCTGCGGAAGCAAGGTGTCACTATTATCACGTTCTTGGTCGATCTCCTCATAAGAGTGAGATTGAGAGAGCAGTTGCGGTACAGCGTATCACTTTCTCTGGAAGGGTAACGGCAACACGGCTGGATTCTATGTATTCCAGTGTCGCAGTTGGTTCCTACAGCTCATCTGACTCTTCTAGGCATGATCCTAGACACAGACCAGAAAAGGGGTTTATCTCCCGATAGAGAGAGCTCAGGAGCTCGTGACACTGGTCAGGAATCTATTGAAACCAAAACAGGTGTCAGTGCATCACTGCACTGAAGTCCTGGGAAGGATGGTGGCCTCGTACGAGGCCACTCCCTTCAGCAGGTTCCATGAGAGGACCTTCCAATGGGACTTACGGACAAGTGGTCCGGATCACATCTTCAGATGCATCGGTTAATCACCCTATCCCCCAGGGCCAGGGTGTCTCTCCTGTGGTGGCTGCAGAGTGCTCACCTTCTCAAAGGTCGCAGTTTCGGCACTCAGGACTGGGTCCTTGTGACCACGGATGCAAGCCTCCGAGGGTGGGGGGCAGTCACACAAGGAAAACAATTTCCAAGGGCGAAGGTCAAGTCAGGAGACCCTGCTTCGCGACCAATCGTTTCTGATTCAGTCAGACAATGTCACCGCAGTGGCTCATGTAAACCACCATGGCGGCACAAGAAGCAGGGTGGCGATGGTAGAAGCCACCAGATTTCTTCGCTGGGCGGAGAATCATGTAAGCGCACTGTCAGCAGTGTTCATTCCGGGAGTGGACAACTGGGAAGCAGACTTCCTCAGCAGGCACGACCTCCACCCAGGAGAGTGGGGACTTCATCAAGAAGTCTTCACGCAGATTGTAGGTCGGTGGGAACTGCCACAGGTGGACATGATGGCATCCCACCTCAACAAAAAGCTACAGAGGTATTGCGCAAGGTCAAGAGACTCTTAGGCGATAGCTGTAGACGCACTGGTGACACTGTGGATGTTCCAGTCGGTTTATGTGTTTCCTCTTCTTCCTTTCTTACCAAGGTGCTGGGAATCGTAAGAAAAAGAGGAGTGAGAACAATACTCATTGTTCCGGATTGGCCAAGAAGGATTTGGTACCCGGAACTGCAAGAAATGCTCACAGAGGACCCATGGCCTCTGCCTCTCAGACAGGACCTGTTGCAACAAGGGCCCTGTCTGTTCCAAGACTTACCGCAGCTGCATTTGACGGCATGGCGGTTGAACGCCGGATCCTAGCGGAAAAAGGCATTCCGGATGAAGTTATTCCTACGCTGATAAAGGCGAGGAAGGACGTGACAGCAAAGCATTATCACCGTATATGACGAAAATATGTTGCTGGGTGTGAGGCCAGGAAGGCCCCTACAGAGGAATTCCAGCTGGGTCGGTTCCTGCACTTCCTACAGTCAGGAGTGACTATGGGCCTAAAATTAGGGTCCATAAAGGTCCAGATTTCGGCCCTATCCATTTTCTTTCAAAAAGAACTGGCTTCACTGCTGGAGGTTCAGACGGTTGTTAAGGGAGTGCTGCATATTCAGCCCCCTTTTGTGCCACCAGTGGCACCTTGGGATCCTAACGTGGTGTTGAGTTTCCTGAAATCCCACTGGTTTCAGCCAATTAAAACCGTGGAGCTAAAGTATCTCACGTGGAAAGTGGTCATGCTGTTGGCCTTAACTTCGGCTAAGCGTGTGTCAGAATTGGCGGCTTTGTCATGTAAAAGCCCCTATCTGGTTTTCCATATGGACAGGGCAGAATTGCAGACTCGTCCGCAATTTCAGCCAAAGGTGGTGTCATCTTTTCATTTGAACCAACCTATTGTGGTGCCTGTGGCTACTCGTGACTTGGAGGATTCCAAGTTGCTTGACGTAGTCCGGGCTTTGAAGATTTATGTAACCAGAACGGCTGGAGTCAGGAAGACTGACTCGCTGTTTATCCTGTATGCATCCAACAAGCTGGGTGCTCCTGCTTCAAAGCAAACTATTGCTCGCTGGATCTGTAACACGATTCAGCAGGCTCATTCTGCGGCTGGGTTGCCGCATCCAAAATCAGTGAAAGCCCATTCCACGAGGAAGGTGGGTTCTTCTTGGGCGGCTGCCCGAGGGGTCTCGGCATTACAGCTTTGCCGAGCTGCTACTTGGTTGGGTTCAAACACGTTTGCAAAATTCTACAAGTTTGATACCCTGGCTGAGGAGGACCTTGTGTTTGCCCATTCGGTGCTGCAGAGTCATCCGCACTCTCCCGCCCGTTTGGAGGCTTTGGTATAATCCCCATGGTCCTTACGGAGTCCCCAGCATCCACTAGGACGTTAGAGAAAATAGGATTTTACTCACCGGTAAATCTATTCCTCGTAATCCGTAGTGGATGCTGGGCGCCCGTCCCAAGTGCGGACTTCTTCTGCAATACTTGTATATAGTTATTGCTTAACTAGGGGTTATTTTATGGTTGCATCAGGTTTATCTGATGCTCTGTTGTTGTTCATACTGTTAACTGGGTAAGTTTATCACAAGTTATGCGGTGTGATTGGTGTGGCTGGTATGAGTCTTACCCTGGATTCCAAAAATCCTTTCATTGTAATGTCAGCTCTTCCGGGCACAGTTTCCCTAACTGAGGTCTGGAGGAGGGGCAGTTTCCCTAACTGAGTGTCTGGGCGAACGCTGGGAGTGTTTGTGACGTCAAACCAGGAACGACAAGCACTGAACTGATCGCAGATGCCGAGTAAGTCTGAAGCTACTCAGAAACTGCTACGAGGTGTGTAATCGCAATATTGCGAATACATCGTTCGCAATTTTAAGATGCTAAGATTCACTGCCAGTAGGCGGCGGCTTAGCGTGAGCAACTCTGCTAAAATCGCCTTGCGAGCGAACAACTCGGAATGACCTCCAGAGTACAGGTAACAGAGCACCACACATTATCAAGACATAATACAGCTAAGATGTAAGTATTGAGGGAGTGATCATCGTACTACTAGAGGCTGGTGGCCATAGATGGAGATGAGCCTTTACTAGCAGGATAAAGATGGTCGTTGAGTATGGGAGAGCTGTGAGTGAAATGTGTTGAGACGAGGGCTTAGATAACAAGAGGAAAGAGGGCCCTGCTCTGAAGAGCTAACAATCTATTGGGAATGAGCACTATCTTAAGAGTTTGCTGAATATTAGGCGGCCCTATCGGACCCCTAATGATGAATGGCCCGTTACATGAAATATGTGAAAACTAGCCTTTCCGTATGTATAACAGGCCATTCAAGTGATGATGAATAGGCCCCAAAGTACCAACCAATCAGCTCATGACATTTTAGCAGGCTGTGTATAAAAAAAATTGTTGATTGGTTGATACTTTATTTCTATCCATTTTATCTCTCTCCAAACTTTGATGAATCTGCTTTGTCTTCTATAGTGCATTTTGATATCTTTGCCGCTTGTGCACTTGAGCCTGAAGAGTCAGTCTACATGGGTGCACCAGTTCAGCAACATTTGAGAGTTGGCCATTATCAATCTCAATGTAGAGGAACTGGAAGGTGCCATCAGGAGGACCTCAACACAGCATATAGGATGGAGCCTTAAGGTTAGTAATAGAATTGTGCTGCAGAGGGGGGTGAGCTGCAGAAAAACAGGGTAGTTATTCTAATTTTTGAGGCAGCAAACATCAGTTGAAAAATAATGTTTCAGGTCCACTTTTTCATTTCTTGTCTTTTTATTTATCTGTCCTCAAGAATAGAGATAACTGTCCTTTTTATGGGTAAGATATTTATTTAGAATAAGCACAAACACCATAGTTATGCCAATTTCCCTACTGTGGTGGAGGAGATTGATAAAGCTAAATATTTATCTTATTTAAAACCCTTTAAGAGGCCTAAGAACACTGTACGCTATTGACGTATGGAGTACCGTAAGGGTACGCACGTTGCGTAGTAATCGCTTAGCCGAGGTCGAGACGCTCAAGCGTCACGTTCGCTCACGGCCAAGAGATCACAGGCAGGCACACTATTGGCTGCCGACTAACGTAATGATTTGCTATAGCGATGCGAACGCTCGAGACCACAAGGAGATCACCAGCGGCGCAGACGCTCACAATGTTAAACCTTTGTAACTATACCATAAAACAGTGTATTATGCAGTAAACCTTGGTGCAGAAATTGAGTGTAGATGCAACACCGTGTAACCTTATTAACTTAAAAGCTGTTCGAGCGTCACCGACACTCTGAGAATACTTAACACTATAAGAAATACACAAATACCGTGCTTAGGGTCTAACGCCTAATATGAATGTTATACTTGAAAAAGAATAATACAATTACAAGTCACACACTACAATATAACATAGACTAACTAACCAGATAACTACACAGTAAATACAATACAATACAATTACATTTTAAGGGAAAATGAAAGAAAAAGGAGAAGAGAGAGAGAGATATGGCCCATAATAACAAGAAAGACAATATGATTGCGGAGAAAACTTACGCACAAGGGGAACGATAGCATGCGCCTCTGGACATCCAGCTCCCGATTTTCAGCAATGAGAACCGTTGAAGAGTGAGCTGGATGTGATCGGCTTGTCTATTTATGCCCCACACACAATACAATTCAATGGTCCCTACAATCTCATTGTTCATTGGACACAGGAATTCCTCCTCGCATTATAACAAAAGGTCATAGGTTGATTCATACAGGTGGGCTGTGACGATTTCCAA
Source organism: Pseudophryne corroboree (assembly GCF_028390025.1). Lineage (NCBI taxonomy): Eukaryota > Metazoa > Chordata > Amphibia > Anura > Myobatrachidae > Pseudophryne > Pseudophryne corroboree. The sequence goes on from NC_086451.1 coordinate 331,837,813, forward strand.
CTGCTCAGGTGGGTGGGAAACTGGGTTTCCCGCCGCATGGATAAGTAAGTGCAAATAATAGTAAATGGACATAAACTTCTTATGTCCATAACTATTCGCACGAGCGATTAATTCGCTTCAAACCAACACCGGAATATTGCTAATTAAATATTCTTCCGATGGATACTAAACACCACTGTATTACTCCTGTCTGACCCTTCGTATCAAACAAAGAGGGATTCCTCTGTCCATGAACATTCTACATTAACCAAACTTTCAGATTCTATCAAAGGGACCATAATCTACAAAATACATTATATGGTGAAAATATGTAACGAAAGAGTCGCCCGCTAGACGCATACAATCTCTACCGTAAATGCGCATACCGTGCGCCTGCGGGTGCCCGCAACAGCGAGTATGCGCACGCACGGGAGAGCGCACGCATGCGCAGCAGGGACACATATGAGGTGCAAATATGGCAGTGTGCATAGTGATATTTTTCTGACTTTGACAAGATGTATACATTCCTGCTGGTGTTAATTTCAGTGGGCTCATACAAAACTAATTTACCAAATAGAACATTAACTATAATTTCTCTGACGTCCTAGTGGATGCTGGGAACTCCGTAAGGACCATGGGGGACAGACGGGCTCCGCAGGAGACTGGGCACTCTAAAAGAAAGATTAGGTACTATCTGGTGTGCACTGGCTCCTCCCTCTATGCCCCTCCTCCAGACCTCAGTTAGAATCTGTGCCCGGCCAGAGCTGGGTGCTCCTAGTGGGCTCTCCTGAGCTTGCTAGAAAAGAAAGTATTTGTTAGGTTTTTTATTTCCAGTGAGCTTCTGCTGGCAACAGACTCACTGCTACGTGGGACTGAGGGGAGAGAAGCAAACCTACCTGCTTGCAGCTAGCTTGTGCTTCTTAGGCTACTGGACACCATTAGCTCCAGAGGGTTCGAACACAGGGCCTGACCTCGATCGTCCGTTCCCGGAGCCGCGCCGCCTTCCCCCTTGCAGAGCCAGAAGACAGAAGATGAAAGACGAAATCGGCGGCAGAAGACTCCTGTCTTCATTAAGGTAGCGCACAGCACCGCAGCTGTGCGCCATTGCTCCCAGCACACTTACACACTCCGGTCACTGTAGGGTGCAGGGCGCTGGGGGGGAGAGCGCCCTGGGCAGCAATTATAATACCTTTTGGCACTAAAAATACACATATACAGTCTGGCACTGTATATGTGTAAAAAACCCCGCCATTAAGTTACACAAAACGCGGGACAGAAGCCCGCGACTGAGGGGGGCGGGGCCTTCATCCTCAGCACACCAGCACCATTTCCCCTTCACAGCTCCGCTGGAAGCAGCTCCCCAGGCTCTCCCCTGCAGTATCCAGGTACAAGAAGGGTAAAAAAGAGAGCGGGGGCACATAAATTTAGGCGCAAATAAGATAAATAAGCAGCTATTGGGTAAATCACTTATTATAAGTGTAAATCCCCGTGTTATATAGCGCTGTGGTGTGTGCTGGCATACTCTCTCTCTCTGTCTCCCCAAAGGACTTTGTGGGGTCCTGTCCTCAGTCTGAGCATTCCCTGTGTGTGTGCGGTGTGTCGGTACGGCTGTGTCGACATGTTTGATGAGGAGGGTTACGTGGAGGCGGAGCAAGGGCAGATAAGTGCGGTGTCGCCCCCGTCGGGGCCGACACCTGATTGGATGAATATGTGGAAGGTCTTAACCGACAGTGTCAACTCCTTACATAAAAGGTTCGATGACGCAGCAGCCTTGGGACAGCCGGGGTCTCAGCCCACGCCTGCCCAGGCGACTCAGAAGCCGTCAGGGGCTCATAAACGCCCTCTGGCTCAGATGGTGGACACAGAGGTTGACACGGAGTCTGACTCCAGTGTAGACGATGATGAGACAAATGTACAGTCTAAAAAGGCCATCCGATGCATGATTACTGCAATGAAAGATGTACTACACATTTCTGATGTTAACCCGGTTACTACCAAGAGGGTTTATATGTTTGGGGAGAAAAAGCAGCCAGTGACTTTTCCCTCATCTGATGAATTAAATGAATTGTGTGAAGAAGCGTGGAGTTCCCCTGATAAGAAACTAGTGATTTCTAAGAGGTTACTGATGGCGTACCCTTTCCCGCCAATGGACAGGTTACGTTGGGAAACATCCCCTAGGGTGGACGCTTACACGCTTATCTAAAAGGGTGGCCCTGCCGTCTCAGGATACGGCCGCCCTAAAGGAACCTGCGGATAGAAAGCAGGAAGCTATCCTGAAGTCTGTGTATACACACTCTGGTACTCTACTGAGACCTGCTATTGCTTCAGCCTGGATGTGTAGTGCTGCAGCAGCATGGACTGATACTCTGTCAGACAACATTGATTCCCTCGACAGGGATAATATTTTGCTAACCCTAGAACATATAAAAGACGTCGTCTTATATATGCGGGATGCCCAGAGGGACATTTGCCTGCTGGCATCTAGAATTAATGCAATGTCCATTTCTGCCAGGAGAGTATTATGGACTCGGCAGTGGACAGGTGATGCTGATTCTAAAAAACACATGGAGGTTTTGCCTTATAAGGGTGAGGAATTGTTTGGGGACGGTCTCTCGGAAAGCTGGAAAGTCGACTTTTTTACCTCAGGTTTCCTCACAGCCTAAGAAAGCACCGTATTATCAAATGCAGTCCTTTCGGCTTCAGAAAGGCAAGCGGGTCAGAGGCGCATCCTTTCTGGCCAGAGGCAAGGGTAGAGGAAAGAAGCTGCACCAGGCAGCCAGTTCCCAGGAACAAAAATCCTCCCCTGCTTCCACTAAGTCCACCGCATGACGTTGGGGCTCCACAGGCGGAGCCAGGTGCGGTGGGGGCGCGTCTCCGAAACTTCAGCAACCAGTGGGTTCGCTCACAGGTAGATCTCTGGGCTGTACAAATTGTATCTCAGGGATACAAGCTGGAGTTCGAGGCGACTCCCCCTCGCCGTTACCTCAAATCAGCCTTGCCAGCTTCCCCCAGGGAAAGGGAGGTAGTACTGGCGGCAATTCGTAAGCTGTACCTCCAGCAGGTGATAATCAAGGTCCCCCTCCTTCAACAAGGAAGGGGTTACTATTCCACAATGTTTGTGGTACCGAAACCGGACGGTTCGTTCAGACCCATTCTGAATTTAAAATCCTTGAACACTTATATAAAGAAATTCAAGTTCAAAATGGAATCGCTCAGAGCGGTTATTTCAAGCCCGGAAGAGGGGGATTTTATGGTGTCGCTGGACATCAAGGATGCTTACTTGCATGTCCCCATTTACCCACTTCACCAGGAATACCTCAGGTTTGTGGTACTGGACTGTCATTACCAATTCCAGACGTTGCCGTTTGGTCTCTCCACGGCACCGAGAATATTTACCAAGGTAATGGCCGAAATGATGATACTCCTTCGGAAGAAGGGAGTTATAATTATCCCGTACTTGGACGATCTCCTCATAAAGGCGAGGTCCAGAGAGCAGTTGTTGGTCAGCGTAGCACTCTCTCAGGAAGTGTTGCAACAGCACGGCTGGATTCTGAATATCCCAAAGTCGCAGCTGATTCCTACGACGCGTCTGCTTTTCCTGGGCATGATTCTGGACACAGAACAGAAGAAGGTGTTTCTCCCGGTGGAGAAGGCCCAGGAATTGTCATCTCTGGTCAGGGACCTCCTGAAACCAAAACAGGTGTCGGTGCATCACTGCACGCGAGTCCTGGGAAAGATGGTGGCTTCATACGAAGCAATTCCCTTCGGCAGGTTCCATGCAAGGATCTTTCAGTGGAATCTGTTGGACAAGTGGTCCGGATCGCATTGTAAGATGCATCGGCTGATCACCCTGTCCCCGAGGGCCAGGGTGTCTCTGCTGTGGTGGCTGCAGAGTGCTCATCTTCTCGAGGGCCGCAGGTTCGGCATACAGGACTGGGTCCTGGTGACCACGGATGCAAGCCTCCGAGGATGGGGGGCAGTCACTCAGGGAAGAAACTTCCAAGGGCAGTGGTCAAGTCTGGAGACTTCACTACACATAAATATACTGGAACTAAGGGCCATTTACAATGCCCTGAGTCAAGCAGAGCCCCTGCTTCAAAACCAACCAGTGCTGTTTCAGTCAGACAACATCACGGCGGTCGCCCATGTAAACCGCCAGGGCGGCACAAGAAGCAGGATTGCAATGGCAGAAGCCACAAGGATTCTTCGATGGGCGGAGAATCACGTGCTAGCACTGTCAGCAGTGTTCATTCCGGGAGTGGACAACTGGGAAGCAGACTTCCTCAGCAGACACGACCTCCACCCGGGAGAGTGGGGACTTCATCAAGAAGTCTTCACACAGATTACAAATCGTTGGGAAATGCCACAGGTGGACATGATGGCGTCCAGCCTCAACAAAAAGCTAAAAAGATATTGCGCCAGGTCAAGGGACCCTCAGGCGATAGCTGTGGACGCACTTGTGACACCGTGGGTGTACCAGTCGGTTTATGTGTTTCCTCCTCTTCCTCTCATACCCAAGGTACTGAGGATAGTAAGAAAGAGAGGAGTAAAAACTATACTCATCGTTCCGGATTGGCCAAGAAGAACTTGGTACCCAGAACTGCAAGAAATTATCTCAGAGGACCCATGGCCTCTGCCTCTCAGACAGGACCTGTTGCAGCAGGGTCCCTGTCTGTTCCAAGACTTACTGCGGCTGCGTTTGACGGCATGGTGGTTGAACGCCGGATCCTAACGGAAAAGGGCATTCCAGATGAAGTGATTCCTACGCTGATAAAAGCTAGGAAGGATGTGACAGCAAAGCATTATCACCGTATATGGCGAAAATATGTTGCTTGGTGTGAGGCCAGGAAGGCCCCAACAGAGGAATTCCAGCTGGGTCGATTTCTGCACTTCCTACAGTCAGGGGTGACTATGGGCCTAAAATTGGGGTCCATAAAGGTTCAGATTTCGGCCCTATCTATTTTCTTTCAGAAAGAACTGGCTTCACTGCCTGAGGTTCAGACGTTTGTTAAGGGAGTGCTGCATATTCAGCCCCCTTTTGTGCCTCCAGTGGCACCTTGGGATCTTAACGTTGTGTTGGATTTCCTGAAATCCCACTGGTTTGAGCCACTTAAGACCGTGGAGCTAAAGTATCTCACGTGGAAGGTGGTCATGCTGTTGGCTTTAGCTTCAGAAAGGCGTGTGTCAGAATTGGCGGCTTTGTCATGTAAAAGCCCATATCTGATCTTCCATATGGACAGGGCAGAATTGAGGACTCGTCCCCAATTTCTCCCAAAGGTGGTATCAGCGTTTCATATGAACCAACCTATTGTGGTGCCTGCGGCTACTCGGGACTTGGAGGACTCCAAGTTACTTGATGTAGTCAGGGCTTTGAAGATCTATGTAGCCAGGACGGCTGGAGTCAGGAAAACTGACTCGCTATTTATCCTGCATGCACCCAACAAGCTGGGTGCTCCTGCTTCAAAGCAAACTATTGCTCGCTGGATCTGTAGCACGATTCAGCTGGCGCATTCTGCGGCTGGACTGCCGCATCCTAAATCAGTGAAAGCCCATTCCACAAGGAAGGTGGGCTCTTTTTGGGCGGCTGCCCGAGGGGTCTTGGCTTTACAGCTTTGCCGAGCTGCTACTTGGTCGGGTTCAAACACATTTGCTAAGTTCTACAAGTTTGATATCCTGGCTGAGGAGGACCTTGAGTTTGCTCATTCGGTGCTGCAGAGTCATCCGCACTCTCCCGCCCGTTTGGGAGCTTTGGTATAATCCCCATGGTCCTTACAGAGTTCCCAGCATCCGCTAGGACGTCAGAGAAAATAAAAATTTACTCACCGGTAATTCTATTTCTCGTAGTCCGTAGTGGATGCTGGGCGCCCGTCCCAAGTGCGGACTCTCTGCAATACATGTATATAGTTATTGCTTAACTAAAGGGTTATTGTTATGAGCCATCCGTTGAGTGAGGCTCAGTTGTTGTTCATACTGTTAACTGGGTATGGTTATCACAAGTTGTACGGTGTGATTGGTGTGCCTGGTATGAGTCTTACCCTGGATTCCAAATCCTTTCCTTGTTGTGTCAGCTCTTCCGGGCACAGTTTCCCTAACTGAGGTCTGGAGGAGGGGTATAGAGGGAGGAGCCAGTGCACACCAGATAGTACCTAATCTTTCTTTTAGAGTGCCCAGTCTCCTGCGGAGCCCGTCTATTCCCCATGGTCCTTACGGAGTTCCCAGCATCCACTACGGACTATGAGAAATAGAATTACCGGTGAGTAAATTCTTATTTTTCTAGGTGTAATTATTTGCTGAACTAAATGTAAATGTAATTTATCCAAAAGAAAACATAGGGTGCAATATATATACCGCAGAGGGGATACAGTCAAAATACTGGCAGTCAGAAGACCGACACGGGATCCCGACAGCTAGAATCCCAAAACATCCTAAAGGTAGGGCTAGGCTGTGGGGTGGGGGAGGTTAGAATTATGCTGTGAGAATGGGATGGTTAGGGTTAGTCTGCAAGAGGCAGCAAATAGGGTTAGGCTGTGGATGGGGAGGATAGGTTTAGGCAGTGGGAGACGTGGGTAAGGGGTAGGGTTATGGAGAAAACACTTCCTGACTGGATCCATCGGGACCCTGCTCTCGGTCTCCTTACTGTCGTAATACGGCCTGCTGATATTTAGTGTTCCTTGGAAGTAAACTGTATCCGGCAGGAGGAATCTCTGGGCTTGCAAATTGCTGTTTCCATCAGATAAGCGGTTTGATTTCCTTTAAATGTGAGCAGATAATAGGATTTTAATTTCCTACCGGTAAATCCTTTTCTCATAGTCCGTAGAGACTGCTGGGGTCCACATTAGTACCATGGGGTATAGACTGGTCCACTAGGAGCCATGGGCACTTTAAGAGATTAATAGTGTGGGCTGGCTCCTCCCTCTATGCCCCTCCTACCCGACTCAGTCTAGAAACTGTGCCAGAGGAGACGGACATACTTCGAGAGAAGAAAATACACAGATTGTGGTGAGATTCACACTAGCCCACACATACAACAACAGGAAAGCCAAGCTAACCAACTTGGAACGATTCAGCAACTGCTGAACTAACAAACTGAACCAAGTAACAATGCAGGAAAATGAAACACTGGGCAGGCGCCCAGCATCCTCCACGGACTACGAAAAAAGGAATTACCGGTAGGTAATTAAAATCCTATTTTCTCTTACATCCTAGAGGATGCTTGGGTCCACATTAGTACCATGGGGATGTACCAAAGCTCCCAGTACGGGAGGGAGTGTGCTGAGGTTCCTGCAGAACTGATTGACCAAACTTAAGGTCCTCAGAGGCCAAAGTATCGAATTTGTAGAACTTAGCAAACGTGTTCGACCGTGACCAAGTAGCTGCTCGGCAAAGCTGGAAAGCCGAGACACCCTGTGCAGCCGCCCAGGAAGAACCCACTTTATTAGTAGAGTGGGCATTAACAGATCTTGGACACAGCAAGCCTGCCATAGAATAAGCATGCTGGATAGTGAATCTGATCCAGCGAGAAATTGTCTGCTTAGAAACAGGACACCCAACCTTTTTGGGATCGTAAAGGACAAACAGAGCGTCCGACTTCCTGTGACGAGAAGTTCTCTTCACATATAATTTCAAAGCCCTCACAACATCCAGGGATTTTGAGGTAATTGAGGAGGCAGAAGCCACTGGCACCACAATAGGTTGATTGATATGTAAGGCTGACACAACCTTCGGAAGAAATTGCTGACGTGTTCTGAGCTCAGCTCTATCCTCATGGAAAATTATATAGGGGCTCTCACAGGACAATGCCCCCAATTCCGACACGCGTCGAGCAGACGCCAATGCCAACAGAGTGACCGCCTTCCAAGTAAAAAACTTGACGTCCACATCCTGTAAAGACTTGAACCAATCCGATTGCAGCACCACAATTAGATCCCAAGGTGCCGTAGGAGGCACAAAGGGTGGTTAAATATGCAGAACCCATTTCAAGAATGTCTGAACCTCAGGAAGAGCCGCCAATTGTTTCTGGAAGAAAATGGACAAGGCCGAAATCTGGACCTTTATGGAGCCCAAGTGTAGGCCTACATCCACACCTGCTTGCAGAAAGAGGAGAAACCGTCCAAGTTGAAACTCCACCACAGGAAACTT